>NC_040878.1:71634617-72834617 GCF_003676215.2 Rhopalosiphum maidis
GGATGATAATTTTTTTCAAAAATATAGATTATTGTTATTAAATATTTAAACTGTTTGAATACTTTACTGTCAACGTTGTATTAGACAAATAATTGTCAATATAAACAGTTCTTACAAATTCGAACAACACCCAAATAAAATCTTCACAAACCATATTTATTTCAATAGTAAGTAGGTATGCAATTTATTATAATCTAATTCTAATGACAATTTTTTGAAAAATTAACTATAGACTATTATTGTTATAAGATTTTTTTTTATAACTATTCTTTTAAAAATTATTTTTACAATCAAAATAGACAAAAGTATCACACAATTGAACAATATTCAGTATAATAATTAGTATCTTCGCAATAACAAACAAGTTGTAAGGTAAAAGTATTTTTATAACGTTGTAACTATAGGGCTTGGATTTATATGTAACCAAAATATGTATTTTACCTATATGATTTAATTATATAATATATCCATATAAGTTTCTAATGAAACAAATTATATTTTAAATAGTAAAATTATTTTAAAAATATAAATAAAAACAATATGTATTAATTATTTTCATTACAATTTATGATAACATGCATTTTTAAATTTTCAAATTTAAAAGATCTTCGATTTGGTCGTAAAATTTCCTTATACCGGTTAAATGATCTTTCGACTTCCACTGATGTTATTGGACAGTATTTTATTTTGACTATGCCTGATGGAGTAAGTTATATCGACCGTAGATAAGTTCAGTAATTGGTATTATTTTATTACTATTTTGTACTTTTGGAAACAAAGGAAATTGTCTGTATTGAAAAATACAATAATATATAATTAATAATTATTATTAAATCGTAAATGATCAAATTGTCGAAATATGTAGGAAAAAATGGAATTATTAAGAAATATGTAAAAACATGTACTTATGGCAAAATATGTAAAAATATGTAAAATAAAATATAGTTAATTTCATTGAAAATCTCTTGAAACGAATCTATCACTCGCCTAAATTAATTTATCAAATCACAGTAAAAATATTTTGTACTTATAAATCCGAGCCCTAGTTATAACATATTTAGTTGTTGTGATAGGAAAACCACTCCAGCCATCAATAAAATACATGGTACAGACCAAGTTTACAAAAAAAAAAAGATAATTGTGGTCCAAACTTAAATCTGTCAATATTATGAGCATCAGTAGTAATTAGTGAAAAGAAAAGATATCCTGAGTCCTGACAATGAGCTCATATTATTATGTTATAAATGAGTAACGATAATACACGGCACTGCAACCGTTGGTATAATATTATTATGGTTACTATAACTCGAGTATGAAAATATTTTTAAGAACTACGACATTCCAAAATAAATACCAAAACCCCAAAAGCTATTTAAAGCCCGTGAACAACAATTTCCCGTCTCAAGGCCGGTCGGTTTCGTCAGTCACGGATCACGACTGCGACCCTGGCCGTAACCACGTATCAACACAATCACAAACGAGTTTATTTTATACATTTAAAATCAAGTGTGTGCTACACACTATAAAATCGAGTCTATAACGCAACGATCGCATAATATCTTCATTGACTGTACGAGCGTATATTAGTCTATATACGCATCGGCGCCACTGCACATGAAATGTGAAGCCGAGTTTTAAAGTGTGCTAAAATTATTAAACTATTAAGTGCCATATTCTCAGATACCTTGTAAACATTTTAAAATTTGAAAAAACGAGTGCTTAAATAAAAGTTGAGGCTTATAATACTCGCACCAGCCCCTCCCCCCTCCAATCACCAATCTGTTACGGTAATTACTAATAGGTACACGTATACCCAATTTAAGGTATATATATAATTTCTATATGTACACAGATTAAATTAAACGTAAATATTCTAATCGAATGTTTTGAAATTATAAAATGGTATGTATTTATTTTTATAATATCAATAAAAAAAATATAAAAACATGATATATTATAAAATCAATTGTTTAATCCTTGGTTTTATTTTGAACAATCCAAATAATTTTGCAACTTTCAATTTTTTTTTTTTTATATGATAATTAATAACTGAACACTTTATTAAAAGTCCATTCAACTATATAGATTTTTTTTATCGCACTTCATAACTGTAGGGGCTTAGACAATTATACACTTGTGTCAACTAAATTATTAAATTAATGAATATTTATTAGTTTATTTTTATTTAAAATCATTGTATATACATCCTGATTAAACAAAAAAATAAATTATTAATTAACCAAGCACAGTAAAGTTATGGGTAATTTTAAGATGCATAAACCCGATATGATGTATTATTTTTCAAATTGGAAAATGCTAAGTTATTACAGTGGCCAATGTACCTATATAACTAGTGAGGTTGTTTATTTAAATAGGACATTAACCAACTAGTTATACTAAAAAGTTTTAAAAAAATAACATTTTAACTTAACTTTAACTAATTGAAATTAGCTTATGTCATATTGTCAACCTTTGGTAATACTTCGAAGACGGCTGAATAGAGTTGGTGCATAATAGTACCAATGTTTGATAACATATTATCACTATATGAGTACTTTTAACTTTATTATGCATTTGATTCATTATTGTCATATTATAGAATATTGATATGTACATGGTGTAAAAAAAATTAACCGATGTAATTAAATAATTTACGTAATAACTTTTATTTTTAATAATATAAACAATTTTTGTTTAATATACTATAATTAACAATAATCATTACAATTAAGTATGTTTTTTAATAGATTAAAATAAAATGTTTTATACATAGTTTGTCAATTATAGCCATCGGTTATTTATATTATATACTCTGGATTGTATACCTATTGGTTAATTAAAAGTCGTTTCTAATGGTAGTTTCGTCCTACACTCTTACTTGCTAATTGCTATAATTATTATTTATTCTATACGCAACTAATGGTTATCTGAGAATTTATATACTTTAAAATAAAATTTATCAAATGTATAATATTAGAATATAATATAGTAAAGCATGTTATAATAAGTAGAAGGAGAAGGTTAGGGAATACGCGTGTTATCTGATAATCGACATTTGTTGGAAGTGATTGTACCTATATGAAAAAAACATTATTAATAAAATACCGGAGAAATAAACACAATTAAAAATTAAAATAATAATTGCCACATAGACTGCAGTAGCTGTAATTAAAATAGTTACATTTTACAGCAGAAACATGATATTTATTATAACTTATAAGATAGCGATTACTAACTTTTACATAATTTACGATATTCATTGAATAATGTGTAGGTGCATTGGCAATAATCAATAACATTCTTCACCACTCTTTTTTGCTTAGTTTTTTTTTATTTATTTATTAAAGGTATGACAATTTCTTGGAATCACTACACAAAAAGTGTTAAACATCCAGTCAAATAACTGACATTTGCAGGATACCTGCCGGATGATTATCATCTTGCGCTACAGTATAGACCTCACTCAAATTCATACGAAATACGTAGATACAGTATTTTATTAGAACTACTAAAATATATTATATAATATAATAAAACATCACGTCACTTTTTATAAGTTTCATAATATTCTATTTATTCAAACGTGCCTGAATGTCAATTAAATGCATTATTAATAATACTACAAAAATATAAACTCTATTAGATATAACATTAAATTCATTCTGTAGAATTATGTATCACAGTAAATTTTAAAATATATTTCATATAATATGTTTAGAATTTAGTGACCTGTGACCTAGCCGAAAATGCCCTGCGTACTAATAGTCTCTAATCGTAGACGTAATCATTTAGTTTTCAACTATCAAAAAACAAATAGGTAGGTACATTACGCACTCAACGTCACATGTAGTATCAAACTTGTACACAAATAATCCAACGGTTATCAAAAATTATAAAACATATTTTTAAAATTTGATGTATACACAGTACATGTATACATAATACCCTATGTATAATGTATATAATTTATAAACATTATTTCAGTAGACAAATTATTAAAGTAAATAGATTTTTTTTCGCACACTTCTAAAGCAGGTTACCTGTCAAAAATAAATTATTACTTTAACGCGATAACAATATAAAGAACAACAATATAGTAGCGTTACTGGAAAATATAATAATATAACTGTAAAAGAGGTGTAAAATATTACACACGCACTCACACCCTGCCACTGCCACCGACAAAACTACCACCCGGCACGTAATCCGTACGATTATGTTTCAGAGAAGTTTATTTATTTAGTAGTTTTAAAAAAATAAAAAAATAACCAAGAGCCAAAAAATAAGCACATGTACAACAGTTATATAAATAATAAATAAACCACCAATACGACCCTCTATATTATGTAAGATAGGGAACTAAATTAATTTTGCAAATAATTGCAAAATGGCTTTTAGAATATTCAGCAAATCAATTATTAAATCGAACACTTAAATGATTTACAATTTTGATAAATGTTAATAATATTTTTTTTCAAACAGAAATAATTTTTAAATTATACATTTTAATGACTTTTTTAAAAGTTCTAAAAGCCAATTTTCAATTATTGGCAATTTCTCACAATTGATTTTCAAAATATTGACACTTTTTTCAAATTGTTTGAACAAATTTCAGGCACAACTTCACGGAAATGAGGTACCTATTTATAGGGGTGTATAAGTACGCAATGATTTTACGCTGGCCAAATAGAAATTTGAATCCGACGACACAACATAATATTATAATCAATAATCATATTTTATAAAAAGGACGGATTATTGACCAAGATTATCTTTATCAGTTTGGCACACGTGAAACATTTTTACACGAATCGACAGTAAAGAATAAATGGGAAATTATCTTGTTGAGCTGAAACGTCTATAATTGAATATACAAATAAAAATAAGTCTATAAATAGGGTGCCAGGGTGTTTTGTCTCTAATACCTATAGTCTTTTTAGAGTACCCATTTGTTCAATTTTATTTGAATAAAATCATAATACTCGACAAGCCGACGACATATAATACATTTTAAGTCTAAAGCGCCTAATTAAAAAAAAAAACAACTTTAAAAATTATAACATTCTTATTTATTACAATTATAACACTATAATAATAAAGTACATTATATTATGTGATACCAGTGACTCTAGGAGAATAACACTGTCCTCTAGAGCTGAGTGACGCAATTTAAATTTTAGTAACTCTACAATAATGACTCAAGGAACGTCCTAAAATTATTAAGTCTACACACGCCAACGGTTTATATTAATAAATATTTTATATTGATTTTGTTTAACACGAAGTGTGTGTGTGCGTGTGTGTGTGTGTGTGTGTGTGTGTGTGTGTGTATGTATTTAGAAGAGAACAAACGGTGGAAATCAAATGTCGGCTTCGTCGGGCTAGGAAACATGGGAATTCCGATGGCGAAAAACTTATTGAAAAACGTAAATACCATAATTATTATTATTATTATTATTATTATTATTGATTTTTGTATAAAATATTTTAATATTGAAAACGCCAATGAAAAAAACTACGTCCCTCCGTATACTTATATGAAGTATATACAGTGAATCTTCCACATAACGAAGTCGAACAAGCAACAAAAAAAATTATTCGTAATATGGAGAAATTCGTTAAATAGTATTACGTATTCATTAACAATGAAGGTCATAGTTCTTAAAAATATTTCGTTAAACAGAAAATTTCGTAAAATGGAAGTTCATTACATGGAAGTTTCACTGTACAATTTACATACACTATAATACATTGTTTGTGTAATACCATTGTCTATTACCTTATCCGACTGTCACGTATTACACTTATATATATAATATATAATAATATATGTACTCATTTCGAGATGACTCGACAAAGTGTATCTCACCACACTGGCCTAGGAACTCAGGTTTAGTTATTTGTTGTTTTTTTTATCCACCAAATGCTGTCGTACCACTCCAACGTAACAATTAGAGTTGGAAAAAGTGCATATTTTCACTAAAACATTATAAAATATGCACTTTAAAGTGAACAAAAACTTCAAATACGAACTACAAAATATGCAATTAAAAACAACTTTATTTAAATAGTATGATGTTTATTATTTTTAGATAACATAAAAAATGTATAATATCAATGTATTCTGTCGACCAATGCACGTAATATTACAGGTAACAACAATAAAACACTTTTAGTCAAGGTGTTTAAAAAACATCATAGAATATAATGCACAATTGTTTATCATTATACAGGTACATATCAACAAATCAATATTACATTTAATTATTACCAAAAACTTAATACCAAGTAATTAAAATATATAAAATCAAAATTAAGGAATTCCGAAAACCCAAAACCAAAATAACTCTGGTATTATTTTAAATTAACAAAAATTTAATAATTAATGAAGTTTAAAAGTAACTTTAAAAAAAATGTTTGTACACAAATACAATTATTATAATCTATCTATGTATATAAATATTATATTACATAAATAATTATATTTATTCCTAATTAATAATTATTCAAACCCTGTAGAACTAAAAATATAATATGTTATTTTGTGTATTATAAGTTATTGGCATACAATTGTCGATCATCTATAGTTTCTAGGGTACAGTGAAATGATTCATATATATATATATATATATTATAGTCACACAACATTAACGAGTATAAACGAAAAAAACTTACGAACAGTATATGTATATAGAAAAACCGCAATTGATGTTCATATAGCATATTTATTATTATTTTTCAATTGTCTGTAATAAAATTATACGACAATCCCATACTTGCGTCAACATATGGTTCTGTTTTATCATAAGGATGTTTGTGTATTTTAGATATTTGTTAAACGTTGAAAACAAATATCATATAAGTGTAAGTACATGGCATTTTTTTTTTTAATTATTAACTAATAGTTATAGTTTACCGTAGAAATAAGTTTGGAACCACTGGATTATATATTAGAATGATTTTTTTCAAACAAACTGCTAATTTTCTGATTTATAATTTATACACACTTATTTAGTCACATACTTACATCGCATAAAATACATAATTGTACCACCAAGACTAGACGACGTTATTCAAGGTTATTCTTTCTCTAATTATATTATTAATTAGTCATTATGCATGCGTGCTAACAAAATTACAACAGAAAACAACAATGTTTGAAAGATATTCCTAGACGAAATGACACGATTAACCCAGAATATTCCACCTATTCAGTAAAAATACTATATTAAAAACTATATTATAATAATAAAAGTTCTGACCTTGTATGCAGTATACTTTAGCATATTTAAAAGAATACCATCATTTTCTAATCTGAAAACTAATTCGAACGTGTGATTCAAAAAATGAAAATGTTGATAATTCCCAAATTTTAATTAGCCCATGGTGTTGATTTTATATTATGGACGCGAATCGTATAAGCAGAAGACGGCATTGGACGATTATAAATTTATAAATCATAATATTTTCATTTGAAAATTTAATTCAAAATTAAATTCGCTATTACATAATACAAACGCTCTGTTAAGAAAAAAGAATATTTTAGTAAGTCAACAAATGTTAAATAATATTATTAATAAGTGCCTATGATGGACTAGTCGTGTAAATAAATAACAATTTATAAAATTGATCTTAAAATTTAAACTTGACGAAAACTAATAAATATACAATAAAAATATTAAGTAATATGTATAAAACTGAGAATTAAAAGTTTCAAAATTAGATTCATTGTTGCATAAATGAAACATTCTACTATACAAGAAAGTTAGATGTTTAAAAATAATATAAAAAGAATGTGAATTTCAACAAATTTACAGTCATATATTTTATTAACACGATAATATTATTGGCTTACGGACCAACCAAGAAAATATACGACATATTTTACGTGATGCAATGTCCTAAATTCATGATTATACTGTTATTTTTCAATAGTATCAACTTCAAAATAAACAATACAATAATAATATATTAACGATGTATTAACATCCAAATCACAATATTGATTTTTATTCTGCAATTGATATTAACGTCACTCTATTGCAAAAATTTTACTCCAAAAATTCGACCTGTAGATTTTCATCATCATCATTGGGTTACACAGCCCATATTTTAATTTATTTCACTCTAATTTTTGCACTTCACAGCTAGGTTAATATAAAACAATTTGAAAATGTAATAGGTACTTGTGATTTATGCCTATATAATTTATGCGATATGTAACTTAGATTTTTATTTTTCTCTTTAATTTCCAAACACTTTTTAAGGGTTGAGATACGAAAAAAAATAGAAAAATTTTAATAGATTTATAAATTTATTAACTACATTCATAAAAAAAAATATAATTGAATACCTAATTCCAAGGTTACATAATAAGATCATAATTACATTATAAAAAAATTCTTTTTCAACTATAGATTTTTATATTATCATATTTCTGTTTTAAAATAAGTATTTAACAGATATAAATAAAATTGGTTTAATGAGAATTTTTAATATCACAGATACTCAACTTATAACATAAAATACTCTTAATTCTATTTAGTAAAATTGAGTCTAATGACTTATAAAAATTAAAAATTAAATAAATTTGCACCCGTACCAAAATTTATGCTCTTACAATAAATTATTATTGTAATAAGTTACTATAAGTACTAGGTTAACTTAACCTAGTTAAGTATTTTATGAAAGAGAACTAAGAGGATTGTGGATCGACCAGAACCTTTCAAGAAAAATTAAAAAATGAATTATTTTATATACAATATTAGTAGTACGATTCTCTATTATAATTATCTATTTAAACATTTTTTCCTGAAAAAAAAAACCTAAATCCTAATTACCAATTTTGTATTAAACTATCCAATTTCATATCAAAACACATTAGTATACTTTAACAAGTAATGACTAAAAATATCACATAATAATATTATTTTAAACTTATTGTTAACGTGTGATTCGTAACAAAAGTATATTTTTAATATTAAATAAAATACATCATAATAATGTATAATATACAATGCGTCTCTTATAACAAAAAAGTACATCATAGTGGAATAAAAGCGTACTATTATATATTAAAATATATACAGATATACAATTCATACCGTACGAGATACAATCGTATTTAACTATTTAACGCGTTCGCTAAAAGCCTGCAGCGCAAAGAGCAAGCGAAGTCGCAGACAATTTTCAATTATAATTCGACGGGCAACGGAACACAAAGGTCGCGGGGTCAATGTTTAATATTTAATATACACGTGCAATACAATAATTGTAATGCCATTATATTCATTATATGGTAGAATCGCGACGAGAAAAACGACCGGAATCAATGAAGATAGAGTGATTTGCCGTAAACTGAAAGTTCCAAACAAAATAAATAAGCAAAAATAACTTAAATAAATAATCAACTGTTGACGAAAACGTTGAAGATAACTGACCGTTCGTATCAATTATGTATAGTGTTTACTGCTCCACTTTATAATAAGCTCATATATATATAAACCAACTTGAAGGCTAGAACAGATGACCATAAGCCCTTTCGCCCACACCAATATTTTTCGTTGAAACTATATAATTCAAAATTCGACACGTCAGAATTTAATATATTTTTCATTGGAAAGCCAAAAAAAAAAAAAAATAGTCATGAAATCACTACCTTCTACATAGTATGCACATGAAAATAAAACTGTATACAAATATATTCTACACGGTATAGTGTAAATAGCACACTGTATTAATTATAAGTAGCTATTAGAGTACCTACACCCACGTGATAACACAATTATTTAACGTTTTGAAAACCACATAGGTAAACCGAACGAATAGTATTAAATGTAACAAGTTAAAAGAGGAAATCACACTAATCCTCTTTTACGAACCGCATTTTCTATACATATATATTATATACTTGCAATATCACCAGATAATAATAATATAGTCGGTTTGTGCTTAAAATTATAATGGTCAATTGACTGAAAGAGCGGGCAAAACAAAATATACAATATTAAGTATAAACACGCGCGCATATAGGGCTGACAAAAATGAGCAAGAATGGTAAATATAAATGTAATTTATGACAAGCCTATATACGTGACTACATGAGCATATTGAGTAAATTTTCTATACCCATGTTCTGTGTAAATACATTTGTGAAAGCTAGCGACCATTCAAGTATTTAAAAAAATAACATTATTATATGTGCGTATGGATTGCCAAACCAAGTAACATTTATTGTGGTCCGATCGACACTCAAAAATGATGTAAGACAACCACTCAAATTTCACATGCCCTTGTTTAAAAATAAATTATACTTGAACTTATTCAATTTTTGTCCTACATTTCCAAATCGCCGTACAAAAGTATTTTATAATTTATTATTATTTACTTTATAACTTATAAAGATTAATATTAGAAATAACTTTTTCATTGTTATTTTACAATTAAACGGCACTTTAACAATTGATCAGAATGAAATTTGAACCTAATAAGTTTAGGCTTTTGTTAGAGTTGATAATATACTTGTGCCTGATTATTGTTAACCACTTTTTCGGTATAATCATCTTCATCTATTTCGTTATATGGTATATGATATCATTGATATCTTCGAGATGATCTTATGTCACAACATATACGAACGTCGAATAATGGATTTTAATCATAATTTTACAATTTTGACCTTTACAAATAATCGTATGCCAAACCAAAAACTATCCCAGTTGGTGAATTACGAACTTCTCCACTAAGCAAGGAAATTAAACGTTACAAATAATATTACAAAACTTAATTGTAATAGGATAAGACGAGAATGCACTATATAAGCAGTGATGCAATGTGTGCTCTGGGGGATATGCACAGAGTTTCGGAAGTGTTAAGATTTTTGTTTATTCTACAAAACTAAAAACTACACTTTGCAGCGTCATATTATGATAATAAAATAACGATAACAACTTTTTTAATAATATATTCCGTCAATGTCTTAACAGGGTTACGGGGTAGTTGGCAACGACGTGTCAGCCGAGCGGATGAAATTGTTTCGGAGCCTGGACGGAGCCGAGACCGCAGACACGCTTCAGCAAGTGGTCGAGTCCTCGGATGCTGTGATCACCATGTTGCCAGAGAGCCAGCACGTTCTTTTAGCGTACACGGCACTGCTCAAGTGAGAATCAACTATAATATTATATACTGCTCACGATAAGTATATATCGTATAAGTATATTATATCGTTTTACATTGATTGTTATTGAATCACAGATTCCAATGTTCTGAAAATTTAAAAAAAAAAATTTGATATAAATAATTATAAAAAAATACAAAAAAAATAAAATTAGTTATAAAATTAAAAAAAAAAAATAGAGAAACTTACTAGTTACTGTGCTGTATAGTGGATTTCAAGTGTACCTTACCGTAGGCCGTATATCACTGTAATGGATGTGTTAAATGCAATAAATAATTGCAAATGAAAAACGATACTGAGCAAAAGTCGATGATGTATCAACCACTATCTCTCAGAATATTTTCAATATTATTTTTATAATTATTATTAATTTATTTTTATATATTATTACGTGGTACTTGTTAAACTAATTATTACCAACAACCCCACACATACTATATTAATATATTATCAACCATCATATTATAATATGATAGTTATTAATTATTAACTTTATAAAAATGTCTCGATATCATAACCATACTTTTAGAACGGTGTGAACGTGGGTTCAAAAGAAAAAAATAGCTTAAAACTAGTCTAAATATTTTGAACATTACATTGTATAAATAATAAAATATAATGATATAATAATATATAGGCGGACACGTAATGACGAAACATTTCAAGTCCCCGCAGTTTGTATTTTTTTTAAGTTACAACAAAATAACTAAACTCGTATTTTCAAACGTTTATAAAAATATGTTAAGTGGCTTTAAATTTTATATTTTTAAATTCATGTTAGAAAAGTTTATGAAAACCGTGTACCTATTACATTTTTAAATTTTTTGAACTAAAAATAAAAATGTTATCAACATAAATCAAAAAAAATCGACAATTTCAATATTAATATTGAATAATTTGTTTAATAAAAAGTGTCTTTAGACACGAGCAACAATATATCCAATAATAATAAATCCAATTCATTTATCGGCTCATCGCTCCGCTCAAAATCTAATAAGAACAAAAGTTTCATTTTTAGATTAATATATACAGATTAAAAAATTTATTTTTACCAAATGTTGATTTTTCACTAGAGAATAGTGGAATAAAATTCTATAAATTAGAATATATATGCTCTAAAAAAGTCATTAGTAACCAGCTTTTTAAATAACCTAGTTTAATTTGCATATTCTTTGATGTACAAATTACATTTTATGTTTATAGAATATTTAGAGCACTTAGATAAAACAGAAATTACATTAAAATGTACGCAATTTGATACATTACTTTAATAACAATGATATTTATCCGATGTAAACATAATATAATAAGTAGGTATAAACTATTAAACATACTACAAGTCTACAACTTGCTAAGAGCAATCTAAAAGTAAGTTGCATTTGGTCGTAAGTCAAAAAGTAATACAATTTTTGGAATACAATTTTTTTTATTAAAAAATGACACATAATAACTTATTTTTTTACATTACCATCAAACAAGTTTATAAACTTTTCTTGGAAAAAAAATATGGTTCGATGTAATGTACATTTTGATTGTTCTTCATAACTATACAATGGTCAAAGACTGAAGTAACTTATATAAGTTTAATATGACGAATGTCAGTGTCACGACTCGCGGGATATGTATACCTTTAAATTGTTTAGTCATATTTTAAATCAAATAGAAACAAATGTTTTTTTTCTGTTATTTAAAAAAAAAAAAATAATGAAAAGAAAGGCAATCCTCTATACTCAAATAATTACTAGAACTATTTAATATAATAACTACTATTAAAAAATATAATATTTTGTTTTTATGCTGTTTTTTTTTTCATTATATTAGTTCTTCGAAACCTGAACAGTTATTCGTAGACTGTAGTACTATCAGTCCAGAGAGCTCTAAAAAAGTATCAGATCTGGCGCAGCAGAAGGGTTGTAAATTTCTAGGAGCACCCGTGTCGGGAGGTATTTAAACTTATTATTATTATTATTACAATTATGAATACGAAAATTTGGTGTACTGTAATAGTATAGTAAGCCCGTTTACTAAAATATTTATACGTTACCTATTTTATTATATTTTTTCTTTGGCAAAGTATCGATCCTCCGCAGCTTATAACCAAATATCTACCCCGCTGGCGATCAACAACCGTATTCAGTTCTAATTTTTAGATTTTGATATTATACAATGGCCAATACATTTTCTATAATTGAGAAATCATTTCGCACGTATTCAACCCAAAGCTCACTGTGGCAAAAATACAGAATGATGTTTTTTTTCTGAATGGCCCAATGGGGACGTCACGCGTAGTTAGGTTAGGTACCTAATGATAAAATAAGATAATATAATATATTACTGCAAAGATATCTAATAAATAACAATGCATTTTTACCATCACCATTCATATTCGTAATTTCGATGCAGGTGTGGTGGGTGCAGAAAACGGCACTCTGACGTTCATGGTAGGCGGAGACGAGAGCACACTGACGGCGGCCGAACACCTACTCGGCTGCATGGGGTCCCGATGGGTGTACTGCGGCCCAGCCGGTTCGGGGCTGGTCGCCAAGATATGCAACAACATGATACTTGGTATGACCATGGCAGCGTTATCCGAGGCAATGAACTTGGGCGTTAAGTATGTTTCTACCGTTTTCATGTATATTATGGTTTATTTTTTAGATGATTATTAATTATAAGAAATCCAATAGACTGGTATACTTGCGGTATATTATGTATATAAAAACCTTGCTTACCGTATGCGAAAACCACTAAAGGCACCGCAAGTAGTGAACAATAATGATCTGATGATCTTAGTTAGTGCACGTAGATGTATAACATAATATATAGGTATATAGTGCGTTAACCGATAAAGGTAACATGGAATATTTCAAACGCATGACCTTGGATTTTCAGTCGGTTTTTTTTTTTACTTTACAAGGACTTATTTTTGAAAAATGTCCACGCATACGCACCAAACGACTATTTGAATTGTTCCTCCTTTTTCGAAATGAAATTTAAATTAAATTATTTTTTTTTTAGCGAAATTGACTTCTTAAGTTTTTTTTGTCTAAAATATTTACTCATTGAAAGTGAATTAGTTTCAATTTATACGTGTTGTACCTATTCATTGTATTTCTTTAACAATCTATCTACAATTTTACAAAATTCTATGCGATATCACACTAATGATACCACACTTAAGTTTAAAAAAAAAAAATCATCTGAATTCACATGAAGCTTTTTACATTTCTAGATAGACTGTTGAGAAATACGATACCTACAATGTGCGTAAATGGAAACCGTAACTCGCCTTCGATAGTTCGTTGAGTTAATTTTTAAAATAGAAAAAAACTTAATGTCAAAATTACTTAAAAAAAAATAATTTTGAACCCATAAAGGGATAAAAGGTGCGATTCAAAATAAAAAAATTATTTGTAAACAATTTTCAAAAATAAGTACAATATTAGGTATTTCATTATGCGCAGTAAAAAAGTCAAATTTAATTTAGTCATGCGTATGAAATATTTCATGTTACCTTTATAGTTTAACACAACACACTGTATAGTGTATAGGTCAATAATAGTGTACCTACACGCTTAATGCATTTACTATAAATTAAGGCTTTATTGGGTTGAGGCAATGATAAATGTCTGGACTCGTATTTTGTCGTAATGTGTTTCAGATCATTTCGGTGTCTCTCGACGAGTATTATTTAGGTATATAGGTACCATTTATATAATATTATTATACCTCTCATGTATATTATACCCTCTCAGTAAAAGCAATTATATGAACGGAATTCCTATTATGGGTATTATAATAATTAATAGATCATTATATTATAATACAGTGAACTCTGTGGCTTTATAGTTTATACATATTATATTATGCGTTTATGAGAAGTATATAATTTACTTATCCATCATTACTCGGCAAATAATTTAATTTTATACTTATGGTAGCGAACAATTAATACAACAGTGCTGTTGACAATGTTGACATCATAGATAATATTAATGTGTCAATAGCTTTGTCAGAAAAAAATAATAAAAATTACATTTTATAATCTCATGCAATTATGCCTCATAATAGTTGATAAATTATTATAGCGCAAAATGTTTTCGTATTTAATAAATTTCTTCGCTCTAAAAAAAACATATCTAGATCTATATTGCCCGATCATGATAAAAAAAAAATTATTCCATTTTGAATGAACTACTTAATTGTATGGGTAGATATAGGTAATTATTTAAAAGGACTTAAGTTTAGCCGAGTACTGTGTCAAAACTCTACACAGTAATCCTTACGGCCCAACCGCTTCACTCCACTAATCCAAACTTTGAACGACTGTTTAATAAGTAATTATAAAAATTAGTTCAATACCTATTTATAGGATATATATTATTATAAGTACGAAATGTTGAGAAAAATATTCTACTTCAGTGTATGAAATTAAAAATTTAGGTCACCCTATAAAAAAATAAAAATATATTAAGCCATTTTAAAGTATGTAGCATAAATACATATGAGAACCTAGGTAAAATTAATGTACTATTTTCCGAATAAAAATTAAAAAAACCTCAAACTTCAAATATGTACTTACATAAATTATTCGCAGACAATCATTGGCTCGCTATAAAATAAATTATCGAGCATTTATATTAAAATGTATAGAAAAAATGATATAATTGAGTAACTACTTCCTACACAAATATTTTATTGAACTTTTACAATATTAAAAAAAAATGTTGCCAAGTGTTAAAAACTTGTATACTAATTTGAATACTTAATGAAAATCAGTTAGTAGGTAATTCAAATTTTTAATATTACTTAAATTAGCTCAATAAATATTCTATATTGTTTATTTTTAAACAATGTTAAAATATTATCAAGTAGGTGTAGCCGTGTAGGTGCCCGTATCTACTTTAATGGATCAACCACATCACAAAACAGGCAGACATAGACAGGTAAAAGTACCACATAACTAACTCAGTAACTAATAAACCTAAATAAAGAAAATTAATCTGGGTAAACGTCGTAGAAAATTATTATTAATTGTTTATAATATGGTCAACGCTGAAAATTCAACAATTTTGTCTGGAATATACCAGCCTCCCTAGGTACCATAGGTGCCACGGAAACCACCAAATATATTTTGAGTACACCTTAGCGTTGCTGTTGTGCGCAGTGATCAGTTTAGTGTTTAAAACATGTCATGATTTACAGCATATATTGTTTCTTTAATTTATTTCAATAGTTTAACCATAAGTACCAACCCATAACACATCCTTGTTAATAGTTAATTTTTTAGTTTTTTAAGATCTATTTCAACTTTCAAGTCATATTCATATTATTTATATTATACGAAAAGCTCATACAGTAAAACACCGTTGAATGTCGATTGTTATTTTATTATTATTACGATTTCGTCAATCACGATCATATTATTTAACTCACTTAAGGGACCGTTTTCTTCCAGGCTGGGCGTTGAACCTAAAGTTTTGGCGTCTGTCATCAACACGAGCACAGGACGGTGTTGGGCGTCGGAAATCAACAATCCCGTGCCTGGAGCCGTCGATAAGCAGAGTCCTAGCAACAACGACTATCAGGTATGTATCGCTGGATTTATCGTCTTTTCATTTGGATTATTTTATAATGCTGGTCGGAAATATTTTTCATCGTACCAAAGCACTACTCTGTTCTTCTTTTTTTTTTTATTGTTTATGATCAATTATCGTCTAATCTAACTTATTCGATCCGTCTAACTTAATTACTTAAGACCCTCGAAACACTCCGGCACTGCATGCAATTCTATTTACTGTAGTTCTTGTGCATTCATTTTACTTAAGTACTAGACCTATCTACCTAGTAGCGTTCCTCCCTTAGTAGGTTAGATTACATCTCTATAATCACTGAACTAACCACTACTACAAATTCAGAAACCATCTTCAAATAATCTCCTCCTATCCTAATTCCTCTCCAGTCTACCAATTCTATTCCTGAGAATTCTTCCATAAAGCTCAAGTAGAGTAATAATCATGAAATACCTATTTATTGTACAACCCATTATAAACTTCTTCACGCGAACAAATAACCCTTTTAATAAAAATATTTCTTATGCTCATGTACTACACGTGTCCTTATAGATGGATTTTATATTTTTCTAAAAAAAAAAAAAAATACAACACTGTATTTTACCGGTGAAATAGGTACAGCAAAATAAGTGAGCTGCCTACTCTCTGATTCAGTATCATTTTTGAAGTGGGCAACTGTGGTGTCCATGTTATAAAAATATACAGCAGTATAATATCCTTAAAATCCTATTAAAAAATGTATTAAACGTGAAATATTTAACCTGACCTACCTCAGCTGTTTTTAAATAAAGAACTGACCAACACAAACATCTAACACTAACTTAATTAGTTTAAAAATTCACATATCTGTACAGAATGGTTTCAAAGCCGATTTGCTGCTGAAAGACATGAGACTAGGCGAGTCGCTGGCTGAAGGAGCACACATGAAGACTCCCTTGACGCGCCAAACCGTGGACGTGTACGCACAGATATCACGGATGGGATGGGGTGACAAGGATTTTTCGATCGCCTACAAATACTTCAAAGAACAGCAGTCGTGATTCATTCCAGAAGATTTTAAAGCTAAGGGTACAACAATATAAGAATACATAATAATATATTACGTATATTATATTATTATAATACGTACATACACGTAATGTTGATTTATTTGTTTTTGTTTTTATATATATATATATATTTTGTACATAAATGATACACATTACAAATAAAAACATAGTTATAACCTACTAGTTAAAATGTTTGTTCACAATTGTACATAAAAAAAAAAACCATACACAAAGAGGAAATAAAATGCAAAAGTTGCCACTTTCCAATATATTTACATAATTGTGGAAGAGTACACTTGAACGATATAAAAAAAATAAATAATAGTAATAAATGATGTTAAATATTGATAAAAAAAAAATATATATATAATTTTACAGTCGCAAGTGGAATGTGCAACTGGCAATAAACAAAACATTTGAGTTTCTTGCATTATCATTAAATTTAAGAAATTACATAATATAATATTAATTCAACAAAGTACGAGTAGTTTACCAGAATCGAGGCTCACAATATATTAAGTCTTGAGAAATTATTGGGTAAGAAAAAAAAATTGTATAATGTTTTGGGCTTACAATGTTCTAAATATGTACATTGTAGGTATACATATTGTTAAAATTCCTAGTCAATAAATTATTATATACCATTGTTTTTTTTTTATTTTAAAAAAAGTTATCAATAACACCACAACTAAGCTCTACTAAGCTTTTTAGCAGCCTCATACTCAAGAACAATTGAGTATTGCTCAAACTTACAAGTTGGTTGTTAAAATACATTATATAAATAATTATATTATAACGCCAACTAATCATAAGTGAAAAACTATTTTTTTTTATTTTTTATTTTTTGTCATAATTATTATTAATTAATTACTTTTAATTCTCTTCTCACTAATCTGTGCACCTGTTTAAGTCTCTTATCTGAAACAATATAAATGAAAATTTAATTTTTGTTTAATGATTAATGCGAAATAAAATATTATTTGAAACATGATATTCAATTTTAACTCGCCAGTCTATGTTGGTCATAGCTATACAAATATTTAACCCAATGCATAAAAGTATAATAACTGTTCTCTGATGATGTAAATGTATTTTCTCATAAACACAACAGGCATTTTTAAAACTAAAACTTACACGGTGTCAACATATTACAAAACTAGTTATATTATTAATGAGCAAAACATATTTTTATTATTACACATGTGTTACACACAAAATATTGATTCTATTTTTTTATTTTTTTTTAATGACAATGTTATTTACAAATGGTATTATGAATACCAATTAAAGTTGTTGAAATAATTCCATTAAGAAAACATAAATTATATTGAAAAATATTCAAGTATAATAGTTCTGTTATGAACAGTTCAAACATTAATTCATTTAACAAACATATAACCACAAATAACAAATATTTGCAATATTTTACAGATTTACCTAAAAATAAAATTATTGAAACTATTGTACAATTAATTTAACACAGACTCAAAACAATTAAAAACTAGGTATACATTTCTGTATAGTCCATTTAAAATCCAAACAATCTAAACAATCAATATCTAGTAAATTAAAGTTTAATTTTATAAATATATTCAAGGTTGGGCATCAATAAGTTAAGAAGTTAAAGTTTAGTTACTTAACTAAGTTACACAATAAGATACTTTTAACTAGGTTACATAATGAGTTAAATTATTTTCCATGATATGCAGTTATTAATTAGTTAATTAATTTTAAAGTTATGTTAAGCTAATTTGTTCCTACCCCATAGATTTAAAAATAAATTAAGAGAAACAGAATTATTATATATTGAAGACTGTGTGTATTACACTATTTCTAGATTTCATTAGAGATCGAAATAACGTATATAAAAACAACTGTATATATATTTTAAAAGAAAATTACAATTTTACCCGACCACATTGATTTTAATTATTTGAAAAATAACATTGCCAGATAACTCAGTTTCAATACATAGAGACATTGGTGCCTTGATCTCTTAAAACATTATGACCAAAAATTAATCTAAATAATTAATACCTTCTATTAGAAAGGTTCTATTATTGAATAACTTCAAAGTAATTTTTCTGTCAATTACTCTTATTACATATTATTTTTAATAGATGTTTTTGTTTTTTTTTTTTGTTTAATTTTATCAAATTGGCTTATTGCATTTCAGCAAGGTTTATAAATTCAGAAAAAAAAATCAAATTAGATTTTAACCAAGTTGAATTTTTTTTTCTCTATTTGTTCTATTTAACTTGCAAAAAATACAAGTTAAAAAAGGAAAAAAGGAAATTTTAACTTTAAACCTAACTTATAAATTGTATCTTTAATTGTCCTCAGTGCCGCAACTTGGTATATATTGGTGGGTGTGCAAGCAAATATTATAGGGCCCATTTAGCCAAGGACCTAAATATGTAATAGATCCTTAGAAAATATAACTTTCTGTTTGTAGCTTTATACATTATTGTTCACAGATGGATGAGGAGCAAAATGACCAGCAGCTTCTAAAACAGTCTATTGGTTTTACAATTACATTAGGATAAAATTGGGAAATTGGGAAACATCAATAATGTTTTGTATAAAACTATTAATATTAAAATATGTTTCTTGTATCATTACTTTTTTGTGCTTATTGTATTGTTGTTATAAATGTCAATACAAAAGGTAATTTTTCAAATATAGTTACCCCATTTTTATACTTAAATTATGAATACATTCAAATTCTGATTTTTTTTTTTTAAATTTTTAAATGTAATTATAAACAATATTTTTGAGTTCTTATATTTTTCACAACATATAAGAAGTATTCTGTATTCCTGTGGCGATACTAACTATATTTTTTTAAATGAGAACATACATGTTTCATGTTATAAAGCAAAATGTGAATCAGGTTATTTTCAGAAAATGTTGACGTATTATAATTGAAATTTGAACGAAAACTTTCGGAGTTATTTATTATACTTTAAATACTAAGGAATGAGAATAATAGTCCATGTTTTGAAAACTGTCAGATGCAATATTAATCCATAAGCATTTAGTAATAAGTAGTAATTATTAACAAATAGTTTATAATGCATACCAAATTATAATTATCGAGCTCGTATCCATTTACAAATTACTTTTGCTTAATAGATTATTATCCTTAATTCTTAGTATTTAAAGTAGAATAACTCTGAAAGTTTTCATTCAAATTTCGATTATAATACGTCAACATTTTCAGAAAAATTACTTGATTCACATTTTGCTTTAAAACATAATATATGTTCTCATTTAAAAAACCAATGTTATGCCATAGGATACTTCTAAAATGTTGAGAAAAATTTAAGTACTCGAAACTATCTTCTTTAATTACATTTAAAAATTCCAAAACTCAGAATTTGAATGTGTACATAATTTAAGCATAAAAATGTGGCAAGCATGCTTAAAAAGTTACCTTATAATATATAGTATACTTATATGAAACGTGTTGTGGTGGGTGGCGCGGTGCAATAAACTATTTGACATACATTAATTTTATACAAAATCTTTCTATTTTTAGATAATAAAAAAAATAATTAAATTTCTAAATACACAGAATTGTTATTATTAGCATTATTGAATAATATTGAATAATAATGATCCTATAGTCTAGCACCCCCGGTAGTTGCGGCACTGCCTGTCCTAATAACTTAACGAGATAAAAATTACTTTACTTGCCTAGCCTTATAAGTATATATAATTATTAATTATACAATAGTTAGTGTCTAAACAAATAAAAAATATTAATCTAAAAAAAAATGCATGTATTATATTATTATTATTATAATTATATTGATTTTAATTTGGTTACTTACAACAATTTACCATTATTTTGTTTTAATCGACAGATATTGCTAATACTTAATATTAATTATTATTATTAAACATTGTTTACAGTAAGTTATATAATAATTAATTTTAATGATTTATATTAATATTGTTTGTATTAAACAATCAATCATGAGATTAATAATAATCATTATCTATACTTGTCAAGCAAACATTAATTGTTCAATTCAGTTATAAAATCAATACTTTCACAATTACTTGAGTTAATTAATACAAAAATAAATACTATCAAAATATTTTAACACATTTGAGGTAAACTGTAAAGTTAAATATGATATCATGCATCAAGCATAAATTAGAGTATCAAATATAAGATGGTAGTTAAAATCTAACACAGGTATGAATTGGTTAAATATTAAGTTGGGTTAGAATGAATTGTAAGAGTATGGTAAACAGATATTGACATTCAAAATGTATAATTGTTTTTGATTTAAAATAAGTAAATTAAATAAGAATATTTAGTTATTATAAAATAATGGTAACAGCATAAAATTTAATTTATATTTGATATAACGCTCGGAATGTTTATGTGATTTAATAACAAAAATATACAATAATTATACATTTAATTTAAAAATAAAAAAAATAAGTTCAATCTAAAAATACCCAATAACTTGAACTTTTTAAAATAGAAATAAAAATTTTCTTAAATTATTAGTCAACCTAAATAAAATATACAAAACAAAAATTATAAATAATAGGTTGTAAAAACTATAGCTATCACATATTCACATAACACATTTTCCTTGCTTTTTATAATTTAAAATTATATTTGGTTTGTTCTATTTTAACAAATTAAATAAATAAAAATTAGCCAATAAGATTGTAATAGTGGTAAATTGTATATTATAACAATGCTATGTACATTAAGAAAGTTAACTGTAAAATACTGTTTAGTTTCAAAAATAACTAATAATAAATTTAATCAGAATCATATCACGTATCAACCATAAGCGATTACAATATACATTTAATTCAATTTTATTTGTAATTTTACTTTATTTTATTTTATTTTTTTTGTAAATTATTAATTGTTATCTAATTCATTGATAAAATGTAAAATATTACTGCAATAGCAATATGCATAGTTTTTGTTTAAAAGCAAAATGTATTAACAATGTGTTTTTACAAATGGATATTTATCACGGAATCTTTGATACACTAAATATGCATTATTTTGTTGACTAAAAGACATAAAATTTATTGAACTTGAATAAAAACACAAAATTCTAATTACAGACTAAAAATTAATCTTGAAATTCTTTAAAACTATTTATCACAAACGTTTAGGAAATTATAATAAAGATTCGGGAAAAAAGGAAATTTGAATATAAATTTATTAACTAATAGTATTTATTTAGTAAATTACCTAAATTAACTTTTTAATTATAATTATCTTTTATTCATAAAATTACCTTAGTTACGTTAATATCTTGGATTTGCTATGAGCTGGAAAAAGGAGGTATCGGTAAGTCGGCTAGTAATGAAGCAGGATCCAAAATATTGGCCATGTGTGACTGTGACAATCTTTCAAGCGATCTGACATCCATGTCAACAGCCTCCAATGCTCTTTCTAATTCTTCAGTTTCTTCACGAGAAGGTACATACTGTCCATTTTTATCAACTTTAAAAAGAAGAAAATAATAATACAAAATTAAAAATCAGCATTAAAACTACAAATTCATTTCTCATAAATATGTACCAGTAAAGAGATCGTTGAATGCATCTACAGGTATTTGACTGAACACACTTGTAATATCATCATGGTCATCCAATAACCGTGATGCATGACTTGCTAAATCAGCTGCATCTAAACCAGCAAGTACTTCATCACCAACTTCCACTTCATGTGTAATAATATTACTACCAACTATTAAATATAATTTTTTATAATTAAATTTTTTTTTGTTTTAAGATTTAAAAATGAATCATAAAGCGAGATAGAATAGACTGTAGGTGAGCATTATACCACTGGGTTGATTATGGCTCAAAAGAGACTTACATTTAGAGGGAAATGATAATTTAAAGCCTCAAGCTTTATCTTTAAACATATATATAAAGTTTATATGATGAATAAAATAAATGACAAAACCAACAATTAATATTTTCTCCCAGGTATATGCATTTTAAAATTCACAAGCTATGAGAGATCCAACTAATCATTTACAGTCCATTCTATCTTAGTAGTAACTAGTTAGTTTAAATTTATCTTTACCCGGATGTAAATAAATATCAGGATTGGCAACAGATGAGTAAAGTGATGTAACATCACAGCTAATATTTTGAGGCAGATCATTAGTGCATGTAATTGGCTCAATAGTAGTAGGTTCGATTGTCTCCGTGTAAGGTGGAGGCTCAAGAGGGAATTTAGGCACTTGTTTTTTCTTTTTATTGCGCTTTGATAGCTTGTTAAATGGAGAATTCTTTGGCCTTTTACGAGGTTTAGATTTGACAACAGGTACTTCCTCAGTCTAAAATTATTTTTATTATAATTTAATATAATGTAAATTAATTACTGACTTGTATTTATGGTTATTTCCAACTCACCTGAATTATTGTTTCCTTAGAGTATAAATGGTCAAAGCACAATGGCTGTACATCACGAATATTAAACACAGCATTGGTACATGGACCTTGATTGGTACGTGCAGAACAGTGTTCAAAAAGGAGTTGGTCAACATTTCGTAGAATATGTCTAAAGCAATGACGAGTACATGGTATAGCAGGATAGTGGCATCTTTCCAGACAGCATTTTTGCTGTATCATAGACACGCCGTCAATACTGAAAAATAAAAACCAAATTTAATTATTTTGTTAAAAAACCATTAATATTATAGTATCAATTTGTCAAAATAATTGTTAATAATATTAAATAACTTATTTCTAATGAACAAAGAAAATAACTATGATAAAATGATTAGTATTAACCTTTTAAATTTAGGTTTAAAATCAGACTCTTGGCATACTATTTGGTTGATACAAATAGGATCATTTCGTACAGCATTCGTCAATGCTAATACTAAATCAGGAGATGGTGAGTTATCAGGAAGGTTAGATATTTGATGAAACCTTCGCCGAAGTACTGATCTCAAGTTATTCACTTTAGCATCTCGATCTAAAGGTTCAATTTGATCGGAAGGTAACCAAAATCTTTGATACGGTGCATCCTCTAACTCTAAATTTAATGGATCATCAGTATCCTCACTATCAGATGAAACAAAATCTATAAAAGACAAATTTTTTAAATTGTTATTAAATATATAACTAACATTATATTAAATAATTGACTTACCTAAAGGATATAGGTTTTCCCTTAATTTAGCTTCTTTTTCAAATTCTTTTAGTATCCTCTGCAATGTTTCATGTCTGGTTCCACAATCTTTTTGCCAGTTACTTAACTTGGCATACTTTCTTTTAGGCGGAATAGTTATTATATTGCAGCTTAGCTGGTCCTTATCATTTAAATTCAAAGGATCGATTTTATCAGGTTTCTTATTTCCACCAGACACACTTTTTTCAGCCTTGTTTTTACTTCGTTTTTTGGCTTTTGTCTTTTTTGGTGGAGATTCAAGAACAGTCGACAAACGATCATTAACTTGTTCTGGGACATCAACAGGAGGAGGTGTTGGAGATGTAGTATTGCACAATAATTCTTTGAACTTCAGAACGTCATCCTTGATATTTGGTTTATTCACCAGAGTATCAACAGCCGTACTGTTATTTTTTACTATCTCAACTGGCTTAATGACTTGATTTTTAGTTTTAACATTAATTTTAGGCAATTTAAGCACAGGTGGCCTAACTTTTGATGGAGTAATAAACCGGTTTTTTAGTACAGTTTCAATTTTTTCTTTTTTACACCCCTTGCGGTCTTTCTTTGATGTCCGTCCAGACAGTTGGACATGTCCATTACATTTGACTCCTCCGTCAAATGTACCCATTGAAAACATGTCCCGGGAAAATACATTCTGCATTGCTTTAACCGTTTAATTATATTGTTGGTTACCACATTGCGCCTCCTGTAAATCAACGATAATAAAATTAATAAATACAGCTACTTAGATGAGCAACATGATAACAAGTGGTGACACGATTGAAACTTGGTGAGACATTTGGAACGCATCACTTAGAACAGAGTCAACTATAGTCGAATGGTCGGATGACACAAGTTGATTTATAGTAGTGGTCAGGTCAGTCCAAAAATCACCAAATGACGAATATTTTTATTCTCACCAATTCTGAAGTCGCAATCTTCGGTTAGGTATCTTCGGTGCGCACCAACTTCCTTCAGTGAGCACAACTACAATGACGATAACCACGAAGTCGATGACAATAACAACGATGTCGAATTCCTTCGGCACGATCCGGTGTTGGTGAGGCACGAACGGTACACGGACATCGGTCGACACTCAAAACGTCAGGCGTCCAAGCGTGATCCGGGGCACCGATATTCGGGAGAAAATAATTGAAAAATAATAAGGAAATTCGCAAATTATATTTTTACCGAATAATGATAGTACCGTATACACTACTTATATATATATATAATAATAATAAAATATAATATGTATATATATATATATATGTTTGTGTGTGTGTGCATAACGAGTAATTTATTATTATTACTTTTTTATTTTATTTTTTTTCACTATCAATACGCAAAACACTGATATCGACAAACGTAAACAAAGCGCGTTATCATCGAAGCGTACGAATACGGACGACGGTCCGTAGTATTCGACCGATGCGCCGGCGCCGGACCACAGGGTGCATAGTTTACACTGTCGGTAGCGGCGGTCACGGCGGTTACGGCAGACGCCGTGTATCGTCACGCAACGGTCGAGACGCACCGGTGAGTTGGCGACACTGGTGTGTCAGGATTGAGAGTTGAGACGCGGGTAACATTATTGCTCACCAAACTCATCATCATAATTGATGTTTGATATTAAAATATTTAAAAATAATATTTAATAATTATTTTATTAATTAATAACAATTATTATTTTAATATTTTTATTACTATTATTATTTTATTTTTATTGAGCTTTTATGGATTGCGGTTAACCACAACAATCGTAGTGAATTCGTCGTCAGTCGAACTCAGTCTGCACTCTGCAGTCGGCTTTCAACACTCGACAGTCGAGTATGTGAGTGTGTCTCTTAGTCTCTGTTTCGTGTAAAGATAAAAGCTATTCGGTATTATTTTATTACTCCACTGTTACCGTGTTCCACAATCATCGTACTAATTTTTAAAATGCCATTTCGTAAAATAAAATTCATATAATATACGTAAAACTGTTTAAATTTTAAGTCTCTGCGAATAATATTTTTAAATCATAATAAAACGATTAGCATTATTTTAATATATAATTTCGTCCAAATTTAAACTTCAAATATCTATAAAAAAATTATACTTATTTATTTATTAGATTTTTAATGTCATGATCTACTAATGAAGAATTGTATTAAATTGTCAAATGATTTAACCCATTGATTGAGTATTAAGTTATTTTAGGTACCTATATAAAATTTAGAAACAGCTTTTTAACATAAGAGGCAAAGTTATATATGGTCGAGACTTGAGGTTAATATACCAAAACACTTATTGACCAATTTTGAAAAATATCAATATTTCAACTAATACAATACGGAAATAATAAATCAATAGATTACAATAGATAATCGGTATCATAGAAATTATTAGTGATTTTATTATTTAAACAACCAATTTGCAAATTCAATTTTTGACTAATTATTGTCCTATTGGGATACTAAACTTTACACATTTTGGATTCCGGACAGTTTGTAAAATGTAGAATAATAGCTGTTATACAACTATTATATGTTATATGATAACAAAAAAAAAACGAATTGTATATTTGTATGGCTGAAGATTATAGAATCAAAAAATACTCAACTCGTCAACCGATTTCGAGTATTCCGACTATTCAAGGAATGTTAAGATGATAGATTGAAACAGGTATTTTAAAATAATTATTATTCTCTATAGTCACTATAAACAAGGACGGATCTTCTTTAGCTCCATGCTCCATCGCCAAAAATTCTACCTCTACAACTAATCACTAATCATTACCAATCACTTCCGAAAAAATAATTATTTTATTTCTCCAAATAGATACTCAGCCCCCACAGATCTTGCCCCAGTGTTGACCACTTCTATTTATGTATAAACAATATTATAATCAAATTTATTTCGACACGTAGTCAGGGGTCACAACACTCTTCTACACATACACAAAGGAAAAAAGATTTACCGCCACCAATATTAAACGGGAATAACATATGATAAAATATATAATAATATTAAACTTCAATTGAACTCGATCACTGTTGGTTTTGAAATATAAAAATACTATATATTTAAAAAATTAATATAATGAGGATCAAATTTTAAACTTAAACTTATAGTGTAACGGATACAATATTGTTTTAGGTAGGTATAGGTGTATAATTTATTTTGTTCTTTTATCCCACTACTAATAAGGTACAAAAACGCAAAACGAATTTACGCTTTTGGTCTATCGAAAAAAATAGACGATTTGCACTTTTGAGTTTCACCGTAACTCTATATAATTAAAATTAAATTCTCCTAACATTAAGCTAAGCGGTTAGTCTTATTCTTCTTAACTTCATGAGCGAAACGACTCTTAAACGTTCAAGTGAATTTCATAGGAAATTTCACAATATAAACCAGACAGATGAAGTCACGCGAATATGCTTATTTGATCACTCAATTTTTGGAGGCAAAAGTTGGCTCTATAAAACTATTAAAATTATATTTAAAATCTAGTGATCTATATAAATATAAAAAAGCTTTAGTATTCAATAAGTAGTAGTACCAAAGTCAACTTATAACTTTTTTTCTTTTTTTCCTTGGTCTTTTTTCTGGGATTCGTATGGATTGTTTTTCTGTACTAATTTTACTATCCTTTTTTTCGACCAAAAATATAATTTCTTCGAGTATCAAGTGTAGGACCCATCATGAAATCGCAGACCTAAATAATTAAAGAATTGTCCAGATTTAATGGGGTTACAGGATAAATGTAAACATCTAACAGTGCTAACAGTTTTAAACTTAATAGTTAATATGATGCTAATTATAGTCAATTACAAATTAATAATAATTTTTAATGATTTTTTTGATCAGTTTATAATTTTAGTTTGATTAAGAATCTAGGAATTATTTTTGATTAGTATCGGAGATTTGATCTCCATATTGACTATGTTAGTCTTGGTAATTTGGTTTAAACGTTTGTTAATAGATTTAAAATTCTAAAAGATATTCTAAAATTTTGAATAATATAATGGTTGAAGATTAGTTTATTTAACTTTAGTTCAATCTTATACCAAATTATCAGCTTAATAGTTAATAATACAGACTACAGAGTAATGTTGTGGCCTTGTGGGCATTATATATGATGGGCAATATATGCGCATAAGCAGCAGTCGTAGGTAGCGTCTGAATGTTCTTTTGATGAAAATTGTTGACGTCTTCGGCTCTTCGCCTCATTGTTGATACATACATAAGACATTACTGATTCATGGGGTTGTACTGCATTTATGTTAATGAGTTTATAAGTTTCTGCTCTTCCCTCATTCTCACCATCTGTTGACTGTTATGGGCACTTAATTGCCTCTAATGACCACACACTCACAAGGGTGAAGGGATACTTAATTGAGAGTCGATCGTCTTAAGTTTTTTTAGGTGTGATGGGAAGGATGGGTACTGACCAGTAACCAATCACCAATATCCAACGGTTAATGATTTAATATTAATTAATTATAGTACTTATTTAAGTATTTTCTACGATAGGGAGTTATAATAAATATGACTATAAATTCGTCTATTTGATTTTGTGTGGAAAGGTGGGTGGATTGATAAAATATATTCGACTATAGCGCCTTTGAACAATTTTAAGTTCATCACTATATAGCCATTAGCCATTGCATACACATACACACATCTGGCAGTTCATTAACGGAAATTATTACCGTCGTGTAGTATTGCGATCATTTTTTAAGTAAAATAGAAATTGTTTTTTCATCACAAGTATTTGTTGTTGTGATGAGCATTTATACTTCTGGTTTTTGTATATTGCAACATGTGTGCTTATTACGGTGCGGCATAAAGACCTTTTCGGTCATTGTGAATCTAGTGTTGTTTTTCGATTATTGCGTTCGAGATTTTTGAATTTTTGACTATGATTATACTTAAGCATCAATCTCTTAAATCATACGGTAAACTATCTTCTAAGCTTTTTGAACGTACCCGTTGTTTGATACATAATCTTATAAATATAAGTGGTGGCTATTTTTTTACAATATTTATATGAAAAACTAAGAAAATCAAAAATTTAGATAATCTTTAACGCCTATAACTGATTTAGTAAAGATTTTTGAAAACTATGCCATGCATAGAAAGTTCTAGTAAAACTTATGGTGAAAATATCAAGTACCTACTTACGGATGGGAGTTAATCGCTTAAGAACTACCTACCTACCTACCTTAAAGAAATAAAAATATATATTTTGTGAAAACTAACAAATAGGTAATTTAGTTTATTTATTTATTCGTATGATTTTAGAATGAGCGGTAGCACTAAAATATTTTCTAATTAGATACATAATAGGTTAAATTTAATTATTACTATTATTATTAAAACTAATATAACTAATATAAATAAACATTTTAAGGTACAAAGTATACTAACAAAGCAAAACAGAAACAAGTATCACATTAAATTGAATTAAATTAATTAGTATAGATATCTGCATCTAAGGACTCTAACCTTATTAATGTGTATAATAATATACTATCAAATTAGTATATTATTGCATTTAAATTTTAAATACTTAAGTTAACAATTGTATAACTTAATTCCCAAAAATGAAAATATTTAATAAAATTATATGAATGCTCAATGCATGCATTTTACCTTAAATACCTAGGTATTATATATATAGTACTCAATATATAGTGGTAAAATACACGTTACCCTGAACTATAGCTTAAATTTAATATAATTAATGTATTTTGGTACATTAAATGTATTGATTTTATAATGTGTTTTTTCATCTTTGGAAGATGTTTTTAATAATATATTATATTCTGATATAATGTAAAATTTGTATAGGGGGAGGGGGATTAAAAATGAAAGTTTCCAGTAATTTTTTGAATAATTAGGAGGAAAAATTAAAGAAAAACATCAATTTTTACACTAAACCAGATTTTGACAAAATTTAGTTCTAATTCAAAAACAAATAAATCGTACTAATTAAAAAATGTTAATTTAAATTATTTTTAATTAATTATTATTTAAATTTTTTTGGAAATTTTCACTTGGTCAAAAAATTTGAAAATTTTATACAAGATTCTTAATCTGATTGACAATCTTTGCTTAGAATTATTTTCATATGCCATGTTTCATTGATATCAAATTTAACATATACTTTAATGTTTAATACTTTATAGTGCCCTTAACCAATAACGAAATACACTCAACCTGTCAAAGTATTAAGTCACCTTCTGTACAGAAAAAGTGATTACTAGGGCTAGGATTTGTATGCAATAAAAAATTGTAAAATATGCAAATTTTTTTTAACTATTAGTTAATATTATCACACACTATTATTAAATTTTCAAATGTGAACGACCAATGAATAAATCAAAGATTTACATTGAATGAAATTCCTTTCTACATTACAAAAATCTTGTAAGAGCATATTTAAATTACGTAATTTGTCCCGGATTTAAAGTAATATAAACATCTTTTTCATCCATTTTATATTCATTGTTTATAATGTAACACATGTTGAGAAATGTTTTGAATCTCTTATTCTTCTTTAGTATTAAGTTCATTTTAGTTTAGATAGGTCATTTAATTATATAATATAAAATTTCAATTTTTAGTATTTATAAATTAATTTATAAGTAGTTAAACAATTATTATTTTTAGCTATCAGTATCATTGTAATAATTTAAATGTTGCGTTTAGTGGATATAGCCAGTGGAACATGCATAAATAAAGTTTGATGTTCAAAAATTCTTTTTACTCAGATAGTTTTAAATCTCATGTATAAATTGATCATTATAAAATTTAAAAGTAATATTTACCTTTATTAAACAAGACATGTCACAGGCTCTTATTGATATTATAATTAGTTATAAGTTATAACTTTTTTTTAAATAATATTATAAAAATCAAAATTTATTTTTTAATTCATAAAAAAATGAATCTTGTTACTGGTTCAAAAAGTTATGGCATTTCTGATTAATAAAAAACACATCATTCTAAAAAAAACACGTTAAAACATTACTCAACTCAAAATTTAAAATTATATGAATTATCAATGAGATTATATGTAGTATAAATATAAGATAAATGATAGTAAAACTAAAATAATTTCTTAGTTAATTTGTTAGGATTAATAAAATATTTATATTATTAAGACTTATTAAATTTATCAAACACAAACACATACTAGGACAATTTTAATGTATGTGAATTTTAGCTTTTAAATCAAATCTTAAGATTTATATTATTTGTTTAACATAATGATAAGTCAAATAAAACTGAAATCATTTAGTAGGCGTCGATAAAGAAATAAAAAAAAAATTAAAATAAAGAATGAATTTTTTTTAATGTTTTTATTATTCAACGCATATTCATATTGTACATTAAAATACAGGAGCCAGGATCTTAGTAAGCTTTCTTCCTGAAAGAACAACCTGAAACACAAAATATAAAATAAAATTAAATATTTATGTTATCATTTAAGTTTACATCATTTTGTTTAGAACAACGGAACTTGATTTGAGAAACTAAATATAAACTACCATCACTTAGAAGCAAGATATTATTTGGGACCTAAATCAATGTCTGTAAAATTGATAATTGTATTTGGAATAAAGTAGACAATTATCTTCTTAAGAATTAATAAAAATAAAAAAAAATTTCAAATTCCAATGCATATTGGGAAAATTAATAATTCATAAATGTAGATATTATATTTATCTAAATATAATATATTACCAATCTATGGTTAAATACATATTATTCAAAAATAATAACTTAAATAACTTAAATGAAATTCATAGAAGATTTAGTATAATTAATGTAGTACCTACTTATCATACAATAATTAACAAATTTTAAAGCAAATATATGATTTATTGTTCATTAGATATATAAAAATTCATATTTCATTAAAAAAAATAAATAGGATCATGCATTCACATTTAACTAGCTGCCTTTTTCACAGTTAATTTATTAGATATTCAACATAAACATCCATAGATCTACTATAGATAGGTGTTTGGAAAACTAATTAGAAGTCGACCGTGTACAACAGATGTAGGGTATGCCTCTCTGCCTAGTCATGCTCTAAACGAGCAAAGAATATTAATCTTAAATTTTTAATTAAAGTAAACTACCACTTGGATATACTTTTAAATAAATTAACTGATAGCAAAGGTTCAGGAACAAACATTAGAAAAACATAGCCATCAATAAATATTTTGTTAAGTAAAATAACTCTGTACAATCCAACAAAAATCTGTTTATTTTGTGTATACTTACACACATCATCCTATCAGCAATCACACAGAGATCACTCCATACATGAAAGCCACAGGATTATTTAGAAGAGGAAATAAGCTATCAGTGCGTTTTCTCGTTAGATAAAGTATATATATAAAGTATTTAAAGTTGATAAGTTATCCCCATTATTTAACACAAAAGATAGCATATACTGTAGGTTCTACCATAAACCATTAAATATATATTTAATAATATTGGCAGTAGGCAACCTATTACATGGGTATGGCTATATAACAAGTACATAGGAAATCTTTAATTATAACAATGGAATACATAAACCGTACATAACAAAAAACATTTTAGGTAACACTTGACTTGGTATAAATCTAACTTCACTTACCAAATATTTTGTAAAACAAAATATCAAGGTTAAAAACATTTTATAGGTATTTATAACTAAATAAGAATTGAATAACTTTAAAATGTACCTTCAGTTAGTCTAGCTCTTCCTCCAGTGGGTTGACATAAAATTGTGGAACATCCGGTACATATAACTACGCTTTGAGCGTGACTGAATACAGTTGTAATTTTATAACATCCGGGGCATTTGACATCCATAAAGAAAGAATTTGGGTGTTGGACAAGACGCTTTAACTTGTGTTTCCTGCGTTCTTCGATAGCAGTAGGATGAAGCAAATCTTTAGCTAACTGTATCACGACAGAGAACATAACATAAAATTAAATTCAATAACAAATGGTGTTCAGTATAATACTGAAGTAATACTTACAGGCATATTGTCTTATTTGACTTTATATAAAAGATTAACACAAAATCAAGTTTTACCTGAAACAAAATTTTACAAATTAATATTTGATTGTTTAACAAAAAAAAAAAAAAAATCAGGAAAATAGGTAGACATTAGACTATTATAGTATATAAATCATACCACTATAGGTACGTGATTATTGGTAGCCAAGAGCGAATAAATCAACTATAATGAAAATTTGTTGATGACGAAACAAATGTAGAGAATCGAGTACAAGTAAAGTCGGGTCCGATGTGTTTACCACTAGTTTTGACGAATACAATTTGAAAACCACGAGCACCATAACCTAAAGACGAGTCAGTACAAACATGGTTCTGATAAGCTACTTTTTGATTCGCGAAGTTCGAGTTCCCAAGAAACATTTAAAATATATTATTCAGGGGGATTTCGACGAACAGCATCTGTTAACCATCAGTTATGGGGTAAAATCAAAAATATATATAAATTTCACTTACCAGTCACCAAAAAATGGGTCTTGAAGCACGTTTTCATGTGTGGACAGACCGAAACGTTAACAGAGAGAGAATGATGGTGAGGACGGAATGTAGCCGACGCCGTAATCATGGAGTAAAAAACGTCGCACGGCACGACAGTAGTCTAAAAAGAAAAAATGAAATCGCTGTCGATATTATATTCTATGATAACATTGATATACAGAAGAGTAGATCTAGAATGATATTAAATATAAATCTGTCTATATACTATGATATATTAGTAATAGCACGAAATATTTCATAATATTATATATTTAGTAGTTGTAGTTTGTGAATTGTGTGAGTAAAAAATTACTTGATGGTGTATACCACGGTTGTAGTTAGAATATGTGGTTTTGTGACGAAGTCTGATAAGACATCCTAAAGCATGAAGCACGAGAGTTATTCTAGCCTTCATGTCCTAAAGTTCGAAATAAAATCTCATATAATTTTAGTGCCATACATGAAAAAAATAGACATTTTGTCATGGTGCCATATAAATATTTTGTAATAAAGGAAACTATATATTTTGCCATTTTGGAATGCAACTTTTTCAGTCATAAATTAACACAGACCATTGTCTATTATGAACTGTTCTCTCTACATTCTACAATCGTGGGTCTATATCATGAAAATAAATAGTTATACAATAAATTCTACATTAGCGCCATAAATTCAACAAAAAGATAGAATGATAACCCTAATGTATATGTATTCGAAATATCTTTTTAACATCCTCTCTCAGGCAACACTGCGTAGAAGTTGATTACATACTAGTTGATAACGCACGCTGCCGGGCATAATGATAATGTTATTATCATTCATTCACGTTATAATTCAAATTTCTAAGTATTAAGCAAATCCGTTGTTGCCGGTCAGTTTTGTTCTTAATCGTCAAATTCTCGAACTATTTATTTTTTCATTACTTAACCGTATTTACCTGTAATGTCATTAATCATTATATAATTATACACTGTAGATAATCTAATAATTGTTATTCTTTCTTTTTTCAAGGAATAAAAATGTCTTCAGATGAATCTAGCCTGCGCTCTGCAGCACATTGGAATCGGAAAATATTTTGGACATTCATATAGCGATCAGTGCAAGGGGAAATCATCACTAATCATGCGTCCAGTTTTCTAAAGTAAGACCCACTGCACTGAGATACTTAAGATGACTACATGTTTCTGTTCATTTGTTGTCACATAATTATGTATGTATATATTTTTAGCAATTAAGAGATGTTTATGGTTACTTTTTTTTTTATTATAAAAAGTCTTTGTTATTAATAACTGTAGTTTATAGCAAAAGGATTAACCATAGTTTTTCCCAGTTAATATTATTCTTTCCTTGGAGGTTCTGATTGAATTTCTTTAATGTGTTGAATCACTTGGCTTTATTTTGATTAGTAGTCATATTAATTAAAAAAGTAATAAAGGTTTATTTTTCGTTTGATATTATGTATCATATAATTATTTATGTTCTTCAAGGTTATCAATAATATTAACATGACAAATATCTAAGATATTTCTTTTATCTGTTTAATATTTAATTGTACTACTTGGATATAACAAACAATATAATATATTTATGACTTAAATTATTTTTTTATTCTTTATAGGTCGTCATTATGCAGGGTCACTTCAACTTAAATGTAGTGTGTATAGGAATTCCCGACTTTCTTTCAAATTCATAGAATGCACGGGACAATAAATCACTAAAACACAGTTAGAAGTCTAATAAACTTTCAACAACTTCAAGAAAAGAACTGTATAAAGTCAACAACTAGTCTAGAATGATGAAATTAAGGGAATGAGCAACTTAACCATCAATATATAAGTTCTAATTTTTTTTTCTATGTGAAATATTTTCCAAGTTCATTCCTTTGGAATCTACAGTTTGTGAATTCTATTAAAACCTTTAAGCTATATGATATAATATATTGAGTATTAGTTATAAATGTTTAGGTAAGTATAAGTCCATGTGTGTTGAATAAAAATTGTTGAGAAATAAATTTAGAATTTTTATTTGCAAAAATAAGTCTTTATGTCCTGAATAAATATTAATGAAGACATTTTTAATGCATATATAATAAACCAATAACCATAATATTTTTATTGATCTAATCTCTAATAATACATTATTAACTTTTAAAAATTCAAAATATGCATGTACAGGATATGAAATGAAAAATGTATGCTTATTAAAATGTAAAAAAAAAACAACTATATATTTTGACGTATAAGTTTTTAAAAAAGCTGTCTTAAAATGCTTTATAAAGAAACAACAATAATCTATTATCCAATAAAATAACTGAATGATGCAGTTGCATAAGAATTAAAATGTAAGTATTATTTATATCTTGTTTATTTTGTTTTATTGTAAGAATATAAATACTAAAAGTACTTTTTTTTTTATTTTAACTAATAGAATAAAATGCCTATCATGCTGAATTGCTGACATTTCATTAAAAAAGCAAAACATAAATGTTCTTAAACGTACATAAAAATTGTTACAGTCATTGTAATTTATACTACTTAATAGAAATTGATAAACTTAGTATCTTATCGTTAGATATATTACATATATTTTAAAATATCATTACATAAAATTTAATTTAAACATTATTATCACAAATTAAAAAAACATTTTTTTTTTTTATGTTATAATTAAATGTATTATATATTAATGAACTATAAAAAAAATTGCTTAATACGCTCTCCAATATTAACTCTTGACCATCTTATGAAACAAAATGAAGTAGTTAAAATATCAAGTTAATTTATATACATATTTTTTATTATTTTATTTTTGAATATAATTTTAAACGTATAAATAATTTATAATTTTTTCCATTTTATTTTTTTTATTTTATATTAATAAAAGTATCTATTTTTATTTGCTTGAGATTATGAGAATGCATTTTAGCAAAGAAGTTTTCTATTTTATTAACATAACCCAACATTTCTTATTAATTCCTATTTTTATTATTTCACAATATTACTAAAAATTTGTCCTCATCTGCTGTACAAAAGAGCAATTTATCCAATTAGATAGAGAAAAATCAAACATCTTTACAGGTAGTTTTTAAATTGACAAGTCAAGGAATTGTTTAGGAACTAACAGAAATAGCATTTTAAGCAAATTTTACTGTATTTTTGAGATATTTGTCAATTTTATTGAGTATTTGTTGATTTCTTTTATTGATGTATAATTTATATGATTTATAGAAGTCCCAAAGACAATAAGTGGTATTATCAAGAAGTTGTTCAAGTAGGATGATTTAGTTTGCCGGTAATGTGTTATAATATTATATTCTAAAATTAAGCATTCTGTTCAATAAGCATACAAATATACAATGCTTTCACATACCTCTCACAAAGTAAATGTCTAAGGTTGTCAAAACAGTATATAGAGATTAGATTATATATACATTAACTTATAATTATTCTTTATAGAATATGTCTTCAGCTGACAGTACTAACAATAAAAAATATTGCTATGATAGTCGTGAAAATAAGTTTGACTTTTTTAAAAAAATAATCATTTTATATTTGTTCAAATCTATGACTTCTTTAAAAAATTAGCCTGACGCATTACAACCCAATATTAATGTAATTGTTATAATAAATTTAATTTGTGATAAAAGAATGACAAGTTATAAAAACATGTAAATCATAAATTGACAAATTGTATGGATAAGAAGGCTACAACAGTAGAACATTGAAACTTTTTGGAAAGCACTAGATAAATAATTTACTTTTATAATTATATACCATTACTGATAAGAATAGTTATATATAATTAAATGTTATAATTATTCAAGTAAACTATACTTGAACAAGGTTACTCCATCTAATTTTTTGCAAGTATAAAGTTAAAGTACAAGTAATGCTAATTTTCCCAATTACCACTATCACAGGATACAAACAGTGAGGTGGGACAAGGAATTGATCTAGCTGTACATACAGGATGGCGGAAAATGCCTTTGTCTCTTTTCGGTTGTATTGTGATGAAAACATTTTCAAAAATAAAATAATAAAATTTAGTCTCCAGACTTCCTGAGCAACTAGTTACTAAGCACACTTAATCAAATATTTATTTAACCTTCAGTTATTAAGGATTGTTAAAGACACTATTTTTTTTTAATTACTTTTAGAAAAATAATCCAAATCCACGAAAAAAATACATGTACTAAGCAGTTATATAAAAAATTAATTTTAAAATTATATTTAAATAAGGACGTTATAATTTAAAAATAATTTGTTGAAAAATTTAAATATCGCAAAAACCAACAACAAAAATAGAGTTAGTTTTACAATTTATTAATTATTGCTCATTACTCATTTAAAAATTAAAATATTCTAAAAACACCTCAAACAATACCCACAGACGTGTTTCACTTCATACTAGGTACCTACTACTTACCTCTAAGTATAAATAACATAATATTTACATACCATATAATTAAATATACGTCATTGATTTCATTAGTGATTACGTATGGCTTGTTCGCCATTTTAATTTTAGATAATTAGAATACAATATATTATTGCGAATATAAAATTAATTTTGCAGGATTGTCACGTGAAGTTCATTGTTAAAGGATAATATATGTATTATTTAGACATATCATTCACAATAACTTTGTAGTCTATTAGTGTTTGAAAAAACCGTTATAATATAATAATTAATATATTAATGTAACAAAAATACATAAGTAGGTACATAATATTATACGCGTCAACAGGTAATATATATAATGTATGCATAATGCATATAATTAATTACAATTGATGCAAGTAAGCACTATACGGCCAAAGAACTTGCCAAAAATAGTACTTAACCTACGACCTACCTAAACCTAAATTAAATATTTAGGTACCTAGGTACGCTGGTTTTAATAATCTGTATGACGTTTTATTTTCAATACCTATATTTAATTGTTTTAGGTATTACTAATTTATAACTTTATTCGTATATGTATATTTTGACAAAATAGGAGCGCCTAGCTATCTCATGCTGCTTAAAAAAAATATATATATATCTTGATGCTCAATATTTAATATATTATAATGCTTATTACTAATATAGCAAAAACTATTTAAAATAAATCGTGTTAAATTATATTTATAGCCGGTTCGATCTAAAATTTTTAATAAGAAATATTTTTATCTTCATCGAAGTGTACGAGACATTCTATAAAATATTTACTTGACAATATTTTTCAAAATATTTAAATAATAAACGTGATATATATATTACCTATAGAAATATTGTAAGTAAATCGAGCGTTTAGAACAATAATAGTTTCATTGCGTGTATCTTTGTGAAAGTCGAATTTCGCACTACTTACCTTAAGATGCGAGCTAAGATCAATATTGGGAGGAATTTTAAATATGGGTCGGTCACACTAATGCAGGATAATAATATATACATAGTATATACCCATAATATGACTTCAGCTGCACGGTAGTGTATAGGTATATCGTATATTATGTCTGGAGGTATAGGTATGTACCTTATACCTACGTGACTAACTCAACTTGTTATAGCTAATTCGTGTCAGAATAGAAATTATTCACTTTAATACGGAAATATAAACCATTTCTACAATTGCACATTGTTCTATACGTGTGCAAAATTTATTTACTAGCAACCTGCAGCTACCTATATTTATTAATTTTAAAATTATTTTGCTTTCGAAAACAGTGGCGAAAGTATAAATTCAAATAAATCGAATTATAAGAAGGTTCAACAAACTTGAACCATTTACGTTTAAGGTTAGGTCAGGTAGGTACCTGGCAGTATGAACAAAGTATAACTATAAATATCGACTTTTAAATATTTATAAAATTTTAAAAACATGAAATACTTATAACACTAATATAATATTCGGTAAAGTGACAGTGTAATCGTTAAATAACATAGTGAAATACTAATGTTTGCAGTGGTTGATTCATAATTTATTATTTTCATATGTTCTGTATTTATTGTATTTAGAATTTATTAAGAAACAGCGTTTTTAAGCAGACATAAAAAAAACCTGAAAATTGCATGATTGAATCACAGAATACTAAGAATTTCAATAACCAATAACCATAGCCCACAATCCATAAACGATTTGTTTGTAGCACAAATGTATTAATTTAAAACAGCAGATAGAAGCTCATCTTATTAATAATTACCTCATACTTGGGTACACACTACAAGTGTTGAACGTTATTATTTTTTAATTTTAATTTTTAACCGTCGCGATTAATACGGAACACAAAAAATATCTTTTTTGTTTGCTACTTAATTAGATTTAAATAGTTACCTTTATTTATAATTTATAATAGGTCAATACTGCTTATTTTTTATTTTTTTATAAGAGAACGTCATACTCGTATGTATTGTCTCAGCCTTACAATCGTATATATGGTAAATTTTCATTCATTCAGTTATAATAGTTAAATGTTTTATTAAACTTAAAAGTAAGAACCTTATGTGTATTTTACGTTGGGTTTATAGAATATTTTTAATTTTTAAGCAAAATATAAATTATTACAGTTTGGCTCATATAAAAATTTAAATATTGTAAAAATTCTAAGTTTAAAAATAGATAATGTTTTTACCATTAAGTTTGATAAAATGTAAATTTATTTTAATATCACTAAATATAAGATTGATTTTGTTGAAACCAAATTTGACATGTTATGATTGGACATCACTATAATATGGACCATCCTTTAACCGGGTAACTGACTATGTTGTACGTTTGTAAGACGGCTGAGGGAGAAATCACATATCCATGAGAGACTGAGAGATCCTCTTAATTTATTAATACTTACAAAGAATAATTAATTTAAACTATCATTTTGTGATGTTAGATCATTTGACAATTTTATAATTTTATTTAAATATTTACTACAGATAAAACTCGTTCTTTTTACAGAATGTAACAGATTTAGCTGACAAATGTAATTTGTCTAACTAGGTAAGTAATAACTTAAGTTCTTATTAGTTCTTATTACATTTTATTTTATTTAATATTATAAAAAAATTGTTCAATTTGTCCAAAGTTTTATTTTATGTACTTATAAATTATTAACGACCAATTAGTATTTAAAATCTAAATTAAAAAAAAATTGGTTACAGTAAAATATGTTATGCATATCCACTACCTAGGTAATTAGTTTATAATTGCCTACATTGTCAGTTCTTTCTGTTTCGCTCTTTGCCTAATATATATATTATATTGTAATGATTTATAATAAGCAAACAATTTTTCGAGTAATATTCCAGGAGATTTTAGGTCAAAGAATTGAACCCATCTCTCTTAATAAGTGTCTGTTTATAATATATCATATTACAGCTATATGTAAGTAGTAATATTATGTTTAAAATTCATATAAAATTATTACTTACTATTGTTGCTTATTACTGAAATAAAGTACTTAACAATCGGCCGTCTGCTTTTACCTCATACTTATAAGTACCTATGTATCATTATGTTTGCGATGTCTGCAGACCACCGTGAAAATTGAATTTAAATGTTATTAAAACCACATCATTCATCAAAGTATGTATGTATGTGTCTATCTATGTATGTATATATTAAAGTATTGAACTTTACCGTTAAATACCAGAAAATTGTATTATTCCAGTTTATACATTTTTGACACAAATACACACACCCGAAACAATGCGTTATTTTTAGTAATAAATGTTGGTAATAATACCTATACATATAAGTATCAATAATTATATACTTATAAATACAACTGTCACCTACTTACTTTAGTATATAGCACGCGTATTCGTACAAACGTCACCGTCGTTAAACGAATAACTACTGCACGCCTCATTAGATGCGTATTTTTGTATAATTTATATACATATAAATATATTATATATTTTTTTGTGTGAACAATTGTATAGTTGTCGTAGGTATTATACGTGAAAGATGATTTACGGTCAAAGTATGTTATATGATAATATTATGATTTATAGTAAAATGTGCATACGTTACGGCGGCACACTTTATTCACGGTATTATTGTTATATGTTTTCTAGAATTTGCAATTCCACGTTGTTTTATCATCAGAGTAACAAAATATGTATTATATTTTAGATACCTACTAAGCTACAATGGCTAGACTATAATATTATGCAGTGTACACAGACGAAATAAATTCAACTAACAAATATGAATGATTTTCAACAGGGATAGGTTTTTTTTCTTCAGAAGAAGCAAACGGACAAACACACAATACTATAATGAGACATATTTAAAAACCGGCAAAGTCGCGCTCTACTGCAGTAGTGCAGTATGCCTGTATTATAAGCAGTTTGACGAGTGTTCCTTGTCGTTGAGTAGATAGTGGTATACTCGGATGTGTTGGATAAGGATTTAAACTTTATAGATAAAATATCTTTGTAATTTGTATAGACGAAAAATTATCTTGTCCAACCTATATTTTTACGAATATTTTATATTGCTATTTGTAATATAATTTGTTATCCCGTACATCTATTGCACTATTACAGCGATACTAAAATATTTACTAGAGCGACTTCTTATCGATCACCGATCAATACCTATACTTACAGTTTTTAAGTAGATCTAATCGTTTTTAAAATTTAAAAACACCGAGGTGGTTGCGTTTTATTTTTTTTTCACTGTACACATACCTTATATATAAACCTTCCTTTGTACACAGGAAATCGAAAATACGCGTACTATATAACGTTCGGTCGTCATGTATATGTAATACTTATTTTATTTTATTTTACGACGCAAGACGCATGTTGTTGATTTGTAAAAAGTAAACAGGCGCCGCGAATTATTAATATTAATAATAATTTTAAAAACGATAATTTAATCGGTACCATCCTACGTTTCGTCAAGATATTTCGTAAAAATAATAAAATCACGTAAATACTTATAGCTGTACTCGCCATGATATAGTATGTAAAGAATCGAAAGATCTACGAGACAATATTTCTTTCGGACCGCTTTTGCATATACAGGTATGTAATTATAAAAATACCATAATATTTAATAATGATAAAACAAATAAATAAATATGGATTTTTTTCGGGGATTATTATTTCATTTAGGAACGCCTGAATCGGGTTGGACCCGGAATTCGGAGTGGTGGCCCCCGGACAAACACCGCGCGTGAATGAATCGTCCGAATGTTGGAAGAACCCGTTATAAAACCACAACACCAATCAAGTCTTAATATATTATTATTATTATTATATGTATGTGCGTGTGTATGTGTATGTGTGTCTGTACATACGCATATATTTACCGGTTTCCGTATATTCTATTTATTTTTATTGTATATATAATGTACATAGCTAGATGTGTATATAAAATATATACTTGTGTGAGATTTTTCTGCGCGCGGCATCTTCCGGATTGGACTCTTGTAGTCTTGTAATATACGACGACAGCTTATTATGTATTGCGTGTGGTCCGCGGGTAATAATAAATAATAATAATACATATAATATATGTAATAGTGTATTATTGTAATAGGTATATTATATTATATAGTCGTCCTTCGCCGGCCGTTTGATCTGCGAGACTGTGACTGAAGACTTGGACCACACCGTTCAATGTAACAACACTAACAGTCATAATTTATAATCATATTAATATGTATTGTGTATGGTGTACCTATAGTCTGTGTATATAATATATATGTGTGTGTGTATATATTTAGCCGTTAGAATGAGATAGCATGGCCGTCAACCGATAGACTGGGATTAAAACATTTCGTTAAAATATAAAAATGGGATAATATAATTTGGATTAAGAACCGTATAGCTTGTCACGAGTTACTGTGGGACGAAATCATGAAATTCGAGTTTCCGCTCGAAAATCATACATTTCATAGTCATACTTACAACATATATTATTATTATAAACGACAGTGTTGTCCCGCTATAATACGTATAAAGCACAGGTGGAATGCGCATTCTTTCTGCCCGATTCGCGTGGTGATAATCCTCTCCACGACCTTCATCGTTTCAGTCGTGACAATAATAATATTATATGCATTATACATAATACATATATTATATAAATACACCGTTATACAAAATTCAAAAAACGCGCGTTATAGTATTAATATAATTAATCGCACTCATACTGCAACTGTCGTATATACATGATTTTATTTCACACTTCAACTGTATAGTCTCCGTGCACTCGAGTCGTTCAAGTCTCCGCGATATAATGATAGTGTGTGGTGGAATCGTGGACATGTACGAGCGATATAATATTATTAAGATAGCGTTAGTCCATCAAGTACTGTGTTATTAACTATTATACATATTGAAGTAGGCACACACACACACACACACACACATATATATATATATATATATATATGAAGTATGTTATTATGTATTTGAAAACCTACATTACAAATATTGTGTTTTGTGGAAAACAATAATAATATTCATCAGTGTCTACTACGTGATATTATAATTGATAAATTTTAATGAATGAAATAGTATACAATTTATTACTAGTAATTCAGCTTTAACACTTTGGATAAATCTTTTTGTAACAATAATTATAAAAATACATCGAGATTATTAAGATGACGAAGCAATCCTTTCTCCGGTATATTTTAATACGGAAAAGCACCTTACATAAATCTTTACATACTATGAATAATTATGATTCATACAAATCCATGTATTTACTATACTTTTACATTTAGGATTCGTCATTTATTTCATTATCACGAATGATTACCTTTCTATAAACCATAAAACTGAACTGATTACTGATATTTTATTATTAAATATTAATAGTCATATATAGTACGGTCTCAAATACATTATAATATAATAACTAATAACCTATAGGTTATAGGTAATATAAATAGAAAAATTAATGGAATTATGAAAATAAAATAAACAATGAATGTAGTAGTTTTGATATTTGATATTAAAAATAAAAATAATTTAACCACAACAATCTATTTTGAATTTACTTTAATAAAAACGTAAATAGATTTGTGGATAGAATAAAAAGTACTATCAGTAGATAGTAGTATATACTATATACTATATAGTATCTACTTCAATCATAAAACATGTTAATCATTAATCAACTATTGATTACAAATGCATCAATATAAACATTGACACATTATCGGTTTTAAATCAAAAGAAATTATAATAAGTATATTAAAAAAAAATATTACATAATATTATAATATTTATTAACTATAATTAATATTAACTTTTGTACCTTTGAACCAAAGTTAGCATATTACTGTTTTCCTGGGCCAGGAATAATCTTGGTCAACACAAACGTCACAAACCAGCCATGAGATCACTAGTACAAATAAATTGGCCGTTCATTTACATAATAGCTTAGATTTGATCAATCAGCGCAAGATGATTACAATAATATTGTTAACTGTTAGGTATACTAGAATTTCCTAAGACCCTAAACTATAGACGCGTAACTAAATACAGTGTTTTTCAAAATGATTTATCCAGTTTCAACATGGTTATACATTTAAGTTTTTAGTTTTTAATAACTGAAACGCTAACATTAAAAGAAAAATATATATTTAAAATTATTTAATTTACGATATTTATAAAATATCTTTTTGAAGGCTTCCCCTGGTCACACGAACGACGACAAACCGATAGTCAAATTCATCGCACATTAATTGTTCCAACATATATTGTAATGTAACTAATTATTAATACATCTGTGATTGATTTTAATATTGACGCGTATACGCATTATGCAATATAATATTATTAATTTATTATCTAACACACGATATGAGGAAAAGGCCTAGCAGGCCAGGTGTCAAACAGTATATAAATCATTTTGAGTAACTCTGTGTATTATTATATATTTTGTGAAAATTATTATTATACGCTTATCCTGAATCATATGTAATAAAGCCGTAATCGTCGAAACAAACCTCGCAGTGTTGTATAGGATGATTCAAAAACTTCAAATGTAGATATAATACGTATACTCATACGTTATGTAATAGTTATAGTAGTTACATGCAGACATAAAGTAACAGTATTATGTAGTACGCATGTATTAGTCGGTTTTATGCGCGATTACAAACGACTTTGACAACATCGTCGGGTAATCTTAGGCGTTAAAAATATAATGGATATCACGGCTCAATGTACCTATCCCGTTACCACGATAGAAAGAGTAACTTCCCAAGAGAATAATAACAAAATAATTTAATTATGTCATATAATATTCTCTCTCTCTCTTTCACGAAAAGGGCTACAATCCCTCATTCCCTCCTCCTCTATCCCGGTGTTTTTGCCTATTCGGCTATCCACACACATATATATATATATACACACTATTATATACATTCTATAGTACACACATATATATATGCGTGTGGGTGAAATGTACACACACAGTTTTCTAAACTATACATAAAGAAGATTTTTTATTATATCAACGGGTAGCGGTGTACACGGTCGCCAGTCGTGGTGAAGCCGTTGACGGACGTTCCCGGGGAGGGGATCGGTGACGACGAAGACCGGACCGCGCGCGAGCGCTCCGACCCGACCGGGCCGGTCCAGCAGCGGCGGCGGTGACGGTCACAAACGTTTCGCGTGATCCGTTGGCAGCAGACGTCGCGAGCGAGCATCACGTCGCATCTCATTTCGTCCACACCGACAAGTGCGCGAGTTCCTCACACCCCCCCCCTCCCACACGCGACTCGGTTTGCGGTGTTGTACGCGTTCCGACAGCAGTCGTCCTGTCCGGCGACGGACGTTTGCTGTCCCGTCTGCAAGTGCGCACGGGAAACGATAGTAACGACCCACATACCACAAGTAACCCACAGATAAGGGAAGTTTTCGAGCAAGGACCGCGAACGCACGAGGTGCCGCACTGCAGTGCGTGCGAAACGACTCGATCGTCATGACAACGTGCAGAAGTCTGCTGATTCGCAGTCACGCGGCCCGTGAACGACGTCGTTGACAGGTGTTCGAAGTCGCCGCACGCCATACGCCCTCCGCCGCGGGTGTCCGTCCGTTCCGAGTGTAACCGCGTCGTCTCCTCCGCAGCCGCAGCCGCCGCCACCACCACAACTAACCCTCGTCGACGGGATCGCCCATTCCGACGTCCACACCGCCACGCGATGGCCCGATCCGGGGTCGTGGCGCCTCTTGTCCAGTTGCTGCTGTGCGCGGCCGCTCTGCGACCCGCCGCAGTGATGGTCAGCGGCCAGGACGCAGACTCATTGGCCAGCAGTTTTTTCTCAGGTACATACTGTTACGTTTTATAATTCTACTTCTATAGGACGTTGTACGTTTCCTTCCGGCCGGTACTTAACAATAATTATCGGCGAAGCGCACGATTATGATTTTATTCAATATTGATTACTACTGATGACTTTTAAACGATTTAAAATATATAAAATATTAGTATTAGTGAACATTATTTATAGTGTTTTTTATGCACTTATGCCGTATTCCCTGCAGCGCTTACGTTTAAATCGTATTAGTGTAAACTATTATGCTGATTCGGTCTGGGAAATGAAGCCGTCTGGCTGTTCCACTGTCCGCTATAGTGAAACCGAACTTTAGGGGGCACACTTACTTTGTTAGTTCAATAATGGTGATTGGTATATACGTTCTTACCATTATTTGTTTTGAGGTTATGATGATATTTTATGATTGATTAGCGCATTACGATCGAATCTGGGCGACGATTGAAATATAAGAACTCTGAAACGAGGTCCGAAAGGCTGCATTTTCTTTTAAGGTGCAGCATTCAGTTAAAGCGTGTCTTACTTTCACTGCATAAAATGCACATAATTGTAGATTTTCTTTTCAATTTTGAGGAAACCGTGTGTAATATATTTATAGCTGATACGTGTCTTGGTTATTACTACCCCGAGTTCCCTAGGAAATTCCTATGTATGTGTCCATGATCTGTCCCATCTCCATACGCCCCGTACAGTGAAATTTACAAATTTATATGATCTTCTCCGCTTTTGTTTAAGTAAGTATTAAGCATTAAAAAAATACTCAATATGTGATACTATAAATAATATTATAATGTAGCGATTCCCAAACTTTTTTAGTTCATGCCACCCTAAAAATTAAAAAAAATAATTGCGCCCCCCATAAAAAATTAAATTACAAACTTATAGTATTTAAATATTCAAACATTTTTATTTTTATGACAATATAAGTTAACAGTAAATATTTACCACGCGGCTCGCGCCTCCCCTGCCAAAAGCTCGCGCCTCACAGTTTGGGAACCGCTGTTATAATGAATGATTTGTAAAAATTCATAATTTTCACTTTTCAATACCCACAGCTAACGTATATTTTTAAAATTTCATACAAATATTCTTCATCACGCATGTGGTATTTGGAAACCAATTTACTAAGAAAAAGTTTCAAGATAAATTTTATTACCATGTTATAAAACTGATTGTTTATTTTTATAACCACGAATTCTTTAGTTAAAAAGATTACCATAATTGTATTACTGACCTCGTTCATAGGTAATTATCGTATACAAAGTCCTTTATCTGAATGTATTATATGTAGTAGTGAATTAAAAAAAAAAATCCAAAAACACGGAAAACGTAACATCGATGAAAGTTGTAAACTAATAAGTTCAAGTTAGCACAATATTTGTCTATAACAAATATCATAAAATCATTACACCGTCATTGTCGATTGAACTGATGATAACCAGCGTTTAAATTGCTGGAAAATAAGTCATCATAATATTTTATGGGGGACACTAATACGTACGAACAACTTGCGTTGCCCAGTTAGTGTAGCTAAAATAATAAGGTGATCGATTTAAATGTCTACGCACTTGTTGTTTCGAAAACAGTTAATATTTTCGAAAAACAACTTTTCAAATTATTTTAAGTCAATGTAAAGAACATTTTTATATTTTTATAAATTTTTATCGTTAACATTTTTGGATAAATATCACCATCCTACTCTGCTCATCTAAAGTTTAACGAAATAATAATAATAAGTTTAAACACTTAAATGGATGATCATTGTATGCATACAATAATTTTATTGTCTCGAGTCTCGAATCGTATGTCGCATAGAAGAACCAGGAAGGGTACGATAAAATGTTTGAGAAAACGGATATGTCTCCAGTCTCCGTCACTGGGTCGAGATTCAATAGCATCACCGACGACAGCGATACAATACATAATATCATAATCATCATTATCATTATCGTATAAACGACCGGATGATAGTGACGACGATATGAACATTTATAATATCGTTGTCGGAACGAGGACATGCGCGACCGACGACCACTGCGACGACGTAGGTCTAACGGTATCTGGCGTGCCGGCGCAAAACAATCGGCGTTCGCGAGTAGGTATAGGTACGACGTTTTGTAAAGAAAGCGTTTGACCCCGATCAGCCGCCGTCGTACAAGTCGTCTTCGTCGTCGTCGTCGTTGACGTCGTATATTATATTATAAGCACACCAGACGTACCTATGTATAATAATAATAATAATAATAATATAATATACCTATTTATTACTCGTTACAGCGATTGAAACGCGTCTCAGTGCCCCGTCGTTATAGTTTCACGCCCACTTTACGCGTACCATATTATTGCACACAGAGTGACGATCGCGATGACGACGGTGTATTATCGTTATTATTCTTACTATTATCGTTATTGCCGGTCAGGTACTATGGATACCACGGTCGATCCGACGGCGGTGGTGATGTCGAGACTCACGCGACCTTGCCGGTTACTGAACCCGCGAGACGATCGGCGAAATCTCCGCCGCCATCGCCCGAAATCGTCTTGTCCTAGTCCAGGACAACTCCTCGTCTCGAGACCACGATGATCATTATAATAACTGACAAGGTGAAATGTGCAGATACGCCGGGTATAACGAGCGGTTTGAAGTTGTGAAAAAATAAATAATTGTATCCCCAAATTCTAAATATTATATAATGATATCGGTGAAGGTCGCAAACAAAATTGACTTTTTAAGTTCCGGAAACGCTTGCACGGCGTTAGTCTTAAAAATTGTAATATTAAATTTTTTCATTATTGATTTATATTAGGGTAAAATTTGAGGAAAAAATTATAAAAGCAATCACGATTGAACGTCTGTTATTGGAGGTATATCGATTGTTACATTGGAAAGTTTGTAAGACTTAACGTATAAAATTATTATGTTTATAATACCGTCGTCGATGAATAAAACGTATGCGTACAACGCCATGTCATTGCCGTCATTCATTAATTTCTTCTAAATCCTCATTAAATATCGTTACTTTATATTAAAATACATACAAACGCGCGTGTGTGTGTTTTTGACTTGGTTCCGTGACCAGGCAGTTTTTAAGAATATAAAATATTATATTACTTGTGTGTTTCCAATTATGAAGATGTTAATTTTGAAACCTGTTCCTCAAATGAAACCAGTTTCCGTTATGTTTTTAAGGTGTTACTCCAAAGTACGATTTGATTCACAAAACCAGCCGTTATACCTACCGAGTACCGACATATTAATATGAAATATTATCGTTCCATAACACGACGTACGTACTTATTAATATAATGCACGTGGTTATCGTGTTACCGTAAATTATAATTATTAATTCTCGTTCGATCGTTTTTCGCGTGTACCGACAAAGAATGTTCATTATACCTAGGGCTCGGATTTTGTAGAAAAATAGATCGTTAAAAGTTTTTATAGTTGAAGAAAAAATCATTTATTTAATTTAAGTCATAAAAATATAACAAAATTAAAATATATTACGAACATCAATATATCGTCTTAAGATTAAATAATTAATTTACTACAATATTATATTCAAATAAGGTATTTTCATAAAAAATTAGCCTATTGATTCTAATATATATATACTTGTATATTAATCATTATATGATTATTTCTCTACACTTATTGCTGTTATCCGAGCATATTTCATGTAAAATAATCTATTTAAACTATAGTTATATATACATAAACAGTGTCGGTTTTAGGCAGGGGCCAGCTGGCCCGGGGTCTCGCTCTTTGGTATGAAATTTTGGGCCTCACATTAATGAAATTATGTATTATTGTATAATATAATTTTTGGGAAAAAAAAATAGGATTTGCTCCAGGTCTTGCCCTACCCTAAGGGGCCGGCTCTGTACATCAATATGGTCGAAGCAGTACCATTATATCTATTATGGATATTTTGGCGTATTTACGTCCATTATTTTTTGAAAAAACACAATTTCAACTGTGAGACATGTAAATGTCACCTAATTCTGGTGATAGCGTAATATCTAACCACACTATTACAATACAATTAAAGAAATCCACGAGATTTTCATTGAAATTATTCAAGAATGACACAAAAGTTAGTAAATGTACAGCCGGAGAAAAAATCAAAATAAAGTTTACTTTAATACGACAAATTAAGGGGCTGCTACACCAGCATTTGTTTTCTCTGTCTATCTTCCACATAATATAGGAACAAAGTTACTTCGTATTTTCATGATTACGACTCTCTGGTTCAGTTTAGGGCAAAAGCACCTATGATATATTTTATAAAGAAGAGTATTTCCCGTGCATTGGCCGTATAAATTTTTAACATTCACAATTTTTAATAAACTATTAATGGTTAAAAATAATCGAAATTATTTTAAATTAAAACACGCTTTTAAACGAAATGAATTTATGTGGGTACAAATATTACGTTATATCACACTCGTCGCCAAAAAAGCGTTAGCTAAAAAATCCGAGCCTTAGTGATAACTGAAAACGAACCTTTCGACACCGCAAACCAGTCCATTGGGCATAGAGTACAATATACACACAATATGACCCGTTCGCATACTATATAGGTATTACAGTGTTATCGCGCGGTAACTATTCCCATACGAATGATTACGATATCATCATAATACGAAGAGGCAAACACCGTCTGTATATTATAATATAACCACTACCGCGGTATGTAACGCATATATAATAGTAGTTTGACGCGCCTCCGGGAATGCCGTTGTCGAGACTAAACCATATTATTATTATAATACCGCGGCTAACCGCGACGACTGCCGATAAAGCGTGGCCGACCGACACCAAGTTCCCATAAGAGTATGGATCACGAGCCGGCACCAACATCTATAATAATTGTATAGATCACGGGCTGGCACTTCCTATGACACACACACACGCCACTACCGCCATCGCCGTCACCACCTCCACCACCACCGCACGGATACCGTTACGGAAACGTGCGATCCGCGCAGGACCGTTATACGCGCGCCACGCGTACAATGGACCGGGAAAATATTATACTTTGGCGTGTGACCCGAATACCTACTTATATTTTATTATCATTATTATTATTATTATTATTATTATTATTGTTGTTGTTGTTATGGACGAAAAGTATTGTAATCATTGTGACTAAGTCATTGTTGTCGCCACCTTCCACTGCTGACAGGGGCGATTCCGGAGAGGAGAGGACACCCCTCCCCAAACCCATATTTCCATAGAAAATAGTATATTGTTAAAAACAGAATTAAAAAAAAAAAAAAAAAACATATCATAACATCGATTATTATTATTGACATGTGCAAGTGTGTAGTTAAAAAAATAAACTATACTATAAAATAATTCTACTATGGTATGATATTATTATGAATACTATGACTTAGCCCCTAAATCAAGTCTCCGGAGCCGCCTCTGAGTGCTGGTTTGAATATTTCGATCACGCGTATAGAAGGTCCGAAGCCACATTGGACACGATAATAATTATTATGCGTCTAACCACTAACCGTACGGCGGCCCTCCCGCTACGACAAAATGAATCGCTTGTTCGCATCCAAACCATCTTTTATTATTGGATTAATTATAATTATTACCCTAAATGTTTATTAGTAAAATAATTAATTAAACGCTTGCATCTACAATACGCATCTTGTACATGGGGTTTTGAAATCGAAAAACTGAAAGTTTTTTCGTTACACATACTAATTATACTTCTATAAACAATAAATATACACTGTCTTCGTACAAGTACATCCTATACTTTATGGTTTTAATGATCGATTTGGACATTTATGTATCAGCCATCAGTGCCAATTGGGGGATTCGTATATTACAAATTTAAACGAAGACCAATAGTTCAGTTCACATTTATATAATAACTTTTATAAACCGTAACCAATTCGGCTAAAGAAATAAATTCATTTAAATATTATTATTATTATTATTTATGATTTACCACGATATTTGTTGGGCGCAGGTTTACTGGACACTATCACCAGTACGGCGGACAGCAAGGACTGTCCTGGTGTGTGCGTGCACACGCTGGCCACGCTCATATGCTACGAGGTGCTGGAAAACGTCAAGTGCCCCAGCCCGACGATGCGGTGCTGCGTGGAACCTCCTCCGCTGCCAGCCAACGGCACGGCGGCCATCGTCAACAAGGTGGACCAAACCACGCAAACCGCAGTGTCCAGCACCCGCCCGCAAACGGTGAGTGATACCCCTATTCGATTTTTCGGGCAGTGAAAATTATGGTTATAATCAGGGCCCCCACAAGGGGAACGGGCTGATGGACATCGAGTAAAAGAGCCCGACTATTTTAAGGGCCGGTGGGCCCGATGAAATTTATTTGTAATTTTTATAAAGTTCTATAACACTCCCGGACAAACATTTAGTACGGGGGCCCGATATTGTATGTGGGGCCCTGGTTATAATTAAAACTTTTTTGGTATTCTAAAACGTACATCCAAGAATATAAAACGTGTTTCGGATAACACTGATTATTTGAACATTTATTAAAAACATTGTTTTGTATTTTTGACAAATAATCTTTACACATATTTATTTTGTAGGGCATTTTTCATCGTTAAATTATATAGTAAACGTAAATTGTTATACTGAATTTAAATATAGATACAGAGACTTCTGTCGTTTGGCGTTCAACTTCATGATAGGATATAATGTAATAACAATCATATTAATAAGCCTTTTCATTCAGATAAGGTTCACTCAGAATATGCGCTTATTTAGCCTTTATTTTACCACCCGTCTACCACATATACTACTATATTTTTACTACATTATGATTTACGGTCGGTTGTTATGTAAAATCGCATGATTTATAAACAATATGTAGTACATCATCGCGATGTACAAATAAAAGTAAAATGCTCACAAGTTGAATTCCTAGCTTTTTTTTATTTAAATACAACAACACACGCAGTCCGTCATGTTGTTTTTATTTATTTTCCCTAAAATATTCACTTGTGTAATATTTAAATTTTCGACCGTAATCGTATATAACCCGATTGTAGTATAATTGTACAAGAATTAACTCTTGTTTTAGCATATATCCAAGTCCCGCAGAGTACCGAAAAAGAAACAATCATACCGATCTTACTATTACAAAATTAAACTAAACTATTAACGATCAAACTGTTTTGAATTTGTTGTCATTCAGGTCTCCTCTAGCAGCCAACAGCAGAGGCCGGCTGTTAACTCGTCGTCCGCGGACAATCCGGGTAAGAAGGTAAACTGAAATAGTAAACGGGCCATTTTTTGACACGGGAACGTACGCGTGCTTTAAATAGAAATTACTAACGACACTAATCGACGATTCGGCAATAAGATTTTAAGCGAAATTAACAATGTAAATTTGTTTTGGGTATAATATATACGAGTACGTATATCATGATACGTTTTGTTTTCGTTTGTTTAGTGGTACAGACTAAATATTTATTTTTTTTTCTGACAAGTAGTATTGCAATAGTTTCGTTTAATATGTAATTTTTTCGAGCTTTATTGTTCGGTATATCATTTCGAATGAGGTATTTTTTTATTTTTATAGTTTTTATATTTATTATTACGTACCTATACTATTATTTTTTACTCGCAATTTTCATTGTGTAGATCCGAAAAACCATTAGGTTGTTCGTACTAATGCAAGTAAAAATAATGAGTTTGCTCTATCGATAATAGTTTTTCATAAGAATTAAAAAATTAAATTGAAAAATAATCACTTAATAGAATATTTTTTTAGAGCGAACCTTTGCTACAAACGATTAGGGTTAGGTTAAGTGGCCCATTATAACAACACCTCGGTACAATGGTTATCTTATGATTTCATCTCGAAGGGATCGTGTGTCCGGGAGTATGTGTGGCTGAGAGGATAGCGGACTACTGCGAGGCCGTTCTAAACGTGACGGAGATGTGCAAGACGGGTCTGCGATGTTGCGTGTCTAAGGACGCGTTCGCCGGTGCAGAACACCTGGTCGTGTTGGACAGGAACTCGACCAGGATCAGCTTGAACAACGCTCCACACCGACCGCCGCCACCATCGTCCACCACGACAACGGCGTCAACGACCACAGCGGCCGCGGATACCTCAGCGTCTGCGGCCGCGCCCCCGCCGCCTGTGGGCAGCAAACAGTGTCGCGGCGAGTGCGTTAGTGGGCTGTTCGCGCTGTTTTGCGACGACGTGGACGCCGACGCGTACTGTCCCGGCGACGACAGCAGCTGTTGCGTCACCGCGCCCGCCGACGGACAGTCGGGCCAGCAGCAGCCGCCACCGCCACCGCCACCGCGTCCCGCTCAGCCGTCCAAACAACCTTCGGCCAAGCCGCCGCCACCGTCCACCACGGCCGCGGGGCCACCGTTGCCCAAGTGCCCGGGCTTCTGTTTGCTCAACCTGATGGCCGCGTTCTGTGAACGGCCGTCGGTACTGGTGTCGTACACGTCCACGTGCAAACGCGGCTCGGTGTGCTGCGACAACACCAAGGCGGCCGCCCCGTCGCCCGCGCACACGGCGCAAAAGCCCAAGCCCCGGCCACCCGCGCCGACCACCACAACAGTGGCCACGCCACCCGCACCGCCCGACGGACGGCCAGAGTGTCCGGGATCGTGCATTGTCCCTTACTTGTCGTTCACTTGTTTCAGTAAGTTTTTGGTACAAGTCATGATCGCGCCGCACTGTGTCGTGTCGTGTTCCGTGTATTTATTATATAATAACATGGATAACACACTTTGGGCAACACGCGTTCCTATGAGTTGAATATTCTGTAATAATAAATAACTCTAAACGATGCGGTACAGTGAGAAGGCACTACTATTAATTATAAAACAACTTTATCCGGTCAACCGGAAGTACAATAAATGTATAAATTATCAATGCGTAATGACATATTCTCATTCATACTCATCACAACCTTCCCAGACATATTATATTGAAGTGTGAGCTCTTAGCTCTTTCTTTATCCTTCGTATTGATCACTATTTTCTTACCGTCCACTTCTTATGTCCTTTATTTCTCTCGCTCTCTCTCTCTCTCACTCTATATATATATATATATATATATATATATATATATATATATATATGTGTGTGTTTGTGTATGTGGAATGAAAATATTAGTACGTTTTCTATATTTAAAAATAAAAATTGATAATGAGTGTTGTGTTCGTTTTTAGGAAACGCGGAAATGACGGACGTATTCAAATGTCGAAAACCGGGAACGCAGTGTTGTGCTTCAAAAACTCAAATCCGCGAAGTTGTCGAACAGAAAACTGGCGTCATTAACCAAGGGGCCAATTCACAGCAATCTACGCCGCAAACCTATGGTGGGTTTACACACAGAAACGATACCATACCGCCGTTTAGGCCGCACGTGCCCAGTTCGTTACAAGTATACACCCCGTCGCCAGGTTAGTAAAGATGTATATAAGTTTACACGAACTGTAACATTATAATAAACGTAAAAGTTACAAAAAGTTTCAAGCAATCATCTAGACTGCCAATCATCTTGTCAGTCTCTATGATTTACATGCGCATTGTACACTTACACAGTTACACTTTTATTGATATCATCTTATTTTTTATTTTCTAGTAAATTCTTTATAAAACATAAAGTCTTCATAAGTTTTAGATAAACATAATTGAGCATTTTTCAATAAACATAGATCCACGTAAAGTCATTTTTAAAAGCTATATCAAATTTAAATAATCTTACATAATCTACCTACATGTACCTATCTATGTATAACCGAAATAGTTTTTAAATTATTTATAATTTGATTACGTCATGTATAATGTCAATGTGTATTAAACAGCAAAAAACTTTTATTGAAAAAGCTATTTACTTCAATTAAAGCAAATGTAATTTCAAAGTGCTCCAATAACGTTTTTCATCAAAATAAATATGTAATGATAGAGAAAAAACGGTGTTGATGAATTAGTTGGGGACTATTATATTATGTCTCTAAATCATTACTTTTTAAACAATAGTTTGTTGATATTACCTCTCTAATCCTTGTAGCGACTTGCTTGTTGAAATCGTTGTTCGCGTTCAAGATATAATGTGAGGTGATCGATTTATTTCTTAAAATAATTAAGTACACATTTTTTTCTTTGAATCACTATAGTAATTTTATTTAATTTTTAATACACTTTTTTAATATACGAATTTGAATTAATTACAAACGTTTACGATTGAATTATTATTACGTATTATTGTATGAACGATCTGCGTAGTCTCTTACACTCGCCTTTGACTTCCATACAAAAAGACAATAATAACGCGTCTGCTCTGGAACATAAAACTGGAATGCTTATATAATATAATATTGTCTGTGTGTGTGTGTGTGTACATGTTTTTGTAATATCATATCATTAATGGCTAACAATTATCATAATTATTTTATTGAATATTTAAAATTTAAAAAAGATATGATGCTTATGCGTACATCATTACAACCACCCTAGCCTAATTGTGATGCGTCCTCGCATTAGAATGTAAGCATATCATATAAAACTAAATTATTAGAAAAAAGAAAGTTATACAATGAAGATTACAAATACAATCTTCCTCTTAAATCGTTATGAAATGAATTAATTAAATTAAATTGAACACACGTATTTTTTATTTACTACAGATTTTTAAATACATTCAAACACTTAACTAAGACAAATTAGAAAAGCAAACTGGTTATTAAAAACGGGAATTTCAAAAACATTATTTTAAATTATTAAATATATTTATGAATCTAACTTTCAAGATAGTACTATAAATCAGTTATCAATTTTTTTTTCATACAAAAAGTTCCAAACTTTTATTAAAACTTTGCAACATAAGTAAATTACAATTCCTTTACATACCATTATACCAACTACCTCTATATACGTAACGTTAATAGTTAATACGTGTTTAGTCTGCAGCCTTAGCTGTAAAACATCAATAACAATTAATGTTTTCCTGACAATCCTTAAATTATTATGATTTACAAGAACATTTTTCTCTTGAATTTATTCTAATCGTAAGAACATGTATTTTTATTTATAATAAATTATTATTATTGACACGGAACATCTTGCACACGTCAAATCGGCTTCGTTGTAATGACTATAGTTGATGCGTTATATTATAAGTTATAATTTATAACTGAAGGAACTCAGGTCAAAGTGGGACATCTAATGACGTGGTTGTTAAATAGTATATTTGACAATCTAATTTCTGGCTGGACTATAAAATAAAATTCCCGATTAAACATAGTATCATTTCAGATTAAATAAGAGGTATTTCAATGCCCAACCAAAGCTTTTAACACTATAGGTTCCATTGATTTACACGTGAATAAGTGTTATCGTTACCTTTTTTTAATTATTAGGTATAAGCGTTGTATTTTTATAATAAACTATTTCATATACTGACATCCATACTAGGTACTATTTATTATAAATTCTAGTATTTATTTCAATGATTCAAGTACCGGACATCCAGTTATGTCTCTGCGGTATATTGTCCACAATATTTTACTAATTATTACGTATGTTTGCTCAGTCGATTACTCGGCGAATCCTACAGTGTCCACACTGACTACGTCAAACCCTGTACCTTCCAAACCGTCGACGTATAGCAAGTACGTATGCGGTGTAAAGGGAACGTCTAGGACGCGGACGTCGAGAGTAGTCGGTGGAGAAGACGCGGACGCGGCCGAGTGGTGTTGGCAAGTGGCGTTGATCAACTCTTTAAACCAATATCTCTGCGGTGGAGCATTGATCGGCACTCAGTGGGTATTGACCGCTGCGCATTGCGTGACAAAGTGAGAATTTCAACTTGATCCTTATCATTGGTTTATCGTTTATAACTGCATGAATAGAGGTGGATATACTTAAATATCAGATGCGATCGCGAGATGAACAAATTTAATGAAAACATTAAATTAAAAAAAAAAATTTAGCTAAACTAAAAATTACAGTTTATAATCCAATAATAGTATCAATAATAGTTCCAATAAAAATGAGCTATACTGCACATTTTTACTATATAGGGCATTAAAAATTTTGACTATGTTCTTCTTTTCGTAAAATACATCAGGTATTCTCTTAGCTTTCGAGTATTGTTTCACTGCTTTAACACATAAATGTGTCTTTAATATTTATTATTATTAAACATCTGTCTCGTTACATATACTTTTAACTTATAATTTTAATTTTAATACATTATTTTTGTTTTTTAATTGTTATTACAAAATATATGAAGTGCATAATAAGTTGTAATAATATATAGGTATATAGAGATAACGGTAAAATTCTATATGATATGTAACTATGAGACACAGGAATTATAACGGTTCCTCGTTCCTAGCTAGTTCAGGATACAATACCATGGGAACTAATATTATGGTTAGCAAAAAAAAGTATCAATTACAATTAAATTAAATTAAATTAAATAATAATATTTTTATTTATTTCGAGATGCTATAATTACATAAAAAAAATGTACAATTATAAGTTGCGTTTCCATTTAAATTACAGTATCTCAATTATTAGTGTCAAATTACTGTTTATTATTTGTATAATATTGTATAATAATAATATGATCTGCAACTAGTAACACGTTTTTAACAACATTCCAATTTCCAAGTACCTATATTATTTTTACGCGCAACTGAAATGTACCTATATTTTGTTTTTATTTTTAACTATTATCCAGTTAATTACGCCAAAAACGTATCATAATATGTGCGGTTTTTATATTATTTCAACAAACAAAATATACATAGAATACCATGCGATTCTGCAACAACTTGATACAATACAATATTGTTTGACCAACCACAAATGGAAATTATTAACCATATATAACGGTATTATATTGTGTTCCTTCTCGGTACTATTATTTTATAAGTTTCAATGTTGTGGTCCGTAATATGCCAATATTACCCACAGCCATTATTCCCTCCAAATCACTTGAATGCGAAAGGTTATGGATATAAGATATATGCATAATTTTTCACTGGAGTTTTTCATTTTATAGTTTTAACAATTTCAAAATTATATTTTTTATATACTATTTACCTATTGTGAAATTCGTCGTCATCACCAGCATAGACTTATAACAATGATTGTAACGTTTGCGTCACGTGATTTTTCAGCATTGTAAGGTCCGGCGACGCGATTTACGTGCGTGTTGGCGATCACGATTTGACCAGAAAATACGGAAGTCCGGGGGCCCAGACGCTTCGGGTGGCCACCACGTATATCCACCACAACCACAATTCTCAGACTCTGGACAACGACATTGCCCTGCTCAAGCTCCACGGTCAAGCCGAACTTAAGGATGGCGTGTGCTTGGTGTGCCTACCGGCAAGGGGTGTCAGTCATGCAGCCGGCAAGCGGTGCACCGTTACAGGGTATGGGTATATGGGCGAAGCAGGTCCGATCCCATTGCGCATCCGAGAGGCCGAGATCCCGGTAGTCAGCGACACAGAGTGCATCCGTAAGATAAACGCAGTTACCGAGAAGATATTCATACTTCCAGCCAGCAGCTTTTGCGCCGGTGGTGAGGCTGGAAACGACGCCTGCCAGGTGAGCTGCGCTGCTATCGGTCTGACCGATTGTATAATATAATATTGTATAGCAAATTATAATTGTAAATGTAATACTACATATAATACCTTAAAAAATGTGTTTCTAATAAATGCACTAAACTATGCATCTTAAATTTTTAAAAATGCCAAAATCTCAATTTAAAAATACAAAAAGTGCCAAGTGTCCATAATTAATAATAATAATGGTAATGTAACCTAACCTAATCTAATCGACATACATTTTGATGCGTTGGATTTTTGAATAAACATTAAACAAACACGCATCACGTGTATAATATTACACAAATAGGACAATAATTAAAGAACTAATGTATATTTTTTTTCTAATGCTAAAATTATGATTCTAGGGAGATGGCGGTGGACCTCTTGTGTGTCAAGACGATGGATTTTTCGAATTGGCTGGATTGGTGTCTTGGGGTTTTGGATGCGGCAGAATAGATGTACCTGGTGTATACGTTAAGGTTTCATCGTTTATTGGATGGATCAATCAAATTATTAGTGTAAACAATTTGTAATTTTAAATATTCAAACATTATTTTGCGTCAGTTCAAATAAAAAGTCGAATATTGTTTAAATTTAGCTTAAATTCATCAATAATTTATTTATTTATTATTTATTTTGTACATAAACCATAAAAATTATGATTAAAATGACATAAAATATAATATTATTATACATTCTTGTCTAATCATAATATTAATGCAATTTGTAAATATAAAACAAAACCGTAATTTACGTATAGATTAAGTATAAAATTGACATTGGTAACGTTATTATAAGACAAATATTATGCCAATATTAATTATTAGCTATAAACAAATATTGGTCTATTAAAAAATATATGTTCAAAAATCATTTTTATTATATCTATTAATGTTTTTTACTTAAATAAATAAATCATTATATTAGATGTATTGGATTTAAAGAAAGTGTAATAATTTTATATAATTAGACGTTTTATACAATAGAAAAATATCAAGTATAATATTTATCCAAATGTTTTTCAATAAATTAAACAATATAATTATATACTCGTCATCGAATTATTATCTGTATTGGCGTTTTAATTGGAATTACATACAAGACGTTCAGGGGCATTTCTAATTTTGTGCCTCAAATATTAAATATTCATTATAGCACTATATTAATTAAAACAATGTACTATGGATATTTAGAATTTATTTTAAGTTATTGTATTTAAATTTAAAACTTTATTGCAAATTTTAAACCTCAACATAAGATAATGATGTTAACCTTGTATTATTGTATTTAATAATATACATTTTAAGACAAAGTTGAATCACACGATTGATAAAACAATTCTTAAAGAATTACAGTTTAATATTAATAATATGTGATGTTAATGGATGTATTTTAAATTTTAATAAAATATATAAATAAATTTTATATTTAATAATAATAACATTAATTCGAGTATGATAAATTTAATCTGATAATAAGATTTTAAGTTAAAATAAGAACTGAAAAAATTTAGTAATGAAAAAATACGCACCTCAGCGATAAAATAGTCGTTGCACTAGAATATAAATATAAATAAAATTCAAAAAACCATGACAAATTTGAAAACAACTTTAAGTGGTGTTCAATTTATTGAAACTACACTTGATTGATATTTATTCACTAAGTTTTCACAACTTATCATTATATTTTTTTTTTTAGCTTAAAGAAACTGTTAAACAAATTATATAATCCGTTTGAAGATCTAACAGTGATATAAAGACTCAATTTTCAATTGATAAAAATGTTAAATAAGATTCACTGCCCTAGTTCGACAATATTGATTCACACATAAACATAACCATAAACAATCTAATCATTCTACGTCATTTCGTTCAAAATATTAAATAAATGTTACTATTTGAATGTTAATACTGATTTATATGAGATGTGGATTGCGTAAAGTGAAAATAACATACTTTTTTTTGAATATTTGGATAAATATATTGATTTTATGTTGGCCATATTTTTCTGGCGAAATAGATACTTAAATATTAAAAACACGATTATTTTAAATGTATTTTTGACAATTACATAGAATAATTATTCAAACTTATTCTTATTATTTTTTATGTAGTTTTTAAAAATTAATAATACATATTTATATAAGTCTTATTTTTCATTTAATTTTACCTATAATGTTACGAGCATGTCTAAACTTCGAAGTCGACATTTTATACAAGAGCACTTTGAGGGGAGCTTAGATGAGCTTAGCAAGCACATGCAGCTCTGAAACTAACACCCTCATCATTTATTCCATTTATTATGGATAATTATAGTTGTTATTATATGAGTATATTAATAAATTAATAGGAAGTGTTAAGGGTAATGTTGCTCATTGTATCAACCGTGATCATACAAGGTTAAATTAATAGTGAGCCATAGGCCTATAGCGCTACCAGTATTACTTTCTTAAACTTGTGTTACACTTAAGTTATTTGATAATTGTTTTCTATAAAAATAAATAAATTATCAATAACGTATTTACATTAATTATTTAATCCACTTATTTGTTAAATTATAGAAAAATAATATTAACAATATACCTATCTTTACTTAAATATTATAAGTTATAACTCATAAATAATATTTTCTTTCTAAAACAATCCATGTACTATTGTACTATAAAATTAGATATTTTTTCGATTTTAATAGTTATTAGTTTTTAAAATGTTTATTAAAACTTTTCTAACTTTTTTTTCGACGAAATGAATGAACTTGTGCCATTCTCATACTCGAATAACTACAGTACCAATTATAAAAACTCGTTATAATCGTTGAAAGATTATGAATAGAATAAAAGTTTCGAAGTATTATCGAATTTTATATCTTACTAACGACTAGGTACTACTAAAAGCCTATCATAAATAATAAATAAATATACCTTATTCAACTTCTGAGAAACCCAAAAATGTTGTTATACGATAATGGATGATGATAACATACTGATATTGTCATAATATTGTGTACCCTAAATTATATAGTTTAATTTTAATATACATCGTCAAAAAATTAAAATTATTCACCTTTAATAATTCCATTTTGTTTTTCAAACAAACATACATGTCATTACTATCCATTCTACATTCTTGCAATATGTACTACAAACTGCAAATAAGTTCCTTCAAGGTCGATGCGAAATGCCATTATAAAACGTTATTCATCTTCTTCATCGCACCACTTATACTTATTTCTGGTAAAAAGTTCATTCACTATGATTATTAATATTTCAAAAAAACCTATGTTATTATTATAATGTAACATTCAGAGAGATATCTAGGAATTTTTAAATGAGAGGCAATGTTATCTTAAACATATATCTAAACATACATTTCAACAAATTAAAAGCTTACTTAAGCCAAACTTAAGAAATATCCATTCAATTGATAGATAAAAATTAAAATGGAGGGTAATATAATCCTTAACCTTTTTTCTCCGTTTAAAAAACAACCAACGGGTGGGAACTGTTAACCACAATACTGCCATCCAAACCCTTCTCCTCCTGGGCACAGTAGTATCACCATCATGTGCTATCAGCTCATATTTTTAATAGAATTAAAATAAATAAATTAAATAATTCATTCTCATCATACATTATGTTTATAAAAATAAATATATTATTAAATTTTATAGAAAACACAAAGTTAAAAAAACATTTGTTTTTATTGATATTTACCAGTGTTTAGCCGTTTAGCGGTAACAGACAAATCGATCAATTCTAATTTAATGATATTAAATATTATTTATTTTAGTATATATTTACCGATTAACTGTTCTTTTTTTTTTTAATATCTATAATATAAAATATTCACGTACTTCACCTGTTACGATCGATCGAAGTGATATGGTATACGCTGCCATTTGTCTATATAATATCCACGACCCCAATAATTTCGTGTCCTATTTAGTTGTCATAAGTATTTAAGTATATTATTTATTATACCATTGACTGCAATAAAAAATAATAACAAATAAAACTAAAACCTAATATAACTATACGTTTATTTTTATTGTTCTAGTATATTAGATATCATTTGAACTCAAATTTTATTGTATGCATTTTGCATAATAATTTTCAATAGACATTGGTGACAATTATCATTGACCAACAATCACACTAATAATATACTCATTAATTAGTACATACTTATTAGTATTAATGCTTTAAAAGTTTAAACTAATATAATAGTGCTTATACCTATTTAAAATGATAATGTAAGTTCGCACTATCTGTATAGTTTATTTAATATTTATACTATTTAAACTAAATAATTGATTGATTAAAATATCATAAAAACCATAATGAACACGGTTTAGATTTTTAATTTTAATGAATCAGTTGTTTAATTTAATACGTATGCTTTTTTCATTTTGGATAGGATTAGCACTGATATCTTTATTATATGAATTAAAATTTATATTGATATTATTATTACTGTACGATCATAGTTACTATATAGGTATTAAAATATATTTTATGGAAATCATTATAATTACACATTTTGAATTCATATTTGGTATACTTAACTATAAATATATATCACATCACACTCATAAAAACCAAGCCCGATCGTTATTAATCATATTTTTTTCGTACAATGACAATACTAAAATTTATGTACACGAGACACTTTTTATTATTTTTAAAAATAACATACATTTCTTTAATTTGATTGTAAACATACACATGATTATAAATCAATAGCATTGTAGCTTATAAGATATATATAATTTAAGTAAAATTTTCATAACTTGTTCCACTGATATTACTCAAATTTAAATATAAATAAATACTTTCTTCATCAAACTGTATTTATTTGTATGATTTCGTGACGGAAGAACGTTACAATGAATAAAGAAAAATGAAAATAAGATAATATATTAGCATAAACACAAATAGTGGCATATAATATGTTTATTGTCTGAATAATTTATGGACGACATAATTCTTAGAAAAAATGTTATGTCTATAGGTCAATGTTAACCGCGTTACATTTATCTTCAAAATTATTTGAAAAAAGATCACATAAATAAGTAAATTAATAGAAAACTGTTTAAATCTAAATGAAACCAAAATGTAATTATTTATATCAGACATATACGATATAACTTTAAATTAGTTTATTAATAAGTAAGGCACTATATATAGCTATCTAATCTAATATAATAAAGTGAATACAATAATACTGTTTGTAATTTATATCAATACATTTTAAATTTTTATAAAAATTTCAACCAGTATTTTTTTTTTTTTTTAATAAAGTTTAAAAATAAGATAAGTGTGATTAAATGTCAAACTAATAATTATTGTTTCCTGTTGACATAATTTTCATTACTGTGATTATGTGATTATTTTCGGAGAACATAATCTATTTTCATTTTTTTACCAATGTCATTCATCTTAAAACTCTTTTGGCCAAAGAAAGTTTCATTTAGTGAATAAAAATAGTTACTGAAATTAGGTGACTAGTTAGCCCAGAATTGTCACTCTTCTATTTTATAATTATAGGTACCTACATATATAGATTTATTAGAAATAGATTATAGAATAATAAATATATCGCATTAGTCCCTGGATTGTTTATTAAATCAAAAAAACATAAAAATTTACGGCACTTGTGCATGCATAGCATATTATTGTAATTTTAAAAGCATATTTGATGATCGTATATTTAATATCATTTTACCTGTCCAGCTGTTATACTGAGATGCCTAAACGTGTGACGTCTCGCTGTAATGATCTGATTCAATGAAACACCGCGGGCGGCCAAAATTAATCATTTTGAACTCAATAGGTGACGTCTATACATGTCTATTCAATAAGACCATGTGTCATCTACGCGCCGTATAGAACTTTCATACGGATCTTAACAACAGTGTTGTACATCATAATTTAGTGAAAGTCAAATACACGATTAAGCACTAAATTATATATTTACGAGCACGTTACTGGGCAATTTAAAAGAGTTAGAGAATCTGTGTTTTTTTTTTTTTTTGCAAGACTCGCTCATCTTGGTGGTCGTTACGCCTCCTCTGATCGCTTGTCTTTTTTCAGTGTATTCAAGTCTGGAGGATTACGATAATTAACATGTTTTTGCTTCTTACAACCAGTAGTTGTACATCAACAAATTTAAGTTATTTATGCCCACAAACAGAGGTAATAATTATTTTTGTGCTATAGGTGGAAAAAATATTATATTGGACAATAAGAATGCATTGCAATCATTAAATACAGTAGGTAAATAAATTAATTTAATACAGTTAAATAAGAACTACCTGTATGCATATGTAATACACATACTAATAATATTTAAACTTATTATAAATACTATTTATTATCATTGTGAATACATCAAACAAGATATAATTGGGTAGGTATCTATAGTACTTTTAATAAATGAAATAAATTAAGAAATATATCCAAATAAATACTTAATATCTTAGTTAAAGTATAATATAATTAAGACTAAAACCAAATAAAATCTTATGATTTAATATGTAAGGCAAATGTTTAAAAATAAATAATAAAATCAATTTTTTTATGAACGCGATGGTAAAAAGAATTCTATATTTCCAAAATAATAGTATTTTAGTTTATTAATATTATTTTTTCTTGAACTATCACATATTTCTTTAATATATTCTATGATTAAAAATATATTATATATTTCAACAAATTTAAGAAACATACATTCTATGAATATTTTTACTTAAGTTCTGACGTATTTTATCAACATTAGTTTTATTCTTCCTACACATTACAAAGTATACTATACCTACCTATATATATTTTTTTATCACTTTTTTGCACCGATTGCCAGTTTTCTAACTCGTAATTTAATAACTTAATGTATCCTTTGTAGACAATAAAACATAAAACTATCTTTTCTCACTAATGATTAGATGCAGTGAAACTTAATATAAGATAGATCAATGTAGGTAAGATATTATTATTTTTTTTTCAGTCATAAAAAAATATAACTTTTTATACTTTTAACGAGTTAAACAACTTTTATATATCAAATGGTAAAATGCATTAGAAACAAAACAGTTTGCACTTTCATTACTTATATCTTTTAATACAGCAAATTTTTAAAACTTTCTAACTAATAGGGATTGTAGTGATTACTGATTATACTATTATAATATGTCATTATATATGTTTTTTTATCTATAGGTATACGGACGCATGTTAATTAGTTCTAATTAGAGATTACCATATTTTATAGTTATAGTAATAATTGTTCAGTGGGTTCATAATATTATTTATATCACACAAATAAATATCAAAGTTCGATGAATAACATTTTATATTGATACACTAGTATTATGAATCTGATGGTAAATTTATTATGTGAATTAATCAATTAAACAATAATATTTTATTTAATATGACATTATAACATAAATCAATACTATGCGTTTCAATTTTTAAATACATATTGATACAATTTTAAGCTGAAAAATAAATTTAAAAGATTTAAAATTAATTATAACTGTTCATCGATGTTTAATAAATTATACACCATCAATACTTATTGATTATCATATTTTACATTTTGCAAATATTTATATTGCCCAAGGATATATGTATAAGGAAAAAAATCAACGTCACAGACCACAGTCAATACAACTTGATACCGTGGGTATATAATTTATATATACTAATAAGATATTATTAAAAAACTTTATTAGGATCAATTAATAATAGTGCTATGGGACCAATTTTTAGTAAATTAATGAGTGTATTTTAAAATTATCATTATTATAGTTTAATTGAAAAATTAATAATTTTATGGATGCCACTACTGTATTTATTTAGTAAGAAGTAACTACTAACTAGTAGGTAGGTACTTTAATGTTGATAATTGAATTAATTACTGAATTTTAATATTAAAACATATTCAAATTACCTGTAATGTAAGTAGATTATTATATGCATATCTATCATGATATATTTTATTTGTCTATGTACTTATATGTTTAAAGTATGATCATTTAATTATAAAATATATGTTAAATTAAATTAATATTGAAATATTAAAGCAAATTAAATAATTTTTTGAGAATTATTAGTTGATATTATTATACTATAATTTATTGATATACATACTCAAACGTTATGTTTAAGCAATATAAATACGAAGCAAAATCAAATATTTTAAATACTAATTTTGCTGTATTCAAATAATTATTACACTATTGTTTAAAGCAGTAAACGGTACTTGGTCATTTGGCAATATTACGATAAAAATAGAAGTACCGTTCTCTGTCAATCCATCAATACATATTAAAGTTTGCAACCAGTTATTGACTGTAACTAAAATAAACAATTTATACAGGTTTTTAAAGCTGCTTATTATTGTACACCATTAGTACTATTAGTAGGACTGTATAACCACGCTCATTATAATACTGAAACCACTCATTTATATTATTCTACTAAATCTGCTCTTAATACTAGCCGATTGATGTATACTCTATGTGTACACAAATACATCTGTTCAATCAATAAAATATATAAAACAATTGGCGTCATACACTCATACATTCATACATTCATACACGCATGTATAGACTTTAAAGCACAAATGCTTTTAGTAAGTACTAAAGCAATTATAGTTGAAAAATCTAAAAAAACATTCCGAGAATAACTAATAACATTTTCATCATTTTAAATTAGATTTATTTATAGAAGTAGAAATTATTAGTTGCGACGGTGAATCGTTTTGTTATCTATTGTTGTAAAATTCCAGAAGAAGAAAGTGGTTTAACAAGTAACTACAGTGATAATATAATGTAATAATGCTACAATATATTTATTTATATTACTTTATGCAAAGAGTATTTACATATTTATTTGGAATAAACAAGTTTATCATTTAACGAAAATCTTTATTTGATTTTATGATAAAATCTTGTAAATACCTATATATCTTATTATTATTATTATTATTATTATACACATAAAATTCTTTTTACCAGTAATCTACCACTAATGCATTATATTTATTACAGAAAGCATGGACAATGTATAGTCGTAAAATTGTTAGACACTTGGCAACATATCTTTACATGAGCAACCACTTACCTCATTACTATAATTATATATAAAATATGAACACACATTTAAGTACAAACTAATATAATAAATTCCATAAAATAGAACAAACTAGAATTATTTTTAATTTACCTTTATTTTTCTTAAGACTAAAAGGATACTAATCTTACGTGTTTAAAAGTTCAAACTTAAAATATATAACACATTATTAACGATACAGGGCTATAAAATAAATAAGTAAGAAATAGCACATAAGTACTAATAAACATAAGCTTTTGTACGTTGAATTTAAATGTACAATTACTCAATTACATATTATTATCCTTATAAATATGTAGCTGAATAAAACTAATTTTTCTAATTTTCCAAAATACTATACCTATATTATGTTTATGAATTACAATACATCATAGATCAAATTTCTATATATGTTATATTTGAAACAAAATAATCTCTTAGAGCCTAATTATATTTTTACTTATATTTAAAGTATTACTCGCGCATCTTTTAAAATAACACCTAAAAATACATTTCTATTAAACTTCAAACTTAAAAAGAAAACAACTTTTTTGCAAATATACATAGGTATCTATTCTGAACTATAAGACGTATTTTTTATACTTTTATTTATACAAAATACGAATACAGTAGATTACAATTTATTTAGTTGACATTATATTATAAAATACATTGTACTTAAATGTATATTTTATGCATTTTTTCAGTTAGAAAATTAAAGCATATATCTAATATAAATATCACTCATTATTAATTAGAATCTTTTACACCGCAATATGCCAAAATAAGTACATATTTCTTATAATATAGTGCAATAGTTTCTTTCATAATTATTTATAGATATGGATATACTCGTGTGTTTACTGGTACCTGCTGTATTTTAAGTAACTATCGTGTTTTTTTTATAGAAAATATGCAATAATCATTATTGTATTGTGTTTTTTATGAAATTTAAGTAGCTATGATAAATATTTTTATTTAATTAAAATTATTGTTATCTGATTATATTTTGAGTTATAAATAAAGTTACACTTGTGGTTCAAAAACAAATGCGAGTTAATTAGGTAATTCAATAACATGTTTTATTTGGATTATATATTAAACATATAATACCTGCATGTATCTAATATATTTTACGGTCTTATTAAAATCTTACTTTATTTATTATTTGTACATTTAAAAAATATATTCTATTAAATAACCAGAGGCACTATTCTTGAACTCGTTTGACGAGATACAAATTATTGAAAATAAATAATATTTGATTCAAATACTATTAATTTTATCAACCTATTAAATGTATCGATAAAACTTTGATTGATTAGCAAATATTGGTGGGGGAAATTGTAGAAAGAAGAACAGTTCATTATAAACTAACAAGTAGTCTGTGGATAGACATTGTTCGTTATCACGGTAGTTGGTTAAATATTATTTAACCAATCATTCAAGTCTCTCAAAATGGCACAAAATACAAGGTAAATAATAGGCAATAAACGCCTACAAACAATAATTACAAAAATAATTTATTAATATAAAATATTTAAAACATTATTATAATTTATTGTAATTACATAATAATACAAAAACTCTTTTCGAGTATTAATAATCGTAATCTTTATTCACTTAAGTAAATGTTTTTATTCGAAAATTAATAAACAATTATTTAATTATTTGTTTACTATAAATATTTTTCTAATAGCATACATAATTAACAATTATTATGTAAAATTATGTATTTTATATTTAATCAAATCGCATGCAGATTAAAGCATAAAATGTTAAAAATAAAAATAATTTTATTTAGCAAATCAAATACAATATATATATAGATAAAATAAATAAGGTAAAATACGAAGATTTGTAACCCCTAGAAGCATAATATTTGATGAAGAATCATATACAATTTAATGTTTATTTTTATTAAAATCGAAAAATCTATAATATATATTTATATTTATATTTAAACTCAACTTTTAAAATAAAACCAATCATAGTAATAAATCAATAATATATTTTTTGAATAGTTCATAAAATAGACGTATATAATTTTATGAATATTATTATAAAAATACTATACAGAGATATTGAAAAAATAATAGTGTACAGCTTAAAATATAAATAGTTATGTGAATTGTACTTCTTCTATAGTCAAAAAAATCAATTGAAATTTCAGGTATGTGTTTAGAAGGCCTTGACCTGTAATGTGCGGTCTTGAATCTTAGTAGGAAATTATTTTGTATTCATCATAGTTTAGGAGTTAATGGACCCAAATATAAAGAGTATTATAATATCTTCGTTTAGACTGTTTAAAAAATAAGAAGATTATTTAAATTCTATTCAGTTACGAAAACTATTAAAACAATTTCTATTTCTCTCCATTTATATATATTACATTATACTTTTTAGGACTACTTTTTTACTCTTAATAAGTTATAGGGAAAGTGATGAACTTACACATTGAATATTTCATTTTGTAACATTTGACGTGATTTGACCCGTCGAAAATAATATAATATCAATCATTAATCTATAAATATTTAAATATTTTCTCAAAATATAATTTCATTTAAGTAGGTATACCTTCATAATAAATAATTCTTTAGATTATAATCAAAATATTTATTTAGTATTTATATATAATATAATATAATTGATTATGTATAAATGTATAATAATATGTTACCCATATACTATAAATAATAGTTGATATTTTCGTATTGATTTTTATCCATCATGAACAAACTATGACAATAAAACATTATGATCGAATACTGATTGTCATTCTAGGGGGAAGTTTATCAACATATGAATAGAAATATGCTAAACAGTGATGCCCTATAATTTATAAATACTTTGTAGGTCAGTTCAGTTTCAGGTCATAGAACTTTACCATACATATATATTGTTCTTCACAATTAAAGTTACGGTACTGCAAGTACGTGTCCGTACGAATTGCACTGTATATCATGAATACTAATGTATGTCAACCAGAGCAGGTGTGTCATAGGCGAATTTATTTATTCTATTTCTTTTGACACTGCAAGACCAGAGTCAAAATAGTGACTCATATAATATATATCCTATATGTTCCGATATCTCGCGAAGACGAAAACTGTGAAACTGCTAAACACTTTGTAGCTGAACGTCTCGCGACTTGTTACTTCCGCATTGAACACACGGGTAGACTTGTTTTTTTTCTGTTTTAGGCCCGTCATCGTGATGTTATTCCTGATAGCTATTATATGCATCGTGACCTCTTTGCCGGCCTCAATGAACATGCCAATAGTAGACCCAGGTAAGCAGATCATACTAATAAATTATAAGTTGTAATCATTTTTAAACGTTTTCATGTGAAATTGTAATTATTCAATAAAAATATTTTGAAACCCTAACCTAGCTCAATCTGAATTATGAAATATTGAAATATTATTCATAAATCAAAACGTACGAAATAAGTAGAATTTCGATGATTAAAAGCCAAACTTTAGTTTTGTAAATTATCTATCTGAACTAGAATAACTAATTAATCAATATTCTTATTTATTAAAGTAAAATAATAAAAATATATTTTTTTTTCATTTAAAAATTACATTTGATAAGTCATATGACTCAAACTATTTTACAAGAGTAAGCTTGATTAAATTTATTTTGAATTCCATATTGCAGTAACGTATCAAAAATAAAGCATTAAAATTAAAATTTAACGGACTGTTACACTAAAAAATTTGGTTGAAGTTCCATTTGATATAAAAAATCTTTTTACTTGGTATAAATAATATATTGATGTACATAAATTTATAATATTTTTATCTTACTTTTTATGTTTATCATAATTATTATTATTTTATTTAAAGGGCTGTTTGTGATATCAGGCGTAAAAACTTGTGGGAATACTTCCGGTTATTGTCTTCTGGGTAGTGATTGCACTATGGATGATGATTTTTTACCAGATCCAGCTGGTAACTGTGATGGTTTGAAACGCGCATTCACCCCAAGTGCTCCTTTTGCTTGTTGTAAGTTTAACCAAAAATCAATGCAATCAGGGGCATCGATAATAGACACTAGTACCAAAAAGACAACTAATACTGTAACTAAAGATAAATTTGGAAGAAACACACGGGAAAATATCGATGCTTTACAAATGGACAATGCTCAATTGGCAAAACTGAATGAAATTGAGTTAGTGGTTAAAAAAATTGTTGAACAATTAATAAATGAAACTGCAAATAATATCAAAGCCGAAGAAACTATAATCAATAATGAAACAAAAATGGAAGAAAATACGATTAGAAATAGTATAAATGATGAAAAACCAACAATTAATGACATTATTGAAATAAAAGACACAACTGTGGATCCTTCAATAAATACAGAAGAAACATTAGACGAAGAATATCTGAAAAAAGATATACCCCTAGATATACAAAAAGACAATGAAACAAATACATCGGACACAACTGAATTAGAGACAGAAGAATCAACCATTGATGATGAATTTAAAGCTGAAAAACGTATTTGTCAAAAATCCTGTAAAAGTGAAATAATTTTTTTGGTTGATAAAAAACCCATGTGTTATGGAACGCTTTTAGATGATATATGGATACTTACTTCTGCTACATGCGCTTCCAGGTAAAGAACTAAAAAATACCAAAATATTTTATTATCATGAAAATAAATGCAACGCATTAAAATTTTAAATAATTATCAGCCCAATCAGAAAATTTATTTTTCAACTTATTATGTCTATATGCAATTTAAACCAAATATAATTTAACATTGAAAAATAATATTTAGAAATTTTTTATTATGCATATAAATAAAATATTAAAATCCAAAATAAGTACATTTACATGACTTACATTTTTCTTGTACATTATTATTTTAAATTTAGGTTAAATAAATCAGGTATAAGGAAAGTGACAGTAAGTCGAAAAGATTATTCAGTGGGAGCTGCACTAACCATTTCGAATATATTAGTACACGAGAATTTTAAGTCACCAGTTTCTAAAAACGCACCAGAAAACAATGATTTAGGTAAGTAATATTATATTGAAATTTGCTCATCAATATTAATATAAATTTATATGAATTTTTTTTAGCACTAGTTAGTTTAACTGTTCCACTTGAAGGTCAAGAATGTACTCCGTGTTTTAGTCAAAAAAATACTATAACAAATGAAGTATGCAAGACTTTTCAAAATCCCAATTTTAAGAATACAGTGAAATCAAGTTTGTTATACATTTAAAAAGAAAAATTCGTGACTATATCATACATTTAATTTTAGCCGAAAACTGTGAAGGTCGAGTACAGCTACGAAAGTTGATTAGTAATCCATATATAATACTGCCGTGCCATCACTGGAGAATGCAATACAATGTGAGTCTATGCGCATTTAGCCATACGAGGCGTCTGAATTTTATTTGTTTATTTAAAGAGTATTGAGTAACAATTAACTAATTAATTATACTTCTTATTATCAAAATAAAAATTTTAAAATAATGGTTTATCATGTATATATATATCATTGTACATTAGAAACCATTTAACATATTAATAATATAAAGTAATAAATACATACATAATATTAGTAATAATATAGATGTAGAGAAAGTAACAATAAGTTATACAAAATATTCTAAAAGAAAAATATTCATAAAAGCGTATAAATATTAATGAATTATTTAAGAAATGTTTACAGGATTTCAGTGTAAAATAAATTTAAATGAAAGGAAATAATTATTAGTAGTGTATCTAATAAATAAAATATTCAAATTAAGTATATTTTCAATAATAGTCTAATTTTACAAGTTAAAGAATAAGAGTCAATTAAACCATTTTAAATGTAATAGATTACCTAACCGTTGATTAGATCTTAAAATAAATAAAAATAAAAATACTCAAAACCATATATTTTATCCTTTAATGAATTTATTTATAATACTAAAGATGAAAATTTTTTAATAATATAAATTTTAATTTATTATAATTATCATGAAAAAAAAAAATAATATTTTTATGTTTTTGAGTTTTAAAAAATATAAAAAATAAATACTAAGTAGTGAATAAATAATGAATTGTAAATATTGGTAATTGATCAATATACATAGAATACCAAATGATATACGCACATAATGTATATAGCACAAATAAAAATAATAGGTATATTATTACACTATAATCGACATCATTGTTTTTAATCATGCTCTCAAATAAAAAAATACCATATTATTTTTATTTTTACTTCTTATTATACTTTAGCTAAAATGGAATTGTGTTGATTTTTTGCAGCAAGAAGGGCGACTGGGAAGCAGTCTGTGGTGTGACGGTAAACTGGCTGGCGTCCAAACTGGCGTTGGCGTAGGGTCGTTGATTTATACACCAGTGAATGAGTACGCCATGTGGATATCCGATAACAAGAGGTAAAAACTTGTAGTTGATTTCCTGGTAACGAATGAGCTTGGGATGAAAAAATTGTTATACGTATCATATGTATCAGAATTATGCATGTCATATTATAAACACTATAAGCTTGAATCTAAAAAGCACATTAAACTAGATTTTATTAGTTTTATTTTCATATATTCAATAAGTACTATATATAAGTCATGGGATAAAAAAATGTTTGATTAGACAAGAATATCATAAGAATAAATAATTATTTGATATCGCTACAAACAGAATATTTTAGATACATAAACATTTTAATATTGTAAAATGAAAGTAGTATTATTGCACATTACGTATAGGTTAGGTGAAAATGCGCTTATTCAAAAATATATATTTTAAATCTGCATTACATCTGTTCCAAAATATACATTTTTTTATTGATAAATGTATGTATATATTTTGTATATAATATTTAATAGAAATTCAAAACAAAACTTTAATATACTCATACATATAAATTTTCAGGATTGAAGAAAGAAGATGAACAAAACTTCGATCGGATGAAGACCTTGTGTATTAAAAGACTGTGCAATTATTAAAATATTTAATTTATTTAATATCGATTTTATGTATTTACTGTGTATTGATAAGTTTTTAGATTATATTTATGTTTATATTATATTTATTTTATGTAACTTTATAAATTAATTTTAAAACAGTGAACATCCGAAACAAAACAATATATATATATATTGTTTATTTAAATCCATTATCCGTTGCTGAGGGTTTTCAAAATCATTTTAAATGAATCAAAACGAATAAAAGATTATTTCTATCATAATAAGGGGTTAGATATAGTAAGTGTTATAACCTGTCTACACTTAAGATAACTTATGATTATTTTTTTTTTTTAATAACTAGTAGGTACATTATATCTGGCCGGTTTATATTATAAAAGATCTTTTCGTTTAGTACAACATTAGTTTTATTACCTGACTGGCTGACTAAGAATATAATGGGGTTGGATACAAGGTTACTTACGAAGGGAACAACGAACGTTCATCAGCCTTATGTCGTTTTAATGATCTTTATATAAAATTATATTTTAGAATATGAAACCACATTTTTTCTTTGTATAAAACATGACATTAGTAGCTTACAAAAATAATTACTATAGAATTTCCAACCCAAAATAATATTATTGTATTTATCGAAATCAAGTTATACATTCATAGTCCCAAATAAAAAACTTTTGTACAGCACTGTCAAATGAAAACTATTTTTTACGTTATTATTTTGATTGAATATCAGGATTGTTCAAAATAATTAGAATTACAATTGTATCCTAAGAAATCAATAATTTTTATTAAATTATTTGTATTTATAATTTTAATAGAATATTTTTATTTTATTTTAATAATTAATAATAATAATATAAGTAATATTACTTGTATAATGGCCTTTTGAAATAAATATTATTTAAATATTTATTTACGTTTTTTATTTTTTTAAATTCAAGATTACACAAAATCTTGTAAGCATCCAAAATTCTTTAAATTTCTTTATTATTTTTAATTTTAAATTATAACAATAATATTTATGCCGTTCATTAATTTCGTAAAAAAATATTTTATGAATATGAAAATATATCCTTCAAGTTTTTAAGTAATAAATATTATATTTGAAGAATTAAATACTCTATTTTTAATTTTCAATTACAATAATGATTTAATTTTAAATCATTCAAAATTTACAAATTAATAAGTCACGTAAATTTAACAGCAACGTACCTACCTACCTATTCATAATTTTGAATTAAATATTTAAATATAAAAATGCAATAATGTATATAAATTGTAATTATATTTTTGTCTTTTAAGGAATTTATTTTGATTGAATTTTTTTTTATTGTCATGAAAGCTAAGTTTTGTCTTCGAGTTTCGACCACTAGATAATAGCCATACATTGGTATAAATACAGTTTTGTTACTTATTGGAGTTATTTACAGGCTGTCCTTGCACAGTTACAATATAAATCTATATTTTATAACTAAAGATAAAAATATAGATACATATTTTACAATAATATAAATAATTTTTATTGTAATAAAATGTTCATTTTATTTATATAATAATAACAAATTTATTTATTGAGCTATGGGAAATAGTAAATTAAATATTTTAATTTGCTTATAGAATTCTACTTATACGGCGTTATTTTCATTTTATGAATTTGGTCTTAATTTTGGTTGAATTAAAATTGTATTTTTAAATATCTTACTATCAATAATGAATAAATTACTGTACCTACTTATTTTTTATAATCTAAATTAGTCGTTAATCATAAATCAATCTACTGATTGAGTGTATTTTTTTTCGTATCCTTTAGGTTTGGTTATATCAAACTTGACAATGAAACTATTTACAGAATGTATTATACAATTGAGTAAACAAAAAAAAAATACACAATTTATAGTAAATTAATTATGAAAAATATAACAGAATTTAAAATATTTGTTATCAAAAAGGTAAAATCACTAGGTGCGTTAATCAATTTTTTCATTTTGGTAACTATCAATTATATATTTATTATTTATATATCTACAGCATTTTTTGAAAATTATACGCTAGTGTTTTTTACCTTTTTTCTCTCATTAAGTCACCACACGAGAGCAATTCTTTGCACTTGCATATTCTCAAACTTCATGTACTTTATACTTGTATTAGTTATATTGTTATATTTTTAGTATAAAAACAAATAAAATTATTTTATTTATTATCATATATTTATTCAAACTTCAAATCATTATGAATTTTTGAATTTCAATAATTTCATTAACATAAATAAGTAAAAATGGTGTGATTGAAGAGTAAATCTATTATGCTAACTAATTTAACATACTATATGATATGCTAATTAGTAATTATGTTATGTTAGCGTGATTAAAAATAATATTAGTTTGATTAAAGACGGTAGTTATTTTAACTAGTAACTACACACTCGTAATTCATACTATTACATTTTAACTAGACATTTGTTTTTTATACTTTGTTTTTGATTCGTAGTTAAAGAATATGACTTAATTCTAATTTTATAAACAATCTAATAAAAAAAAAAAACTATCAGTCTCTTAGGATGTTTATAATAATCAATTCATGTACCTGCAAAACTCTTTGTTGCCAATGGCCGTAGATACCGGACTTAATTTAAATAAAAAAAATAAATAATCACTTTAGTATATATGTATTATACATTATATATAATATACATTTGACTGGTATTTATTTCGTACTAAATTAAGCATTTATTTCATAGATTTAATTGATATATTATAAATGTTAAGTACCTATGCTTGTTTCTAAATGTTACTCAATGAATTATCTAAGAAAGAAAAAGAAAGTTATATTTGTTTTAATAATGCACCTAGGTATATACAATAATAAAATAATAATCGATGTAATATACGTATATGCGTGTAGTATACACAGTAAATATGGAAAGTGGACATGTGTTCTTATGTGTAATTTATGTTAGTCATAACTTCATAAGAATAGACCAGTCGAATAACTGATCACTCCGTTACTCATCAAAAGACTTTAATTTTACAGGTATTAAGATATTATTCAGAAATTAACGTTACCGCAATCGTTTTCTTATACTTTTTTTCTCTGATACGTGCATTTGTAGAGTTAACACACCCCCTCCCCTCCCCAACCATCAAAAGTATATCGATAAAAACGGTTGAACGGTGAAACTCAAAAACAATAATATTCTGTGTTATTACGTTGAGCAAAGTTATTGCGCTCGGCCGTGTATCAAGTACTTAAATGCACCAGCAGGTACAATATTAGTAATCACCAATCGGTGGTACAAAACGTTACGACAAGACGTGGCCGAAACAGCTCTTGCTCGTGAGACGTCGATTCGCATTCGTTTTGGCCGTTTCTCGGAAAAACCGCCGCGAACTCTGCGTAACGCGATTATCGCCGAGAGCTCTGCACCGGCAAAGTAACAAATGCCAATACTGTATATTACAATGTTATACTGTCTCGCCGTCGAAACAGTCGAAGACGTGTGTCGGCTTCACGCCACCGCTTTCTACATGTATAACATAATAATATCGTATAGGCGCACGTACCTACAAATGTATTTAATTGTTTTTATTGTTATTCTACTGCAATGATAATAACAACAATATCATATTATTGTAATTATCGTAATGACAACGCGCACGGTTCGTGCGGCGTGTGACGTCACCTTCGGCGTCCTTGCCCACGGTCGTCCAGGGGATTCACTTTCTTCCGAACCGGTGCACAGACACAACCGACGGTGGCGGCGACGCGCACACGCCCGGCGACTCTCTCTCCTTCTCGCCGACCGCGCCACCGCCACACTCCCGTACCTACACCTGTAACGCGCTCGGTCGTCGCGCGCACTGGAAACCCAACGGACCGGCGTGGCGGGCGGACGGGCGGGCGGGCGGGGGCGGGCGGCGGCGGCGTTTACTCCCACGATTTTCGGCGGCGACGGCGGTTAGAAGAGATCCCGCGCGACGACGCGACGCAGTGCCGCAGTATCCGCGGGCCCCGAAATACTCACGGTCCGCTCTGGTTCGCGTCTGTTATGTGCGTTAATCGTCCGCACCGCCACCGCCAGCACTACTCTGCCAGGGACGACACGCTTGGAACATGTGGTCGAGATGCGTCCTGATATTAGGTTAGTCGGATCACGTGAAATAATGTCTAATATTAGTTGTACGGTGATGTTTTATTATTATGCTAATATTGTATCGTCTGTCCGTTCGGGGAGTCGTACATAATCGGGGTGGTAAGGCGTTGTGATATCATATAGTTTCGAGGAGTTAAAACGGATTAAGGATAACTGGACGGTCACGAGTGTGCGTTGAAGAAAAAAAAATCTATTATGATGTAATCCGTAATAGTAGATACTCGAAATCGTGACCAAAAAAAAAAAAAAACACCTTTTACTGATAATAACTACGATGTGTACACATAGGTAACTACTTAACCATTATACTTTTGCACTAAAGGCACATCATTTTACTAGATTTATCCATTGTTTATTTAATCGCAATGTATTTAATATAAATTTATATTTTTCTTACGTACCTATTAGGTATATCAGTAAAAGAAAAATAATAATAATACCCGTGATAACATCAAACCCGAATTTTTAAAAAATCGTTTAATAATTAAAATAAAAAATTTTTATTAAATTATCAAATTAGTGAACACATTAAAATAGTATATTCTGGTCTATTATAAATCACACTGAAAATCCAAGAAGTTTGCTGTTATACTCATACATCGCTTTATGTACGACATTATAGGTAAAGTACGTAAAAACTAATGGTGTAAAGTTAGGAAACACAACCATAACCATTTCTTGCGAATTAATATACGGTTTTCTTGTCATCTGGAAAAGCACGAGTTCACTGCGTGAACCACATATTCATTTTAAAAAAGGTTTTTTTAAGACTTCATAGATCACAAAGCCATGAGATAAATAACTTATAACTTTTAAATTTAACACAGAAACAAATAAATAAATAACGTTGTTTTGTTTTATTTCTTTTCAAATTTGGTTTGATAAAAATAGATTTACGTGAAAGAGAGCCTTTGTGTTGTAACTCCACTGCAGCTAGTGCAGATATACTTTTTCCTTTAAAATTAAACGCTATTTCAACACTGCATTCATGTTTCAGGTTTACGTGATTTGTCGAAATTATGATTCATTATAGTAAATTAATAACTCAATTATTTTTATTTTAATAATTATATGGAATGGATTTTAGTGTATTTTTATAACTTTTCTGACTTAAATTTCTCATTTTTGCTAAAACCGTTCAGAATCACTTAAAATATATTAAATTATATAAAACAAATAAATTAAAAAACCATAAGTGTTCATAAATATAGGTACCTATATTTTAATATCAAATACATCACAGTAGTAAAATGATTATTCGATGTATTGGTGTAGGTATAACTAAACGTTTTATTTATATTCCTTTATAATACTTTTGAATTAAAAATGTCTTAATAATAATATACAATAATAATTTAATTGGCGTATTCATTATTTTTAAATGTTTTTTTTCAAATTTCAATTATCACATAGCTTGTGTTATTATTTCAAAATTTATGAAATACGTAATTTGTGGACACAGCCTCAAAAAAATTAAATTTTGACTATCAAAATTGGTAATTCCGTAAGAAGTTTATTGTATACTATATACAGCATATTTTTAAAATTCGGATACTTACTTATTGTTTAATATTAACGCAACTTGGCATGTAGATATTATGAATTTTAATAATAAACTTTCATCTAAATCCAGTTTGTACTAGCTCATAATCCATAAGATAGTTAAAACGTTAAAGCTTATATTTTGTCAGAATTGTATGTAAATTTATGTTTACGGTTTTTCAAGAACTCAGATAAGCAAGTGGTACATTCAAACGTATGCATCACGAATTGAGTTCATTAATTCAAATGTTAATCATTTATTCAAAATGTTTTAAACCGTGTTGATAATAAATTATATATTTATATAGGTAGTAGATACCTGTTATTAGTATAATAATATTCAATTGAATAAGCCCAATCATTATTTCTTGTTCATCAAAATATTATTATTCTCGGTATTTTTTTGCTCTCTAAATCTAAAATATCGGACACGAATTTTCTCATTTTTTTTGTATTAAATGATTTAATGACTTAGCAAAAATACACGAAAACATCTAATATAAAATAAATATGATTTTTTATTATTATTGAGTAGATTCAGTATTTATTATTTAAATAATTAATTATACCTGCTTGATTGATAAAATTATATTAATGAAATTATAAGTTGGCTTGACACAGGTATTTAACATCAACTAAACTCTATTATACAAGGTAGTCTGGATAACCGAATATAATTGTATAACGAAAACACAATTCGTTTCGTAGAGGACCAATAAAGATTACAGATTATTCTGGTATACTTGGCGCATTTCTCTAGATGTATTATCTGACAAGTGACAACATAACAAAGTCCAGTACTAATTTCGCCCATTATGGTTTTACATCCTCGGGCAGAACGTTATGATTTGGTCCATTAAATTGTCTTCCGGTCATGTCGTGGACTTCCCGTTAAAGAAGCACGCAAAAATAAAAAAACAAATTATATAAAAAATATGGCCCGTTATGTAAAACTGTACTCATACTGGAAGGCAAATCGTCTTCAAGTGATTCATTCAGTGAATTCATTCGAGGGAGACGAGAAGCGATATGTTTATTTTTTTGGTAGTTTCCGACCAAAAACAATGGTCAATCATGTCCAGCATAATAACGCATCGAATATTCTCACTGGAGTAATGATTCGTTTAACAGAAATACATTGGCACATTGTTTCAAGTGATATATTGTTTTTCTTATTCTTGAAGACACTAGGTCATTTTTAAACAGTTATATTTTTTTGTTTTTTTCCCAAATTAACCACAAAATAATATGTTGATCGTCTTTAAGCAGAATTTTAATACAAAAAAGTATAGATTATAACAGACAGTTAAAATTGTTAAAAAGCATGATTAATTTATGTTATTATTTATTTCAATAATATGTTAGTACTGAGTAATAAATTAATTCAAGAAAAGTACAAGAGCATAAGACAGAAATTCAGTTAGTGTTGAACAGGTAATTTATGTTTAGACAACCTATTTTGGAAATAACCTAAAACCATATCTTACATATTAAAATCGATATATTGAATTATTATTTTATGAGCATTCTTTAAAGTTTAAATGAAAAAATATTTTCAGAATTACAATATAAAAATAATGATATTTTTAAAAATGGCAAAATAAATTATTATAAAACATAAAATAAATTAGAGGTAACTATAATATTAAAAAAAAAAATTACATCCTTACTCTACCGAAACTAAATAATATACTAAATATACTATGCATATTATATATAGTATTAATTTTAATTATTAGAGCTAAATATAAAATATAATCAAATTATTATTCTCATAACCAGACAATAATTTTAAAATTAAATATATTTATAACACTTGTTTTAAATGTATTTAGTGTACTTAAACTAAAAGTAATGTGCCTATTTATTTATAATTTAATATTTATATTTTTTTTATTTAACCATTTAGATTTGAATGTACACCCAAAAATATCTACATTTATAAAATTAATTTTCATATCATTAATTGTGTAGTCGTATGAACATTTTACGTATAAATTATATTCGCCTAAATATGTCTGCATTGTCTGCATAATACGTATAATAACGATTTATATAAATGTTAATGTAAATTTTAACTATAGCATTAGGTACATTTTTAAAAAACTAATTATTTTATTATCATTATAATAATATTAATTAACACAAAATATGTTATAACTTAGTTACATTAAAAATATATGCAACCTAATTCTGACTAAATGACATATTTGACTAGTGAAAAGGGAAAAAGGAAAAATCTCTGTTATTTACATATCTAGCGAAGCTTATATATTAATAGTTAGAGGAATTTTCAGTAAATCAGTTAGTTCCCTTAGAACAGTCGATACTCTTTGAAATACACTAGTTAACTAAATGTCTGGAACACCCGGAAATATTTAACGACCGACAGTCGCACGTATTCAAATACTTAAACAATAATAATTGACCCACTTGTCGCGGTTTTTTTACTCCTTTTATGTTTTTTAATGGTTGCCCTTTTGTTTCGGGCTGAAGCGAAAGCCAGACGAGACAATAAATCTGAATTTATGACATTAAGCCCGTGTGCTCTGGTTGCCTGTCGTCCAAACAGAGGCCATATAATAACTTGGAGAATGCACGAACCACACGCGACCAATTAACAGGGATCTAAAATAAAAATCTCAAGTATTAATTATTATGATTACAAGAAGAACAATAATGAATATCACTATGGAATTGGTAATAACTAGCATACTCAATACTCATATGCCAAATCAACTTGACCCGATTCCTCAAAGTTGTGTCATGGGTGATACCATCATGTTTTATAATTGTATATGGTTTTTTTTTCCGAACTATTACACAATAGTGTAACACCAACGAAATGAGTCAGTAAGAGGAGCGACTTCGAAATAACGACAAGTCCTTCATTTTAATAATTTCAAGGAAAAATCTTGTATTCAATGTTTATATTTATGTATATTTGAATTCAAATTTAGGCATTGTTTCAATTCTAAAAATATTGATTGGTAATAGGTAATTACATTTATAATGTTCATTGTTCTATAATCGAAACGCAGTAATTACAACACAATATATAAATATATAATCGTCACTAATAATTAACTACGAAAGTTCTTATATTGATATGAAAAACTAAATAAATTCTTTTAATTACAAAGTATTAATAATGTAAAATGATATGTGTTCTTATACTAAACTTTGTTAAAAAAAATCAATAATATTGATTTTAGAAAACGAAAACATGCATGTTGGTTTGAATAACCTGTTAGTATCTTGTACCTTAACTATTAATAAATCTCATATTTCATGAACAACTGGAGTTTCTTGTTCTTTTTCTTCTAATGTTAGAATTTAGATAAAGTACTTATGATAAACAAACCCAGTATTACCCATACTCAGTTTCGGGTTTTTTGGTTAATCGATATCTTTTTAGTTTTTTCATTAACGATTTAGAAATCTATACTGGGTATTACTTTAACATTAATTAGAATTTATTAAGTTATATTTTTATTAAAAGCACAAAATTAAATTGATTATAAATTATGTGAATTCAAATAAGAGTTAACATCATGAAATCAATAAAAAAAACCACCTACAAGTACAGTACATTTAAAAATTGTATAGAATAAATAATTTTTCAACGTCTTAAAAAATAATATACTTGTATAGTTGTATGGGTACTGTAATAGCTATAAAAAAATGCTACTATGCTAGACTTCCGATTATTCATAGTTGAACCAAGGAAGCATTAATTTATAATAAGATGATAGATATTATTTTTTTTAAATATTAGTTAAAGGAAATAATTCAAATATACCGTTGTTCTATACCATGTGACAAGTAACTGTAGTTATTTAAAAATTGTTAACTTACATTTTTTCTATGAAAATTATTTTATTTTTTTATCAAATAATAATCTACTTATTTTATAAAATAAATATCTATTTTGATTACCTGTCTTATGAAGATTTTTAGTTTTTTACTAACATATCTTTTTTTTTTTTTGAACATTAAAAACAGTCACACCATTACATCAGAAGATTGCTTTTAATAATTTAACCTTAAATTGTATTTATTCTTTAAATTTAAATAAATAAATGTTTTTTATAAAATATATATTATAATCTCTATTCCTACCATGATTTTATTTTTAATATGAATGTTTTAGTGTACTTAAAAACTGTAATTAACGTGGTAAATATTTTAAGCTCAACTAGTTAATTTCAATAAATCATTGATCGGATAAAAATTAATTTTATCTTGATCCAAGTATCTGTGTATCGCATAGGTAACTTTAACGATATATATATATTATATTGTAACAATAACCTACATATTTATACCAAACGTTCTGTCAAGTGGATTGTCAAGGATTCGAAGTGTCATTATATGATTAGGTACAGCTATTTAGACCTTCCTAAGATTTTTACGATGTCCGAAATATCAACATACAAGAAACAACGACGTAAAAAAATTAGATATTCGTTTAAAAAATTACTAAACCATGACTATATATATATTTTCATCGTGTACTTGAAACAAAAAAAAAATGTTCGAGGTTTTCCGGTCCGTCTTTTTTTTCATTTAACAACACCCATGTAATCATCGGCTTAGTTTGTGTCAACGGTGGTCTCCTATAATATACATCGGAGAAAGCGATATGTAAAAAAAAAAAAAATAAACGCAAACGATAATGTATTAAAATATATTCGTATCTACATATACCTACTATTATACATATCTATAATATCGTTGTACGCAGAAAAATATTCTCTACACTAATTTTTTTTTTATTTCAACCTCATAGGCCGAATCTTACGGAAACGCGACCACTGCACCGCTGTACGGTCGTAATAATATTATACATATATTATATTTAATTCTATGTGTGCGTGTACACCTATACATTCGTTTTCGATCCGAAATACGACGACGACGCCGCCGTGAGCGGTTTTATAGAAACCAACGGTCGCGTCGTCCGTGCTTGGTTCGGCCGTCGGGTCCTCGCTGCGGCGAATGCGCGCGCGTGCTCGCGGAACGCCCGGCGCCGACGGTGCGCGCGATAAAGACCGCTGTTACGGCGACGACGTCACCCGAGGGATATTTTCACTGGTCCGCGGAAGGAAACGTCCGAGAAGAAGAAACACAACAACAAACGTGTTATTATTGTTTATAACCTCCAATTAATAATTTGTTCACCGCGATTATTCACGTCCGCGCGCCGTATACGTTGCGTATATGTGTATCTTGGTCACGACCTTCGAGCATCCGTGAACGGCCTTGTTGGGCCGATATTCGAGCGAGAGAAAAAATATAGGCGCACACGACGTATACTAATTTTCTTTTTCGTGTCTATACTACAAAACCGATATAAGCGTGCACGCGCATACTGCTCACACTCACAAATGTACTAACGTAAAATGTGTACATATAATATAATATTATATACATATGTGTATATATATATATATGATGTACCTACATGTAAGTATTTTAAGACGGCAAGAAAGAGAGAGAGAGAGAATACAATTGATGAGTATAGCGTTACATTGCTGCAAAAACGCCATTTCGTGGGCGGATGTATCTCCCGGATATTGTTTACTTCGACTTTCAGACAATCTCGTTTTCACCAGCCATTTCAACAACAATATCACTTTCGGTCAAAATATATTTTAAAATATCGAATAGTTTTTTTTTCAGAACTAAATGTTATAAGTGTCAAGTCAATTATCTAATAATAAGCTTTTGCAGTTTTGTGATACAAGTATCAATATATATTTAGTCGTATTTTAAATTAAACACGTAACTTTGATTCGTGAAAACACCATTATTCATCCATAATCATAATATATATTTACCATATTATTATTGACTTCAATAACATATTATAGTTTATTATTATTACCTTTTTTACTATTTAAGCCAATACTTTTATTTTGGTCAATTTAAACAATCACTTAATATTTACACTTATTGTTTTTTTTTTTTAAAAAGAGAATAGGAGGTGCGTGAGACTTAATATTGAAGTAAAAATAATCCTACCAAAAATCAATTATCTGCTTTTTAAACTTTTATTATTATTTGTTGCACTTTATTATTGTTTTTTTTTTTAATTAGTTTAATTTTTTCATACATCATACATACTTAAAAATATTATAATGATATCACACACTATTGGCAACTTTATTATAGTGGATAGGTAATAAATTTATTAATTCTACAAATGCTAATATTATTATAAAAATCCTGTTTTGAATATTTTATTTTAGCTATAATAACCTTTACAGATTGTTATTACCTAATTAATGAATTTCCCAAATGAAGGTATTATTACACCAGTTGAATATTATTATTTAAATTTTAAATCAAGTTTTAATAAAAAATATATCGATGAGTCAATAGTAAATTCTTCGTTTATGGTTTATACTCGTGCAGGGTTAACGCGTCATGCCTACACAATGAATAATATATTATAATGGCTTATAGGTGGGATTATAATACTTATTCTTTGACATACATATGAACACATAATGTATTGTTTTAAAACAACAAAACTACTGGTATTAAAAAAATAACTAATATAATCTATAATACAATTTTAGTAAATTGTTTTTTATTTTATTCTTTATCACCATATTTATTATATTCCTGTAACAAAGTAAAAATACACGAATATAACATACTCGATTTGGTTAAAATAATCTTTTTTTATATATATATTCTGTGCATATTGATTTGGTAGATCGTTCTTTATTCCAATTTTGAATTTAAATGTCATTCATTATCTATTATTATAATATTTTCAATATTAATATCGGATTTTTGGATTATTTTCTCTACTCCGTCATAAATTAAATATTATATACATATAGTATTTAGTTTCGTAACCAATATTTCACGTTATTTTTAAAATTAAGTTACAAGTTAAAACAAGTTACTTACAAACATTTCATTTTACCCAAGTCAGATTTTATAATCAATGCCCATTTGAATTAAATATGCATGTATAGTTACAGCGGTTATATAGTTTAAATTAAAAATGCATCAAGCTATATCATAGTTTAAGTTCCTTATATAATAATATTAACGAGTATTTCTATACATAATCTATTAACATTTGAGAATTCACCACTATTAGTTTTGTAAGGTAATCACGTACGACGTACCTATCTATTATGTACGTTTTATTGAATAGTAGTTGATAAATAATTATTATAAGTACTATGTAAGCCAAATACTTAACACAAACCAAGTACATAACCAAATATTATATAATACGAATTTTACACAATGTGATTCATCAAGTATATTTATCCCAATTTCATTCTTTAGTAATGTCTTTATTTAAATTTTGATTTTTTGTACTAGATGCCTATACTTCAAAATAATATTTTTAATAGATACCTTTATTTTATGTACTATTAAATACCTGTGTCGGTATAAACTTAGTTTTAGTTTAATTTTTTCAATTATGAATCTCCACGTTTTGCTGAAAATCGTTTGACAGATTATTTTATTTACATTTTGATACATACAAAAATACATATTTAAATAAGCAATTTCCGACTTATTAATCCATATTCAAAATAATAGCCTATGAGAATGGGTTTAGAAAATGCTTTAAAAACTACTTAAACTAATCTATATTAACATTGCATAGTTGTCATAAATATAATAAATACTTAACTAATTATCACAAGGTGCATTTTAAGTATAAAGTTGTAAGGACTATTATCCATTTAAATTTCAATAAACTGACTAACATAGTACAGAGTATATAAAATACAACATTCAGATATATATATATTAAATAATAGTATTTCTCACAACCTGAACTCATCAACAAAATTGCGACTTAAATAATATTTCAAGTGATTGACCTACAGTTAATCAACGTAATCGAAAAAAAGTTTTAGGTAATAATTCATTTTTTATTTGTATAACCAATCGAAATAAAGCTGTAAATAATAATTACTGTGTAACTAATGTCCACCAAAGTAAATTCATTTAAAAACGAATTATACTTTAATCGTAACTAAATATTTATTTTATTTTTATTATTAACTCACATTTATTGTATATTATACATTTTTAGTTTTTAAAATTATATTATGAATTCTGACTATTAATTATTATTTTTTTGAATTGATAAAATAACTACCTATGTTAACAAATATTATATATATATATATAATATTATAAAGATTAACAAGTTTAAAAAAATAATAAAAATATGTGGTAGATACATTATATTATAGTTAAAATATAAATATATATAATAGTAAATTACATTTTTATATTTTACAGGGATATGTTACTTAACCGTAAAAGCTGGTGTTGCAGTTCGTCATTTTGAAGACGGTTATTCACAAGGTAATTCCGATGATTCATATACTAATACGTGCATGTTATAAATTTATATATATATATATATATAATAGGTAGGTAGTAGGTACCTATATAATAATAAGTATGAACTATGCAATATATATCCATCTAGGTCATTATCACCCTGACGGTAATTCATAAAAATAATAGTTGCATAACATATTGACCTCTAGCACTTTCTCCAACCAAAAATGTTTTGGTAAAAAAAACTTATGTGGTAGGTACAATTTTTTTCTCCACACCTATCACGATTGTCTCGTGTGCGTTTTTTTTCTGAGAAGTCACAAATAGTTACATAACCGGTGTGTGTGTGTGACATTACGTTATGTAAGTATAAACGTATTGGACGAGAGAAAAGTAAAAAATAACATGTGTGAGAGGAAAAACAATTATGTTTATTTTGGCGTACATGTAATATTACATTATACTGATATACGGAACTGCATTTCCGATTTTTATGTTGTCGCACTTTCTCTGATATTCTATAGGAATTAATTTTTGTGCACCTATGAACGTTTTATATTTTTATATAATATGGTATCTAGTTTGAATATAAACATTTTATTAAATATTATTTATGTTTAACTTTTTTCTATTAAAAATAAGTAAAAGACAAATAAACCCGTGACTGATGTAGGTATTATTACTATTATTGTTATTATTATACTTGTTTATGTATTACATTTTTACAAAACAAAAGACCTTGCGCTGTTTAAAACATCTGACGGTAAGGCACCCGGATATCGTGCATAAAATGGAAAGTAAATGAGTGTAGGCGGCGTAATATATTTTCTTTAAAACACGCCGATTTACATATTATACGTAGTCTGTTTTGTCGGGTCGGTGAAATATAATATTAATTTTGTAAATATGTTCAGAAAGGTTACAAGTCCACTGTTTGCCACACGCTCGGCAAGTTCAATTGGTTGTACATAATTTTCACTTTGAACAACCTACGAATAACATTTTTAAACCAAGTTTATTTTTATTGATACAATATATACGTAGGTTTAGTATCTAACCATTTTTAACCTACACGTTCATTTGTTTTTTATTCTTTTAAATTATTATATAGTCACTGTACTAGAAAGTAACATAATTTTCAGCTTAAATTAGTAGTTTCCCACAACAATAAAAACAATAAAATTATAATTTATAAATTAACTAAATATTATAGGTACTTAGTTTATATTTCTAAATATTATAAACTGACAAAAAATATTTAATATAATTAATTAAACTAAGTAATAAGTTATCGATACACATCTAGATCTTAATTATTATACTCTTAAAAATGTTATGATAATATTAGGTACAGTAGATAAACATAAAATACATTTGTACATTTTTAATACTATTACAAAATGTATAATAAAAAATATTTATAAATGACAATTAAGTTTCATTTCACTTATGACATTCAGTCATTAAATGCTATTTGTATAAAAAAACTTTTTTCATGGATACTATTTTACAATGAATCATATAAACTACAACAATAATCTACCCTTTTAAAATTATTTCTTATTATAAATGATTTAAAATCTAATCAATTAATCTTAAAAGTAAAACGCATTTCATAGGATTAAACACACTCCTCGAAAATAATTAGGATTTTTTTTTGTACAGAAAGAAAATTACAAAATACTCGTACCAACATATGCAGAGTCAAACTGTGTCATGATTAATGGTAACTTGTAACATTCTATTTATGAGCGTGAACAGTAGCAATGAATGATCACCAGGTAGAACGTATTTAAATAAATGATTGATTAACAGATAAATAAATGATATTGACTTTAAATTATTTGAATATTTTTTTAAAATAAAAATAAACACTTTGAATATGAAGAAAACATTAATTTTTAAAAGTAATAAATAAATTTATCCTCCTAAATATAATGGACAATTTAATATTACCTAAAGTTAACTTATATATGTATATTTATTTTAATATATTTATAATAATTTGTGGGAATATAATATAACTGGCTACTAATTAGTGTGGGTTGTTGTTGTTTTTTAAAAAGAAAATGTACACCACGCCTCAGATGCAACCAAACGAGTGAAAGTTTTTCAGGTGTAAATATCGTTTATTTCTGAGCAATATTATTCCAGTCATACGCATAAAATCAAAATTTACTATTTCTAAAAATTAACTGTATAAGTAGTTGCAAGTCATTATTTCACTATAGCTATAACAGATTAAAAATTAAAAATCATTTAGACCATTTATTACTTCTTATTATTACCATTGTGTTTTAATTGTATTAACTAAAAAACTTTTAATAAATTTAACTGTGGTAAACTATAATATTTAGTTTTATACATTTGTGTTATAATATAATTAAATATGTAAAATTATTAGTTAATGATCACGTGTGTCATACTATCTATTATAACAATTTATCATTTTATATTTTTAAACTATATTGGTTGATTCTAAAACAATAGTCTCTTAAATACTTCTTAAATACTAATCAACGTATAAATGTATAATATAAATTTAAAATGTTAACTTCTTCACTGTTTATACATAAACTGAACTATACAGATGAGTGTTAATAATACGAAAGTAATATTTTATAATTGACATATTATACTTCAATTAAAATTGTATACCCTATCTATTACAATATAAAAGTGACCATTAAAGTGAAATCAGAATTGAAACTGATAAGGAAATACCTATAGGCTATATTAAACGCATTTATAAGTCCTTTACATATCTCAGTTTCTTGTATGCAATAAATATAGATTTAAACTATGATAAGGCACACAGAAAACTTTTGTGTAAAATCGTTTTCTTATTTCACCCACTGATTAAACAAACACATATTTCTTATCGACTATCGCAATTATCACATGAAAGTTACAGTGCTATTATATACTATAATACAATTTTATAGAGGGCGCCTAACTATGTTTAGATAGGTAATACAAATAAATTGTATGTTTCATGGAACCGTCCAAAGAACTGATTAGTGATTAGTTAGTTATCCTAGTGTTGCTAATTTACTTCCAATATCAAAGTAGGCCGACATTATCTTATTGAAGATTGAATTCACTCTCACACTATAGATTTCCATCTAATTTTTCCCATTCTTTGACGGTTTTGCGGTTGCAACACAGGGCGTCTGAAATTGTCTAATGATACCTATGTAAGTGTGTGGGGAGCACAAAAACAGATAACTTTCTATATGTGTCAAGTATAATACTTAATTATTTGAATTTTTTTTTATTTATGATTATTATTATCTATTTTTATTCTTGCTGTACCTCACCTAAACTGATCGCAAATTTATAACCATCGGCTTAGCGCCTACGTATATTCATATAATTAGCAGTACATTAAATCTGAATGAAAAAAGTAACTCTCACTAAAATTTTAAACATTATATTATCTTACGTTACATAAACAACATATATTTACATTTAATCGTTATTATTATGTCAATACGTGTAATTTATAAATGTTTAATGAAGCACCTACTGAAACTATTTATAATAAGTACTTCAATAAAATATAATTTGTATGATTAATTAAAACTTTGTTAGCAGGCTGTAAACACTTTCAGATGAACAATAAATAACTTACTATGAGTAGGGTCAAACATTTGTCAAACAAATAATAATTTATAGTTTATACTGAGTATTAAAAAAAAAAATGTTTAATCAATTATAATTTTTATATGATTTTTTGGATTTTGTTATTAATCTGTTTAATAGTTTTAACTTCTTGATATTTATTAAAAACGGCCATTGACTTTTTATTAAAATAAATTGATCAAGGTTCTTGGGTAGTGATTAGCTAGCTATAATTCCTAATATATAATAACTAGCCCGGAGATCGCCATTTGTTACTTTAGTAATATGTAGATTGTAGAGTGTAAAGGTCTTAGAAATAACCCGTGATTAATTGCCTATATGGCAGGTTTAACATATACAACTCGTGCATAAATATGAGTACATAACACTACTTTTACTTAAATAATTGAGTACAATTAAAAATATAAAATGTTACTTCCCATTAAACTTTTAGTTTCTAATAAATAGAATAAATTATATTTGTTACAAATTTGACTGATTATACCCAGACAACTGTTTTCATCTTTTAACCTAATAAACTTACTATTTTATTGATAATATTTATATTATAAAACTTATTTTTGTAAGCCATACTCCTATGTATGTACATAATATAACATCATAAGTTATATGCCTATTGTAATATTGTAGAGTGTATTATAGTAATGAGTACTGGGTACCAACTACCAATGCAAGGAGAAAGTGATAAGTGTTGAGTCATTTATATGAATTATTATCATAATAATAATTATTGCCCATTCAAATAATAATATGTTTAATAAAACAATAATGGTATAATTACTAATAAATAATCACGGTCCCTTATTATATTAGGATAGTTAGTTTAATTACCAATTACAAAAAATATAATATTTAGGTATATCTATGTTTATTATCTTAAAAATATATAGTTATTACATTTAAATGCAACATTCGTTTTAGCTCCCCTCTACGAACCACTATAACATTCTTCTAATAATTTTTATATTATATTAAAACATAAAGTATACATTTTTAATTTTAATAATTCATGTATTTTATGACAGCTTACGACTTTACTGGTAGACACCAGTATCATATAAATCGACCACCTAGACAAACTGTCCGAGAATCTTTTCACTTTCCTTCAATCGATAACCAGGATCAAATAGGATATAGCGATGTTACATACCCAGAAGGTAGAAGCGCTAAATCAGGTAGACGTGCCAAATTACCATCCGAGTTCCAAGAAACTCTACCTGAGGAACAGACTGAATATCCACCTGTCGGTACGGAAGAAGCTCGGTATTTATCTCCACAAGCCATAGCCAAAATTTCAGAAACTCTTGGCGCTATCAACACTGTGGGGAGGTACCTAGTTAATTATACAAGGGGAACCACAGATGACAGACTCGACAGCCCACAGAGTTATCCAGTAAGTAAGTATATCTTTATAGAGAATAAAATAAGAATCTTACATAATATATAGCATATATATACATATATGTATAGGTATAACGTATTCAACTTTTAACATTATTTAATTTACTTATAAAGTAATCAGCCTCTTTTATAATATCAAAGTATGCGAATTCTAATAGATATTTTTTCATTGTCGTAAATGTTTTCATAGTATGATAAGAATTAGAAAATGAAAATTATTTTAAATTATTTATAGTTTTTTAAAACGCAATATTGAATATTTAACATAATTTATTTCTGAGTTACATATTTGTGCTTTGCGCATACATAAATTAGAAGACATTTGAAACTTTAACAATTTAAAGATAACATAAGTAAATAACCAATAAACATCCATAAATAAATTGACTTCCGTATTAAACCGGATGGGTCAGCTGAATTTGGTCGACAAATACTGATGTATGAGAAGGTTTGCAGAAACAAGGTGACCTGCCATCTGCAATATTCACTATCAGCAAAAACGTACTTGGTCGAAATATGACTGATATGGTAGTAAAACCATTAGTGAGTCTGGGTTCAGGCAAGGTGGTGTCACAAGACAATAGACCATGCTCTACACCGGATGGTTCTCAGGGAAACTGTGAGGACCTTAGCAATTGCCCACAGTTGTTGCTCAACTTAGGGCATCTTAGACAATCCATATGCTTTAAGAATTTGTTCGTGCCAGGCGTGTGTTGCCCAAAAAAAACATCTGAACCGTAAGTATAACTATTTTTAAGGAGTATACTAGTAACGTAAGTGAAAGACTAAAAAATAACCAACATTTATAATTTTCGAAATACTTAATTAGGTATGCTCAAGATAAATAAGATTTTAGTAGAATTTTAAATTCTCATAATATTTTGTATGTATTATAAAAGAATACATAAGTATTGATGCAAAAAAAGCCTTTGACACAAACATACAAATTACAAAATATTCACCCTGCTTAAAAATTTAAATAATTATTAAGTATGTTGGACTTAATATATTTCTTAGTTTTGATACCTGCATGCATATTAAATTATTTTATACCTATTCATTAGTTCCTAATCAACATTTCTACTTCTTTCTTAATGACAGGGAAATAAATTATATTGATTAAGATAAGATACAATCAGCCTTTATGTACTATCTTATCAAGTGATTTTCTAAACTAATTATGATTTATTTTATGTAAAATTTGTATTATATTAAAATTGATAATTACACATGCCTATCCACGTACTTTTTTTTGGAAATCGTCAATGGACATTTTTTGTTTTATCTCAACATAAGAGTAGAAAGTAATCCAATTGGAAGGGAAAAACGATTTTTAATAATATATACATACACACACTATATTATTCTTCTTTAGACCATTATCTCGTCCGTTTGTCTTATTCATGCGTAAAACTTAATTGCCGATGACCTTGCCCACCACATTCACCGTGTCCTCACGCACGCGCGCGCTTTCTTGCGATTACGATACACAAATGAACAGTCGCGTCTATGCACGACATGCCGAACATTACCGAAAGGATAAAGAAAGGACAAAAAAACAATACGCAGCTATTCGATTTGTAACCGCTATTGCGCTCTATTTAACGCGCTTACTAAAAATTTCATTTGTTTATTAACACGCCTGTCTATGCGTGTTTGACTATCTAATCAAACATTGATTTTCACTTTTCATTTTCACGTCACAAAAATATATTATTCACATATAAAAGGGGCTAATTACAGTGAAAATGTACTAGAATAAATTAGGAAATTCCCATATGTAATGTATGTTGAAACCCTCCGTTGTGTAAGCACTTCCACAGCTATTATCTATCAAGTTTGACATGATTTTCGTTTTCACTTTTAGTATTAGATAATGCCATTGTGTCAATGAACAACATTTTTCAATATTTAACAAATGACGGAAATCAGTACGTAGTCAAAAATTAATATATCCTAACGTAATTTGTTGATTATAATTCAAACAAAAATGTATTCAATTTAGAGAAATTTTTGTGGTAACAGCGTTCCAAGTTTCAACATTTTATATACTGCATGGATATTATAATAACCGAATTTTATGAAAGCATGAATTTGTGGTCAATTCAACAATTATTTGTATAGCTATTGTAAATTATGTAAAAAATAATATAAAAATATAAGTAAATTTAAATAGTTTAAATAATAGTCATTCAATTTTTATTTAATTGTTTTCATTTTAAATATGATCATTTTTAAAACTGTCAAAACGGATTTTCATTCAAGATACTAATAAAAATAAAAATGTTTATGTACATTTTAATATTATAGCTATATAGATATTAAAAATACACTATCATATTATATAATAACAGTGCTACTGAACTTCATGAAGCGAAATGAGGAATTAAGCACTTAGTCTCTATATACTCTCAGTATCTATCAGTACCTTAAGATTTAATATGTGCTAAGTATTAAAAAATATTAAAATATATATATTATTTCAACATAATAAATAAATAAAATTAGATAAATATGTTTATAAACAAAGTAAATAAATAATTTACACAACTTTATTTTTTATTTTCTTATAGAATTGTTCCTGAAAAACCTTCAAAACCAGAACACTACGTGACACAGACTACAGTCACTAGACCGCCGACAATTACCCGGCCACCCCCGGCTACTCGACCACCGCCCGCTAATATTATTACATTGTCTACTAAATCACCAATACAAGTAGCGACTAAACCAACAATAAGTTCGGTGTCTTCTAATACTATTGATGAAGGTATGTACAGTTGATAAATTAGTATATATAATAATTAATATAATAATAAAATTCACCAAATAAATCAAAAAATTATACACATTTAAATTATAATATAATATAATAAAAATAAAAATACTTATAAGCATAGGCTCATATCTTATGATTTTATTTTAGTTATATTTAATGATTAAATGAATTAAATATTATAATAATATATAATACATTATATATTATAATTCGTATTATTAACTAATCAATGTAAAATCAATATTTATATTATTAATAAACCTATCTTAACCTAAATACTTATAATTGAGTATTTGAGTAATAGAATTAGACAATTAGTATTAGAATTAGAATAGACTTATAATTTCCCGTTAAAACTCGTATCAAAGTAGCAGTTAATATTTTTAATATATTTCATCACCATGTCACGCTATAGTAAATATGTTTATTTAACGCATAGCTGTTATATTAAGTATTTAGGTACTGTTGTTCTTATTTATGACAATTGACTGAGTAGTAAACTTGTATTAATATTCTATTTCAATTATATGTAGTAGTAAATTTTTCTTATAAAATATACTTTTAACGAACTCTTGCATTTATATATATATTTAAAAATTCGCATTTAGTAGTAGATATGTACAAAATACGTTGGTAATTAAAATAATGGCTCAATAACCTTAGTTACAAACTATAAAAATTATTCTACGGGAATTAAAAGGAAGATTAAATCTAAGCATGTCATTGTTTATATCCGTTGTGTTGACATTTTCAGAAGATTGAAGAAAACGACTTTTATATAATGTAATATTACTAATATGGCCTAACTTATTTGATACATGAATAAACATACAAATAAATAATTTTCATTTTTTAAATTATTGGTATTTTAATATAATAACTAATTATGTAATAAATAAAATTAATAAAATTTTATTCAACAATAATTTTGAATTATAATTGTGAACATCACATAAATGTTATTTAAGAAGCTATAAAGTTCAATCAATAATATTTCTTATAATTTTTAAATGGGTTACTTGTAAACAAATTGAATTTAAAAACAGACTGTGGACGACCAGAAGTACCAAAATTCCGAGTAGTCGGAGGAGACGAAGCTTTACCAGGTCGATGGCCATGGATGGCAGCTATATTCTTACATGGTCCTAGGAGAACTGAATTTTGGTGCGGAGGCTCATTAATTGGACCTAGACATATTCTCACAGCTGCGCATTGCACACGAGATAATAGACAAATGCCGTATGTTTTATTATGGATTACATTAAGCTTAAATTACTGTGCCAAGAAAACTTAAAACTAATAAAAAAAAAAAGTCACTGAGAGATTAAAGTAATTTATTTTTAATGAATTTTACTTTTCAGTTTTAATGCCAGACAATTTACAGTTCGACTTGGTGACGTAGACCTACGAAGAGATGACGAACCTTCGTCTCCTGAAACATATTATGTTGTCGAAGTCCGTGGACATAATAAATTCTCAAGAGTTGGTTTTTATAATGATATTGCAATACTCGTATTAGATCGACCTGTCAAAAGGAGCAAGTACACAATACCTTTGTGTTTACCTCCTAAAAGTTCTAAGTCAGATACTTTTGTTGGTCAAAGTCCGACAGTTGTAGGATGGGGCACTACGTACTACGGTAAATTTATTAAAGTTGAAATAATTATACAATTAAAATAACACAATTTAATTTAAATTAATTAAACAGGTGGTAAAGAGAGTACTGTACAAAGACAAGTTGACCTTCCTGTATGGAATAATAACGATTGTGACAGAACTTATTTCCAACCAATCAATGAAGACTTTATTTGTGCAGGATTGAAAGAAGGGGGAAAAGATGCTTGTCAGGTAAACTTTAATCCAAAAATATTTTAATTGAGTGTATTATAAAAACGATATGATTTTAGGGAGATTCTGGAGGTCCGTTAATGCTAAAAAAAGATGGTAGGTGGATACAAATTGGTATTGTATCATTTGGTAACAAATGTGGTGAACCTGGCTATCCGGGTGTGTATACAAGGGTCACCCGATACTTGGATTGGATTAATGATAACATTAATTGATCATATTTCGACAACTAAAGAAGCATCAACGATAAATGTAAATTAATTAACGATAGCGTAAATGCCAAACTTTTGTACCTATATTTAATATTTATATATATAGATTTTAAATCAAGATATTACAAGATTCATAATATACCTAGCTAGTGTTTTTTTTTTTTTTTTGTAATTGTCGACATTCTCGTCGTTAATAAATTGAACAATTATTTTAAATGTGAATCGTTTTGTAAATAAAATATATGAATAGAATCTCTCATGTTTTTATTTCTTAAATTCTCAAAGAAATATTTAATCATAGCTATTTATTTATCAATCATAACCAAGACTATTAGATATATAAGTAGTCTAAAATCTAAATAATGTTATGAGTTGTAAAAATATTATAAATAAACGATTGCATTTAAAATTTTTATAAAGTATCAGAAAATTGCTTACACTTGTATAATGTATAATTTTATAAAATTATCTTATTATTTGTATATTACTGAATTATATTCATTATTTATAAATTGAATTTCGAAATATATTTAATTTTTTAAATAAACATTAAATTACCTAACTGTTTAAAAAAACTTTAATTTATCCATAAAAAAATGTACATAATGTAATATTATGTAATATTATATATAAAAAAAATGAATACAAATTTAAGAAAATCGCTGAACAAAATATTAAGTAGTCCTTACTTAATATGTTATTTTTGTAAAAAGTAAGTACATTGGCATTTAAAATAGTTTCAATATTAAAATATTAAAGAAAAAATAATAAGTTATTACAATAAAATTCTACCATAACACATCAAAATGCTGAACGAATTTTTAAATTAGGGATATAATCATATAAATTAAATAGAACTCAATTTTTTCCTATTACATGATAGAAACGTTGGCAGTAAGCCAGTAAGTATAAATTTTATATTTCTTATAAATTAGAAAAGTTAAATTTAACCACGCAAATGTTATTAATAATTAATAAGGCTTTAAACTGCTCCACCCCTATTGTAAAATAAATAATAATGGCAACAATAAAAATACCTGTATTCACTGTTCATTGTTTAGTTTATCGACACACTAAATCGTAGCTTTTACATTTTACTGTTACTTATATTGCATCATTTCAACATTACACTTCTTAAAATCATTGAAAACTTTATAGTTACTTTCAAAAACTAAAATAAAATAGGTACTCATCAACATGGCATCAAATAATCAGTTTGTAACATTTAATAATGGTGAAAAGTATCCAATTTTAGGATTTGGAACATGGAAGGTAATTATATTAAATTATATTTATAATTTTTCATTGAAAACGTACATAACTAAGAGTTTAAATTTATATTGTTGGTTATCAATCATTGTTTAAAAATAAACAATCAAAAATTTGTATTAAGCAAAAATACACAGAAAATATAAATTTCATAAAAATAAGTAATGTAAATTATTCCGTAAATATTGACTATTGTATTAATATAATTTAAACAATGCTAATAACCATTTTTGTCGAAGCTTTAATTAAAATAAATAAAATATTGTAAAGAAAAATGAGAATCATTTTTATTTATTATAATAATAATTAATATAATTAAGAAACGTTTCATAAAAATTTTTTATTAATTTTTAAATTTTAATAAGATGTAATGCATGTGAAACATAGCAAAATTTAATTTCATAGAAATGATAAAGTATTGGAAAAATCATTTTAGAATTAAAATATCTATGTAAATATATATAGTCTTTATTTTACACAAACATAAATAATAATATAATAATACTTTTGATGGCATCAACACTTTATTAAAAGATTAATGTATTCCTATTTTAAGGCAAATATTTTAAATACAAATCATCGTATCCAATCTCATTAAATCCAATATATCTATTACCTATATACATTTTTATAAAATCAAAAATGCATTTATGATCTTAATTTTAATAATTACCATTTAGATAGTCTGAGAGTATAAAATGACACTGTATGACATAACTACGTGATATCTTACAAATTGTACGTTTTGAAAAATCTATTTAACTCTATTATATTAAATATTAAAGTAAGTGAACTGCAAATCTATTATTAAATTTATAATTAAGAATATAATCTGAATAAATGAATCTTATAAAATTTTTTATACTAATTATTAGAAAAATAAAAACATTTAACTCAACTTTTAAAGAAAACTCCAAATCATTAATTAAAATTAAAATTAAGGCTTAAGAGTGTTAATGAGTTATAAATAAAATCGAAAAAAACACTTTTGATAAAATTTTAAGGTGAACATTTTAAAAATTCGGAATGTATGGTTTAAAAAGGTTTTTTTTATGTATTATAGCGAAAAATAGTATAATATAGATGGTCAGCTGGTCAGGTTAGGTTAGACTTAGGTTAGACTTAGGTTAGGTTAGGTTTAGTATAGAAAGTTAGTTTATTTTATTATACAAATAAGTACCAACCTATATTATATTATTATAATATGAACTTGATATAGGTTCATAAGCGGACATTTGATTGAATTTTAGGGGGGCTATAATAGTCAAATGTAAAGTGACCCCACGTCTCCTTTTTATACACAAGTATAACATATTACCTTCGATTTTTGGGGTCTATTGAAATACTTGGAGGGCTGTGCCGCCCAAAGTCCCCCCCTCCCGATGTTCGCCAATTTATAGGTTTATTGAATATTGTTTAATAAGTAATATAATATGTAGGTATAAATGTATAAATTTGCCTATGCACAATAATAGTTACACAACTCAAAATCATGCATTTTTCAGTAGAGCCGCGGATTGAAAATTTGAAGAAACTTTGTTTTAATTTATTTGTCTTATTTTTAGAAAATAATGTACGGATTTTTAAGAAATTATTTTAATGTTGTACATATAATTACAATTTTGTTTTGTTTCTCTTTTATTCATATTTTTTATATTTAAAAATATTTTGACTTATGTCATGGTTCATGAAATTATACATAACATGGCATTGCAAATAGCATGTAGCAACTAAAAAAACATCATTTTTGAGTTGTTTCACTATTCTAGTGCATAGGATAATATTGCATAATACATTGTATGATGAGATTTTAATTTTATAAATAAATTATATATGTACCTATTTAAATATTTCTATAGTTTTATTTTCATAATTTTTGTGGTACATATTTAAATTTTAAATCTTTGTATATTATTTTGTGTAATTTATTTAACTATTTTATATAAAATGTACTATTTTTCATATGAATTATTTTGACTTCCATAATTAATGGCATCGGTACCAATGTACGTAATAGGTATACGTTATACTTAGATAATAAATTATATTGGCACCCCCTGCCATTGCATATTCAATCATTGCCTATATCCGATTATCTAGTTTTATGTGTCCCAACTATAAAGTATTTTTGATGTAAAATATTAAGTGCATATTATGATAAATGAAAATCGACCATGATAATACTACGTGTTATAATATATATTATAACAATACCTACCTTAAAAAATTAGTAAGGTACTAATTGTTTACAAATATCATAAAAAATGATTAATAATATTGTATTTAACTATGAATAGTGACTTTACAAATTCTATTAGGTATAAATAATGGTTAATAATTATTTCATGTTGACTTTATAGGACTATTATTAAATAAATAATTGGAAAAAATAGGAAAAAACTTAGAATCATATCTTTAAGTCTTCGCATTGATTTTGTTGGTAAGGTTATACAATAAATTTTACAATTTTTCGAAATGTTTAGTACTTATTTATTTATTTATTTTGCTACACCAGAAACTAATGTAAACATCAATAATTCAAAGTTCCAAAATACTTTATTTTGAATTATGTATTATGAAACCTTTTAAGGGGACTCTATACCCATACTATGCGTTGTTTCCATTTTAAAAGGCATACTATTAGTAATATTACTAATATTATATTGTATGTTCTGAATAATCACATTAATAAATATTTCATAATTTATACTATACTTATGTTAAAATATATGAAATATGAATTATATGTATATTATAATTTTATAATGTAGTCAAAACCCGGTGAAGTTGAAGAAGCAGTGAAAATTGCGATTGATACAGGTTACAGACATTTTGATTGTGCAATGTTTTATGGAAATGAAAAAGAAATAGGAGATGCTATTAATCAGAAAATTGATGAAGGTGTATTAGTTCGTGAAGATTTGTTCATTACTAGTAAAGTAATTACATTTTAATCTAAAGAAAAATAGAAATATTTATCAAATTATAAATTATATTCTTACGTTCAGTTATGGAATATTTTTCATCAACCTGATATTGTTGAAACAGTGTTAAAAAAAACTTTATCAGATTTACAAGTTGAATATTTGGATTTGTACTTGATTCACTGGCCTATGGCTTTCAAAGTATGTATCATTCAAAATTTCAAAAAGAACAACAATAATAATTATACTTATATGGAGTAAAAATAATGTGACATATTAGGAGGGCGGATTAAATGATGATTTTATTCCCAAAGACGATAATGGTGCCACAATTGAAGGTAATGGTTCATACATTGATACATGGAAAGCTATGGAAAAATTGGTAGAAAACGGTCTAACAAAATCAATAGGTGTATCTAATTTTAACAAAAATCAAATACAACAAATATTAGAAGTAGCTGCTATAAAACCGGTTAACAATCAAGTATAAACTCTTATGGGTATATCTAAAATGTTTAATGCTTATATCATTGATATTTTTTTGTTATTATGTATAGGTTGAATGCCATCCTTATTTAACCCAAAAAAAATTGAAAGAATTTTGTGACGAACATGATATAATATTAACTGCATATAGTCCACTAGGAAGTCCAGATAATCCATGGAAAAAACCTGAAGACCCAACTCTCTTAGAAGATCCTAAAATTATGGCCATCGCAGAAAAATATAATAAAACTTCAGCTCAGATATTAATAAAATATCAAATTCAAAGAGGAATCATGGTTATTCCGAAGTCTGTAACTAAGAGTCGTATTGAATCCAACTTTGAAGTATGGGACTTTGAACTTGAACAAGAGGATATTGATCAAATCGATACATTTGATTGCAATGGTCGCTTCGTACACATGAAAGGGTACCTACCTATAATATTAGCAAGTTCTTTAAGATATATTTGCAAATGTATTTACTATTATTAAAATAATTATACTTTTTTTTTTTTTTAGGAACATGCATTTTAAGGATTATCCATTCAATGATGCTTATTAAATTAACAGTAACTCGGTATTTTATAAGATACACATAAACACATTTTATCACTATAATAGGTATAACTATAATTAATAGTTTAGTTTAAATACTTTCTAATATCTTACTTAACCTACTACAATAAAAAAAAATATATATGTTAGTATTGTAGGAATAAATTTTTGGAATTTGTTGTGTTCCTTTTCTTTTAATACTATCAGTATGCAAGGCAAAATAAGTAGGTACTTAATTAGTATTTAATAAAAATATTAAAATTTTTTTTTTTTATGAATTTATTATATTTTTCAAAAAAATAGTAAAATGTCATACAGAAATCTGAATTTGTAATACAATAAAATGAGTGTATCAATGATGATTCATATGCTCTTACACTATTAGAGTATTTTGTATGTGAGCATTTTAATTTTTTTTTATAACTGCGAGATACAGACATGGACCGGAACTGATTAGTGTAGGGAGCGACTTACTTGCCATACTTAATCTGGAACGATTACAATACACTCATTAGTATTTAGGTTAAGCCGTAGATTATACAGACGTAAAAACTCTAATATAGTGATAATGATGATGATATTAATATATTAATATAGTGATTTTATTTATGATGTTTAAATAAATAATTTATTAACTAAGAATTTTTTTTTTTTTTTTTTAATATCCTATAGGTTTTGTGTTGAAAACAAAAGGTGATATCTCGTTGACTGTGCAAATTTTGAATAACCATCGTTTTAAAATACTTATTAGTATACGTTAAATTCCAAAAAAATAAAAAATAAAAATTTTAGGTACGCTAAATTAAACCAAAAACGTTTGCTAAAACATTGTACGTATAATAAAAAAGAAAAATCACGAACGCAATAACTTAAAAGTTGAAGATTTCTGGATTTTATTTTTTGCAGAAATGCTTTTGACTCGTAAATTTACGTACCTATGTTTAAAATAAAATTTAAAAATTAAAATGGAGTAGTAAAATCAACTAATTGTTCTAAATCACCTCGAATTATACTTAGGTTTATACTTATATACAGGGATATACACAGAGACGTGTACTTAGGTAAGGATCTAGGTAGCACTTTTTTGTATGGACATATTATTTATGTTTATCTAATTTGTTGTAAGTATTTTTATCTTGTATGAAAACTTTAATTTTATTGAATTCGTTTTCCCTATTTTATGAAGCATGTTTAACAAATTAAATAAAATTAGTTTTCAAAAATTAGCATACTTATTTTAACGCTGAGTGAGAAAGTCCTAAATGTATTCCTAAGCCACTGCACGATTATCTATATCTGTATTAGACCCAGACTCCATTAATGTTCCCGGTACTTCCGTGTTATCTCTACTACCAAAATATTTCCAAGACTACCTGTTAGAATCATCTGGGTTATCTCGACTACCGCAATTTATTATTAAATAATATAAAAGTATATATACGTATTATAATATTGATGTCTAGTTGACATTTAGTAAACAGTAATAGTTCCAAATTTAAACCTATTTTGAAAAACAATAAAATGTAAGTATTAAGTAACAACGATAATGAAAAGATGTAATAGTATAAAACATTTAGTTAATAATTCTATATCTCAAAATTTGCATAGAAAAAAAAATATAATAATATTAATTCCCAAAATTGAATAACTTATGCATACATTATTTTAACGCATTTCAATCACATAATGTTATTATCATTCGGCGTTTAGGATAGGCTACTAAAGATACAATACTTTTCCCGTCCTTGACTCGTATTGAATTTTTACTTCGTTAAACTGAAAACCGATTTCTTCTTTATCGCTTACAACAACTATTTAAGTGTCGTATTTAAAAATAATAAAATATAAAAGTACATTAGACTTAACATCATAAAAACATAACATAATTTAGGCAGAAATCAATTTTTTTAAAGTAATTTTCGTGTAGAAAGTTTTTTCTAATAACAAAGTGATTGCTATTTACTGATAGTTATTGACTTTAGTAGATTAATGATTTAACTACTATACACGAGGATGCACAATAAATAATAATGTCAATTGTCAAATACTGAAATCGAGTCAAGAGATACGTCAATATTGAATATACCACATTACCACAATACACCTACCTATAGTATTATTAATATTTGTCACGAACTATGTTCTATCTATATCTTAATTCGTGATATTTGTCTGCGATATTATCCCGGTGTCAAACGATCTCGAGAACTATTGAGCACTGTATAGTTTGATCAGAAAAACACGACATACATTTTAAACATTGGCTACACTGTTTTAATAATTCATTTTTTCTCAGTGATAAAATAGCAGCGTCTAGCCGGCGCGACCGGCTCGTGCGTCGTGCACTCGTGCCTTGTGCCCGGCACTCCCGCCGCGTCGCCAATCGTCAATTCATCATTCGGTGTACGGCAATTAGCCATTGGCATCCGCTGTACACTTACCCTCGGGGCCATATTATACATTATTAGAATGGATTAAAGATAAATGCACCGCGTAGCCAGCAGGAATTCGCATTTCCGCCTGGCCACGGTCTGTGGTCACGGATTACGCCCTGCACGCAATAATCGTTTAAATTATTTTTAACTAGTTATTTTATGACAACCGTTTGATTGCCGGGTATTTCAAATGCTATTTTGTTATTTGTTATTAATAATATTCAATGGGCTTGCAGATCACTCGTCGTATAGGACACTATAGGTATAGATTTATCACACATTGCCACTGGAATAATATTCATTGTTCATTTTTTATAAACATAATAACATTATATAGTATTGTCATTAACTAACATACATGTCTGATCTTTTTAAGATATAAATTAGAAGCACAAACTTTACTATTGTGCCACACAGTAGGGTGTAGAAATCTGGGTAGAGAAATGATGGAATGGTAGAAATGATTAATAATTTTTATTACGAATAGTGCGATTCGTCGCTTACTATATTTATTAATTCGTGATCGTATAAAAGTGACAAAATTATGCTTTATATACGAAAATGTCTGATTCTTGAAAGTTAAATGCCGCTAACCCCTACGGATCCACCACTGCATGACGAAAAACTGAAGATCGAACAAGTGTTTAGCGAGTGGTGCTACTGATTATTGACTACTGACTATAGTGAATAGTGGTTAATCAAATATTTAGGGTGAAAAGGATATGATTGCAATAAAGTTAACAATTTGTGATTGGTTTCAAAATGTTTTGATATAAGCTTAACAATGCATATATTTTTTATGACTAACTTATTTAAGTAATAATTAGTGAGCACTAATACATGATAAAGTCAATTTTCTCACGCAGTAAGAACTTATACCACAGAATAGATCTATTATATTTGTTATCGTCTATTCTATAATCATACTAGTATTTATTATACCCCTATTAATACATATTTGTCTATGATATTAGAACGATACGACGATGAACGAAATGTAAATAATAAATAGCATGACAAATTATGACTTTGCCTGTTGTCATGGTAAAAGGTAAATACTTAATAATAATAAAATATTCAAACATACATAATACTACAAAATGAAAATGAGTAAATTATACATATTATAATATGTTACTATTATAGACTACAGTATGCCAAACTTAAGTGGGGGTATGCTGGTCGGGCTGCTTTTGTTACCGAGTTCTCGTGCATATACATTTATATAACTATATAATCCGTTGATGGCTAATGTTATCTGACTCTCAGATAGACCACCAGACTTCACGTCATTATCCACTACACTCCCGACTCCGTGACTTCTTCAGTAATCAGTAGTTCAGTCTTCAGTGTCTGTTACGCAACATTACAACAACAACACCAGTTGACTGCTTGATAATTTCACGGTTTAAAATTTTAAAATATTTTGTGCTACTACAGTCTTCTAGGATTTCGTTCTTTATACTCAATACACTTAATAATTTACAATTGTTTATAAAAACCAAAAGTAAATAAATTTCAAACAAAATGGCATCAAAAAATCAATTCATCACATTTAATAATGGTCAGAAGTATCCAATTGTAGGATTTGGCACTTGGAAGGTAAACAATAAATAAATTAAAAATAATTAATATTTACAATTTAATTGAATTTTAATTAATTATAATTGTATCTATTCAAGTTATAAAATGTTTAAAAATGAACTGGAGATACTTCAGTTGAAGTAAATTATCTAGTATATATTTAACTTTTTCAAGCGTTTTCAATCACTGTACATTTTAATTATATTTATAATATAGGTAGGTAGATATTAGATATCTTGGTAATTATTTTAGACTATAAAAAATAATATAAAGTAGGTTTTAAAATTTAGATTAAACATAAGAACGCATAAACTACTTTTAATAGTTATCTAGATATTATTTTTTAATTATATAGGTAAGGATATTATTGCCAGTTATAAATACTGAAAATAATCATGATTGTTTAATTATTTTTATTAACATTTTACTATATAAAGTATTTATGTATAGGCATGTCTATGGGTTATGCCTACCATACGTTACCACCTATACTATTCGGCAAAGCATTTATTCATTTTTATATTTTTTTGATTTTATATGATTTTCTTTACTAATAATTGGGTATAGTGATAATGCTTTTTTTCAAAATTTGAATTTGATACTATTTATCTTAACCTATTTTTTTCCAATTTCACATTCATATATTTAACTTATGTGACTTGCACAATAGGTCTGAACAAGCCTGTATACATAGGTACTAAACAATAAATTCTAAAAGTAACATATTATTAAATCTTTATAAATAATCTTATATAGATAGCTTAAAATATATTATGTATATAATTAACTGTATTTTGTATTTATAGTCAAAGCCTGGCGAAGTTGAAGAAGCAGTTAAAACTGCTATAGATACAGGATATAGACATATTGATTGTGCTATGGTTTATGAAAATGAAAATGAAGTAGGGAAAGCTATTAAGCAAAAAATTGATGAAGGTGTTGTTAAACGTGAAGATTTATTCATTACTAGTAAAGTAAGAATATTTACTAATTTTTATGAGCTAAAATAACTATAAACACTACATTTTTAGCTGTGGAATACTTTTCATCATCCTGATTACGTTGAAACAGTAGTTAAAAAAACTTTATCTGATTTGCAAATTGAATATTTGGATCTTTACTTAATACACTGGCCTATGGCTTTTAAGGTATGTTTAAAATTCATGAAAAATAGCTAATGACCACTAAGTTTCTATAGTAATTAATTTTTTATAATACTAGGAAGGTAAGTTGGAAGATGAATGGTTCCCAAAAGACGCTAATGGAGTTACACTTGAAGGAAACGGTTCTTACGTAGAAACATGGAAAGCAATGGAAAGTTTGGTTCAAAAAGGCCTGGTCAAGTCAATTGGTATATCAAACTTTAATAAGAAACAAATGGAAGACATACTAAATGTAGCTACTATAAAGCCAGTTGTTAATCAAGTATGAATTTTATATTAATTATATTATACAAAATTAAAAATATAACGGAAATACTTTATCTTTGTTAATATTTAGATTGAATGTCATCCATACTTGAATCAAAAGAAACTAAAAGAATTTTGTGAACAACATAACATATTTGTAACTGCATACAGTCCTTTAGGATCTCCAGACAGGCCTTAGGCAAAGCCAGAAGATCCGTCTTTATTAGATGACCCAAAAATTACAGCTATTGCAAAAAAATATAATAAAACTGCTGCTCAAATTTTAATTAAATATCAAGTACAAAGGGGCAACATCGTTATTCCGAAATCTGTGACTAAGAGTCGTATTGAATCAAACTTTGATATATGGGACTTTACATTGGAACAAGCCGATATTGATGCAATTGATAGTTTTGATTGTAATGGCAGAGTTCTTCATCTTAACTGGTATGTTAAAAGTTAATAATTATTTAAAAAAAAAAAAAAATGTAAAATTGATTTTTATTAATTATAGATTAAATTAACATTATATTTTTATTTTTATTTTCAGGAATAGTCATTTCAAGGATTTCCCATTCCACGATGAATATTAATATTAATTAAAAATTTTTCTTCAATACAACTAATAATTTTTAATTTTGTTACTATACTTTAAATATATGGCATATTTCAACTTTATAGTCAAGTTAAAGAATTTTCATGAATTACACATAATTTATAATATTTTTGTATGATTATTTAAACACATTAAAAAAAAACAATTTATTTGCAATAATTATTACATATTTTGTTTTTGTATAATATTCTAGTTTGTGCATTTTAATTTAGATGACTTTTATTGCTGGACAATTAAAAAATATATATTTATATATCTATTTAAAAGTTACTTTTCGGTTTCAATAATATATTTTTACTATTATAATAATTGAACTATTGTCGGAAAACTAAATGGTTGTTATCAAAATAAAATTAATTTAGGTTCAAACTACAAAGATCTACTTTAAAACCAAGTACAACCTCAACATAATCATCATTCATCGCATATTATATATTATATATCTTTCAAATTCAAATGTTTGTAGTTCTTAATTATAATCAACTGAGACTTAAAGTCTTAAATCATGATTTAATAGCTTAATTTAAAAATCTATTTCAGTATTACATTTAATATAAATTATTTGTAATTTAATTTAATAATTACTAATTACTTTGAAAAACTTTTCTATTTATATATTACTATATTAGCAGTTGTTTAGCACTTATCGCAACTTTTAAAATAAAATTAATAAAATTATTACATTAATTTGTATCTATTTTGAAATCATTTCTTATTATATTATGTTTAGTAGCTTATATTTTTATGTATTAATGTGCAAAATATACATTTAAATTAATAATATGTTAATATTTAAATAATGTATTAATTTAATTAATGATTAGATAGGTACCCTGGAAATAGGAGCAACCATTAAACATTTCCCATGACATGTGTCACGCATAGAATATTTATCATTTAAAAATAAAAAAAAAAATTTTAATAGTGGAAAATATACATTATAGTTAACTAATTGAAAATTACAAAAACTAAATAACACATTCAAGGCTAAATATTTTAACCAATAAAATCTTCATGATGCATGCCTATAAATAATAAATGTAGAATTATCAGTAACTACTTAAACTAAATAATAGAAGATATGAAGGTTACTTTATCAACTAGGCAATTAGTAATTAGTATTTATAGGAATTTTTTCTTTTGGTAATTTAAATAATGGCTTCTAATCGTATTAATTGGTATTTAGTAATCAATTATCAACAATCATAATACGTTTTTCATACATATAATTCAATTCTATGTTACATTCATGTACATTTCCACATAACCGTGTTGAATGACTTGAACATTATTATGCAGAAGCTATGGCAATTGGATTATTATATATTCAACATATCAAAATTATTTTACTTAAAACTTCCTTTTTTTCAAGAAATAGAATATGTAGATATATTGGTTTTTTTCATTTACACTTCTATAATTTTCTGAATTCTTGAGTATCATCATCTTTGATATTACTTCCAATACATATAAATATTGTACATAGGTAGTAAGTTTAACCTACCATTTTATGTAATATTGATCTAGTTTATTGTTAGTAGGGTTATCTATCTGACATCTGTATATGCACATCAGTTTTATTTTTTGGATAAAGTCTTTATTTTTACACTATTCATTTTTTTAATCTGAAAATACTGTATTTTGGATAAATTTTGGATAATATGTATTTAAAGCATCCTATACCCATGTCTTATAAGCTATAAGTGACTATGGTTAATAGTTATATTAGTTAAGTAAATAAGTTTTTCTCAGGGCTTCACAAAAGGTAGCACCGTCCTTGAAACAATAGGTACCTATAAGTAAATAGTTATAATCAATAGGTACTAGGTAGGTAGGTATAACAATAACATACTACTATAATTATACACTTAATGTAGTAAATTTAAAAATTATGTAACTATTCAGTATTCATACTTTTTTTTTTTTAATATATCTGCGTCTACCTACAGTGTTGTATGTTGTAAAGTACCTATTTGATTAAAAGTATTCAAATACTTTTTTGTTATTGTTTTGAAATATTTGAATACCTATATAGTAAGTATTTTCAATAATTTTTTCTATTGAATTCTATTTTAGTATTTTATTCAATATTTTTTTTATTCCTTTAATTCTCAATGTGTTTCTATGTTCTATTCATAATCCATGTAAAATAAAAATACCGTACCGTCGTCGCCATGCTTCAACGTTACCTATAAAATAATTATATTAATCATTATTCATTTATGGACAATTCGATATCGGTTTTGGTTTTCGGAACACGATAGATCAGAATTTTGAACAAATAATGCTTCAATTAATTTTATTTCAAATACCTACTTTATTATAGATATTTTTTTTTGATATTTATTTGGGTGATATTTTAAATACTTTATTTTGATAATACTTTATTTGAGTAATTACTCAAAAACATTTTAAAAGTATTTTTTACAATACTGTCTACTTAGTTAACTAGTCATGGCCGTTTTCGACCAAAAACGTAGGCTTCTCTTTTAGCCAAAACAAAAAGTTTAATATATCTTACCCTATAATATACTAGGCATATACTATTTTAAATCATTTTATACAATTTATATTTTAAATAATATTTTATTTTCTATTTAATAATATTACTATTATTTAAAAAAAAAAATAATAAGTATAATATAATTATTATTATTTACAACAATTATATATTCATAATCTTTTAATAAATCTTCGATTTTTATTTTATAAACAAGTATTTTGTGTTTTCAATATTTTTTTTTAATAGAATAATAATGTATGTAGGTATCTATTTGGATCATTATGTTTAAGATGTATATAAATAAATATTTAGGTGTGATTTTGTAAACAAAGAATTGAGTTTTGCAAATTAAACTATAGGTAACTAATTGTTGTTGGAGAAAATTATTTTTTCCCGGGTGGAATTGATAGGTTGTTTCGTGGTTAAATGCCTGTGGGCTGTTTTTAGACTACCTGAACTAGCGGAATCAATAGGTATACATAAATACCTACGTTACTTTATAATCTATTATAAAAATGTTTGGCAGAATCGATGAAACTCAGTTTTTCGATACGGTAAAATTATTGCGTAGGTAGGTATGTAATTTAACTGTTCTTATACGGACGTACGGTAGAAAATGGTTAAAACTAATATGATTTTTATGCTTCTATTTAAGACAACTGTGTAAGTTAATACCTACTTCATTGGATGACGAGTACCTAACTGTACGAACTTATGTGAATCGCGGACTTTGTTACAGCCGCATAGTTCCTTAAATATAAGTTCATTCCCAACTAATTTTCTCAGGCAGAATAAAATATTATTCTGTCTTCAAATGTATCAATATATTTATTGTGTTAAATCATTTCAAGTTTCAACATCAACTCTTATTCCTTCACCTTCGTATATCCACAGAACAACGGTATATCCATCTACAGTTTACACAATAACACGAACGTATAGATTCGTCGTTAAAGAAGCGTGCAGTCACCGGTATAGTATTGGTAGTTTGGTAGTAACGACAAGTCACTACAATATCTTAAACTCCTTATATCTCCATTTGTTTTGGAACTTACATTCACCCATATATTGATATATTTTTATATTTATAACAACTATATGTACCTAGGCATATTAATATATATATAGGTATAGGGTGTAGATACCTATATGGCTATAGATATATCTATACCGACTATAATACCTAAATATGAATATTGTATATTATACTTATTGCTTATACAGTTGTATAGTTGTATACCTCTATATAGCCTACAAACTACAACTATACCTATTATGTTTATATAGTGGTAATGAGACTATCTCTTTTTATCTCTAAACATTGAGAGTCCTTGAAAGTTGAAATGCATCCATTAAAATGTAATAATAATTTATTATAGGTAGGTACCTAGAATACAAAATTAAAATTGGTAGTTCTGTAAAATATTAAAATATTTCGTGATGTCAATAATAATTAATAACTGATAGATAGACAAATAGTCATAACAGGACGTAATGTGGACCTTTATAGTTACAAGCACGAGAAGATATCTTCTCTACATCGTGGTTACAAGTTTATAACTTAAAATAATCCGAGTGTAACTAACAAAATACAAATCATTAAAAACTCATATTTTTATAATTGTATATTATAATATGTACCGTGTACCTATATATTTTTATTGATAGATATTATGCATTGATGTATAATAATGATAAGTACACTTTCAATTATTAAAATTAAAAATAATAATGTATCTATAAACTATAAACCGTAGTCCATTCGCGTTTTCTGTCAAATAAAATTATACCATCGGTTACTAGCGTCAAATATTTAGGTCGAATCTTTGACCAACGACTAACTGAGCATAAAAAAACAAAAATTTCTCTAACTAAACTTTAGACGAAATAAGTCTATACATTGACTATATCCACTTATAGGTAAACATTCAAGACTTTACCTGAATATTAAATTGTTGCTTTACAAAACCCTCCTGAAGCCTATTTGGGCCTATGGTATTCAATTATATGGGTATCGGCAAAATAATCCAACGTTTCAATCCATATTATTATTTTGTGTAATTACTAACGCGTCCTTGTATGTATAGAAGGTTAGGTTAGGATTATTTTAGAACACAAAACACTTTCGTGGAAGTGGCCACATCCGTTATCCGTCATCCACTTAAAAGTGTTTCCGTTCTCACCTTAACATATAATTACCAGAATCTACTTATACTAATGCATTAAACTAAATAAAAATTCCTACAAATTCGCCGCAAAGACTTAATAGAGACACCAACGTCCAATATCACAATTTGGTTTACCTATAATCATAAGCGGAAATTTGGTGAAATTACTGGGGGGAGGCTGAGCAATATGTGCTCATTACACCTCTATAATGCTAAGATCTGCTTGTACGTGTACTTTAAAATTTCGGGGGGGGGGCTTGAGTCCCCTCAAGCATTTTTTTCTACGCTCTTAATATAGGTATGAGCATATTATGTAGGTACTAATGTACCTATTATATATAGTTACTATAGGTATAAAGTATAATATATTCCAATAAATGTTAAAAAAAACCTATAATATCTGAATATAATTATATTAATTAATAACAATAATATAATAGAAGGATGTAAAAAGAATAATAAAATGTTAAAAATATAAAATCAAGATAATATAGTTAGGTTAGGTTCTGGATAATATAATAAATTATATATTATTATATTATATTATATATTTATTATATTATCCGTGGGTTAGGTGATATTATGATAACTGATAATCCACCAGATGATTACAAAAATCGTACAAGTGCCTCCAGGTTTATAGATTATAATCCATAAACGTTGCAAGTGCCGAATTTTACTGTATAATTGATCTGTTATCGTGTTATATTATAACTATTATAAATAATAATTAGATAACTCAATTACTGGACCGATGAGTGATGAGTAATGAATATTGATTATTGACAGTTCTGACGTTTATATAAGTTACTCGGCTTACATAACTTAAAATTATAATACTGTTGTAATCAATACACATCCTAGTTTTTACATTTATAGTATTATATCCAACACTAAATAACCTATTTCTTCTGTATTTTTATTTTAAAAGTATTTTTTTGATTATCAGTTAATTACATATTCTAATATGGCATCGAATTTGGTAAAAATGGCGAAGTTTAATAATGGTCAACTATATCCAATCTTAGGTTTGGGAACTTGGCAGGTAATATATATTTATGTAAATCTACTTTTTTAATTATTACTGCTTAGTGCTACATTGTTTTAAAAATACTGTTTCATAGTTTTATTTTTTATTTTCAAGAAGTAGGTTTATTAACAATCTGTATTTTAAAAGTATACAATAAGCAAATGAAATAATAATAATTCAAGTATAAGAGTAGACAGTAGCGCCAAACTCATATGTCATGTGAAGCTATTGCTTCACTTCTTAAACGGGTTGGTGGGTATAGGTAGGTTCTCAGCGTTAATAAGATAACAAAGTTAAATACAGTGTTACATATGTATATTATAATTGTTGTGAAGTTAGAAATCTATACCTGTATGTGTTTGTATATTATATTAGATGGTTGAAAAGTTTGGGTGGGTAAGTGGGACAAAAATTTTAAATTTCACTTCATTAAAAAGTTTGAGTTTGACACTACTGTAAGTAAGACAGGAGAGAGAAAAACACCCATTGGTGTCATCCCGGAAAATGTTTCATAGTTATAAGTTATAACTTATAAGTAACACTACATAAAATGTTCATTTTTCTAGGCATCAACAGTCATTGATGATTCTCAACACACTGTGTTCATTAACGCTATAAAAAGTGCAATTGACATAGGATATCGTCATTTTGACTGTGCTGCCATTTATAACAACGAAAAGCTTTTGGGAAAGGCTATAAATGATAAAATTTTAGAAGGTGTTGTTAAAAGAGATGAACTATTTATTACTAGTAAGGTATGTTGTGTTGCAATATATTTGTATAAATGATAATTATTTTGATGTGAATTAATCAATGTCTTAAAAAAAATTTTAAATTTTTTTAAATTAAATACTAATCTTAGCTAATATACTTAAATACTTAGTAAAATTGTTAACATAAAATTAAAGATTATATTTTGAAAGCACTCAATACATTTATTCCATAGCTGTAAGAAACAATTATTTGGTTGTAAATCTTTTTATGAAAAAAATATATATAATTCCAATAAAATGATCATCACATACAAAGCACAAAAATAAATATATTATTAGTAAATTGAAAAATTTTGAAATAATACTTAAAAATAATCAATTTGTAATCCTTAGATATTATTTAATTATGTGTTTAATTTGTTTAGCTTTGGAATGATAAGCATAGATCAGAACTTGTTGAAGAAGCATTGAAGAATACTTTGAATGATTTATGTTTGAGTTATGTAGATTTATATCTTATTCATTGGCCTTTTGGAACTAGTGTAAGTAATATTTTAAAATATGTATACACTTAAAATAACAATCTGCTTACCTATAATATTATTATGTTTTATTTTATAGGAAGATCCTAATGCTACTGACAGTGAAGGACGATTATTGGGCTCTGGTATCTCTTATTTAGAAACTTGGAAAGCTATGGAAGAATGTGTTCAAAAAGGTCTTACAAAATCGATTGGAGTGTCAAATTTCAATATTAGACAGTTAAAAGATATTTTAGAAATAGCTACTATTAAACCAGTTGTTAATCAGGTAAACTAGTGTTAATACATGAATATATTTTGTTTCAATTTTGATTGAAATTCTATGATTCAGTTTGAGACACTTTACATCGATTATAATTTTTTATAATAATTATTTAAATCAATGGATATACACTATTTACTTTATTTAATCCATAAATATTTATCATGTTTACGAATGTACAAGTTTTAAATTAATAATATTATTGTAAACAATTGTAAATTTTTTTGTTATTTTAGGTCGAATGTCATCCTTATTTAACACAAAATAAACTGAAAGAATTTTGTGAAAGTAATGGTATACTACTAACTGGTTATGCACCATTAGGATCAGCAAAAAGGTCATGGGCAGGACCAGAAGAAGATGCTATTTTAGACGAACCTATAGTAAAACAATTAGCTGATAAATATAAAAAAACTAATGCTCAAATATTAATAAAGTTCCAAGTAATAATATTGTATTAGATACTTATTTTAATTTGTTTCTAACTTTTATTGAATTAAAAAAAATAGATACAAAGAGGTGTTATAGTCATACCAAAATCATCTAATCCAAAGAGACAGAAAGAAAATTTTGATGTCTGGGGTTTTGAGTTAACTTCACAAGATATAGACTTGCTTGAATCCTTGAATAAAAATGCTCGTTATTTTGAATTTAATACGTAAGTTGAAAATATTATTATTATACATTCTTAAACACAATATATAAAAAATGTATTGATCTTTTTTTTTTTTTAGTGCAAAACATTTGAAAGATTACTCGTTCTTTGATGAAGCCTAATTTGGATATTTGGAGATTAAAATTTAAAATCTAGCGAAAATTAATATTACGGCGCTTATAAATATATTAAAAATACAATATTAATTAATTTACTTTATTAAACCATAATGTTTAATTTATTAGTACAATAGTACACACTTGTTTTGTAAAATATATTTATTTGGTACTTATTTTTCTTTCTTTAAATTGACATTTTACTAACAGGTCTTGTTTTCTATTCATAAATTAATAAAAATTACCTAAATTGATATATTTATTTGTTACTTTGTAAATTAAATACTAAGCATGTAATGATAGGTTCTCTGAGATCCGTCTTCTGTTTAAACCAAAATAAAATTATTACCATTATAGAAAACACTTATTAAATGAAGTAAGTGGTAATGGTATCATAAGCGATCAATTATAATTTTTGCAACCTATATGTAATATGTAGTTCATTGGTGTCATAAGTTAATTAAAAAGAACACAAACAAATATGAACAAATCATTAGCAAAAATATTATTACTACTATAACCATAATAATTAATCACAAAAAATTGTTTTGTATTATTTAGAAAATCATTGATAATTAAATATTTTAACGTCTGCAAAGATTTAACTATCTGTTCTAGCAACTTCCTTTTAAGCTAAGAAGATACATAGCATATTTTTGTTTCTTAAAATATTATACACTTTTAATATATATTTTGTATAAGGTCCAGTTTATGAGTTGATTTAGCCATAGGTGCTCAAAGTTTTTATCATTTTTTTTATACTGTATAAATAAATTTGTTAGCAATTTTAATTTTTTTTAAATGTTGATTAACTTTTTTTACTTCTTGAAATTCATTTACCTAGGTTCCCAATTGTTTTTTATTTATTAAATTGATTATTTTTTTTATTCATTTGTCTGGAGATTAGCATTTACCTTCATCCTGGGATAAGCACTTAATAACCCTTCATTAATAAACAAAGTGATTTTTTGAATTTAAAAATCTAATTAGACTTAAAAGTTAATAACAATATAATATTTGATATAAAATATATATACTCACTATTATAACTAATTAAATATACATTTTTTTTACTTTATTTTTAAAATATATTATATACAATGAGTGTTATAATAAGCATTTCTGTTAAAATAAAAGAATAATATATGACATGGACATACATGAAAAAACAGCCACTCAATGGCGACACTATAATTAAAATATTAATAATATAATAAATGCAACATTTTTGTAATAATCCATTCAACCTATTATACCTATATTATTAATAGGAAAATAAATCACTTTAATAACGTTAAAAATATATCATTAGAAATACTTGTAGTCATATAATATGCTAATACTGATCATCTTCACTCATAATTGTTTTTCGTATGCAATGAATTTCTATTAAATTTAAGTTTAATACATAATTACATTACAGCGACTAACTCAATGTCTACAGTATGACAGAGTGGTTACCTATTTTGAGTACTTATTTCCTCTTTTTTTTAAACTAATATTAATGCATCATAATATTGTATACTTCATGCCTTCATCCTTCTATGTAATGTTTCTATAATGTACTACACTACGTTGTTTCAATGCTGAAAACTACAAGCTTTCAGGTGGTTACCTGCATCATATTTTATCCATATTATAATAGTCCAGTGATTATACACTGATTCATTCCACTCAGAGTCTAGAAGCGTCATATTATACAAAAAAATTTTTTTGTTTAGGAGCCTAGGGGTTATCACCATGACCGTATACTCTGCACCCTGGCATCGCCTATGTAGATAAATTAACTAACTAGTTTATAAATAGGTACGTACATACATTTATGAACTTATATTATCAAATTTCATTTTTGTTTTATATAATAAATTATAATGTTGATTCAGTTGAATCATTTAAGAAAAAAAATAGTTGTTAAATATTTAAATATATAGTCTTGGCACCATGGGGCATAGGTGCAATTTGAGTTTTGAATTTGGGGGAACTATTAAAATTTGCACGTATGTACTGTGCATATACTCCCTGAAATATATAAAGGTGTAAGGGGATATATACAAATCATTTGGGGGGGGGGCTTAGCCTCCCCCAAGTTCCACTCAAATTACGCTTATGCTTAGAACAATTTTTATTTTGGAATAACTTTAATGTATTTCTGTAGATAAAGTGTGGTCCTATCACAGAATCCTATGATTTTATTTAGTTTGATATTATTATAATCAAATTATCTATTAAGTTAGTATCAACATAATGCAAAATAAATTAAATTAATTTATTCTATAATGCAACTGTAGAGTGTAGACCATAGATAAAAAGTATTTGATCAGTCACTGTCTCATTGATCATCAGTGAATACAAAGGTTTTAAAGCAGTGCCTTATTATTTAACTTGTTAGTTAATTAGTTGTAATTGTAGAGTAAGTTATTCACATTAATCACCATTATATAAATTTATTCATTAAGGTATTTAGCCTATATGGTGATCATATTTAAATTTAAATAATAATTTTTGATTTATATCCCATTTTTAGCGTTCATTTCTTGCGTTTGAGTGATTTTTATATAATAATATGTCGTCGTCTTCGTTAGTGAAAATGGTAAAATTCAATAATGGTCAACAGTATCCAATCTTAGGGTTGGGAACTTGGCAGGTAATTTAAAACACTTAAACCATTTATATTATCATTTTTTTTTATTGTCTTCATTTTGTTTTGTTTAATTAAGAATCAAGTATTTACATTTTTGTATGTATCTGTTTGAAAATATTTTTTACGTTCATTGTACCTATATTTTATATACAGTACCTATACTTATTGTAAACATTATTACTTTTTAGACCAAACCTAAAATAAACGAATCGGAACAGATCGAGATTTACAATGCAGTAAAAAGTGCAATTGATATAGGATATCGTCATTTTGATTGTGCAGCCTTTTACAACAATGAAAATTCCATAGGAAAGGCTATTGCTGAAAAAATCAAAGAAGGAGTCGTAAAAAGAGAAGAATTATATATTACTAGTAAAGTATGCACCATTGTACCTTTAAACAATATTATGATATTGTTAATACTTAATTTATTATTTAATTCTAAATCATAGTATCTTTGATTCAACATTTAAAATATTTTATTTATCATTTTTTCCAATTAATGAAAACCACAATAACTAAAACTCTTTTAGGTACTAAATACCAAAATTAAAAATCATTATATATATTCTGATTATATACATCCTGTAGAATATGATATCAAGAACGAAAAAAGTTATTTCAGTCACAACCAATACAAGAATGTTTTTTTTTATATATTTTATATAACATTATAAATAAAGAGCAATGCATTTTTTTTTTATCATAATAATAGTTTCTTTGTATCTAGAAAATATAATTTATACAGTAAACATATTAATATATTACATCATTACATTTACAATTACTCTATATTGCTACTGTTGTAAAAAAAAAAAAAACCAAGAAATAATTGAATCATTACATTACTGATAATTTTTTCATCTTATGATTTAATAATAGGGTAATTAATTGATAATTGTAATATTTTTCTAGATGCCATAGTTTAGGTCTTAATGACAATGACAATTGATATGTTATTAGCATTGGCGGAACTACAGCTTTGGCCATCTGGGCCATGGCCCAGTCTAATTGGCTCCGTATTAATGTATATATTTGCTAAGAACATATTATTTTAAATGTAATAAAATAAATTACTTATGTTATACACTTGTATTATAATAAAAAAACATTGATGTTCCCTATCGCCCTCCACCCTTTACTGTGGATATGATAGGTGCAAAATGACTCTCACGAGTGGCCCAGTCTAATGAAAATGTCTAGTTCCCCCTATGGTTATTAGATATGTATAGTGCAGATTATTGTTTTATCTTCTATGTGAACCTTCCTCTTAATAGTATTTTTTTATATAAATTGATATAATTTTTTTAAATTTATATTTTGGTTACCACTTTTAGTGGTATGCCAAAGTAGGTTTTCTTGGCAGTTGCCACAAGACCATTATGTGTGAGTGAATTGGTATGTACCGGCAATGGATTTAGTGTGATGAAAAAATATTAATTCAAAGCTGTGGCTATATAGGTGGTCAAATGGTAATTTGCCTCAGGTCTGAAATTTGTTTAGCACATTACCAATCACCTAAATTTATATTTTTTTCTTTTACACAAATATTTTTGTTAAGTTATTATGTATAATTTAATATATTAAATTAATGTATCCAAATTGTTATTTGTTTAGCTATGGAATAATATGCATAAACCTGAAGAAGTAGAAATTGCATTGAAGAATAGTTTGAATTTACTAGGTTTAGATTACCTAGATTTATACCTTATTCATTGGCCAGTGTCAACTACTGTAAATCAATTATTTTTAATTATTGTCTATCTTTTAAATTTAAATTAATTTCTTTTATTATTTTAGGAATATCCAACTGCTACAGACAGTGAAGGGCGGTATATTGGTACTGATGATTCTTATTTAGACACATGGAAGGCTATGGAACAATGTGCTAAATTAGGACTCACAAAATCAATAGGAATTTCAAATTTTAATATTAAACAAGTGAAAGATATTTTAGAAATAGCAACAATAAAACCGGTTATTAATCAGGTACCTACTTAATAGTTACTGGACAAATCATGACATTTGAAAATTGTTTTTAACTCATCACAGTGTACCAACATTTTCAAAAGTGTTTAACAATATTATTGTTAATAAATCACGCATTGTCACTGTATCCACCATTATTATATTTTGAGATATCATGTTGCTCTATTGATTTTAATAACTTAGCATTTAAAACATTTCAGTTATTTTTATTTACCTAAAATAATAGTTAGAAAAAATTCTCATCATTTAAATTAAAGCAATAATGTGATGGTATGTTAAATCATATTAAATATAAACAATTTTTTAAGTTATAAAAAAAATATATTACATGATTATAGGTATGCTCTTAATTATCATTAAGCAAATAAATAAATTGATTAATTTTTAATTTTTTTATTGTATAATAAATAGATTTTTTTACTTAAAATCAGGTACTTGGATCTAATCAAATTTACTGAGTGGTATATAAATGAGTTAGTTATCTATAAACCCATACAATACATAAATGATTAGTAATGGGCATTTTACTATAGACTTACTATCATAGGCAGTGGACTCATATGATATACTTTAGTTTGTACCATGCCTTAAACGACTTAAACCATACCTTTGTGCCACCACCAATAACAATTGATTCAAATTATTAATTATAAGTGGTAATAATAATATTCAAATAACTTAATAGTTAAATAAAAATGAGAGAAAAAAATCGTTTAAAGATGAATAAAATTTAATTTTAATTTTGTTATTATACTAATAAATAGTTACAAATTAATAATTAAAATTTATATCTCTAAAATTGTAATTTATTATAAATTATAATACATTTAATAGCTATTATGTTATGTTTTAGATTGAAAATCATCCTTATTTAACTCAAAATAAACTTAAAGAAGTTTGCGAGAGTAATGGAATACTATTAACTGCTTACGGACCTTTAGGATCGCCCTACAGAGGTGCAAGCTCAAAAGGATTAATACTTTTAGATGAGCCAATTGTTAAACAAATAGCCAACAAATATAAAAAGACTAATGCTCAAATATTATTAAGATTTCAGGTAATGAAGTACTAAATTTTTATTTTTTAGAAGAACAGATTTATATTCTTAATTTATTTCTATGATTGTTAGAAAATTTAATTATGTTTTATTATCATATGGTATATATTAGTATTGTTTAAATTCTTGGGTTGTCGCATATCATAAATATTTCAATCAGAGCAGCTTATTAATATCAATTCCAAACAACAACTGGTGTATATACATATAACACCAGCCTCAATTAATGCTTTTAATTTACAAATCCTTTCATTAAATTTTTTGTATTGTTAAATTAAGGTTCAAAGAGGTATTGTAGTCATACCAAAATCATCTAATTTGGAAAGACAAAAAGAAAATTTTGATATCTGGGATTTTGAGATGAGCAAGGAAGATATGGATTTACTGGAGTCATTAAATCAAAATTTACGTTATGTTATTTTAAAACCGTAAGCTGAAATAATAAATATAATATTGTATAGTTAATTTTTCAATTTCTAATATTTTAATTTAAAGTATATTTCTTTTTTTTTTAGAGGAATGCACTTGAAAGACTATCCATTTAACGAGGAACCATGAATATCAGGGATAACTAAACTGATAAAAGCAATGATCTGATATTGTAATAATTGAAATAAGAAATACAAAAATACATTTAATTTGTCTTTTAAAATGAATCTATGCGACTTAAACATTATACTAATATGTAAAAATATTCAAATTTAAAAAGAAGCAAGATAGTTACAGAAGTTTGATGTTTGGAATAATTATATTACTTTGGTGGTTGATGGTTTATTATTATAAATTTGAATGTTGTGAAAAATCATATACCTATTTCTAGTTTATAATGTAATAGCCATATTATGATACCTTAAACATTTTAAGATGCTCATTAAAATAATTTATGTCCATACATACTTCCTTGAATGGAACATATTCCTTCGATTTAGTTAAATATTTATTGAAATATATCGGAAACAAAATTGTTCTATTACTGAAAGTATGATAGTTATTTTTTATTTCTTATTGCGTAATGCACATTAAATAGAAATAATAAAAAGAAATTTATTGTTATAAATCTGTATTTTAAAATATTATGAATGATTGTCTTTTTTGTTATTTAATTCTATTACTCCTGTAATCAAATTAATAACAAAAAATATCATGTCAAATTAAAAACATTATTTATATATATTAAATCAGTGGTTTACCATAATAAACAATATTATTTGTTATTAGAAAGAGTAGGTAAAAATATAAAATAGCATAGTTAGAAAACGAGAAAATTCCTTCTCAAATATTTTCTCATTAGTCAATATAATACCCATACTTTAGTTATGGTAGTGGAATAATACATGGAATCCCTTATTTATTTTTTCAAACTAATCACGAAAGTATACTTAAATTTAGGTCGCATAAAATACTAAAAATTAAAATATACTAATTTTCAAAAAATTTTTGATGGTAAATTTTAAAGAATCAATAAAATCCTCTTTTTTTGTGTGCAATTTCAAAATAATGTTTGTGTCTAACATTGAAAAATTCGATTGAGCCAATTCCGATTGTGGTTAATTGCAGACAGCAGTACCTATTTTACCTTAAAGTATTTAAGGAATTCAAACTATGAATATTCATTATTCATATATAATTATTGCCAACTTGCCGACTACTATGTCAAAATGACAAATTTTCCGACTAAAATGAACCAGGTATCTTAAGTGGGAGGGGGGTGTTATACTTCCCACGCCCACTACTAAATCCGTCCATGAGTCCAGCGGAGTAGAATATGGTAGGTATTTATAAAATACCGTGATATTATATTAATATATTATTGTGTACTACCTACCTATTTAACTCTGAATTTTTTCAAAATTATATGTATTACCTTAATTACCTACTTTAACTCCGTATAGCGACGGAATATCATGTTTTTAAACCTATACCTACTTATCTTTTATTTGTCCATCTTTATTATTATTGTTATTATTATTATAAAATATGATAATAATTGAATGTACTGTTTAATAACTCTTTAAATATACTTTAATAATAATACACTGTATTAATGTACTATACAAAGGTGTAGGTAACGATATAATTGCTATATAATTAGATAGGTATTGAATATGTAACGTATTCATTTTTTGTCGACCGATAATGATTGTAACAATATACTTATGTCCATTGAAAAGAGATGAAAAACGCTTTTATGTCCGTCATCGCCAAAACGTCAACGGTGAACGGATAATGTATAGGTATAAGTAGGTAACTATAATATATAGTATATGCGATGCCGTAGTCGGGGCTTCGGGTTTTCCGATCACATTAGCGATCGATACACGATTGGGTCCAGCTCGCCGTAAACCTTTTCGAACGACTCTTTGGTACAGCAATAGATGAGCCCATTGTTGGCGTCCGGTTCGGGGTCGTCGTTCGCGTGACCGTTGTCCTGGTAACCGCGTCCATGGTATCCGTCCGGACATATGTTCGGACATAAGTACACGCTGTCGTCGATCTTCTTGTACGGGTTGTTGAGACCGATGTACACGATGCCGTCCGCCGCGTCCACGTCGTAGTACAGCTTCCAGTAGAACAGCGGCACGGGTATGCTGTCGGGCAGGTCAAGGTGCAGTGGTTGCTGGACGTCGTCCACGTCGGCCAGCGTGCACACGTCGTACGTGCCGGTGACGATCACGTGCCTGGACGTGCCGTTGTTCTTGTCCAACTTGGACCGGGTCGACTGCTCCAGATCGGCCCACATGTCGCCATTAAAGATCTGCCACTGCGGGGCTACGTTCGCGTAGTAAAACCTATACGCGTGCGCGTAACATTATAAATGTTTATTATTATATTTATGTGGGGTAAATCGAGTAGATATTATGTCATGTACTCTATAAGGTACACTCTGACCCACGAGAGAAGTAAACCGTTTTGCGCCCCATGTCGGTCGAAGCCAACGTTGTTGGTAGATGTGTGTCTGCGTTTTAGTCTGGACACGGTTTACTTCTCTCGTGGCCGGAATAAATATAAATACCTAGGCGTTATCGTATTAAGATCTAAATTTTTTCTGCGTGGGGGAGGGTTTAGGTTGTATCTAGAAATTGGGTATCCGCATTGTCCGCAACTGGATCAAAAATGATATAATTTGACAAAATATTATCACGACCAAAACAATTTGGGGTTGAGGCAATGAAGCCATTTAGTTGTTGGTTGAATTTGTTACGCTGCTTTAGAAATTGTATGGTATTAAGATCTTTTTACTATATTAGATCTTAGTAACGCGAAATTCGTTAGGTTCTTGGGCCACTAGGTTTTTTCGAGTCTCTCTGAGTACAACCGTTTTTTACCGGCCATAACTCTGTAAGTACCTACCTCCTTACTCGTATACCGTAAATTATTTCTACTGTGCTACTGATAGTAGTTACGTCGTATTACTTACGTTGCAGTTTGTTCATAAGCAAAGAAGAAGTCAGCTTTGGCTGTGTAATGGCCCCGGGATAACGAGTGGCGGTTGTCATTTCTTATGTACTTATCTGCAAGTTTGTCAGATCTGAGAATTTGCGCCACGGTTTTTTTCTAAAGCAATACAGATTTTACTCAAACAAATAACTTGAATATTTAATGCAAAGTTCGTCATAAGTTTTTATTATACTGGTAACTATATAAAAATATTAAAGATACAAAGTTAAGATTTTGTGGCTTATCTAGTTCCTTAAACTGAAGGATTTTTGTCTTTTGAGGTACTGACTACTGATTAATAGACATTTTAATCAAAACAAAGTTAAATTTTGTGAGTTATTTTTCTGATTATATTATAAACAGTTTAATTTACTTTTAATGTTAATCGAAAAATATACTATCATTATTCCGCCATCTAATACTTAATAGATTAAAAAAGCTAATTACCGTAGCCGAGAAATTGGCAGTTACAATGTACCAATGGGCTATGCACCAATCTGTATGTAAAATAATTTAAATTATAAAATGGATAAACTTACGATATAATATTATTTATAGCAAATTATTGATGCATGTAACTTGTATATTTTCATAAAAACTGAATAAAAATAAAAATATACTTAACATTTAAACATTATACGAAAATTAAGTTTTTGTTTTGTTTATTTTATATTCATAGTAGTTAGTATTTAGTAGGCTTTTTTGGCTATGGGTTATTTTTTCATTTGTATCCAGTCCAAAAATATATCTATGTATGTTTAATTTACTGTTTGTTATTTAACTAGGTACCAAAAATCAACATTATAAAAGTAAAAATAAACATTTTTAAGGTACGTAACCTTGCTATAGGCGAGTCATACAGATTTCCGACATTTTCATTTCAAATTTCATACAGTTACACAAGCGTAATCATAAAACTTATACATATCTACTAAAATCTTTAAAAAAACATTATTGCCAAAACCGTCAGCAGCTGATTACGAAAACAAATGAATTTTGGTTAAAGTGGAATTTCTTTAATTGTGTCCTGGCAATAGACGGAAAGCGTATAAGAATTCGATTTCCAAAAAACCCTGGGTTCTTATATTTTTTAATTAAAAAGATTATTTTTCAATTGTTCTTCTTGCAATGGTTGATGCCAACTATTATACATTTGTTGTAATTGATGTTGGATTGAGAAGGTGACAGTGAAATATTTTTGAAATCGAGTTTAGGAGAAAAATATTATAGATGACCCTTTTAGATTTCCAGTAGTTAAAAACAACAACTACCAATGTCAAATAAAGTGTTACCGTGTGAAAGTGTTACTACAGGTCGTCACGAAATCCTTCTGCATTTCTTACCTGTTCTTTGAAAGTGTATTTCTTGTTCACATCTGTTTTGCCGTACAACTCCTTGGAATTGATGAAGGCCGGTCGCTTGCTGTACTTCTGGTGATTGTCGTAGTACGGCGACCGGGCGTCGTACCACGAGTACAGGCTGTTCTTGGTCGATTTGTCGAAGCACATGCTGTACAGCTGAAGGAACGCTCGATCGGTCTGGAAACCTACCGCGGCCACGGTGTAGTTGGCCGACTGGCACAGGTCGCCGGTGACCCGGAGTTCCGACTTGGGCATGCCATCGCACCGGAAATCCGCGTACCGGTACGTCTTTCCGCGGTATTTGAGTTCGTCGTCACCGACGCACGTGACCAACGCATCGGCGCTGCCTTCACGCCGTATCGCGTCCGACGCGAATTTGGAAGTACCGCATGACAGTTTGAAACTACGTCCGCTCTTCACGTTCAGCCTGCCTTTGGCGTCCGGATAGATGATAGCGTACCGCTTGCCGTTGCTCGTGAATGGTATGGGCATTTTGGGTGCGTCGCCATCGGCCACCTTTAGCGAACAGTCGTCGTTTCCAACTATATTATGATATACAAATAATGTATCGTATTAGTATTTATATTACCACGTTGTTCGTACATTACAAACAAATTATTATGATATTATTATGCGCGTAAATACTAAATAGTGAAGTGAACTAGGCGAAGTTAATTTTTTGCAGCTGTCGATAATATACAATTATAAAAATTATTCTTACCTACCTATATATTTTATTTAAAAAATCGTTTAGTTACTATGTTTCTTTAAAGTAGTTATATTCTCACTTAGATTTGTTTTTTTATTATTATAATAGTATTTTTTGTCGTATCTAAGCGAAAATGACCAATCGACATAAAATTATGCACAAATAATATTATACCTGTTTTTATGCATATATTTGGATGTATTCTCTTTTTTTTTATTTCAAATAAGAAAAAAATTATATTTTAATATTTGAATACATTTTTTTTTTAATACGGTGGGAGGAAATTTCCTATTCCGCAGAGGACCAATATGGGGGAGATTCATTTACTTACGCCTTACGTTATATTGGGGTTCAAGTTATAAAACATTTCTTCCGCACGAAAATGTTTTGCTATTATTTTTATTTGTTTATTTGACCACGTTTAGTCTTGCAGTAAAAGTACTCGATTATACAAATATCATTACATAAAAAAATAAAAAGAATTTATAAATAAAATATTCATATTATTAATTATTATAGGTACGTGAATAAATTAATTATGTCGGCATATTATAGAGCATTAATGGAAAAGAAATTATCAACATTTTCAAGTTCGTAACGTCGTCGGACATCCAGATCCATACGGGACGTTCCTGAATGACTGGAATTTATTACTGGTCCAAGCATGAACAATATTGAATAATCGTAGTCTTGGATCAATTAATCTTTCAATCAAAAATCCAAAAAAAAAAGTATATGTTAAAAGAATGTCAGCGCACTGTTTGTCTTCTCTCTCTCCGGTCCATACGCAACATAGATAAAACGCTTTCACCAATAAAATCGTTTTATTTTCATAATTATTGAGTAGACTTAAAGTAAAATCAGCTTTTACAAAAATGATAGAGAATAATATTTTTGAAGGTATGACATATCGATTTGTCTAAATATTGTTTCAAAATAATTTAAACATCACTTAAATTTACAACATTTTTTCTTATTTTGAAAGTCGAATACAAAATCAAATAACAATAAAATATAAAACCGATATGTCATTCTCTCAAAAATATTATCCTCTATAATTTTTGTAAAAGCTGATTTTACTATAAGTCTACTCAATAATTATGAAAATAAAATGATTTTATAGGTAAAAGCGTTTTATCTATGTTGCGCGTGGGTTTGAGAGAGAAAACAAATATTGTGCTGACATTCTCTTAATTATTAATTATTGTACTACACTTCAATAGTATATTTTCTAAGTAAAATAAGAACAAAGCCACTATACTTACTAAGCTAATATTTAGTGAAAAATACCTAAAATATTTTATTTTATTATATATAAATTTTAGACAATATTTTTTTAATCATAATATAATTTATTAATTTGGAAGTGCCACAAAGATTTGTATGCAGGGTATATCTAAGTGTTCATGTACCATTAAAAAATTAATATGAATTTTTATGAAAAAAAAATTCTTTTTACACTGCTGTGCCGTTGAATTATTAACGGTAATATTTTTGTTGTATCGTAAACGTATTTATAATCGCTTAGTTTTGTAGTTACGATAACTTCAACGTATTCAGTACCTATTAATCATATACGTGTTAACTACATACATCATTTTCAGAATAATATTATATAAACAGTGTTAAACTGTTAATAAATTATAACGTATGATCGCGGTGATAGTCAAATCAGGCACCAGCTCCGCGGTTATTGGAATCGTATAATATATTATAATATTCATACCTTCTTTATACCCATCGGTTATTTTTTTAGAATGTATATACGTTATGACCGCGTATTTTTTTATGCGTAAAACAATTCCCGAAAACGCCTTATCTAAAAACACTCGTGTATAATAGAAACTTATTCCCTACGATGTGTATATAATATATACGTACATATATAATTATGTTACAAATGTATGATATTAACTATCTACATATAATGCCATTATCGAATTACGGTTAAAATTACTCATAATCGGATTAAAATTTATTTCTAGGTATACGTATCGGGTGAATCATTAGCATTTTAGAAAACAGTATAATAATAATAATAAACATAATATCAATAATAATTATAATATGTTATACCTTTGTCACGGCGGCACTATTTTGTAAACGGGTTAATAAAGCTTTTAATCACTAACCTAACCTAACCTGCTAGGCTTGGTTCAACAATCGCCGGGCCTTTGTCGGAAACCGCCGGTACCTATTTATAATATGATGCAATGTAATGTTATATGTTATTTAAGGTCATCTTATATAGTTGACTTGTAGGTGCTAGAAAGGTTTCGCGTTTAAATGTTCATTGTTGTAAATGATGTGAAATTCTCTATTATGCGTAGAACTCGTAGGTATCACAATGCAAGTGTAAAGGTATTATCATTTTGAAAGAGAAAATTATGCATACGTATTTTATTTTATTTTTTTTAACGAACGAAAGATTAAAGTCATCTTGTGTATACTAAATATCGATATGAGGGCAGGCATATAGCTATATAGGATATTGGATATAAATATAGTAAAAATATGTTATATTCGGTACAATTAAAATTATTTATTTGTGTTTAATATATTTTTTTACCCATTTTTGTCAAACGATTGTAATTGTTAAGTTTTAGTGTAATATATATATATAAGTATAAAAATAATTATAAGTTTAAACTATAACACGATCAATTGCTGAAAACATATTAGGTATTGTGTATTATTATTATTATTAATACAGTCTGCAGTTGGCGTTAGTTGCATATAAACAGACGAAAAAAACTAAGACATTGTTGTTTTGGTACACGGAAATAAAAATTATCTAATACAAATTTGACTTAATTAAGCAATATATTGCCTAATATATATATATATATGTTTATTTATACATTTAATAATACGACTATGTACAGTATATACCTATAATATGTCCTATATTATGTTTTACTTAAGTACTTGAAGCTGATACGGTTACTATGTTTTATGTAACTATTATCTACATAATATATTAATAATTAATATATCAATATAGATTTTAATGGCTTTTATAATGTTATTTTTTTGGTTCTGGCAGAGGGAATCGGAAAAGGGGTACCGGAAAAGTATCTTTGGATCTTTTTGGTAAATAATCTTTTAGATATACGTATTGGAAAGAAAATTTAATTTAATTTTAATGTTCTGTATTAATTTCCACTGTTCGTCATTACGTAAATGTTGAAAGGATATCTTCACTGGTAAATGTTCAGTGGACCAACATCGAAATTGTTTTTAAGTAGAAATACAGTATAGAGAGTATCATTCAATGCAATTTTAATTTAAAAATAACCTGTCCGGAATTTTATGATTAGGTCACGAAGATATCAGAGCTACTGAAATAGATCAAAAAGTTAGAATATTATTAAAATTGAATTGAAACAATTGGCGATTTAGATAATTGCCTGCATATGTTAATCCAGGTCTGCCTGGAATGTGTTATACATTAAACTTTATTCATACAATATAGTATATAGGTACTTTACCTAGAACTTTATAGCCATAAGTAGTTGATCGCAGACACGAACAAATGACTAAACATACTGCAGTAAATGCAATTGAACGCATTGTCACGCGTGTATGTTATTAGGCTTTATTTTTTAACTCGTCTGAACACAGTCCTGGGCCTGATCCTTGTATATGGCTGGTCTTCTGCTTGGTGTCTTGGTACAATCGCGTCTCCGAGTCACTTGGGTCAGCTAACTCTGCTGCAGACAACCAGTGAATATAATATGCGTTTGATGTGAACTTATAGATACCTATTATATACCTATTCAAATTCAGTAATGTATACCGTTTTCAATCTTATCACCGATACATAAATAAATTATGTTATAAGTGATTCGGTAAATAATATGTGCTATTATGGAACGATTTACTTCTGCAGAAGTGGTGCAATAAGCTATAAGTGGCTCTAATTGTATATGTTATATAGGATATAATTGTCACGCTTTTAAGTGGTTATAACTCTACTTTTAAAAATTTACAAGTGCTTAAATTTTAGGGAGGCACCTATATAATCTTTCTAGAGGGTAAATTAATATTTGTTTGGTGTTTATAAATCGATAAAGAAAATCTTGAGAAGGATAAAATAAGTTGTACGTATAAATATAATAACACCTATGTACTATGTAGTGTTTTTAATTTGAACAAATTTAAGTGTTTATACATATAATTAATTATTAACCAAACATTAAAATAATTAACTGTAACTCTAACAATCGACTAATGAGTTAAGTATCTACGTAATGCAATTAAAGTCGGATCATATTTAGATAATCATACGAGACATTTAATCTAGTTCGGTTTCATTGTATACTTACATTCAACCGTTTAAAATATGCCAAGACTTGTTATTTTATTAATAATCTAAAGATATACTTCAAATTGCATCAACACAGTAATGACGATGAATTTAATATCTACCATTGATACTATAAATAATTATAATATTATTAGATTTATAGAATCGTAGTATTATGTAAATTTTAGTGAATTTGTAATTTATATTTTTGTAATACAAGTGAATCTAGTATAGGTTTATCATTAGGATAGAAGGAGTAATGGTAAAAAATACAGTGCACTAAGCTTTATTGTAAATTATAATATAGCTATATTATTTTTTATATTCAATATTTACTCACGAGCAATAATTTGAATCATTGGAATGATAGATGATGAGAGATTAAAACCATAATAAGTGATACAAAAACGCACTATGTATGTTACATAAGTATTATATAATAATTAATTAGACATTTCATGCATCGTAGTTATCAGTTAAGTACTCAAAAACATTGTTTTTAACTTAAAAAGAGTAGTGTCTTTCGAGAGATATCTGTAGCGATTGCACGACAGCGACGTCGCGTTTAGCTGTCGAAGAGTGTATTATACATTTAAAATACAACCGCCGAGATCAATAACACGACTAATAAGTTGTACACCGGACACATGGTATAAAACAGTTCGGTACATTTCCGTATAAAAATGTTTTGAGAAACGTGACGACGCTCTACCCGAAATAACGGGTTTTGTTTACGGTTATATTATCATAATACAGAAACGAGCGTACCGACATATGACGTGTTATGATTGTACACGATCAGATCAGTGTTTCAATAAGCATTTCAATTTGTTATACTTACTGCAAGACGTCACGACCATAAAACGATGCAATCGAACAGCCACGAAGATCATTTATATTGTACGGGCGCGTATTAATTGTATCAGGTGTATGACAATATTATTGTGGTACCAGATGTGTGACGCGATACAAAAACGAAAATCTGCGCGGCATATAAAAGCGTATAATGGGTTATTATATTATATTTTATTATAAACGTGAAATAATAATTTATCAACGCGTCAATGGAACTGGTCGAAAGCTAAACCGTTGTCACGAGCCATTTAGCAACCAGCGAAATTGAATATAGGTAGCTGCTGTGGTTTGCACGGTATAATCATTCCATATTTCCGTATATTTCACCGACGATAATATTCCGACAGTCGATCGAAATGCGCGAGAACGAAACACGACGATATTGTGTGCTTGTACGAGAATAAATAATGTTTAATAAACGACATCAATGTAGTGGACGGATACTGTGGAACCGTTGTGGCTGTGGCGAGGGAAAATTACGAATATTTCAACGAAAGGAAGAAAAAAAAAATAATATCGTCATATTGTGTATTTTCTTGACATTGCATGCATCTGTACTGTACGTAATAATAATACGTATCGTAATGTAACACGCAAGTTTTTTTGACGCCAATTCCGGCTGAGGCTGTGCAATGCAATGCACCGATACCGTATTTCATAACGTCGATAACAGAGTTTATTGACGCACGTGTAATGTCCATAATTGATGCAACTCATTAGCCACGACGACAGTGTTGCTGAGAACTTGTGCAAAATATAATAACACGCGTATTCCGACTCGTGCGGAAATTCGAACAGTTATCACAGCATTGTAACACATGGACACTTGTGTTACTATCGATCATGTTTGATTTGTTCGACGACACTGACCGGCGAAGTCACTAACTGACATCGTTATATTATAATTTATAACGATATTATGTCTATAGTACTAATGTAGGAGAAAACATGGCGCGACTCGCAAATCAATTTAAAAAAATAACGCTTGCGTAACCTCGTGCCAATTGTAAGTAATAAGTACACTATTCACTATTGTCACTTCAATCGGCTTTCCAACGCGTATCTGTTATAGTATTCGGTGGCTTGCTGAGCGGGGGATATTCAGTTAACCTGTACCGTCATTTTAGTTAGATTTCAATTTTTTTCACGAAAGAAACATCAAAATTGCCTATTTAAAACTCCTTAAAATGCTTTCAGAAAATGCTTAGTATGCCGATACTATTATATTAATATAACATTTTCTGATTTATGTTTATCGATCGTATTTTTAATGCGTTTTTCAAGGTTTAAACCTAGATGTTATACTATTGTTATTTTGGTAATTCAAATCTTACTTTCATTTCGTTGCAGTTTACAGTAGTACGAAAACAAAATGTGGACAGTTCTGATTAATATCGAATAACAACGATTCATTTAGTTTTCAATAACGAATAAGATTTCATTATAAGTTTACCTATTGAAGTGAGCAAGTGACATGTAATTACTGATTATTATACTTATACGTGACGATTTATTTTTAACGACGAAATCTTTTAGTTTTAAAACTATTTTGACGGGCCTGCATTAAAAAATAAGTGCTAAAGATGTCTGAAGATAATTATGCATATAATTCGAACGTGTTCAGTGGGGCCCATTTTATTCTTAAAGAATATACATGAAATCAAAATATTGTCATTAAAATGAATTGTAATAATAAACGAAGGTTGAGCGCGCCTTGAAAAATATTTGTATAGGCAAATTGTTTTATGGCTTGATATTTTGACGGCATATTGTAATAGTTACAATACAATTTCGTATTATGAAATATTAATATATTTTTTAATTTTTATTTAATAAATTACAATTATTTATATGATTATCGATTACTATAGTTTAGCATTTTATTTTTCGTGATATTAGTTATATTTTGGATCAATAAATAATATAATAAAATAATAAAAAAAATTAAACGAAATGTAAATTATGAATATATTATTATAACGTGGATCGTGTCGATTTCGTAATTAATTATTTTAGTTTTTAATCATTATTATTTTATATGGAATTGATCAATAACATAATACATGGTTATCATTGTATTATGAAAATACCATTGGATATGTATCATATACTTTACAGAGTTTGATTAAAGTGTTTTTTATATATTTATCTACTTATAAATAGGGTTAAATTGGGAATGTTATAATTTGTATTTTAAGTATCTATTCAAATTTTTATTTAAAGCGCGCAGTGCTCTATATGATGCTTATGATTCATTAAGAGCATTTTTGATGGATTTAATAAAACTTTGTAAATCAAAAAACGTACTGATTAAACATATTCATTTTCATATTTACTTTAAAGTTAAAAGCTTAAATATTTACCAGAACATATTATTTGTGTCTGCATAACATCGAGTGTCTAATGATTTGATAACTTCGAGTTGGTAGTATCTTTTAAATTCTACCACGAATCCAATCATCTATCGGATTGAAAAGAATTATTACCTTTGTATACACATAGTAATCGATTTAACGTAAGACACTCATTAAATAATCGAAGACGTTAAGTCTAGTTTCCCATATATAATTATATAAATGAACTCTTATATTTTTTTTAACGGCATTAGAAAATGTAAGACAGGTATCCATTAAGCCTTTTCCCACAATGCTCAGTACATTTTCTCGCCTCCTAGTGTGGGTTATTTTTACCCCCGAACAATTATAAAATCGTATTTGAATGTATATATAATATGTAATGAGGTGTGTAAATAATTTGAAATATTTATTTTTTTTTAAGAACGTTTTGGGGGTAGTGATAATAAGTTTTTCGAGTAGTCAGCTGTCACGTCGTCGCTTCTCATCCATCCCGAGATACGGGTATATTGCTACGTGCATTTAAGTCTACACATACTATATACACGCGGGCTGTGATCGATGTAACCATCAGTCGACCGAACGAGTTAACTCCATTCGTATGCAACGCTCGCAAACGGTAGGTAATAATAATAATAATAATAATAATAATAATGCTGTCGGACTATACTCAATAATATAATAATATATACGTTCTCGGAAGTCAGAGCAATGTGTAGTGACTGGTTTTTTTTGTTCTCCATCGAATCCGTCCAACGACCAGTTCGACTTTCCCTCCTTGTACATAGGTAACAATAATATACTTACAATATACATACAATACAGGATGTCTCGCCACGATTCTCCCCATAAAATAATTTATTTTACAAGCAAATTTACAATAATAATATGTTATATGTATATCATCGAAGGCCTCGAGTTCGTCTAAAAAAATATTCCAGTTAATTTATTTATTTCCATTGTCATACGTACTTTTAATGAGCTAGGAGTTTTCATTTGATTAGGTTAAAAATTAACACTTAAATTGGGTATTATTTGAAGACTGTATGTGGCCATTGACCGTTCACAAATTTGAGTTGGAATTGTTAGAGAACAATTTATTTGCAAAGTCATATACGATGAATTACACACACACACACACACACACACACACATACTACATATACTGGTGCTATACCTCGGTTACTAAAGGATAGTGCGCGATAGCAGCGGCACTTCTCTCTGACGAAATTCTTTGCGACGTCAAGGCGCGAGACAAACACAATTAATTCTGCGACAACCGTATAGTCGGCGCATAGCATCGCGTGCGTACCGGACAAATTATGTCTTCATTCGCCAGACATATTATACTATGTATACGTGTACACACACACTCACACACACACTTCTAACATAATACATAATTAGTATCTAACTACTAACCGTTCCCAAAAAAATATAGACTATATACAAACGAATGAAATTAAAAACAGACGCGAAAAAAACCCTTTCGGCGATTATTATCGTGTTAAATAGACTAGTTTCGATGGGTGCGCCCACGATAGTCAGAGTGTTGCGCGGGGTACACGGGGATGAAGAAAAAAATCGTATTGCATGATGACGCGAAAGGTATTGCGAAAATCCGTTTTGGGATATGTAATTACATATTATTGTCTGCAGTGATCGTGTCAAGCACTATTGAGCGTGGTGTATAATTATTATTCGCCGATTGCCCGGTGCAAAGTTTTTTTTTTCAACATTATTCCGTTTATTTAGGAGCGACAAATAGTGAATAAAAAGTTTACCTGCTGACTGCTGTATCGCCGTAAAAGTTATTGTTTGCCGACTATATAGCGAATACGAAATACACTACGCGCGCATCGTCAAATATGACCGTAATATTGATGGCATATAATACGCGCGTATGCAATATATAGTAATAATAACAGTAATTTGCAGTATATATAATGATGTTTTTATCATGTAGTCGGGAGCAATTTTTTTTAATGAGAGCTCTTACTTATATAAAAAAAAAAATACCTTTACTCAAATTATATATGCATTTAAATTGAGTGGGCTGACAGCTATATATTTATAGCGATTAGCTTAAAATATCGAATTAGTAAGCTGAATGATTGTTTTATCAAACAACACTCATTATTTCAAAATCTGTTAACATTTTTGAAAACATTTTTTTTTCATACATAATTTCTAGTCAAAATAAAATAAAAACATTTTATTAAAAAAATGTTAATACACTTTGAAATAGTGAGCATTGTTCGATAAAAGAATCACTCAGTACATTTTTGTTATTATATATTTTTAGGTCTAGTCCGGTGCAAAGGAACTGCGTCGAAATGTTTAAACCTTATATTTTTGCTATCAACTATAATTTATGTGTAATCAAATTTTCAACAGGCGCAAAGTACTGTAATTAATAATTACAATTCAGTTTATATAAATACAAGAGGCAAACTAAAATATCCACGCCGAAAACGTATAATAACATTAATAACTAATAACTCGAAATAATAAGTAAAAAATAATATAACTATATTATTATGTGATGACAATAATTGTACGATAATCTTTAAAAGACTCTCGATAAAAGCAAATATTTAAAGATTGACTGAGAAGATTTATCAAATTACTGAATATATTCAAAATACATCGATAGAAAAAAATTTAAAGACCAGTGTCTGGCGAATTTCTCGGTAATTGTGTATTATTATTTGGTGACTTTTTAAAAACGAAATGTGTTCTGATTAAATAATATAATACTAAATGATACACATAGTTTACCGATATCTAATGGTGAATACGCGTCATGTTTTATGGTCAAAATAATAAATCATTAGCTGACATTAAAATCACTTTTAAACACAATCGTTATATTCAATAATCACATGATAATGTAAGGTAGATAGTAGGTACCTATAAAAAATTTCCATTAAACTCGTATGAATTTAAAACTTCATCTCATCTTCGTTCTACAAATTATATTCTATTTACACACTGTATCATTAATATGTCATAAAAATATAAGTACAATAATAATATGTTTTCTTAGAGTTTAAAACTTTACAAACTACCGACCGATAATGTGTGTATATTATATATGTATATATTTATTCGAGCATTAAACATCGTAATTAAATCTTGAATTAATAATTATACCCGGTATAGTGTATACTATTGATGTACGCAGATACTGGGTCTCTGCAGTCAATTCTACTGTTACTGAATACTTCGTGGTATAAGTACTGATTGTCCTTACATCCCCGTTAATAAACTTTCTCTGTGTCAGGTCTTGGTGCTACTTCGTAATGATAATAGGTAATAATAATAATAATAATATATTACTTGCCGGGACCGCGTGGAAAAAGAATAACACAACAAAAACACCATGTATACTTGTTGCAGTGTCGCAGAAGTACTAAAGCAGTTGGTTGAAATTCGGGTAAGAAGTTCTGTTTGATAATGTTTTGGAGATGAAAGAAACCGACCAATGATCTTGAAAGTGTTCGTTTTTCCGCTACGGATCGTGTATGAGTACTTGCATATTTGGTAACCTTATCTTTACTAACGCGTATTATAGTATAGCATATTTTACGTTAAAAGATTTCGTTTTACTCTGTTATTTTCAATGTTAGAACGAATCGAACCATCATCGAATTTAAGTAAGAATATATAATCCAAGGCCGCATGTAGGTTTTTTTTATGATACGAACATTTTAATTTTTAAAGCTATTATGAATTATTAAAAAATAATTATCAAATACGTTTATAATTTTAAAACGCTCATAATTTGTTTTGAAGTTTAAATATCATAAAAATCCCATTCACAAAGCCCTGGATTCTTACCATTTGGTTTTATAATAGGTCAATTCATTCTGATGTTATAAATTACAGATTAAATGTATTATTCTGAACTTAATATTTGCCATGTTTTGCTTTATAGTAAGACGGAGCTCATACAAGTGCACCACGTGGACACGACGTCCTCTTAAGGAAAAAAAACTCGTCTGTGTTATAAGAAACAAGATTTCAACGCAATACATTTCAATAAACGTATATTGTATTTGTATAATTTATATTGTTGTTAAATGATATTATTGTAATATCTAAAATTAATTGAATAAGAAACTCGGGCGTAGTTTATTTTTATTATTATCCCTGTGTATCGTTTGAAATAATTGTATGAATAAATACATGTAACTAGAAATAAATATACATTTTTATACGCCGCGGAAACAAGTTCTGTTCGAAACTTACAAGTTAATTCTTTTTAATCAATTTAATTTGCCCGTTTGAAACTTCTCATACCTACTATCATAAATTAGAATAAATAGACAAACATATATTTGTATTAATGAAAACATAAACAAAAGTTAATGTAATAAACGTTTAAAAGAAGTATTGCAGGAGAAAAACACGTGCTACATAGGCTTGGAAAGAGTAGTTTGATTATTCAATGTTTGTAATTTATTGTTTGTAATGTAATTTATTGATATTTGCAATAGAGGGCTTTAAGCTACATTACATGATTAAAGAATATACTATTATATTATTATGTTTATTCATAATTACCTAGGTACATAACTACAGTCGTAGCCTCGTAGGTAAAATCTGCTGGGCTACGAGTATCTATATCTCGAATATAAATTTACAAAAATGATTTTACGTGTTGTGTAATAATTGTCCATTTATCTTTAATCGTTCTCATAAATGTATAAAATAATCAAATGGAACAAATTTTATTATTTTAAATAAGAAAATAAGAAATATGCTACTTAATCCAAGAATAATCACTATTCAATAGTGAAATTCGTAAATTTTGCAAAAAAAGTAAGCAGATTTTAAATTAAGAATTTATGAATCAAATTTAAGTTATATTTTCTTATAATTCTGTTTGTGCTAAAAAAATATGCTGACATGATGTCATAAATATCCGAGCACTATTCATAATTTAGTGAGTCATTTAATTTTTACAGTTTTTCATTCGTAGCAGACTGGATAATTAAATATAAAATACATGCTGATCAATTATTTATTAATAAAAAATTCTGATTACTATTTTTGAGAGGGAATGTTTAATTGACATAAGAACCACCTATCTATCGGATTGATTAGTGTATGGTTTTTTTTTTTTTTTTTATCAAATGTCGTTTTAAAAAGTGCTTACTTATCTTTTCCGGTGAGCGCATCAAATCCGGATATTATCACATAATCGGCGAGTACCGTGTATTTTAGTGTTCTTTAATGATTAATACTTTTGTCTGTTACATAACATTATCGTAAATAATTACAAATTATAAAAGATAGATCAATACTGTTGATAGATGTAAACAATAAAAATACGCGTATATGAATATATGCGTATAATATCATAAGTTATTATTTTATGATAATATATATTTAAAACGAAGTAACTTATATTTAAGTTTTGTATATGTATGACACAAACTCTTCTTTTTGGGCAGTAAAAATGCTACAATTTTCAAATTTGAGTGTGGTTTCTAGTAAAAAAACGAAATCTAGTTAATACTTTGGGTGTAAAAGTAAGAAATTCTCAACGCCTTACATAATTACAAGGGAAAAAAATTAATGAAAAATAGAATTTTACACGCAAAAAAATTGTCAAATTCAAATTTTTTATTTTGTATAACTCAAACCGATCATAACTCAAAATACCATATATATATATATATGAAATTTACACCATTTATTTTTATTAGAATATTTTAAATATCATAATATTTTTCATGATTTTTTTATTTATTTATAGACATTTGGGAAATTAATTTTTTTTTTATACATATTGATAAACATTTTTTGCTAGGTTAAAAATCTAGACAATTTTATACGTTGTATATTATAGCTATTTAAAATTATTAAAGACACAATAGATATATACGCACGATCTTCATCCACCCAATGCATTTGAAATAAAACATAGACAAAATTCGTTCAGTCATCACGACAATTTACTAGTAATTTTGTTATAAATATTTCTTTTTTGTGGTTAAGAATTGAACATTTATTACAAAATTTTTCAAAAGTAGTTCATACTGTAATAAAAATATCTTAAACATTATTAAACACAGTATTTTGTATAGACAGTTCAAATGTAAATTTGAATGCAATTATATATTTAAACGCAGAATAACGATTTTAGTCGTTTTATTGTAATTTAAAAAATATTAATGGAACTTACTTAAAACTTTTAACGTATATTATTATTATATTTAATAAACAAAGTTATATTTTTAAATGCAACGCTTTCGGTAAAAATTAATCGAATCTTGGATTTCCCACTATTGTCTTGGCCTTCCCCTCGGTTGGCTTTTATTAAATTTCCATTTCGTAACAGTCCATATCAGAGGCCCTCTACTTCCTTTCTATACATGTGCCATTCACGTTAATCACGTGACCACTATATAGTATATGTATCGCTATTATTGAATAGATCTACAAGTTTTCTGTTTAATCATATTTCGTAACCATCTTCCTCGTTTCTTTTTTGGTTCAAATTTCTTAGCAGGATTTTTCTTTTGAAAATCATTAATTGCTGTTCATCCAAGTTGGTAGATGCTCACGATCCACAGGTATAATGTACAGTCTAACAAGGGTCTTATATAATCAAATTTTTGTTTTTCTCGATAGCTTTTTAGACTTCTTAAATAATTGTATTAGTAAAAATAGTAATTATTTTCTGCTATAATTTTTCTATCTATTTTTTCATGGCTATACTAATTGTAAGTTAATGTCTATTCCTAAGTATTTAAAAATACGGACGCTTTCAAAAGACAGAAATTGTATGATTATTTCAATTTATGGAAGTTTTCTTCTAGATATAATCATAAATTTGATTTTATTTTCAATGATGATAAGTCTGATAATTTTTGGATAATCATATAAATTATATATCAGAAAATATATTTACTAATATATAGGACGACGGATCGTGTTCGCCCAGAATCATTATTCATATACGATTTATCATTGAATTTAAATTAACACCAAACATTACAATGACTTACTTCCCAATGACGTGTTCTCTCGACAACTACTGTACAGCAAAGTGATTAATAAAATTGGTATTTTATTAATATTTTTTGAGAAAAATATTAAATTTTTTTAACAAAACTTGTTAAAATAGATATAACAAAATTATTTAATTTAAAATTTAGTGTTACTGTTTTTTCGTTTAAATATTTTATTTTTTCAAAATTTTAACTTTAAATGCTCATGAAACAACAGTGATTATTATTTAAATTTTCAATATTTTTTAATTTGGTGTAAGAAGAACTTAAGAGGAAATCTTATTAAATGTTCAAGTTCAAAAAAAAAAAAAAATGAAAATGATATTAACACATGATAATACGTTAATGTACTATCTAAAATAGTATAGAAGTATTTTACTTATAGAAATTACAACTCAACATTGTTATGTGACAACATTAATAGACCCCATTGACTGGCCATCCTTGTTTGTTCGTCATTGTTCTTAAACAAATAGCCGTCAATGATATTAAAAATATCAAATGTCTCGCAATCGACACTTATCACTTACCTAGGTGCAGGATACAACGTTGTTAAATAAAAAGTAGTATAGAGAAAGTGTCTTCTAAATTAATTGCGAATTATGGCGATCTTTGAATCAGGATCTTAATTTAAAATGTCACGAAACTAAGTGAAAAGAATAAGAAATTAAATTAAAACAGTTCATTAAATTAAACACGATATTTTTGGGTAAGTATAAATTCAAGTAGGAACTTATGGAATGTACTACATCAAATTAAATTGCGTTACCTATTTACATAAATTTATAGCTAATTCGGTAGATGTACAACATACATGAAATAAATAATAATAATAAAACATAAGTACTTATATACAATGTGTACAATGTAGGTACATATTAGTAACATATGTATTTGCTCATTACATTTGAATGTTTAAAAAAATTTTTTATTACATTTATGGCATGGTAATTGGTATGCATCGATAAAATATTTGTCATACCTACTGAATTTGTTTTTGCATTGTATATTTGTAATATACTAATGGTAGTCATTAACAATAAATAATGAACAATGGTTACCTGTTTATAAGACATGAATAATTTTAAACATGTATCAATATTAATATTCATATAACTAGATGTATTAAGTAAGTAACTAACCTAACTGCATTTTGATGAAATTTCAGTGGCGTAACTAAGAGGGATCATAAGGTGATTATAGATACATAGAATGATTATACATGCGCACCTATTCGCTTAGGAGCTCCGAAGTAATACAATGTTTTTCTTTTAATAATTTATAATAAAATATTAATTTTTTTATTAATAATTCAAAATTTTTATACAACTTTGAATTAATAAATAATAAGACATGCAATAATATTTCTAAAAATTGTATAAAATAATTTTAGTAAAATAATACGCTCCTCCCTCAGACATCCCTATATAATGAGTGGATGAGGCGGGCCATTGAAAATTTTTTTCCCAGGCCTCAAATTTTGAAACCATGTAACTGCTGAATACTACCATAAAAATTATAAGCGTTTTAAAAAATGTATAGATGAAATATTACAGCAATCGTGATAATATTATAAAACCAATGACATTGTTAACATATCGACTTACTGTACCTAGTCTATAATATTATTTAATGATCTAGCTATTGTACATAACATTAATTAGGTACCAGAATAGAACATTTAGAAAACAGGTTGGACTCCTGGGCTTTTAAAATAGATCTTGTGCATAATGCATTGATGCGTCGTGGATTCGATTGGTCTCTTGTCGTGGTGTTCTAAAAATTCAAAGTCGCTGCAGTCGCACATAACATGTGACACAACAAATATTGCGTTGATACTTGTTCTCTATTACAATGACACAGTGGACGGTACAGTTGAACATTAATCAATATCATTGATAATATTATAATACATATTTATTATTTTAATCTAATTCAATAATACCTGCAAGGATGTAGTCATGCGTGTATTTTATTCGCAAGGTGCAATCACGAACAGTGTGGTCATACACAATCATGAGTGATGATGTCAGTTGAAAGCATATTAGTAAACAGAGCGGTTGCATTCGTTGGCCGATTTTTACAGTCCAACCGATATTGAGCATTAGCTCTCAGCGATATGTCGACGACAATGCTTATAATGGCAAAGCGACCGTGTCGTTATAGGGAAACCAGTGCGATTTCACTTGCACACGTCATTGTGCGCCGAACAATAAATTGTCGTATCATACACTATCAATAGGTTGTCTAACTGGCGCTACTGTTTTGGTGTGTACAGCTTTGGAGGTTAAACGATTGGACGAAAAGGAAAGGTAATTTAACAGCCGGTGGCAATCATTTTCGTGACATGCCGAAGATATGTTTAATGGGATTCCTTTCATGGTGGTCGGCACAGCACTTGAGATACCGCTAATTAAACTGCAATTAAACGTCAGTTGATATTTCTGTTTTTATTAATAATTGTGCTTGCGAATTTGGGCGGTCTCTTTTAGGTGAAACAATTAATTTAATTTTTTGTCTAATAAACCGAAGATATATATGTATGCGTCTGCATTTCTAAATTCTCTTGTCATGAAAACAGTTTGTTATTTTCTGAAAAAAAAAAATGCAATAACGACCTTATAGCAGTAATATACTGCAGTGTTGAATAGACAGTTAACTAATAAAATTACACAACTCTGATGTAGCTGGAGAAGCCGTCTTATTTCTGTCCGTTATCAAGATTCGACGATTTTTCGTACACAGGTCGTAGTAAACAAACATCCTAAATGATTTAAAAAAATAAAGTTTTTGTCGTTTTAAATTCATAAAACGATTATTTATGACGTTATAAAGTTTGAGTGATATTATATTTGGGTAATTACGCATTCATTTTTTGTTAACACCTTAATCAAATTATTTTATTAAAAAAAAGTGTTTGGTTATATAATATTGTCATAATATTAATTTAATAGTTTAAATAGAAATAATAAATTGACGAGGAGGTTCGAGGAACACGCCAATAAATAATATAAAATGTCAATTGAATGTTTTTATGCAAAGTCACTTTACGGAATACGTTACGTTTGCGAGGAAAGCATATTATCGTTTATACAAATTTATCATGACTGATGTGCTGTCTAACCATTAATTTATCCGTGTTAAGCACGCGATTATTCCGTCTGGGCTCAATATATTTTTGCTTTGATCTCCTGAGGCCCTAAACTTTTAATTTATAATAATAATAATAAACTACGAGCGTATTATTTATTAACTACTAATTTGATAATTTATAATATTGAATAGGTTATTAATTCTGTTATTAAAATATTTTAAATTTTCTTAATCTATTACTTCTTAACACTGAATTAATATAATATATCTTATAAAAATCTATTAATTGTAAGTATTTATTATCGTGTAATACGTTATTTAAATACTTTAATAAATACATACATTTATTACTTTTTTACCCTTTAATTTGTATAACCATATTCACTATGGTTTTATTTACGTTAGATAATATTAGGTATAATATGTTAAAAAAAATATAAAGTTAAATGTATTAACAGATATATTATTATGTCTTGATTGGGGTGTATGACTGTAAGAGTTTAGGTCTAAAGGGAAAAAATTACATTTTAAGTTATAATTTTATAATTATACGCATTTTTCATTATTTGTTTTCAGATTTTAATTTAATAAATATATCAACTAAATAATTAGGTACTTATATTGATTTAGTTGGTTAATATAGTACAATTTTTTAATTTGATTTATTATTGTTAATTGTTATGGTCAAGTAAATTTTGGTAATCACAAACTATAAGAATATTTATAGCATATACATTATACACCATTATTATAATATGATGTATAGTGAATAATTTTCATCAAAGTCAAAAATTACATATGTATACATTTAAAAATGATTTAATATATTATTATATTCCTTGATAATCTTTGAACTTAGTTGTCGATAAGAGGAATGATTGTATGAAGAATACAAATTGGATTGGATTTTATCAAATATCAATATGGAATATTATTATGAACGCGAGTTTACGTTTTAAATATAATTCATTCACATATTTCTTTAAAATGACAAAACATTATAAATATAATTAACATTTTTTTTATTTATTAACATTTATATCATTTATTATATTATCACAATTTGCAATATACTGTACGACGTTTACGTGCTATATGTATATATTATGTTCGATTAAATTGAAATAAAATCACTACATTTAAATAATAATAATAATAAAACAATTATTGTGATGGAAGTAACCACAGAAAATAAAAATTAATGGCTTATATGGATAATATTAATAATAATACTAATGATAAGATGTCTTGTTGAGTTATCACAGACATTATAACGTTATCCAGTTCAAATGCATTAAATCGTGACATAATACCTGTAAGCTGTTAAGAACTTATCACTAACAATATTTAGAATGGTATGTATTTTATAAAATACAATAGAAATTACGATGAAATCACAATATTCTCGTGCCCTACTTTAGAAATAAGTACTACAACAAATAGGTTTTCTGTTAGCAACGCACAACCCGCGTAACAGATGACAATGCCTCTACAGTTTACTGTTAAATATAAATATGTATATATAAATTTATTTTTAGATTTTTCCAGACATTTGTCATTTTACTAGTACAGAGATTCTCTTTAACGATTCAGTATTTAAACATTATATAATAAATAATAATATAAATCGTAAATCGACGCTCCGGGAATATATTTTGGAATGCAATTCTGACGTTCCAATATTCAATTCTACAATATTCTAGTGGTCGAATAAACAACTCAAAATAATGAATATTTTATTGTTACTACCACGCCATACACGACACATCGCACTTCGCAGTGTGGGCCCGTCAGTATTTACATGCAAATAATATTGTAATAATATAATACATGAAACAACAATGTTTTTGGTGTTTTTACGAATTCCCGAGATGGTCTTCTAACGCAATCGTCGTATCATTTACGCAATTCGACCGGTACATGACGTGTTAATTGTAATATAACTAATGTATGCACGTAGTTAAATTTTATATTATTTTGTTGATTATTAGTTATTCGGATTTACTGCAATAGTAAAATATATATTATAATATACAAACATAATATACATAATACGAATATTGCGCTATTTTACGGGGTACCTATACTGCAATTCCGTTGGCGCGGTGTATGACATTTTAGTAGATAGCGCATAATAATAATAATAATATAAAGCACGTATGCCTACAATATTGTGACATGTGGTGCGCGCACACGATGAGGTGTGTCAGGTATGCTGTATGGTTGGCGGTTGCTGACGAGAGTATTATAGCCTTCGTCCTTACACCGTATTGAATATACTAAATTGAAGCCCGTACGAAATTGCATGCGCGTTGCATAAAACGGTGCGTAGGTATACTAATCGAATAAAAAAAATGTGTCAGGCTCGGAATGTCTATTGACTGAACAACAACAGTAACAACAGGAATAATAGATCTATATTTAAAAATGAAAATCGAGGCGGACGGTATTTATTATTTTATTTTATTTTTTAAAAATTTACCACACGAGTCGGTTAATATTTCCCGTTCGATCAATTGTATGCTTAAATTTGTGGTGAAAAATATCAAACAATAATTTGTAGGATTATAAGTACACGTGATAAAATCGTTTAAAACATAATTCAATTATACGAACAAATTTAATAATAAAATGTAAAATTAAACAACAATCATTGTGGTTATTGTTTTTTAACTTTAATAATTTGTAGACATTTATTTGAAAGAAAATTTCATAAAAATTATATAAAGTTGCTTTCTTTTCTTACAATTTATTATATAATTACGATTTGATTTCGTACACTAACAATATAAAATAAAAATATCTGTATTATACCTTCTCAAATTCGATTAATTTACGATGTCGGCATTAACAATAAATGGATTTCCCGTGTAAATTAATGATTATTAACTATGTAATATTTATTTAAATTAAATAATATGTTGCATTATGTATGAAAACCCTTTGTACTTATCACAAACTACCTTTAAAACCATGTTGTCGGCACAAAAACAATAGAAAAGTTGAATGGGAATTCAAAAATACGATCTTACATATCATTGGCTGTACCGATTAATTTTGACGTGCCTATGCAGTACCTATCATTTTATTAAGTCTTATTATAAATCTTTTCTCTTTTATAAAGTAGGTACATTATAAAATACACTTAATATAAAAATATACAATAGATGTGATTAATTTGTTCAATTCAATCATTCTTTATGTATGCTGTACTAAGTATAAGCCAGGTATTGAATAAGAGGTACCTATCTAACCAACCTATAATATGCCCACAATTATTATTTATTACACGTATTATCTCAGGCTTATAATTGTGATATGTATCGTAAGAATGATCGCAAATAATTGTATATATTGACGGATTTTTTTACTGTAAATAAAAATGTAAAGAATAATTTGGTAGTATAATCATTGTACTTATGTATTTTCTTAAATTATATTAAATAAGTTTTTTTTTTAATTATAATAATGTAATTATTGTAATTTATACATTAAGTATCACCGCCGGGTGGCTTTCTTCAAGAAATTCAAACGTGATATATTATATTTTTCAGCTTATATGATTAAAAGGAACCTATTATAGGCACTTATAATGTACCTACTAAAAAATTACAATTTATATATTTTTAAGAACGAATGCTAAAAAAACTTAGTGATATTAAAAATAGGAATTATAAATATATACTACTGAATGAAAATATCTTTGGATAATTGTTGAGCTCATTCGTATTCATTAAAATAAATGTCATATTTGTTACAAGTTATCTAAATCTTTTGTAACACATTTAACCCCTACAAGTCGGTCATAATCATATTTAGTCGTCAAGGATATTATAACAATAAGGATATTATAATGCGGCGTGACTGTACAGTTGTCTCTCCCCTTTGTGTATGTCTGTTGTCATAAACATCTTTATCTTTCTTCGAGGATTTTTTCGTGTGTCGTTATTTATTTACGACTTATGATATTTTTATCTGATATTTATAATCTATATCGTACCATTTTCGACTACTCGTATTAAACAAGTGAGAGTCTAACATGTAATTATTATATTAGTATTAGCGTTTACGATTTGAAAAAAAAAATATAAATATAATAATTGTGAAAAATAATAGCAATAATTCATACCATTTCAATAAAAACTGGCGGCTCATTAAAAAGATAATATAACAACAATCATTATTATGTAATGCATATCATAATTTATCATGTACCTAATAATCTAACATATATGTAGGCATGTGCGCAGAGTTCTAAATCTTTATAGAATCACTACTCACTAGAAAAAAACTAATTTAAAAAAAATAAAAACAACTCCTAAAGCCATTTGCATTTGAAATTAATGAAATATTTCGTATTTTATATTTTTGTATTAACATTAATTTTGTTGTGTCAATTTTTTTCTTATGAGCGATGTTTTAAAATAATGAAATCGATTACACCGTACAAATATTCCGATAATTTCAATTAACAGTTCAATTTATATTTATAATAGTAGTCAACGAACACAATATATAGTATAGTTACGTACTTGTCTACACAAACTAATTCGATAAACGTTATACTGATATAGGTACGTTGTGAGTACACTGATCGGTGCGCAAAAGAAAATGTCTTCTAATTATCTTTGAAAGTCATTGACGGATGGTTCTATTATGAAAATAAAACCATAAACGTAGTTCTAAAAGTTAAATTTAAACGAGATCGGTAAACTTTCAAATGATGATTGAAAACTTATATGTACATTATAACACAGAATGGTAAATTTTAAATTGTTTATCAGAGAATACCAAAACAGATTGCCTACTCCCAAAAAATTGTTCAGCGAGTTATCATGAAATAAATTTGAGACAAATTTTGTTTTGAAAATGTCTTTTTTTTTTTACAAACCCTAACATTGGACAGTTATAACAAGGAAAACTAAAAGCACAACTATTTAAATGACCCACGTGAAACATAACTTAAGTATACACACTTGTACATAAAAACATAATTCAGGCAATACTCCAATGAGATCACTGATTACATTGTTCAAAGTTTATATAATTGTTATGTATATGCATTTACAGGCCTTTGAGACTTCGAGGTAAGATCGTTTCTTCGTGAAAAAACCAAAAATAATAATAATGTTCCGAATAACGATGCTTAAGATAATGAGTATCGAACCGTAAATCGTAATTTTTTTGCAAGACGAATATTGAACTATATTCAATACGTGTAATACTCGTATACTATACAGCTACATACCTACAATCGAAGGTTCGTTCGTAATTAATGCGTCATGGTAATCCGTTAAAGTTCGTGTTTTTTTCAGTGATTGGCCGTTATATATACAAGTAGATCAAAGGTGAACGCTTTATCGTGTTATAGATACACAGATTAGGTGTACCGTTTGTAAATATTTTGTAGTTACGCAAACCGTGGCTGAAAAACGTGTTCATTACTGGTCTTGTTGTAATAGTTATTATAATATGTTATATATTATATTGTAGCTATATAAAATATATATTATGATGTATTTGTATATTTAAATTGAATAAAATATGTTTCTACGTTCTTAAGAAAACTATTGATATGCGCTTGTCAATTTATAATTAATATTTAACTAATAATAACAAATATATTATATTATATATGACAGCTAGTACGTGGTTGCATTTGCGTGTTTTGTTTCAATACGAAAATATTCATCGATGAAAAAACGATCAATTTGTGGTGGGTTTAAACCGAGGTCTAGTTTGTGTAGATAATTTTGTAGTGTAATTATCCGCATATTTTGGCTCCAGAATAATATATTAAACGTTGTTATGTTATTTTACAAATATAAATACTGTCTGTTCATATTATTAATTTGTTGTCGACACTAGAAACTGTTTCGGGTATTAGCCATTAGGTTAAAATTTTAAAATATTTGTATTATTGTACTCAAATGGTTGTTTTTACCTACAAATTTATAACCAGAATATTAAAAAAATACTGTTTTTATTTTTATTATTATTTTGTTTACAATTGTTTGTACCTAGAGCTAAAACACGGGTAACATTTTATAGTTTAAATACATAGTGATTTAAATATATATATATATATATATATATATATAGATAAATATCAAAAATACATTTTGTATTTAAAAATTACCAACAGAGATGAGACAGATATGAGATGTATGATGAGATGAAAATAGTTTACACTCGTAAATAAATTAACCTCGTAATACTAATTAATTTAGTAATAATTAGGTCTTTTAAAATATCGAATAAGAATAATACGAGGTGCTCATTTCTCCCCCCCCATCATCCTAACAATCTTGAATTTACATAATTTTACATTTATTTTATCCAATATCAGTTTTTTTTTATCTATTTATATTAATTAAATTAAACAAATAAAATACGCAGTTATAACAAACACAATTTAATCTATATGGATAGACAATTGAGGTTTAGCAGCTTAGGTTTAAACGTTGTTAGTTTTAATATTAGGGTGAATTGACCTATTACTTATACTTTATAGTCCATGGGTTTAATTTTGAAATTACTAATGTGTATTTTTAATTGTAATATTTTGCATACTTATAACACCTGAAAAACACTTAACTTTGTAATCTTTAAGTTTTATAATAGGTCAATTCAATCCAATATTAAAGCCAACAACTTTAAACTTGAACTGCTGAACTTAAATTTGCCAAGTTACCAACTTGGAAGACGGAGATAAAAACTACGGGCGTGGAATAAGTATTCTTAATAGTTTTATTTAATTAGAATTTTTAATTTTATTTGAATACAATTTCATACATTTTTATGTACTTAAATTGATAATTTAACAAAACATAATAAGAGAAAAAAATTTAATTACATTTTGTGATAGAACCGTATATAATAAATTGCAAATATTAAATAATTTTTTTTAATTAACATTAATTTCATATGAAAAAAAAACCACAAATAATTAAATCTGTCAATGAGTAGTTAACTTAGTTTATAAATTAATTACCCAAAATTGGTGATTCGACCAATAACATTTTCAGGGAAAAATAACTAGTAGAGTATAGTTATCAATAATTAAAAATTGTTTTTATTGTTTCCATAATTGCATACTAAAATTTTTATTTTTTTTTAAAAAACATGCAAAAAATATATTTGTTAAACTAAAAAAACATATATTTTCGAGTTGTATTGGAATTCCATTTTATCGACATGCAATCATTAATAAATACTATACATAAGATATAACTTGAATATTTTTGTGTTGTGCACTATTGACTATAAATTATTATGGATATTATTATTTAGCAAATACCAAATAGTAATAAGTTATATCACATTACTTTGCCACGTTTTACATAAATCTGGCAGCAGTGGCAACTATGTAGTATGTATCAAGTTCATCGTAGTAAGTCAACAATGATAATATTTAATAGTTAATATACTAATTAATTAAATATTTATACTATTTAACCGTGAAATTTTTTTAATTATTCGATATTTATACGTTTTATTTGTTATAATTTATAATATTATTTATGTTATAATAACAAGGTTTATATCTTATAAACTTTGTTATTATTTTTAAATTTTTGCTTTTATTTTTTTTAGTGCTTGTTGTAATAGAGAGATGTAATTATTCATAGCGAATTAAGTTTTTGTAGGGAGTGTAAGTCAGTCCGGAAAACGCATGATAAAAAAAAAAAAAAGAAAACTTTTAATTCTCTACGCTCAAGTGTCAAGGCTCTGTATCATCAGCCAGATATACAGAATTAAAACAGCAGTAGGTGGATTGTCCTCTTGTTCAACCACGTGACCGCTTTTTTTAATATACATATACGTGGTTGTGCATTGAGTTTTTGTAGTCAGAACGAGTGGCAACTAGACATTTGTATTAAACTCAATAACATTGCCTATAACTTCCTTAGACCGTAATCTCGACAAAATGCACGTACATATATCCCCCTCATACTCGAGGAGGTGAAGCTATCCTCTAGCAGTTGAGTGTAGCTGCTCTGTGTGGCGTAATTGATTGGTATCTTGAGTGGCGTTGTCGGGCGAAGGTCCTGAAACTGCGTTGTTCGTGTCACCTCAGGAAAGATAACGTTAGATACTTTTTAATTCGACGTAATCAGCTTTCAATGCGTTAAAGTCCCTTTAAAGCGCACTTTTACAAAATATTTGATCTATAATTTAATAATGTATACTACGTGTACATTATAAATATACGTATAGATAAATTATTGTTATATAATAATGTTGTATAAATGATATATTATAATGACGTTGGATAATTTAAACTGTGTATGTTTAATTAATACATAGGTACCTACTGATTATTTAATATCTGTAAGATAGCACACAGAAACTTTATTCAAATTTAACTCCAATAAGGGTATCTGTTTGAAAAGATTTTGGTATGCAATTTTCAAGTCTTATTATAATCTAGATTTGTAGCAGATACCAAACATGCTGGTATTGTTTTGATATTATTACGCTGAAACTTTGTATTAATAGATAATTAAAATATAGACATAATAATTATTTTAGTTTAAGATTTATGCAATTATTTGAATAATAAATAATACATTTAAAGATAATCATAGCAAAAAAAAAAAATGCAAATCTATTATATTTTTTGCTGATTTTTTTCGTAATTATATTTATTATGATTTTTGCAATTTCCAATTTAATTATATTACACCATTTGAAATATACCTGCATATTAAAACGCAAGTTCATCAATATATCTAACTTAAATAGGTACAATAGTTAAAAGATTATAATTTATATAATTAAATTTAATTATTAAGTAAATTATATTAATAATAAAAAGTATATTTTAGCGTTAATACGCAACATAGTTTTGCAAAATTGCAAAAACATTAAATAGTTCTCAATAACAATTTAATTATTTTATAATAATTTATGTACGTAACTTTATATTTGTTAATACGTTGTGAATATTAATTATAAATATGACTAAGAGTTAAAAGTTTTATTTTCGTTAACATAATATGAAAACATACAATTCTTTATAAATCTGCGGTACCTACCTGTGCTTTTTATACTCGATAATTGTACTTAGCTTTACCATGCATATTATGGAATTCAAGTATTAGATACTCCGATACTCGCCGGCGATATCAAACTTTTAAATTTTTAGTAAATAATGCATATTATTCTGTAGATAAAGGTTATTTATAACCACGTATATCAAAATATTATGCTAATCTTAAAAATCTTATCGTTATTTTGTTATACATTATACAAATCATTCTTTTTTTTATATAATAAATACTGTATAAATGTTTCAAAACACTGTTCACCATAAAATATGTATTACGAAGATGTTATTAACAATATCATTTGATAATTGCGTTTTAATTATAATACCCTCACCCCGTATCTCACCGAGAGAATCAACAGATACATGTGACTTTATATACTTATGTATATTGTATTTAGTATTTTTGTATTCTATACCCGTAAAATATATTATAATAGTATTTACTTTGATATCATGATTTGAATAAACGACAAAAGAAAAAAAAAGGTGTCAATAATAATATTTACTTTCGCATATCATACAGTTTGAAACTGCAAACTACAGGGGACAAAACAGCAGTATCCAGATTGGAATCTCCTGGGGGGTTACGATATAGTATGGTCACCACTGTCTTGCAATACAATATCGCATATATAATATATATAAACTGTTTAACTGTACACAAACACTCAGTGAAATATCGATTCGCAAACCCGTGTCGTTGCAGCACGGAGTCCAGACAACTCATATTTATATAAATCAACTCATACACGCGCGTATGTATACGGCACACATGCGCATACATATGGGAGGTCCTGACCATATGGCAACGCGGTGTATCTTTCAGCGAGCCCCGGAGAAACCGTATGCGAATTCATCAGTGCAGCTATCAATTACTATATTATGAGCACTTAGTGCTAACTTCAGCAGCAGATTTTATAATAATATGTTTTATCGACTACCTACCTACCTACCCATACAGTGCAAGACGTAGTTGGAGAGGCATGAAAGTGGTATATATTATATTGACCAATAGTAATATAATAATGACAGCTTCAAACTGAATCGTGTAGGCCGCGCTCGCAAATGTCGAGTGTTATATAGTTTGTACCTTGGGTAGTCAGTCTCGGTGCTCGGAGACAAAAAATTAGTCCCACCTTGAACAACTGATGTATTCGTTACGATAACGCGCTATATTTTTTTCTCCCGCGTTTACGTGTATTTCCTTTTATCGGTCTAATAATATCATGTAAAAGGAAAGGAATAATGTTCTAACAAGAACACACAATGAATATGTACTTATATATATATTAAAAAAAAAAAAAAAAAAAAAAAAAAAAATTATATCTAGTTGAGAACGATCAATTATTATTCTTTTAAATGGATTAATGTAACAGGTCTCACCCCATGAACCAGTTAACACGAAGAGGTAAATGCATTGTGATTTCTTCAACATAGGTTAATTTAATTTAAAGAAAAAAAATGTTTTATATATAATAGGCCTGAATATATAATGTAAAAAAAAAAACGTTTCGTGCATCCATATTTTTTAAATATCTGGATGTATACTTACTTTATGTTTCAATGAAACCGGTTGAAAAATCATGTATTTTAAACAGCGGGGTGAGAAAAGGTTTAGAATAATAATATATCATAATTCATAAGTATTAAAAAAAAATGTTTGATGTTCAACAGAAAACTGGAAAAATGAGTTTTTATACATAATATATTATAAGAAAAAAAATATGGTATTATGTTTATTAAATGTAGATACGTCATACATCAAACAAAAACAATTATGCCCTACGGGATATAATTTTATAAATTTTTAATAAACTCTAATATACTTACAACTTATATCCAAATTCCTAATAATATTATATAAAGTAATATACAACAGTTATTTTTGAATGATAGTTAGCCCTTATGCAGTTATAAAACTATTGGTTTATGTAATTTGCATATTCAAATGATTTACTTTTAATATTTCACCCTGAAGAAAACATTACATAAAACCAAGATTTAGAATTTTAAAAAATTTAAAGATTATGAAACTTAAGCGTAATTATTTTATTTTATATAATACACAATAACATTATTAAAATATTTAGATTTAATTTTAGCTATTGCCTACTTATACTACTTTCACATTAATAATTTATTATGTATACTATTTTAATAATTAAATATTAAGTGCATTGTTTTTGAAAAAAATGAAATTAACTTGTGTATATATAATACACAAAAATATGTTTTTAAAGTATTTAAAAACATAAATATTTTCCTATTTATGTGAGGCAAATAGTAAATATAGAGACACTTAATACACTCACACGAGATTATTTTAAATATTATCTTATTGATTGTTTCATTGTTACCATATAATAACAGTATATTATTTTACGTGCTACCTGCTTTTTAAATCCCATAACATTATCGATGGAGTTTACTTACTACTTGCTTTTTGTTATCAATGGTACCTATGGGAGCTTACATAGTATATTATAATAATAATCATAAATCATTGAATTTTAATGTGTCCCTCGATAATATAACATATTATTGTGTCATAAAGAGGAATTTTCTTAGGTGTAGATCTTAATAATGACAACGATAAAACAGATTTAACTACTTTAATCAAAAACATTTAAAACATTTGTACAGATTCAGTTGAAAGAACATCCGGTTAATTCTCCAGATTAGCTACACACGCTGCGTATTTTCAAACATAATATTATATTATTATAGGTAATTTTGTTTATGTCTATGGTAAATCGGAATACAAAAAATGATCAAGTGTATAATATTATGTAATACAGTAAGACACGATTAATTGTAGAACAGTTTTAATTACGATTAATTGTTGTGGGAAAAAGTGTCCGATGATAAAAATTTACCAGATTCAACAGTCATTTTTGTACTTATGCGCGTGTTTAATAAGCCTTCACAAACTTGTTTTAACATCTTGGACGGCTTAATGATACACTATAGTAAATAAATGCAGTACAAATCGACAGTATAATATTGTATGTTTTATATAATAATATTGTTTTCGAAATTGTTTGGATGTTGACCTTCTATAGGTACAATTACGTTGTATAATTGTTATAGTACGTATTGCGTTGAAGCGTTTTGTGTATTCTAGCAAAAATACTAAACATACCACCTACAGGTCATATAGCCATAATATTATAATAAAAAACAAACGAACGAAACTTTTGCGTTGTATCAATATCGTCGATCATTCGACAGAAACAGTCGATGACGGACATTGTTTTACACAACACGGTCTCACTTATATAGAGGCGCGCACGCATAATAATAATACAAATTTAGCATTTAGCTGCTACAGCAGCAGCGGTAGTAGCAGTCGACGCGCGTAATCTCGTGTGGACCTCGTTTATTTAAACGACAAATAACATATTATTATGCTTCCTTTGTTTCTTGCACCGTGGTGACTTGGCGGTTTTTATTTTTTATTTTTTTTTTTTGGCCATAATTTTTCAAACGCGATCTCTCCTCTCGAACGAGTGTTATTGCTTGTGTACGTGCTCGACGTTAAAACAAACATGCTGCCATCGCTCGCAAATACGATTTTTTAACATTACTAATAACTATATAATATAACATTGTTATCGCTTTATTATATTGATATAATCATAGGCGAGATTTCCGAGAGGTGGGAATACAAATTCTTAACTGTTATAATTATCATATTATAATTATATTTTATGATTTATTGTATAATATTGTTATAATAAAATATGATTTTTAACTTAGTAATTATGTTTTGAGTTTATTTCTTTTAGACTAAAAAGCTTAGCTGTCCACAAGTTCAGCATGGTTGATCTACAACTTTTCGAAGTACCAACAGATTTATATTTAAATCAAAGATCTAATAAAAATACCAAAAAATATCGGTAGGTACTCATCCCTTCTATATGTATAAAAGTATTATCTTCTTCGGTAGTTGTTAAAACGCGATATATATTAAAGCCTATAATTATATACTGCAGGCTTCAATTTTACGACCATGCGTTTTGTGTTTCTCTAAATAAATAAAGACTACACGGATATATTTAAATAACAGTTTTTCAAAGTAGAATCGACTAACTTAGTTTACTGATTCTGAGTCAAAATTATTTTGAATATTTTAATAAATAAAATTACATGTTCGTGTTTCCATCCTAATCGATTGTCTATGTTTATTATACTTACCCACATATTTTAATATTATACATGTATTTACATTATATGGCATTTAAAGTTCGAATTTGTCTATTTCGGGGCTCGTAAAACAAATATCGAAGAAAGACAAAGTATTTTATTTTTATAAATAAAAAAAAGTATTTTTATTTTTGTTATAAAAAAATTATAAAACGTTTACACACGTCATAAAGTCCACAGTTCCGGACTTTGTACGGAGGTAGAAATAAATATATTTTATATATTTATTCACATATATTTTATACCTATTTTGTTAGTAAAGTTTTAATGGTTACTATAACACAATTGCTGATTAGGTATATATTATCATATTTTGATTTTATCGAATTGATTTTAATTGTATTATATTAAATATTAATAACATGAAATAAATACGATTCATTAAAACGAATACAAACATATTTTCAAAACTAATCAAATTTGAACACTCGGATATTATGTTGGTTTATATTTTACAGTGTTGACGTTACGTAGGTATACGCAGATAAATTAATATATATATTTTATGTATAGTAATATTGTAGTATAAACATACAATATATATATATATGTAACGTGGTTATATTTAATTATTTTCGTCCGGTGTTAAGCGTTTCCATTGCGTATTATGTATGTATATTATAGCTATATTACACTATATTACAGTAGGACTAATGTTTTTCAGGTAATTATAACCACATGTATGTAGCACAATAATAAATCATACATATAACATTGCAAGATCGTATAAAAAAATAATGTTACTAGCTCTGATAAAATAAAATCCGTATAATATCATCATCATCAGATACGACGGTATCACTGGTGCAAATCCCCAGATGCAGCGAGCGCACTTGTCCCGCAAAATAATTTAGTGGTATGCGTATATATAAAACAGAGAATTCTATAGTCGACGGTTGAGGTTATTTATTTATATAATTATATTTTAAATGTTATGTCGTATGATTAACTCGTATAATTCATGATGATTAATGAAGAGGGTATAGGCGGTGGATGCTGTATATCAGCCGGTACACTTTTAGGTTTGCTACCGTCCCGTATACTCGTAGACTATTCTGTCTACAAGACGACCATATCAATAATATCGTAGTCGTGGTATGGTTACGGTGCCATTTTCATCGTCGAAAATCGGTTGCCGCGGACTTTCTGTCGAATTTCCGCGTTTAAATCTCGTCCGGCAAAATATAATATTATTATCGTACCGAACGCCGCTACGAAGCCCGCGCCGGTCGATCACCGCAGTCGTAGTATACTATATTATTGTAGCAGTAGTAGTCGTCGTAGTAGTCTTCGTAGTAGTATTATCGTAGTGGTACGTTGGTCCCGACACGCGCGATTTTAATCGTATACGGATCGCGTCCCCTAGACCGGTTTCAGAGATTTCGACGGCCGGGTGTTGTGTACGCGCGCGGTCGTACAACCTCGGCGCGGGGGTATCGCCGCCGCTTTGTCGCAGGGGAGTGGTCGCAGGTGTTTTACCCATTGTACGCGGTGGCCGTACGCATCGTGCGTCGGTGCTAGCGCGTGCGTACCGCGGCGGCGGTGGCGGCGGCGGCGGCAGTGGCGACCACAATAACGTGGCCCCAGTCTCGTACCGACGTTCGCGCCGACCGCTCGTCCTCCGCGTCGTGTGAGACAGTCTTTTGCTGCCGCCGTATTCTGGTGCGCGTGTCGCGAGTGCATTCTGTTTACGCATTTAGTTTTTTTCCGTCGCGCGTGTATTCTTCATCAGTGCCATACTATACACACACATAAACACGCTTAGATTTTTTGGATTACTGTATGATGTCCGCGAGCCGATAACTCAGGTGAGTCACATCAAAATAATATTAGATTACAATAATAATAGACGACGTTTACAGCCGATAGTTGTTACGACCGCGACTATATTATAATATCTCCAGCCGCGGCCGACGTCTCGGTCGGGCGAAAAATTTGTGGGGGGGTTCTGAAGTCTAAGCATTTCTTCGGACCGCTTGCGCTACGCGATTAGCAACTTAGCATCCATTAAACGATAATATATTTTAATAATGACTCTGCACAATACGTGCATATAGTAGTTAATGCATTTTATATGATGATAATATTATAATATTATTATAAATTATATTACTACAGTCATCAGCGGCAAGCGGCGTAAATCATAAATACGCTTATTTCAAAACTGCAGGGCTGTGACGTTTTTCAATGCTCGAATTTTCCTCCCCAAACAGCGCCCGTGGATCTCGACTCTAGACTTTGGCTTACGACACCGCGGTGTGGTTCAGTCGGACATAAACGATATGGTGCACTTTTGCTCGCCGTCCACGACCACGTCGTAACACGATTCGTACTCGACCGTGCCGGGCTTGATTTCGCGCGTAATCGATACGTCCATTAACATCACAACGTCTTCGTCGTCGCGGTCGTAGGTCTTCAGCGAGAGGGTTTGAAAGTGGCTTACTAAGTGGTCGGATAGGCCACCTACGCCCATATACAATAATACCTCACGAAGCGTCAACCATTAATATTATCCATCCCGTCACGAATTGTTTCCGGTTGGCGGGCTCGGCGGGACACGGGTGACCGTGGCGACGACGATTGTCGTCTTGGTCGTATAAATTATTGTCATCATATTATAGGGGTTATTTTTTTGTGCATGTGACTGAGGGTGTGAGGGTCGTTATACACACGAAATGGCCACTGTTTGTATATTATATTTGTATAGATACCACCTACCTACGTAATCTGTATTATGCGCGGTGTATACCTATAGAAATCTTTTTGGTAAACAAAAAAAAAAGGGAAAAAATCACCTTGATGGCTTGTACGGCACGTTTCGCTCGAACACACCATTATGATATTATATTATTGTGTCTTGCCGTCGTCTTCGCGTCCGCCGTCACCGGGTGGCACCACCACGGGGACATGAGATATAATGCACTTTGCGGCCGTCCGGCGCCTGTACGGACGCGACGGGCCGCAAACGTCCGACTGTGACCGTTTACCTGGTCCGTGGCGCCATACGGGTCACGACAATCACGATCTGTGGCGACAGCAAGAAGGGGGTAGGACGTAGGTGGTATTAACCCCAACAGATATAGCTTTATGTCGTCTGTATAGATTCTATACTATAGAATAATGTGGTAGGTATATACAATATAATGTTATCACTTATAATATATTGTATATTATTGTAACTACAGTCGTGTGCGGTTGTCGTGCACGATATTTGCATTCGTACCTACCTCCATAACAAACCCGCACTTAATACGCTGATCGTTTTTTTCCCGTTCTTTCAAAGAGTAATACATCGCGGTAGGATGGCGTAGACTGCGCGGTTGTAACCTAGGAACCCACGACCGCGAAGTGCTCGAGCGCGCGGGTGTGGATCCACGAAACATGTTGAACTTCATAGGTACCGCCTAAATCTACTCGCAGGTTACCATATTATTATTATTGAATTTTTAAGCCGGCTTATATTTTATATTTATACGAAAAGGAATAATATTGTTCAAAAAAAAAGAAAATAAATAATAAACCATATTATAAACCGGTTGCACCCTGTGACATCCGAGAACAATAACCCGCTCGAATATAGCCATATAGGTATACATACACACATACATACCCGTGACAATAATAATAATATGTATTTTATAATAGTATATAATGTGTGTGCGCGCGGTTGATTGTTCTGATGACCTTGGTTGACCCTAGGGCCGGTGCAGTGTCTCTGTACATTTTTTTTCCGAGAAAACTCTTGGAACTAAGGTACCCCAAACACGTTGGTGTGTATATATATATGAGTGTATATATATATATATAGTATTAGTCCGTCTCGCAGCTCCCGAGTTCGAGAGGGTGTCCGCAGCCAACATAATAATAACACAAGCATATAGCAATGGTTTACTGCACGTACATATTGTTATTGTATTATTATTATTTATTATAATAATATAACGACGGTTGGTGTGTGCGACAAAACTCTACAGACGTCAAAAAATCTTACCACCGATGTCAAACTAAATGAAAAGGGTGTTCACTTCGAATGTTATAAATTTGAAAGAATAAGATCGGAGACATCGCCGCTATATATATTACATTATGTAGTGTATTTGTGTACGGATTGAAATGTTTTTTACGCGTTATACATGTTAATGTGTGATTATGTTTAATTGTTTATGGTCTTCTGGAATCGCAATATACAAGTATACACTTAATATTATTAATTTACCATTTTTGCGGAATCACATATGGTATTCTTCTATTGTCTATACCCTTTCAATCGACTGGGTTTGGCATTGTTCTTAAATCTATCTTTTATTCTATATTAAAGTATATTATATTATATTTTTTATAAATCAATCAACAGATAACTGACGCCAGAAATTTTTGATAGAACCAGTTTAGAATAATAATTATGGAAAAAAAAATGCGAGGTATTTGAATTTATTTAATTTACCCATTTTTTATCAAATATTTTAATATATTTTGTTACAGTGGATATAGTTACAAGAGTTATAAAATGTTAAAATGTTGACTCATTAATGTTTATAATCATTTGTCTTACACATAATATAGGTTTACTATTTTGGAATTGTTTATTGAAAATTACAAAATGTGAATTATGATCCTCAATTAAATTTTGAAGTTTTTAATTCATAATCATTGAATTTTAACATATTATATGTATATAATGCTTATGCAGGTAGTCATTTGATATGTATAGATATCTACTTATACAGTTTAGATTTTTCAAACCATTTCAAAATATTATAGTATTTTAACACTTATATAGATTCAATAGTTTCTTAATCCTGATCATATACCATGTACGAATATATAAAATTGTGTGAAACAGTCTATTTTTACGAAAAACCTGTGGATGATTTAGAGGTGATTTTATAAATCCTGTCTTGACGGGGACCGATCGGCACGTACGTAATCCTCGGGAAACTGGCAGCACATGTCGTCAGACTGGAAGCGGTCAAGCTTTGTTTCGTTAAAGAATATTATAAATAATACACACTTAGTGACATGTAAATGATGGTTGATAATAGAAATCGAATTTCGTCTCACCAAACGATATTATAATAAATTAATTATACACGAACTCATTGACGCATACAGCTCAACAAAACATAAAATAACACGAGAATGACGAAGTCTAAGTGAATCTAACAGCGGAGATGCAGATAAAATAACCAGTCGATCATTTTATAATAACGGCCAAGGACTAACGGAAAGTATCTCTGTTATTCGTTCACCGCGAGTAAACAGTATCTACCTATAAATTATGATAGATATGTGGTTGGTAGTCTCTTCGTCGTTTTTACTGTTATTGGACTATAGTATTAGAACCTTATCGTATTTCGTCGACAACTTTCCGACTGCATCCGTTCACGAACTCAAAAAGGAGGTTCTATATTATAAATTCGCGGACTGCGGTCCCACTACAGTAACCAGGGTCAAGCAGCCGATGAAATGTTATTTACGGTATACTTATGGTAAGTGGTAACCGTGAAATTTTCTATTGGTCATCATCCATACTTTTCACATCAGTATTTTCGTGCCGTTTGATGCCTATTGATTTTGATTGAATAGATTTCTCGTTGCTGTCCGAAAATACATAGTGTGCACTGCACTATATCTTTAAATTTATAGCCATTGTTGCGAAGAGCGATGCAATTTTGGTGAATTATTGAGTCTTAAAAAATTCTCTGTACCACATCTAAATTACGCGTGCGAGTAACTCGTTAAGATAAGATGCACATTAGTTACCTATAATATTATTCACAGGTCTGTTAGAATTAAATCAGCAAATTGAATACAACTTGGTGAAATTTATTTAAAATCTATTCTATTTACGCATATTTTATGTCAACTGTAATTTGTAAATAGTTGGAAAATCTAAGTAAAATATTCGTAAGATAATAGTGTGACGTACTTATGAGTTTATTTTACAATGTCGTTGCTTCATATTATTCATGATATTTAATCATATAAATGATATTTACTACCTACTAGATCTGCAGAGTTATTCTATTATTGTTGGCTGTGATGAACTGCAGCGGTTTAAATGTGTAGGAAGTGAATTTGGCGAGAGAGACAAAAGACTAAAGCGTCTCGAATATAAGACGTTTCAATTTTTAAATAATGGTGTATTGAGCATGTGTGTATAAACATATAAATACCATCTAATAAAGTTGACTCAGAAAGTGTAACAACGATCAGGCATGGTTTTTTTTAATTTGCTATGATAAAAATTTCGATGTTTGTGCTTTACTATAATTAAACACTACATAAAAATAATGACACACAAAACATAGTATGATTATTTGTGTTACTTTAACTACAAATGTTACGAGAGGTCAGTAGGACCTCGAGTTTTGCGAGAAGAGTCAATAAAATGCATAGCACATGACGGACGACGTAATTATGAATTAAAACAATTAATTTATAGTTCAAACCTAAAATATAAGAAATCAAACATTATAACAATCCATTCCCCAGTTCTCTATAAAATCTTAAAAAAAAACAAGAAACAGCCGCTTATTGATTACCACGTAAACTTTTTTCATCTCTTTATCTTAATCGACTAAATAGTTTTGATATTTAATACTCATGAGCCTATACTTGGTCACGGTTTTGTAGTCCATTATACAGCCGTTTAATGTGTAATTCAAATATTAATTAAGGATATAAACACTTGAAAACACCATATGTTAGTCACTTCCTTATATCGTAAAAGATTTGTGGTGGAATGTTTTTAAAATTATTTTCACTTTAGTCATTTAAATCGTTAAATAATTATTGTGGATCTAAAACTATTTAAAATATATTATTTAGTATTAAGTGCATAATAATTTAGGAACGTATATACTATAATCAACAGCGGCGCTGAAATCTAAAAATTTACACATGATATTAAACACCTCCACATAAAATGTTGACGCCCACCTAAGTTAGATTAATGTGAATTTGAGCACTCAATAACAAAGGTAATCACCTACCTACTAAATTCACCTATGACAATTTATTGTCATACGTAAATGTATTTTTTGGCGCCACTGATAATCAAATTATTTTAACATTCTTTTAAATTCATTATAACTTGACGTATTGAGATTTGTCAGATAAATTATCAGTTTTATATTTTGTATAGATTGTTATTGCTTACTATTATGAATATTTAAGTTTATTCCATTACCTAATAGTTCTAAATAGGTTAAATCTGTTAGGTTATATTTTACATTTTATTAAAATAAAAAAGACCGATAATAATGTTTTTTTATTGATTAATACAATAAAATATTAACATATTATAATTATGATAACCTATGTATTGTAGTCTTTTTAAGTTACTGTAATTAATATATTTTATTGAAAATTTTAAAATATATTTTTAATGCAAATATTTAGGCTATTTAAAAATCATAATCAAATATATAATACATTGAATTTTATTGTAAGATTATTGTTTTAAATGTATAGGGAATAATAATATTTTTATAATGTTTAATAACTTATTTTAGTTTACGTTTAAAAAGTTATTAGTTGTTATTTTATTTATTTTTGATTTGATATCCTCTTTAGGATTGAAATTATGGTAATACGTGAATAATACCTAAATTTGTAAATTGAATAGGGTTTTGAATCACTATTCTCGTAAATAATTTTTAACCACGGTAAAAAATCCCATCTCTGGTATTGCGGTTGTTTTGTGGTTAAATACTACAGCATTGACTATTATCCCCGATTTCACTGGTCATGAGTGTGTAAAGTGTAGGTATCTTCTCACACGCATACAACTATATTATAATAAGTATACACTACACACCTGTATGCTTTTAGGTTTTAGAAAATACAATATTATAATCTTCATTATCGATACACTTAACGTTTAACACAATAGTTTCCGCACACGCGTTAATAATAATGGAAATCGTTTCTTTTCTGGCCGTACGCAGCGTATATTTTCTTTTACAACACAATGCCTACTGACAATGACAGATGAACCACGTTGTACCATGTACATAGCACGTGCTACGCAGGTTTTAGAAAAAGTAGACGAAAAAAAAAATTAGACCCATTGCTCGAAAAAAAAAGAAAAAAAAGAAATATATATAAATATATAATATGTATATATATACTTTATACCTATGTATATAATATAATAATAATACTATATATAAAAACCGGTACCATCTGTGGCGGCTTCGGGGACAGTGGTGTGCATCTTTTGAGGCTGCTATACGGTCGGTATAGGATCCGACGGCATACAATGGATTATCCGTAAAACATGTGCGCCTTCTATGGTCAATTTTAATTACGAGTCTTCTAACTTCTTCCACATTATGGTCTATTATATTTTAAATATATATGTTTGTGTGTACGTGTACCTATATAATGTAATATTTAAATGCACCCGCCATGTTGGATATTATCTTGTGTCAACATTTTAGGGCGCATTATTCATCAACCGCCGCCGTGGTTTTCTTTTCTTTTTACATTATTATGGTAATCTGCTCGCGGGCGTACCTACAAGCCGCTGCTGCCATATTTTTTGCTAGGTATACCCTTCTTGGCGGCATCAATGCTATACAGGTGTGGTACCTGTAGCAAATTCAGATATTATTATATATGAGTTGTGTAAGCCAAAATTAATGTTTTCTCCATAAATATTATTCACTAAATCTTATTATATTTCTTTTAGTAGGTATATAACAATAACATGTGTAATATGTAAATATTTTTATCACAAGTGTTATTTTATACGCATTAGTAGTTATGATTTTGTTTTTATTTTATGATAATTACTGATTTGATCAGTTGTACGCTGTAATATCACATAGCTATACAATTAACAATAATAAATCTGTAAAAAATGTATAATCAGCAAATTTGCTATTGAATTATCAGCAAACCAATAAATTAATTATCTTTATTAACATTATATTATGTAAGTAATTTTAAACTAATTTATTAATTTGTATTTGCTTAAAATTAATATTATGGTTCCGAAAGTAATGAAAAAAATAATTTCTGATTAAGCATTAGTCATTGTAAAATATTATAATCCGTAGTTTTATGATTTTCCTTTGAATCATTATAACACAATGATTATGATATCAAATATCACCAACGGTTTCCGGTAACTACTGGAAAAATTAAATTTTTATTTATTTACTTTTACTTAATAAAGTAGAATAATTTATTACCACATGTCGTTTTCGTTAAACTTATCAGGTTGGTTATAAAAAAAAATATAATTATTTATTTATTCTTTACATTATTTTGTTAATGATAACATATTACATTTAGTATAATTTACTAAAAGTTAATAGATTTTTCTTTGAATCGTGATGATATTAAGATAAATTATATTTAAAACGATTTTATTGATTGTTCTTCTATTTAATCTTGTTATAGTAGTTTTGAAATGTTTTTTATACATACAATGATTTTACAAACCAGTTTTTGGTTTGTACAAATGTGTTTCATATAATCAAACTACTAATGTCTTCTTACATGAAAAGGTAACCCGATAAAATGGAGATAAAATCGAAAGTTATAAATGTAGTAACCCTAGGATGAAAATCGAATACCTAGGTAGATAGTTGCTGATTTGCTGTATATACATTTGAAATGATGGTCAAATTATGTAAAACTTCAATAGACTAATGCGTAAGTGATGGAAATTTTTATTTTATCTAAATCTTCAACAATAACGCTTAATAGCTAATAATTTATTCGGGTATTTATCAGTTATATGCAATACAACCTATTAGCGTGAATTTAAACTTACGTTGGTATTCAATTAATCCGTTTTAAATATAAATAAACAAAATGCAAGAAAATATTTTATTTTTATAATTATATTTGTTACTACCATACTTTTTAAAATCTTGTACAACCAGTAATTTTGTGCTTATTTTATATAATATTACATTTATTTGTGATTGTATTTTTTTTGTCAATGTTAATAATTTAATTTTAATTTTTGATGACTTTTCAGAAAATTTGTCGATTACTCTTTGTAATGAAAATAAGTTTATTTTTCAATTATAATATTAGCCGGTTCTGTTTCTCTTTTATTACACCTTAAACAATTGTATTTTAGCTTCATTAGCAATTAAACCTGATACTAATAAATTATATATCATAAGATAGATACATACTATATCGTATTGCAATTTTTTACATTTTTTATTAATCTACTACCTTTGGAACGTTTTTTTTGCATAAACTATAAAGGCCTATTTTATTTGACACCGTATCGTATAGTACTATTGAAATGTGAGTGTGTTAATTAGCATATTTTATCATTCAATGAAATTAATGGCCCACGTCAATTGACACCGCCCGTTGTTGAAAGTCATTCAAATCACAATAATGTGATAAAATGTGAACATATTATAGCAGTTAGCTGATCAACAATATTTATTGTATTTGAATTTATGACAATAATTTGTATTATGTTGTCCATTATTTATTTATGAAAAATATAGTAAATTTTATATTTAAAGAAAATTATATTTTCAACTTTTATAATTATAACATAATATTTTTAAGTTTAATATTACAACTTTAGTTCATTTAAATTTAAATTTAAATTATATTGAATAAAATATTAAATATCAAAATAAAAGGTCGATGTAAATTTTAAAATCAGAATAAATAACTATTTTTTTAGTTTCTGAATTAAGTGAGAAATATACTAGTATTATAATGATGTTCGATTTATTATAGTTAAAAGAGTAACAAACACCTCTTACACAGAAAGGTTTTATATATAGAATATTTATCTTAAAAATCATGGTAGAATTGTATTCTATAGTCTAAAAAACATACATATGTATAATAGGTATATAATATTATGAATATAGTATATATTTTTTAATGATATGTTCTTAATAATATTTTATTTTAAAATTTAAAAACATATTCTTTATACTACTATTAAATCTCTTTTGCTTCAAAAATTATTCAACATAATATAGTACAGTTCATATAATCATATTGTATTTATATAAGTGAAAAAATTGTTTTTCTGGCTGGTAAATATATATTAATTATAATTTTTATTTATGAATATTTTGTTTATATGCATATATTAGTTGTCGGTCCATATAGATACAATTTGAGTTCGTCAAATTTTAATAATTATAGTATAAAAAGCAACTTTTTGTAGTTTTTTAATAACAATTTTAAATGTAAGAAAATTTTTTTTTATTGTATGTATGCATAATAAAATTGTTTTTTGTCTTGGTAATAAATATTTGTAAATAATTAATCTAAATTATTTAACCACGCATTCTTTAATATAGATTTTATTTATTTCTGTGTAGTATGTATTATTAAGCTTATATATAATGACGTCCATATTATTACCGATAAATTAATTACTCTGGATTTTAACATATGCTGATAGTAGTATTAACTTCTCAATATTCTTTGATCTTTTATCAACTGTATAGTACTGTATAGTAAGTATAGTGTGTCAGCAAAAAATGAAATGTTCTCGTTTTTACTCCTACTTACAAGTTAATTTAACTATAATATATGTATAGTACTAAAATTCAGTCGTATAGTTTGATGTTTAAGTTAATTGATTGTTATCATCATGTTTGATTGTATTAGATTAATATTCATCACATTTTAGTTACAATACACTTAGTTATAAACGTGAGGCTAATTCAAAACAAATATAATATTATAGATATTATATTATATTATTATAACATTAAAAATGATGACTAAAGTAAGTACGACATTTTAGTTCCAAGAACTGAGATCACTATACATTATTGTATCCACTGACCGTTTGTTGTAATTTGTATTCATTGCGGATATATTTGTAAGAGTACTTTTTTTTGTTAAAAATAAAACGGTAGCCACACAAGGAGGTATTATACACCAACCGGATGCGTGCGTGTGTACGTGTCTACTCAAGACGCGGTAGGTTTAAAATAAAAACGAGTATCGAAATCATTTTTTCCTCTTTCATTCTTATTATAGTGTATTCAGTTAAGTTCAAGAGAAATCGTATTGGGCTTGAAATGACCATCTACCTACAGTCCGTTTTTGTGCTTGGTTTGAGTCATATATATTCCTTCTAAATAATAACTGTGGTCAAAAAAAAAAAAATATATATATATACATAAGACCATTTATTGTGAACATCATGCTTCGCTAGCATTTAAATAAAATATTTGTTGAAGGTATTTTTAAACTCATTGAAATATTATATCTAATATACCTAATACTTATCATAATATTTTTAATAATAATAATGCTTCAACAAAATAATAAAGTAATAAAAAAAAACAATAAAACGATATTAGAATACTATACCTATATATTAGTATGAATTAACTTTTAAGTAATAGGTAATTACAATTAAATAAAAAAAACACAGTTATTAAAAGTGGCGTGGTGAACTGAAAACTATTCAGAGGTAAAGAAAAATATATCAAAGACTCACTCACCAGTCACCGCTATAGACGCAAAAATAGGGGAGGAGGTGACTAATATAAATTTATATTATTAATGCATACAAATAATATAATACAACTAATTAAATTTCAGATCAGTATTATTTTATTACCTATTAAGTATCACATTACATTTATAATTAGGAGATCCACTGACCACCACCTAGGTGAGGTAAGGCAGTTAAGGGCCTTTGAAATTATCGTTCACCATGACGCTGATTAATTATTTGTTCTTTGTATATGTAATCTATAACTTTTATCTGGTCAGATAAATAACATTTGACTTGTGATTTATTTGCTTATAAATTGATAGCAGAACTTACTATACCTACTATAAACTATGATATAAATACTTTATCGAATTTAATATGGATTTAAATTGATACCTATTTGGTATTTGTTCCAATAAAGGTCACGTACATAATTAGTAGTGTAATATTATGATTCAGTAATCTGAAAACTTAAAAAATCCTAGTAACAAAGTATAATTTATGTAATATCTACTATTTGCATATTTATGTATCTATAAAGTACGTATGGCGTGCCAGTGAGCCACTGACCACTGTGCCAGTAAAGAACTAATATCAAAATATTTGTAAATTATTACAACATATTATAACGTTTTTAGATACTTAAAAATATATTTTATGAGTATATCATGTAATTGAATTACTTTTGATTATTATGAAAATGGTATAGTAGTAATTTTATTATTTTAGATAAAATTATAAGTCATATAAATTGGAACCACCAGGTTCAGAATATTAATATTTTATATATATATATATAATTATATAATATATTTACTGTAATTAAATGTTGAGGAACACTTATTACCTATTAGACAGTGTATAATTTATGAAAGTAAACATGTACGTATATAAAGCATCTTGTTATAAATATAATTACAGTTTAAAATAGGTTAACTTGCCCGAAGTGACTACTGTTTATTATAAAAATTATAATAATAATAATTTTTTTTTTTTTTAATCTTAAACATATCGTCCATTTAGAGTATTAGCCTATTTAAAAATTATACATAGAAAAATATATAATCGAACTTTCTATGCAACATAATTATTTGTGGGGTACAATAAAAACGTACTAAAACCAATTTTAAACCAATGATTTTCTATTTTGCGTTGTTTCTTTTATAATTCTATCAAATTAGTTTGACTTTATTTTATTTTAAACATAAAAATGAATACATCATCGACGATTATATTATACTTTTCATATTTTGTCATTTATTTATATCATTGTACACAATACTTGCATTTTAAATTGGTGTCAAATTGAAAACTTAAATTTTTATGATTGTGAACCGTCATTTAATTTTTTTAATATTATTATATAAAAACAATAATAGTTTATAAAAACCTTTTTTTTTAAATTCGTAATTGTTTGAAAAATTCAATTAAATTTGTGATTAAAAAATCGTCTATAACTAATGTTTATTAAGTTTGCTAAATAAATGTATATCATGGTTATATTATTTGAGGACGATAATGTTGAAAAAAATAATCATCTTTCTGAGTCATTACATTATATTTTTGTTAAAGTGGTTAAAATTATTTCTTTCCTTGAAATTAGATTGCTCTACTGCAGCATTCAATGATCTCACGGTTCCAACAAACGACAGTTGGTGCACAGCGGGTAATCTATCACGTCGAACAAGCATAAAAGTATATATTATAATATTATACTCTTGTATTGGGTACCCTACACTGTCCTACCATCCTCTCCCCTCGTCCTTAATAGAGTTTAAAGTATGCATAATAAACGATATTGATTTAAGAAAGGTTAGGTCGACTGTTGCTCACGATCCGTTTTACATGAGTCTTTAATGACACTGAATGATTATTGGTCGTAAGTCTGGAGTCTGATCGTCAAAAAAGTAATTACTATTGGTAATATTTTGAGGCATTTAACTACGAGGTGCATACGTGTGACGTATATTATAATGTACTCGACTATATGGTTTACGGTTTACTTTACCTACATGCTACATTGTTTGATAGTTTGTTTTTTTTATTTTCAGGGCTTATTAAAAGACAAAACGCAATCATGATGTTCCTCATATTTTTGGTGGTAGCGTGCGTCAATGGTCATCAAAATGAACCAGGACACCATGTTATACCGTATAAAGGTAAATATCACGTTAAAAATAATTTTATTCCTATTATTATTTGGTTAGGAGTAAACAATTTTTTTTTATTTGTAAAATGTCATGAACGGAATATAACTGAAAAATTGTCCAGAGTGCGCAAAACTGCCTTGAACTGTCGTGAAGTTTATAATAATACTCGTAGAAAGAACTACTAAATCATATGATGTGTCACGACAGCTTAAAGTATCCTAACAACGAGACTTATTCTGATGTTTAGATAGTTATATTTCCAGGTAAAGGGTATTATGATTGCATGACCAAGTTTAGTGTTAAAAGTATGCACGCATTGTTAGTTGTATAATAAATTGACCACAACATGACAGATTTATCTATATTTCGTTCATTCAAATTACATTTTAGAAAAATTAGTTTGTTATTTTAGGTTCTGAGTACAACGATACAATTTGCAATCTCCGTTATAAAGATTAACTGATAATAATAAAATACTTATATTTTTATTTTTGCTAACAATACATAACATGCTACTATCATTACTAGATATTTACGTGATTAAAGTATTTATATAAATTTTAATAATTTTACTAATTAATACTTTTATAGGGTATTTGTTCATCACAAATTTATTTATAAAATCTAATGGCACATGTTGAATATCTAATTCAAAATACATAATTCCAAATTAATTAAATAATTTATTATACTAATTCTAATATAGGTAGTTGGTTGACTTAAGAAAATATTATTTAGTACGCAATTCCAAAAATAATTTTTTTACGTAAATTATTTTTGTTAGTTATCTTATAATCTAGGTACAAATAAAAACAAAAAATACTAAATTAAACATAATGCTGTAGTCATGATAGACTCTTTTTAATGAAAATATAAGTTATAAATTATCATTTTAATTATGATCGTAAACATTTTTATTAAAATTATCTTGTCAGCTTAAAGGAATATACAAATAAATACAAAATAAAAATAATGTATTATTAAAGCGATACTATATAATATTGTGATTGTACACAGATTGCATGCGTACGACGTATATATATTCACTGTATGCCTGTATCTACCGTTAGCATATGATAACGTATTTAATATGTAATATACTTAAGACTACGCACCACGTACGTACGTCTGGTTATACACATAGCATATATATAGAACAATAGAATTAAATTAATAAATGTGTATAGGTATGTTGTTTTTAACAAAAACATTTGTTAACTGTGTATACCGTTCGGTATAGTTTAATAACCTATACTGATAATAAGCTATGTTATATGCTCGTAGAAAACAGCACATGCAGTCCTTACGGTACTGTTATCTGAGCTATTTTTCTTTGCAGACGCAGGACGTAGGTATACGTGTATGGAGGTCCTTGCCGTCGGGGTTTTATTTTTTCGCGCTCGTGACCTTCGTTGCGGACGTCCGGATCTGGAGACGAACAACGCAGGCGGAGTGGACGTTTTCTCGTTAATGAAGACGTGCCCGTTTAGGCTGTACAAATCATCCGTTATAGACCAGAAGCTTGGGCCGGTAAATAGAAAAGAATGCTGTATTGTCCTTATACAGTACCGGACCCGAGTGGAGTTTTTTCTTCTTTTTTTTTTTACCACTCCATTGCCTCGGAGATTTCACATCCACGGCCTAAATTTTAAAAATCAATACATGGCGATAACAGGGTTGTTTTTTTTTTAATTGGCCGCCGTGATAGCACACTTCCCGAGGTGTGTGTTTAAGGCGCTGGTAACAAAACAATACCGAAGTTTGCATAATGTCAACAGTGACTTGACAGAACGACATTGTTTCCCACACGACCATCTTTATTTATGAATAATATAACAAATATAATATACATACAACATTCTATCTCGTTATTAATAATAATTGTTACGAATAATAGAGGTCAAAGGATCTGCGAGAAAAGTCGTGGGCAAACTTGTCGATCGGTGTTGTAGTAGTAGACAAAAGTGTATTAAAAGTCATTGCGTGGTGTATTTATATCGAATCGCACACAATCACGATGAGTACAAACAGACGTATAGTTTATTATTGGAAGTTCTATGAATAATATTTTCTAGGAAATAAAAGATCACTACGAATACAAATAGTTAAGATAAATCGTGTTTTTTCTTTTATTCTATAGTGAGATGATTACACGATATTTCACGTATTCGCTATTTTATATCGTACTATAGTTTAACATAATTGTCATGTTAGTAGTGACATTATATTTTTGACTATTTATAGGTATCAATTATATAAATCCAATAAATTAAAATTACATAAATTACAAAATAGAAACAAATAATAATATTTCAGTAAAATTAATTTCTGCTGTCGGTATACATTGTATTTAGTTAATTTATGTTTTAATTTTGTATATTTCTATACATCTTGGATTATTTAAGAAACTCGACTTGTTCGACTACATGTGTTGTATGCGGTTAATAATACAGAACTTTCTCTTTATTCTATTAAACAACTAAAGATGGATCAGTTCTATTCTTTTGTTACTATAAACTTTTCATTTGTTTTTATATTGAATTTCATTACATTAGATATAAAATTCTGATCAGATTGAATCTTTCATGAACTGTACTTGCCGTATTTTCGAAAGTAAATAAAATAAAATAATAATCGTTCATAAATCTTAATTCTAAATGAAATTAATAATTACATCCAATGCACCAACTCTTATCTTGCCAATATTTAAATTATTACGAGTTATTCATTGAACATGTTAATCTCCATCGAGTAAAATACCTATCATTCTAGATGTTGCCATAAACTCATTATGCAGAGTAGTATGTGCTAAATCTGATATGCCTGGAGTAACAACTGACTTCAAAGAAAAAAAATTAGTCAACCTGCGGGATCAAATTAAAATCGCGAAGTGAATAATTTGTTCAGAGTATTCAGACTAGGTATTGCTTTATTTTACACGATGTGCAATAGTAGAATTTATGAATATCCGAGTACCTTGTCTCATTTTGTATAGAACAATAAAAAGCGAACATGATTATTAATTAATAAATTTTTACAGCAATATATGCGAGGAAAGTACCAAGTAAAGGAAAAGATAGGTAAAATAGTATATATATAAAGAATTAAAAGAAACTAGAAAGTATTTGTACGTTATGAAATTGTAGTTTTGCTTACGAAAGAATTATTTCAATTTATTTTTAAATGTTGAATAATATTTAATCGTTTTAGCCAATTAGTTTAATTACTTTAATTAGAGTATTAAATTAGTGTAATAATCGTAAGAGATTCGTCTTTCATTATTATTAGGAATCTTTATTTATGATAACAATATTATAACTTAAAATACTTGTAATTTTATGCTTATGTTAATACGTTATACAAAATACGAGAGCTGGAGAGCTTTATGCAAAATAGCAAACATTTATATCTGATATTCGGTAAGAACTTTAGTTAATTTATTAAAGAAGCTATGATAATTCTAGGCTATAACTAAGGTATATAGTTGATTAATATTAACGTATTGTTAAAAATAGTGTAAGACTTGTTATCATATAAATAAAATATCAGCAACGTACTTATATTAATTATATTATTAAATGTATTAAAATTTATTCTAACATAATAGGTGTTAAATATGCATTTACCGTCTAATAAATACCTATCGCAGTTCTTTTATATTTTACTTTCAAAATTATTTTTAATATCAAAAACATTTTTTTCTGAGGTACCTAAGATACTTAGTATTTCATAAAAATAAAGTTTAATTTTGTCTTGGAAAATATCTTATGGCAATGAACCCAACTGATTGGACCCCAAAAACGCTTCACTAGCACCGAGTCCTCTTAGTTCTTATCGGTTTGGTCGATCGAATGGCGAACCACTATAATAGGAGATCAGAACGACCTTGACGTCGGTAGATGATAATATTATTATTATATATATATACTTTTTTATACAGTCCATTTCAACAACGAGAAGGCATTTGGACATAGCGGGCGGCCGCTGTCATAATTATTACACTTATAATAATATACCTAACTATTGAGCAGACTGCGTAGACGTACGGAACGGTTATGGCCGCAGGCGTACGCACCAGTTAAGAGAGACGGAAACATAATATAAAGATAGTGAGAGAGATATAATGAGTAAGCGAGAGGGAATGGAAGGAAAACATGCATACGATTTGCGTGTACTCACGTCGTTTAGAGTTGTTCTCCAGGATCGCTAGTGGGTGTCATCTCCCGATATCTTCAAGCGCGACACACACCCCCGTCTGTATATTAATATATATGTACAAAATATAAATAATAATATATATATTCTGCACGGACGAGGTTCGTTCGCGTTGCACATGGCCTTCTAACAGTGTAATATCCAATATAAACATATGGTCGCACATGAGGATGTAGGCGACGACAACAGAGACTTCGTCTTATTCTTCTTCTTCGCACATCTGGTCACCCCGATATTGGAAACCCTACTAACGTTCAGGTCAAAAATTGCCATTTTACTTTACGGCAATCGTAGGAGGTCGTTACATAAAACCCAAACTTTTCCATATACCTATATTATAATATAAAATTACATGTTTTAGGTTTATCTTTACATTTACATTTAATTTCTACTGTTTCTGTTTGAAGTATGTATAATCGTATAATCAAATTGCGTTGAATTATGCTATATTTTACTCTTTAAATAATATTTAAATATAACAAATAATTGTCTACACGTCAATCGTAATCTACGTATGAGATATAAAATAGGTGCTGGTACTACATGGTGTGGTATATTATTTAATTTTTAACGTCTTTGCTCGGAACGTAAAATATAAACATTATAAACAGATATTATTTTACATAAACTGTATCGAATACTGATAGAGTATATGATTAGTAATATTCGGGATTAGTAAATATTTATAATTAATACCGTAATTATAGTAAGTATACTATATTTAGTATACGTCTAAAAAAAATAAAATATAAATCAATCAATCAATTTTATGTTTGTCTTTATTTATTGTATAAGTATGTGGTGTATTGATATACATAAGGAATTATGTATTCAAAGTTATATTAGGATATTTATAAGTAAATGAAAATCATTAATATATAGCATTTAAATTCGTATTATAATACACACATTGTCTTTGATTGACAGGATTTAACAAATATTCAGTTTTTAGTAAAAAATATTCTAACTTTTTTTATGAAAAACTTAAAACAATTGTATTTTTCCCTAGATGAAATCTCATGTAACTTGTCTTCATCTAGTAATTATTGTGAATGTTCATTTTTTGGTAGATTTTGATTATGATACCTGTATAATTTATTATTTTTAAATCATTAGAATTAGATATAAACCACTATAATGATAAGTATCTCTTCGATGTCGTGATGGATCCAAAAATGTATCGAACAAAGAAATCCGTGATATAGTGATTTTATCCAACGAATATGCATTAAGTATGGTTAAAAACGTTTTATGCCGATAAAAATACTTGAAAGGTGATTGTTAGTTATAATTAGTCAAATTTAGTAACATAAACCTGTTTTGCCAATTTACACGTGATCAGGTTTTGTTTCTAAATTATTGAAATTATTAGGCCAAACTATTCAATATAATACTCGTATTCTATTTAGTATACGAGTAACGAGTATACCTATATTGAATACTCAAATAATGGCGATGTAATATACACATACCTACAAAATAAGTGAATACATTTTTTCAGTAAAACTGTTATTATATAAATGTTTTCTAAATTTCTCAAAATGTGAATTGTTAAACATCACTAAGTTCCATCCATTAGTTGGTAATTTTAAACAACATTATTTATTTCTGTAAATAGTGATGAACTGATGAATATCAGCGAATCTTAGTAATCTTACATATGTAGTATGTATAGGTACAATTTATTTAAAAAAGACATCAAAATAATTTAGGTTAACGTGAATCAATATAATATAAATAACTTTAATGAAATAATAAAATGTAAAAATATTATAATTTTCTTATTCGTGACTTTAATGGTGGTAGCTAAAGCTGTAATTTCCATTATAGCGTTATTTTCTTTAGATATATCAGTATTATTGTTGTATGTTACCTAGATTCGATTACTATCTGTCTCACATTAATCACAATATACAAAGGGAAGTTATATAGATATATTTTTTATCACGATTGAATGATACCACATAGACATAATATAGTAAGTACATTAAATAGTTGAAACAATTCTATAATAATATTATATAATATATTGTTTCAATTTAAAAATTGAGATTTTTGTCAATTTTTCCATATGCTTTCATTATACTTATTATTAAATTTCAATACATTATTACTATGGATTATAAATCTCAATTTGGTTTTATTTATCTTTATTAACATCATAATATTTGTAAAAAAATAATAGAATGATAATTTATATTATAATATAGATGTTTAATCGATTAAATCATTAAAATATATTTTAATGTTTTTTTATTGATGTTAATACATTTTTTTGGTGAATATATTTTATACTACTATACCAGTACTGTAAGTACTAATTGTGACTTACTTAATTGTAGTGACTAGCAGTAGAATATGTTATATCGATTTTAAATAATCATACAGTGTGAGCTAAACATTTTAGTTAAGTCAACTAATTAAAACATAAATATAGATAAATGCTAATTAATAATACTTTTTTGTTCTTGTATAAGCAAAGTAAATGGCTAATTATACATAGATATTAAAATATTAACGTATTAAGGTTTAAAACCTTTTCAAATACAAAAAAAATAACTGGTAGCCAATATTATAAAAATTGTATTTAAATTATAATAAATATACATAAAAGCTAAATGATAAATAAAAATTGAAAAAAACATACTATATAGCCTGGGTGGTATTTGTGGGTAGAATGTAATAGGTATATACCATTTTAAAGTAATCTATGTAGGTATATATAAAGCAGAATATAAGCACGTTTTTATTTACATTTAAATTTATTTATGAGTCTAATCCTTCATCTATTGTACATTTAAAATTAAAAGAAACCTACACATTTTGATATAAACATTAAAAAAATATCTATAATTTTTATTATTTTTTCCTCAATAATAATTATTAATTTTTATTATTGGAGAATTATAATTTTTAGAATATATAGTTATACTTTAAATATAGGTAATACTTCAAAATATTACGTGACTAGATATTAGTAATGTTTGCAATATGTTTTAAAAATGAATACTATTTATGTAAAGCAATAATAAGCTTCGACAAGTTTTTCCAATAACAATCTGTAGCAATATAAATTATAATAATATGTGTTAAAAAATCGTGATATTCTGTGTGATGTTGTTAAATGTATAGACGTTATGTCTTGAACAGTGGTTATATATCATAAACGCGTACAATGAGTAATTTTACGATAAACGACAATCGATTGGCATTTGACCGAAATGGACTTGAATGCAATCAAAAACCGATGAACTACAATAATAATTGTAACGTTTTCAAAAAATAAAAAAAATGAAAAATTGTTTTTGTGTCATAAAATAAAAATAAACGAACGTTTTATGTTTAATTGATCACTTTGTCAGTTATTATATATTTTTTTGCATTTGTTTCTTTACGGATGATTACTCGCGCGCTATACTCGCGTTTAGGACCGGTTGGGTGTTGTACAGCGTATATGCTGCGCGTCTCAATAAATTAAATCACCTTTTCCTTTACCATTTCGAATGCGTCCATATGGTCGTTATTGCCAACAAAAAAAAAAAAAAAATATTATATGTATAATAAAAACACAAACCGAATAACAATAATACTACGAAAAAACGACATCGATGCCCAGAGGCGGGATAACGTATTCTGCGTGGAAAAAAATATAAACAAAACAGGTTAATAAAAATTAAAACATAAAAATATAAAATGAAACGAAATTGGTCGAAAACGTATAAAAAATGATCTCCGATAATATTATAAAGACACGTTGGCTCTAGGTTATTTCGATTTTCGATGTGTGAATAATTTTTAATTTTTGGTTTTTTCGTAGATGTGATGTCGACGGCCAACATGTTTTCGGAAGACGGAGTGACATCGTACTCGCAGCTGTTATTCGACATAGCCAGAAAACAAGTGGTAGTCGGTGCGAGGTATGTGTATCATTTACTTTGTACAATATATAGATATTTATAGGTATAATACCTAAACATAGTCTTTATAACATTATATTGTCCCAGAAGCCAATAATATAGTGGATATAATATATATATAATTGTATGGTGTGTATAATGTATTTTGCTCAAGTGACGTGTGAATTTGACAGTATAATAACGTTGTTATATAGGTATCGAATAACATAACCCGGTGTCGTGTAACGTACTCACGTCGTGTAGTGACTATGTCTTATACCTACTTTTAAAATAAATATGTTTCCCCTGTTCGATTATTGGTTCGCTGAAAACAATTTTTTTATTTTGTTATTTACTTTATCTCACAAATATTCAATAAAATCGATGGCAATAATAATAATAATAATAACACAACAGCACGTCTTTCCTATATCCATATTTTACTATAGGAATGTTTTGTTCACTTAGGAATATTATTATTGAACGTTTGAATTATTTGCCCGCGGCTAAATATCAAAAAACGACTACGAAAATATTTACTATTTGTTTTTAAAATGTATTGCTTATACAAACGTTTAGCATTTAACGAATTAATGTTAGAGAAAAACACTCCCAAGAAATTAATTCAAATTATATGTTATTGAAAATGTATGTGTGTGTTCTACATTTATATAATTTTATTTTTTTTTAATCAATATAATATTATCTCAATTACAAACACGTTTTTTATGGGTGTTTTCTTAATGTTTTTATTATCAAGCATCTAAGTGTCCCTGCATATCTATGTTAAATTCGTTCAACTCAAATTCAAAATAGAAAAATCGATTAAATGAAAATATATTCTAAACTACTAAATTATTACTGTTTGAATAGTTTTCCGTGTTTATAGGGATATTATTTTACATAAGACATTAACAGAGTCTATTTAGATGGTTATCTAAATATATATGATACATCGTAAGTTCGAATGTAGTTATGTATAAACTTAAAATAATAAAAAGGAAGTATTAAGACACTGTTTTATAAATGTAAAATTATTTCATTTCTTATTATAATATTAAAACTCTCACTTTTAGCAAAAATTATCAATGCGTTGTTATATTTTTTTTATATTATTAAAAAATATTTTCTTTTAAAATTCAGTTATGTATTAATTTACTTGTAATATTCCTAATGTATAAATTAAATGAACATTGTTTTTTAATATTTTTGGTTTATTAAGTACTTACAGTGGTGTACCCACTTTTTGATACACGATGATTCAATATTGGACAATATATATTGATATTAGATCTATTACTTGAATATAGGCACAGATGTTGATCGTTCATTTTTTTTAAATATTTTCTGTATCGGTACTTTTTATCAGTAGTTTCAATATGTTTCTTATTATTATATAAATTCATATAGCTAAGTCATTTTTTTTTATATTGTACATATTACTTAAAGTAAAATAAACAAGTATTGCATGTTCTCCTCGTACACCTCTGTGTACAGTCAGTTGAAAACTCGTAATATGGGATACAGGAGCATTCACTATAGCCAAATATTATGTATCCAATATAATACCTATGGCATTTAAAATTAGATAGACTTCAATAGAAATAATATTCAATGATTTAATTCCTTTTTATGTAAAGATATATTTTATAGGGAATGGTTTATACTTAGAATACATATAATAAATATCATAATATGCGTAGTGTATAAAGTATAATTATTTTTCAAAAATTCTTTATAATTTATTGCATACATAAATATTACATGGATAAAAATTTAAAACAAAACAAAAATATGAAAATATCCATGCAATATTCAAATGATGAAATTAAACGAAGAAAAAAATTATATTCGTGTAGATTTTTGAAGCTTTCACATTTTTTTTGAAGCCCACATATTCAGCCTATCAATAAAATAAACATTATCACAATAGTCATGGGTCCACGATTGAGTATACGTCACTTTCGTTTTGATTCAGCGGAGGTTCATACGTTATACGCATTATTAGTGTCTACTTGGGTAGTTACTAGGGTTTCTTGGATTTTGAATTATGAAATCATTACAAGTGCACACATTAGCAGTTAAATGTACAAATGGAAACTTCAACGAGTAGATCATATATCGTGGTAAATAAAAATTATGTTTACCCAAAAGTGTTTTTAAAAGACATTTTAAATTATAAAAATGAAACTGTAACTATGTAGTTATGTTTAGTAAATAATAAAATATTATAAAGCCTTAATTGTTGCCTGTTGTAATTCATAAACATTAAAAAAATTGATTATTTTAAAATTTTATTGAGTACAATCATAAGTACAGCTCTATAATTTAAAATTAAACATTAAATAAAACAATAATTTTTAAAATGTATTTTATTATTTTTTTAGTTGATAAAAAATAAAATAAAAATTAACGAATAAGTAAGTAAAGTACCTATACAAAAAAGCTTAATACATAATAATACAATATTATTTTTATATAAATCATAATACGTTCAATAATATTGAATTCCAATTTAGTAAAATATGTAAAATGTATTTAATGTAAATACATCAATATAATTTTGTTTATCTTATACTTTCACTATATATATTTTTAAGCTATGTTATCTATAGTATATTGATGATTAAATTTACTACAATATTACACTGGTTGTACGCACGTGTTTTATCTGCTTTTCTCGTCAATCCTTAAATGTAATGCCATAATCATAATTCATAAATTAGTTATACATTCGAATACTTCAATGATTTCGTAAAAACTTTTGACAGAATCATGATGATAACCCTATTTATTAGTTTTACAATTAATAGTGACGTATAATTTGTTTGATAACTGAGTAGCAGTCCTCACGTATTCATTTCCTTTATTAGAGTATCTTAAATAGAAAACAATTTATACTATATAAATATGAAAATATATGCCACGAGAGCATTAATATATATTTAATTTTTATTTGTCATCATGTATAATGTTTAATATTTATTCATATTTTGAACTGTAGTTAATAGTTCGATTGTATGAGAATAAAATAAACAATTGGTTCTATTGACCTTCGACGGGGTAATAAATAATAATGTTTTTAGTAAGTATAGATAAGACTAATTTAGTAGGCTAAAACATAAAAATAATATACTGTATAACGCCCATCACAAAATAATTATGAGATGTATAAATATTATATATATGAATAAAGATTAAACCCAAAAATTGAATTTGATACAATCGTTTTATTTCAGTTATAATGTAATCATAAAACTTATATAAAACAAAAGTAACTATTTTACATCTACATTTATAAATGATGATAATAGTTATTTTAATAATTAATTATTATGTAATATAATATAATAATAATTTGTTTTATTTTTATTAGTTCTAAGCTTCAACAACAGGGTTCATTAGCTTTTTATATGCTATTTCACATAATTATACGAACAATATAATAATAATAATAATAGTAATAATAAAAAAGCTAATAACTGTTTGTATTATGTCTATATCGGTATATAATCCTAAGAAATGATATAGCTGGTTAGCAATTTGGTCTGTTTGTTTCATGGAGTTAATAATTAATAATTTCATTTTTAACCGTAGAAAAAATAAGGTACTTTCTATCAATATAATTCTAGATAGTAGATAGCCATACATTTTTCATTTTAAATCACATGTATCCTATAAGTTTTTTTTTTACAAATATATTTTGTAATTTACATTTTGGTATTTACACAGAATTAAAAACTTATTACATACTATTATTTATTACTAATAGTTTAACAGTGACATTTGGAAATAAATATGAAATTTTAATTTTTCGACTTTTGATAATTTTTAAAATGTTACAAGCATCTTTTTTTATGAAAAATAAATACAAATACACAGTAAATATATTTTATAATATAATAGTTAAAACTAATAATATATTATATCATGTATTTTATAATTTATTTTATATATTTTATATTTTTAAATATGTGGTATCTATAGGTATCCTATAGTATTTCTAAAGAATTTAAATCGATATAACTAATATATAACATTTATTATATGTCAATGTTAGTTTCATTAGTTGTCGTATATTTTTAAGGGTTTTGGAAGTTATAGTATTTTTTTTCAATAAAATAACTATTAAAAAATTCATAGCCATAAACCTTTTAATAATAGTAGAAATAGGTATGCATTTTTAATATAAACTTTCTATTTTGTTATGCGAGTACATGATACAAATTTAATTTATTTTAATATAGTTTTTATCATTTTTGTTGTATGAATGTTATTCTCAAATTAATTAAAAATACTTTTTATATTTGTAATATTGAGTAATTATTATAATTACCGATATCTCTAATAATATTATGGTCTATATAACTTTTGATTTCTTAAATATTATTGCTCTAAAATACGTTAAAACAGTTATCTGGACAGGTTTAACATTATAATATTCTTTTTCTTATTTAAAATAAAATAATCAAGGCATTACAATACCAACCATCGGACAGATGTCAATACACTACATATTTGTATTAATACACTGCTTTAGTAATTATTTAAATTATTAAATACATACTTTTAATTTAACAATAAAAGAAATTCGTATGTATAGTATACATATTTTATTATAATATCCCTTTCATACTGTTTGTAAATGGTTGTAATTTTTATCTCCAACATTTTATATTATCTTGACTAAATACCTTGAATCTTTATGCATCATATATTCAACTACTATAAATATGTAGACATAAAGTAATTATTGAATGTTAGTATACAATTAGTGTTTAATATGACAATACATCACTACATTATTTAATGAACCTATAGTGGTTATTAGAATAGTAGATTAGTGTTCTAATGTCTGTTCACTAATATATATATTTTACATCCAGGTTCTTAAGTATGATTATTTCACTGAATTTATGATGATCTTTAATCATCGGATATAGTTATGTGTTCAACATAATAATATTTTATTAATATTCAATAGTTGAATATAATAAACAAAATAGTAACTTATACATGGCTCCATAATGTGTGTAATGATACTTTATTATTATTTATTATTATAAACAGTTGTGCTTAACTACACCACACATTTTAAAACAGATTCTTGGCTGATTTCCGGTTCCTTGACTTGACGCTTGAGCAACCTTAAGTTTCAGTTTCTGTGAATGTTTATTATAGCACCGATGCTTCATGAATCTTGTCAATATTTTTACTTACAAATATTTTTGGATATTTTTAGATCTTTTTAAGAAGTATAATAATAATAACCTTGTCATCGCTATATAACTAAGTCGCACATAGTGTTGACTAATTTTAATTATCTACAAGTAACATGATATTAAATGAACCATCTTCATGTCGTATAAAATCCACGATATTGTAGTTATAATTCAAATAAAGTTTGTAACACAAATTAATCATCAGGCATATTAGTAAGCTAAATATTTTGTGCTACCTTTATAGTTGTTGGTTAATAATGTTCTTCTATATAAACTAAAAAGCTAAAAATAAACGTTAATTCAACACTTTATACTGTTTAAATGATATATTTTGATATAATGATTGAGTCGAAGAATTTTCAAATGTAATGTTTGTTTCAGATAGTATTTTTTACTAATATTTGAGAACTATTGATAATTATCAGCTATAGGAATATACAGTGTAAAGTTAACTATTTTAAATATATAGGTATCTATGTTATTATAATAATTATTATATTATTCTGATCCACTACTATAGTACACAAAGTAAACTGTATAGCGTCATGTTGGTTTTATTTTTAACATTAAATTATTTTTCTCTATGTAGTCCATCAAGATTTCAGTTTTCTGTAAAACTTGTGGTCAAAGAAATATCAATGAGGTAAAAATTGATTTTGTATAATTTTTTGTTAGAAATTTGTCATTATTCATGGTTTCTTGATAATGCCCATATTTTATGACATTACTTTAATTATTAAAGTGTACAATACTATAATCTACTACTTATTTATTAAATAATATATACTTATACTTATTATTTTTCAATACGATAAAAACCTATTTAAATGTATTTTTACTGTACCGCCATCAAAGACAGTCCAACACCTGACCGTGACGACCGAGGCACGCGGTCAACACGGAACGATAGATAATCATCATTCGTGCATTCGTCGTATATATTTTATATATCTATAATATATATAAACACATGTGTGTGTGAAAGAGTTACGGTGATAGTGGTGTCGACACGAGTGTCGTCGTATGCCTGAGGCTAATTAAAAAAAAATGTTCGGTTCATACTTTTCTGTCACTGTGGTGGACAGCGGCATTCAACGTCGTTGTTTTATACTTACAAACGCAGAGACGTGTGATGTTGTAATACCACAACGAAAAGAAATCAGTTCAAAACAGCCGTACCTATTCAACAAACTTGATTGTTTATCGTAGAATAGATTATATTTAAATATTTGACTTGTTTCGTTGTTACAATATTATAGTATCTCAGATAACGATAAAAATTCATTAAATTTACATTTGACAACTGCTATATCAATTATACACCAGATACCTACATACACAAATAGTGCATACTATTATAATATAGCTGTGGTCAAAATATTTCAAGGTTTTTTATTGTTGGTAAATCTTTATTGTCTTATGGGTAGTACTGGTACTTACACTTGTACGTATATACCTATAATAGTTTATCGTGACCGATGGTTTTTAATTTCAAATGAACACTTCTGTGTTACAATTGATTTTATTTAAATGGATTTTCAAATCCGTTTAGCTATAGAAATTTAATTCTAACAAGTATTTAACATAATAAATATTATGTTTGAATTGGTTCAAAATGTATTTTCAATATTATGGTTTTAATCAAATTTAAATTCAAATACAACTACATTTAAAAGGAATTTAATTATTTAACTATACTTTAAAAATCTTACATCGACACGTACAAATACGAAGTCACTACTCATAATTATTCATTAACATATTTTATCTGCCATGATATAAAAAAAAATAATTAGTACCAATAAATATTTTAATAACCTGTATAATATAATTTTATATACACATAAACAAAGTCATGTAGAGCAAGTCAACTTAAAAAATTATATTCCAAACAAAGTGTAATATCTTTATAATATGTTTAGTATTTTTTTTTTTTTTGCACAAACATAATAATATATTATATATCATATTAAAAAGCGTATAAAAATATCACTGCCCGATGAATTTGTTTTGTACAGTAGAAATAATTTACAAATCCAGTCTACAGCCCACTTGAACAGCGTGTGTGTATTTATACAATAATATATAATGTATAACATCTAGTCCAGCTGGTTTTTTCTTCTTATAATATGTGAACACTTAAAAAAAAAGAAAAAAGTTATTCAACAAACCGAACAGTTATGGCGCACCCGCCGTTTTCTATTCTATATTATACTTAAAAAAATGTTTCGATCATATTATTGAGTATATATTATATATACCTAAATAGTTTTATATGGGTATGACAAAAGCAGCGGGTTTTATGTGTCGCGTACTCGCGTGGTATATATAACACGTCGCGTTTCCCATAGCGTCCATTATAATAATATATGATACGAAACGCAAGATAGTTGGACCAATAAAGTTAATGTATTACAACTCTTGCGTATACCGAACAAGGCATACACCGTATGTCACACACGCGACTCGCTATAGTTCATTACTTAAATATTACGAAAACACTTTTTTTGTCGTAAATTTTACTTTAAATTAAACATTTTTTAAACTTATTCAGATATTATGAACAACTTTGATAATGCGCTTTTATACCTATATTATTAATTTTATTATTCGGTTTCTTAGTTCTATATGCCATAATATCAGCACAATATTATTATATAAACGAGTTATTTAAAAATACCAATAATTGTTTTTTTGACCGTGTTAATCGTGTTATCGTTTTACGATCATGTTACGACAGGATCGGTACACACTACACGCTAAGATATAACATTATCTATAGGTACATATACTGTAAGGTAGGTATCTGTAAACTATCATCTCGAGCGATAAATTTGTATACCGTGAAGAGGAGGAATGAGGGAGTCCTGAATTTTTCGCCTGCGGGTATTTTGACATCTGTTCACCACCACCGGATCGTACGAAGACGTCGCCGTGCAAAGAGAACCTAGAGAAGACTGCTTATATATATATATATATATATATATACATATATGTATATTAAAATATTAAATATAAGAGACAGTCGTTGTCCGTTGGGCCCGGGGGACGCTCTCGTAACACGTCGTCCGGCGGGTAAAAACGGCCGATGCAGCTCTCCGCAAGAAACGAATACGAGCAAAGGATAAGAAAATAATAACCTTTATCGTTTTGATAGTTTCATATGATATATATTGTACGCGATTGTACCGGTTTAGGTGGTGTGTGTGTGTTGCCTTGTACATATATGGCCAATGCCTTTTACGGGGATTGCCGTCGTCGTTGTCGTCGTCGTCGCCACTGCCGCGAGCCGTTCGTCCGAGTCGCGTACAAAATGGTTGTTGTACCGCAGCGACCTCCTTACACCGTTGCTGCCGTCGATCCCGCACGTACGAGTGCAACCGGGTCTTATATTATACTTTTTGAGTTGCTGGACGACGCGTGTAGGTTAGGTTAGGCTCTGGTTAGGTATGCGCGAAATAAGACGCAGAATATATATATATAATAAAAATAAAATCACGTATATGGAATCGATATATTATTATACGTATATAGGTACATGTGCAGTAATATACGAGTATCTACGACGTATCCGGTGTACCGCGCGTTTGACGAGAACCGTATTCCGCGACAGAGATCCTAGTGGGGTCATTGTGCGCTGTACGCTTCTTGGAAAGAAAACAGACATTGCATACTGTTCCTAAGTGTACTTACCTTTTATTATTGTACGTAATATATGCCCGAGTGCGTTATCGAATGAGATTAGACATTTATCATTCCTCTTGCAGTAGGATATTTAAAAAAATAATTTTCTACTTCGATTTGTGGTATATTATTATTAGACACGTGGGGTTATCACGATAATATTATAATACATACCGAGAGTTGAGAGGTATAATATTATACGGTATATAGTCTAATGTAGATAAATTTACGATGCGACGCGTGTTGCCGTCAAGGTAAACATTTTTTTTTAACAACAGGCATTCTGACGAGAAATCGTCCAAATACTGTTCGTAAATATCACTTATTTTAGGTACCCCATTATTATGCAGTTAACCATTAATATGCTGTTTGTATGTCGGTTTGCGTGAGCACAATGCATTACTGCTGCAGCAGAGGACATCGATCGAGCGGCTGTCACAATTCGTCTCGGTCATGATCATATAATAGTATATAAATACGCGTCCAAGGTTTGGCTGTTGCTATTTTTTTTTCACGTTTAGCCGAACGAGAACACAATCAAGTATAGGAAAACGCGTTCCTTTTCGTCTTGAAGTGTTAATAATATACGGTGACATTTATCCTGTAGTAGGTACCATCGGCCCAGAAATGAGCGGTTTGGAAAGTACTCGGCTGCAAAACCTAGTGCGTCTCTTGATTTACGGTTTTCAGAAACTTTAGATGATTGGTGTTGAATTTCAACAGTCGGTTCATGTCATAATAAAAACGCCATTTATTATAAATTCGTTAAAATTACCAATATACGTATAAAATATAAATAATATTAGAGAAGTTTTAATGAATAGATCGGTACATCGTACCATATTTATATTGTGTATTATATTATTATATGATATAATGTTATATAATATCTATGTGTACCTATATTTGTTATATGTTTGGTCAGTGAGTGCGTTATAACAAATATCCGATATAATATATTTCAGTAGTAAATATCTATACAATGGCCTATTTAAGAAAGGAGATATGACTAAAATTGTCGATACCGAACGTCTCAGAATTATATTACTTACTGATAAAGTGATAATAATAGCTAAGAAAGGGGGTCAAGGGGTAAGATCTCCCTAATTTCCTTCCGTAAATATGCCACTAATCTACATACAATATTGTACACATGTGGTGCATGCTACTCGTTTGCATCAAACAGCTAAGATTTATAATAATTGTCATTATGCCTTGGCCTACGTATATTTTACAAAAACCTATTTTTAGGTTTAAATATATTATATACATTTACTTACGAGTATATACTTTGTCGTAACTACATAATATAGTCGTTTGATTAATTGACTAACATCGTGAAACGGATCGATATTTATTATCCCCATACATATTTTTTTCCCAATCAACGGTAATATCTGTCTGTAGTAGGCATGTAATTTTTACCCGTTACTTTTTTTTTTATATAAAAACGTAAGAATGTAATATTATAAATATTTATTTATTATTATTATTATTTTTTTTTTTTTATCAATTTCATCACGGTTTTCTCGTTTATATGACTCAGCTGAGTTCAAAATCAACCGAAGGCTCTTGACATCGTCAAATAAACACACTCGATCATTCAATTTCTTGCTTTAGGTACATATTGTATCAACACGCAAAGAAAAAAAACATAAAACCGTTAAAATGAATATAAAACCTAACTCGTGTGTCGAGTGGTAAACACCAAAAAATTACATGCATTCCATCAAGTCAACAATAATTATTTTAACATTTATTATCTATTAGGCATAATGTGTGTAGGTACGTATATTCTATCATTTACATTCATTCAAGTAGTGTATAATTAGTGTAAAACCATTATAAGTTATAAATGGGTAAAAAAAAGAATAAAACAAAACTCAATTGGAACAAAATACCTATATAAACATATAATAATATAATGATTCATATTATCCATTTTTGAGTAGTTATTATCAAAATCCGCCGGTGTGTAAAATGACACGATATTATCGATCTTCCTGCAGCACGTGTGTAAAAAGACAAAATAAATTATAGTCTGTATCACATTTAATGTAAAATATTCGGCTGGTTCGGTATCGTTGAGTGCCTAATTAATATCGTGTTTGTCTTAACACCGCTAAACTTCCGTATCCGTGTACATTACAGTCGTGTCTATAATATTATAGTACAACTAACTACATATTCACGTGTCGGTATCAGTATGATTACGCACAATAATATTATGTGCATCTAAACAGCGACGATGGCCCCGAAGATATATTCCTTCCGATCAGTGCTCTACAACACAATATTAAAATATTATGTTCTCTACGGCGGAATCGATAACGCAATTATTTTATCTTGACGTTTATTATACCCGAAACTCTGGCACTAGGCACACATTATATCATGCGCGGTGTTACATACGTGCGACGATTGATTATAATAATTATCATGTATACAGAGTGTTTATCGAGTCTACCATGGCGGTCGACAAATCCGATGACGTCCCATTGCGACACAGCGTGCGAGCAGCTATATCGAATAGGTGTCAAAAAAAACATATCCCTTGTTTATAATGGCGAGAGAGAAAGAGATATATCTATAGAGTGAAATTCGTGCGTTTGTAATGGAATTTCAATGTTGTTTTTTTTCTTCTCTCGACGGTTATCTGATGCTGCGCATTCGGCGATGCCTATTGTTGTGGAACATATACATGAGCGGTCTCTCCGCGGACAAGTGCCAGTGATCGGGTGGGCCGAAAACCCTATACTGACTTATACATAATATACGATGACTCCCACTCGGCGTGGCCGGTTGTACATTGAAAACGATTATCATTATTTTATTTTTATTTCTCGTGATCGATCGACCACTTGTTTGATATAACATAACACTACCTACATAATATATATATATATATATATATATATAAAATGTATTATAAGATATACTTGTATATTGTATGTACACAAACGCGTATCTATAATATACGAAGACGACACTCGCGATATTTATCATTGTCCCGCACGTAAACGCAATATTATTCTTCAACCTGAAAAAACGATCGATTAAACAATACGCTATTCCTACGCTTAACATATCTGCACATGAACCTAATATTATTATTGTTGTATCATGGTAAATCCCACCTGTTGCCGAAGCGTATAGTTATTATACCGAGTGCCACTGCTAGGCGTAGGTGTATATTATATATAATATTATAATGGTTTAAAGTATTATAAGTTGTAGCTTAAGATAGGCTACCTAGCTGTACAAATAAATAACATATCTCGATGCAGAGTTCAAATATTCATTTTTCGTGGGGCCCATTTCAGAGGGTCGTTTTCACGGTATCGAATCTTCTGCCTGCTCAACGGTATTGTTTAAATTATGGATGCGTATTATTTTACGATGCACGTCTAGTGTATATTGTATGTAGATAATAATATGCATTATATAGTAGTTATTATTATTATTACTGCGACGCGTACTCCTATAAAACATGTTTCACGTTGGAAAATTATTAAATAATAGGTACCTATAGTAATACCTATAGAAAAGAAATTAACGAAGCACCGACGGTGACGCTTGAAAGCCGAATATTATATTATTATAATTAAACATGTACACCCGAAGACAAAACTCGAAATTATACATGCACTTACCTACCAGGAATAATGTTTATAATAGGTACGCGTTCAAAAACGACGATATCCATTGTATTTTTTTTTTTTTTTTTGAACTGTCGTACATAGGTGTGCGTCACGTAAGTGTATAATATGCATTTCGTGTGGGCAATCGCCAGCCACAGACGATCGGCGATTGAGTAATATACTTTACAATATTATATCATTATATTGTCATTTTGTACACAATCTGGCGCGTACCAATTATTTCCAGATGTTTACGTTTTATGAGAGTAGGTTTAGTGTATGTATAGTGTATACTATGTGTAATATGTTATATAGTACGCATTGAAGCCGGTCATTACGTCGCGGCAGGTCCCGGACATATTTTATTTTATACGAAGACGATTCATCCAGGCCGACACGCTGCGCCGGACAAGAGATTATTATTTAGTTTTATGCCTTTATGCTATACATTTTGGATTATATTTGTCATTTGTACGGATTATCAGATTTCACATTTTGTCGTCATAAATGCAGTTGGCGCCAGTTTAGTTTTGGTAGTCTCATGCAGCTCTTTTTTTCCAAACGTTTGTGTGGACACTATTAGTTCCGTATAATCTTGTAGTATAGTAAGTTAATATACCTAATACTATTGTAAGTGTCTTAAAACCATATTATGTACATACAAAGGAACAACAGCATACATTCATACAAACACGTTGCTTTGAAGTTTGAACTCTTAGTTATTATGCTTTCCAAGGACTGATTTTCGGTACGACGAGTAAACAATTTTTAATTAATTGATTTAATTATTTTGTTTGTTTTTGTATTTCAAAATTTTCAACAGATAAATGTATCTAATGTGTATTGAATTTCAATTATATAATGCAATAGTAAAATAAAGGTAAAGGTAATACATACTTATACTAAAATCTTCTGCAATGTTGAGATAAAAAGTCTCAAGGATTTAGGAATTTAGTCTGGTACCTTGGATAACAAAAAAATATGGCTATGTAAATGTATTATATATGTCGGAACGTTATTATTCGTACTTAAACGTGAATACAAAATATGTCTTAATGTGTTAAATGTTTAGTCTCGTCCGGTCCACGTGGTTAATCTAATACTATAAACAATTAATACAGCTCGTGGGCCATATTGGCTATATTACCATGCTCTTTTCGAGTTTCAGCAGAGTTGTCTGGTACAGTGAAGGGCTGATGAAGACAGAATTACGTCGATACGAATAAAGCAATTTGACGTCATCGTCACTATCCATATTGGTAGGTTCTTATACGTAGATACAAGCCAATTAAAATAGTATGTTTAGTGATCCAACTTACACCTGGTCTGCACGTATCATCGTAACGTCGGACGTTGTTTTATTGATATGACACTATGTTTAAGACAGGCCAGAGAGAGTAAGAAAGAGAAAAAGAGAAAGAAATTTATACAAAACAAATGTCGCCTTCCAAATGTAAAATTAAATTAAAAGATAAAAAAAGGGCACAATTATATTATATTATACAGACTGGAAACAATGGCGCAACGCAGACGTAAAACGTCTACAATAATAATAGATGCCATCTGCAATGGTATATAGTAGGCAGGTACCTATATATAGGCAGTACGCGTGTGTATATTTTATTCTTCGCATATACCGACGCACAACACTGGTGCGGTCACAGGCATAGATATACCATGATATATGATCTCTTGCGTCGTAAATGTCAATTACTATAATATTATTTTATTAAGTGTATATTATATGTATATAATAACATATTATATATAGTTATAACTGCGGAAAAATTTAAAAGACACGGATGATCTGCCGCGCGGCAGTCGGCAGACCCGGATTGGGTTGAAACTAAATTATCGCCGGTTTTCCGACGCTTTTTAGCCGTTTAAAATTTTTTGAAGACCGGTTATTTTACACCATTGAACACCGATTTATTGTGTGACTTATGTGTCTTTGAAACCAGTTTTCTGTAATTATTGCTAAACCGTCGAATTTATCGTATCAATAAAATAGTTATTTATTTCGTTTACGTTCAGTATTATATTAATACTGTAAATACGAAAAATAAAACAGCGTTGGTCGTCCAACACAAATAAAGACATGTCTCAACGTTTATAGAATAAGACGTACTTAATTATTGAACATCTGGTTGGGCGTTATATTATATTGTTTCTGAATATAAACTTAATTTTTCATTGTCTCAATGTTATTTATGCCTCTTAGCGTTTTAATTATAATTTAGAGGCACTAAATATAATAATACTTAGTGTATACTATCATCAAATGTTTAAATAATTCACACGCATTGGGCTTATGTTCAATTCAATCGAAAAACACATTAATTATTTTTGGAATATAATATTATATCAGTCGAAATTCATAAAAATGTTTTTTACACGTAAACAACTTCCGAATACAGATTCACTGAATATTATATATTTATCTTAACAAATCAACATTGATTAAATAATGTGTATAATTATAAATTATGATGACTCGAGCAATTACCAAGGATAGTCTAAATGATTCATTTTTGTGATAATCGATGATCTGTATATTTACATAATTTGTTATAAACATACTAACTGCTGACAAGAATCGTGAAACGAATTTACTTGTCCTGTAAACGGAAATTATAATTATCAATATTATTATCATACGAATATATAGACATTAGACGTCGTACTATGTGAAACATTAAAAACTATCTATATCGGAGCGAGTATTATTTTGTTCCACGAGTAGTCGTATTCTTCGTTTATATGTAGGTATAAAATATAAATCAGAAGCCTCAGCGAATAAGATCATCACGATATTTCGTGTCGTCGTAATTATTATTATTCAGCCGACTGTTTAAAGATTTCATATTAATTTAGCTACCTGTACAGATTTTCCGTTCACTTTTAAATCGTCTAAATACAGACTCGTATATTGTATGTATAGATGAAAAATCGTGTAGGTTAAAAAACCTACATACAATTCTATAGGTGTTTGTCTTGCGATAATTCCGTTTTATAGTCTTTACGGAAACGCCACTATAGAATTTATTACTTTATGACGGAATAAACATGAATATTATGCTATAATTTTTAAACTATACTACTGAAGTTTATTGGATTGAACTAATTTTAGTTCGAATTTAAAATGTGTATTAAAATAATAAAACGAATATGATTTAATAATTCAAGTATACGCACTTTAAATTATATATAATATCATTTATACATAAAAAAACGTATTAAATAAAAAATATTAGTTTGACGTTGTTTGTATTTTCGTGTTATGTAACTGTTATTTGGTTATCTAATCAAAAAGTCAAATATAATTTTTTGATTAGCGTTATTTCCATGTAATATTGTTCAAGTTGTTTGAATAAAAAATAGTTTTTCACTTCATATATTATTATTATTATTATAATAACGTCGCAAAATATTTACCTTCTGTAAGTATCAGCATTATAATGCCTATAGTCAGAACAGGTGAGGTTTAATACCCACGTCTGTTATTAGGTCCAATTTTGAATTCATTAATAAACAACGCGATGAAAAAAATCCTACCTACGTAGCAATTACCGTATGGCGGTCGAGGCTGCGGTGGCGACGGTTTTATATCGTCCCTGTCACACACATCTGGATCATAACGGCGGAGAATTATAAGCCGTCGAAAGGTGGAGGGTCTAATTCTAGATTGTAACGGGGAGAGAAAAGAAGGAATAAATTTATACGAAAATTATATCGCGCCAGTTGGTTTTTTCTATGTAATAATGATAAATTAAATTGTTTGTCGATAATACATCTATATATATATAATATTGTAAACCAGTTTCTTTTTTTCTCTTACTGAAATGCGCCCACACGGCGCCTGGTGCATCGGTCGTAATTCGCGCTGGCGCCTCGAGGAATTTCCCAAATTTCCACTATGCCGCGACTCCGGGAGTCGAAATTTTCGATGGACTATCCTTTTTGTCACGAATCCGATTCCGGGGCCCGGGTTCGAAATCGTCATTCCAAAACTCGCGGTGTTTTCATGACATTTGCAAACATATGTTCGGAGTTCGTGTTGCGTCGTTATGCGCGTTACAGCCGTTCCCATACGGTGTCTCGTTGTTTAATCATTAGAAAAAAAAACATCAACAACAAAGAGGTCAAGACTTTATTTTAATTTTTTAACATAATTTTTTTTTTACCGACAGAGACAACATTTACCGTCTGGACTTGGACGATTTGAAAAAGATCGAGGCTGCCCGATGGCCGGCTGCTGAGGAAAAGGTGCAGCTGTGTCTGGTAAAAGGTCAGAGCGTCGACGACTGTCATAACTATGTCAAAGTACTACTATCTACTGGAAAACGGCTTTTCGCATGCGGAACCGGAGCCTTTTCACCACAGTGCACATGGAGAGAGGTAATAATACATTAATAAATCGTTTTGTTTCCGAGCTTTGGGTTGGCTACTTACAGCGAAAAGTATAGTACTCAAAGTATTGATAATTATTTTAAAGCGTCTTGCTAATTTAGAGAGTATAGTTTAAAAATACGATACATGAACTATTATTTTATTATTTACTGTATTTCGTGTATACTTTATACTCGTTATCAAATAATTCTTGTATACATTCTACTTTGTTGATAATTGCATCGATGTTTAAACAAACGAGTGTATATTTATTTATACATACGTCCTAATAAAACTTTAAGAGAATTAAACATGGATAAATACGGTAATTTAAAATTTTCAACATCGGTCATTATTAAAATTGATAACGTTTATTTATGTGATTTTAAAACTACCTTTGGCCGCCCCCCCGGACTGGATCTATGATGATTAGAGTTAGTTTACAATAATGTTATACTATTATTATTCTCATCCGAGAGCGCATTTAGCCAATTATAATACATCAATGTCAACAAGCACGGTGAAAGTGTGTCATCGTTCTCGGTTGGGGGAGTGCATGTGTGAGAGGGAGCACTTTTAATTTTTATACTCGGAATAATTATTGTTTATATAGTTATAACGTTTCTATGTGCCAATAGATGGAAAATGCCAACAGCGTGACCGACACCGTACGTGGGGTGGGTAAGTGTCCTTACAGCCCGCTGTCCAACATCACAGCCATGATCACGCTCAACGGTCAGTACTTTGCCGGTAGCCCAATGGACTTTTCGGGCGCAGACTCGGCCATCGTCCGTGATCTGGGTGCTTCGTATTTGCGGACAAAGAATTATGATGCCAAGTGGCTGAACGAGCCTCAGTTCGTCGGATCATTTGAGACCGACGCCTATGTGTACTTTTTGTTCAGAGAAAGTGCAGTGGAATACATAAACTGTGGCAAGGTACGTCTTTAATTGTCATTTTAGTATAGAAAATAAACCGTTTTCAGCTTGGTCCGGAAATGTGTAACCGTTTAGGAGGTATATATAAATATAATTGTAAATTTTTACAGAGGGTGTACTCAAGAATTGCTAGGATGTGCAAAAACGATGTGGGCGGACAAACTATGCTTCGAGACAACTGGACCACGTTTATTAAGGCCCGTTTAAACTGTTCTTTACCCGGTGACTATCCGTTTTATTTTGATGAAATTCAAGGTATGACATATCTACCGGACGAAGGATTGGTGTACGCTACATTTACTACACCGAGGTAATATATTACTGTAATTTTTTTTTAGTAGGTTGTCCGATTCCTGCAGGCTATATCGTCTAGCATTAGAAATCTCTTTTCATCGGTTGTTGCGTCCAATCTCATCGTTCAGACAATCAGTTTTACGAAGAATACTTTTAAACCGTATTTTAAACTCGTACTCAAGTGCAAATTAATATTAATTTATATTAAAAATATGTAAAAAGTATTCATTACTTTATAACATATAACATTATATAGTATTCAGATACATATAAAACTCTTTGAAAATATTAGAAGTCTGTTTCACATATTATTTTCTTTAGAGCATGTTTTCGCGTGAATGGTAACTGTAGCATTTTATTTTAAAATAAAATCAATCATCATATATAATTTAGTTTCTAGTTTTTCAACTATCTATAGGCGTTATTATTATTAATATTTATTTTACTATTACCTATGAATTAATGTGAGTACTTGTATACCTAAATTAAAACACGTGATATTATTTTGTACAGCAATGGTATAGCTGGATCGGCAGTGTGTAGTTTTAATCTTACTGCTATAAATGCAGCGTTTAATGGACCATTCAAACACCAAGCCAGCGTTGGTTCAGAGTGGGTACGATATAACCCACCGCATCAACTCAACCACGGACACTGCCAAAGACAGGATCCAAATCAAATACTTGACTCGTCGAGGTATTTAATTTATTATCATTGTTATTATTAGTAGTGCCTATATAATATAAGTACCTATTGTACTAGAGTTTCTGAGTTTATTCAATATATACTTATATACATATATTTAATCCTATAGTTTAAATACGATATAACTTCGATGGTGGTCGAATCGTTTGTTTACCCGTCATTTTTTTTTTTATGTAAATCTGCTAATTCATATTAAATTATTCTTTTATTCTGTCAATTTTTTATACCTATTCATTTTCTATGAACGTACAATACTGAAAAATGACACTGCAGACTATTTTCAAAAGTCTTAATTGTATCCAAATCTAACCTAACGATTTAGAAAACTTAAAAAACATAACAGTATATTTTGTGAGTTATTTATGACCGAGTTAGTCGGGTGTCATCATACAAGAGTTATAATTGCATTTTTCATTCGTCCAAACAAGTTTTATTTTTTTTTTTACAATTTTTGATATACCTATACGGCTATAACTGAGTTATGTTTTCTAGTAGTAGATGACTGAGAATAAAAGTGGTTTTTGATGTGTTAAATATTATTAATATAATTCACTTGAACTATTTATATATTTTTGATTTACGTTAATTTTCGTATATAATATATTATGTTTCGGACAGATGGTGTCTGGTATAATAATAATATGTCAGTCATTATTGGTGGGTAAACCGTATATGTTTTATACTCAAGTACTATGTTTCCTATCTCTATAGATACCAACTGATGGACAACGCAGTACAACCCACCACAATGGACCCACTATATTACAAGCCATTGGAAATTCTCACTCACATTGCTGTTGACGTTGTACCGACCAAACCGCACGGATCTTTAAAAGTCTTATACGTGGCCACGACTGAAGGAACAGTGAAAAAGATAACTATTCTACCAAAGTCATCAGTCACGTGCACGCTGGAAGAATGGAACATATTTCCCGAGGGTTCTGGTTCCCAAATCATGGCGTTGCATTATTTGAAAGTCACGGTACGTCGTAATACCTAATATTTTTTATGCGGTCGATTACAGAATAATTATGTGTTCATTCGATATCATATATGTTATGGTTGCACAGGATTCGATATACGTGGGCACTCGTGATCGGGTGTTGAAAATACCGGCCCAGCACTGTGGCCGGCACCGGAGCAAGGAAGCGTGCATGAACGCGATGGACCCCTATTGCGGGTGGAACGAGCACGTCGACAAGTGTCAACCGCCGACAAACGGTAACATAATGGAACATAATTGGCGACAGGATGTTACCAAGTGTCCGGACCGGTCGAGGCCAATCGATGGTGGTTGGTCTAGCTGGTCGACATGGACTGCGTGTACACAAAACGTAAACGGCAAAGAATCCACCGACCAATGCTTGTGTTCGAGCAGAACGTGCACGAACCCCGAACCGAAGTACAACGGGGCCGATTGCCAAGGTCCTACCATACAGGTGTGACATGCAACCAGTTTATATTAAACTACCTAGAGACCTATATGCACTAATTAAACCTACTGTCGGACTGGCTATTATTCTATTAACAATTTTTTTTACCAAGATGCTTTACCCTTAACGACAATTATTGTCGCAAATAATTTTTATTGTTTTACTTCTATTTTTTTTTTAATTTTATTATTTTACATTTCCACAGATAATACCCATTAGTTCATTACAATAGTGTATTTTGATTTTTTTACGTAAGCAATATTCTTCTAAATTGGTTTTATATGCTAATTTTTTAATACAACGTGCAGTTATCATAAAGATACCAGTCCTTTATATTCTATTTTAAACTCGAGTAAAAAATGTTACACACCCATGTAATGAGAAAAACACTTTTATTGAACATTTATTAGAGTAGGTATACATGTATGTATGTGGTACGTGAATACCTACATTTATTTTAAGATCATACAGATAAATTAGTTGTACTACCGGGAAATTATAATATCCTACGCACACATTTATTATATTCAATATACATATATAATATGTATGTATTTATACACGTATAAACATGATTACACGTTAACTAACAACGCCATTGACGCGCATAAATTAACTTTCATTTTTTTCTCATAGGTGACTAATTGCACTGTACACGGACAATGGTCTGGTTGGTCGGACTGGTCAGCGTGTACGCAAAGTTGTGGTTCTGCTGTAAAAGTCAGAAAGAGGACTTGTGGAAATCCAGCGCCGGCATTCGGCGGTCGCGTTTGTGTAGGGCGCGACACCGATGAAATGTTTTGCCATTCGAACCCACCTTGTCCAGGTATGTGTAACTAGCAGTGTTCATCTCGACGACCATCGATGCCGTCGTACGATATTTTTGTTATTAACTGTTATATTTTTTTACCTAAATTATCACAGTTTCACCACCTGTCGTAAAAGAGCCGGGTTGGAGCGCTTGGGGTGCGTGGGGCAAATGTTCAGCCAAGTGCGGTGGAGGCATTCGGCAAAGGTCGCGGTACTGTAACAATCCGCCGCCACAGGAAGGACAGGATTGCATCGGGTGTTCCGAAGAGTACGAACTATGTAACCAAAAACCGTGCACGGATAGTATAAAAAAGATATCGGCGTGGTCACCTTGGGTATCCGCGGGCAACGGTACTCATAAAAGATACAGGTTCTCGTGTAGAACGCAGCCAGACATTTCGGCATTAAGCATTATGCAGGACAAAGAAGAAAATAGATTGTGCCAAGATGGATCGTGTCACAGACTTGGTGAGTTATCTATTACAATTATTATCTGTATAATAATATATGCACATCGTATCTAAAATTAAATTTATGTAGTACCTATATTATGCGCTCAAATATTAAGTATAAAGTATTTTTTTATAATTATTTTAAAATATATATTTGTGTAATTTTTTTATTAGATCAACCATCTGATTCAGAAGACTCGTGGTCAGAATGGTCACCATGGTCCGCTTGTTCTGCTGATTGTGGTGGTGGTGTACAAGTCAGGACTCGAACCTGTGAAGGTCCTTTAGATAATTGTGAGGGACAAAACACACAAACCAGACCTTGTAATACACAGGAATGCAAAGGTAATTGAATATTTTTTATCGGAAATATTTATGCTACGTATTATTATGTGTATTATACTCTGTATATTTATTGAAGTATTATTTATAAAAGTTAAACTAGTTCCTAGTAGATGATAACTATATATTTTTAAATTTTTCATTGTAATTCTAAAATTTTATATTTTATTATGCCTTAGGAGAGTGGAGTTGTTGGACAGACTTTAATGAATGTTCTGTGACTTGTGGCGAAGGCGTCAGAACTCGTACGCGCAAGTGCATACAAAAGGGTACGTCTACTGAAGGATGCGATGGTCCTTATGAAAGCCAAGAACCGTGTTACGTACCTTGTCATGATATGGATTTGGGCTGGGAAGACTGGTCAGAGTGGTCGGTTTGCGATAAGGACAACCAGAAACATCGTACGAGAAAATGTACTTTTGACCATTGCTTGGGACCCGACATTGAATCTATTCCTTGCTTTGAGAAAAACGAGATCGGTAAGCAATCATACCGACATTTAAAATGAACATGTAAAATTAATACTCAATTGCTGCCTATAAACATAAACTTACCTAGATATTCCTTGTGATTAGGAAATTGTTAAAATATAAATTGAAAAAAAAATAAACAGTTGCGATAAAAACAGCTCTTGTTAAGATTTCATTAGTATTTTTCACAGTTTTTCAGTAGGTTTTTTATACTTAGTAGGTATATATTTTATATATAGTAATATATATATATACAAGGTTAATATAAAAAACAGACACTCTAAACTAAATTACGGAATAGACTCGAATTGTTCGATCTATATAACTTATTTATACGGATTTACTAAGTAGACAATGAAACAAACATAATGGTCAACGAAAAAAGTGGGAAGCAATTTAACAATAATAAATAATTTTATTTTCCAATTTTCCAACTTATTTCATTAAATTAAGACAACGATTGAAACCAAAAACTGTATTTTTTTATTATTTAATCGTTAATGTATACCAAATTGCATGCCATTTGCAAACGGTTTTTACTTGAACTCGTTCTAATAATATATCCATCTACTCACCACATTCTCGAGTTGCTTCTGCGCCATCACTTCTTGCACCCATACCCTTACACACCGTTATCAATGTACATATACACCACTCACACGGTAAGCTCACCCACTCACCTCCCTTAAAACGATAGATTAATATTTTGACGCGATCGTACAGTCATTTACACGTTTCGTTTTGTCCCGGTGTAGTGAGCTCGAGCGGATCCACACTGCTAGTGTGCCTGCTGTCTTTCTTGACTGGCGCCTTGGTGGCCGGCGCCGCGTTCTGCGCGTGGCAGAGACGTCGTAAGCCGAAGTTGCCGAGTAGCCCGCACTACATCACCACCAAGCAGAACCCGTACGTGACGGTGCCGATGAAGGAGTACCGCGCGCCCGCCAAGCGTACGCCGTCGTTCACCAAGCCGACCACGGTCGGTGCGCAGCATCACGGCAACGGTACCGCGGCCACCGGCACGCTTCCGAGGTTGTTCAACAAACCTGCCGACTACGAGACTGCCACCATCAAGCGGAACAGCCACAGCCTGGTCAACGGGCACACGATGCGCAACCGTCCCGACTTGGAACAGGAAAAGTTTTTCTAACCCATCACACCGCCAAACAATAATAATATAATGTATATTAAACGTGATGGTCACCATATTGCTGTGATGATCATCACTCGTCATTATCGCGGACCACCTATACAGGTTTACATCATTCGCGGTTCCTTGCCATTTCTGCACGGACAAATTCGGATTTTTCGACCGGTAGTTGTCGTATAACATTAGCCGGATCGTTGTCGTTGTGTCCGGGTTTATTTATTTATTCTTTAATATACCTAATTCGATTATTTGCATTTTCGGATATCCGGATATATAGACTACTACTACTGTTGCTGCTGCTCGTTATTGCTAGTCATTACGTAATTTTCCTTTTAATTTTCTGGCAAACGTATCTAATTTAACTCGGGATATTGGTAACTGATACAATTCGCATAATATTACGCTTCTACAGCAATTTATAAAAACCTAATTTTATATTTTGATCAATAATGTACATGACATTAGTCGGTTAGCCTTTGATTTCTGTATAATATTATAAAATATTATTGTTGAATAAATAATTTTTTTAACCGATTATTATATATACAAATGCTATACGGTAAATATGTAGTTAAATCAGTTTGACCATTTCGTTTTTATTTTATACAGCCGAAGACTGTTTAAAAACACGATGCATAGGTATAATGATATCTGTTGTCGAATTACATCCATTATTGCTTTACTCTATTTATTATAAATAAAATCCAATTTGAAAAAATCATACGTGAAATATCTTAACCAGTAATGTATATTTACATCTTTTTAATAGGTATTAATTAAAATTGTAAGTTTAAGTTGGGGGTATTAAGTGCGCATAATGGTGGATTAGAATCGTTTTTCTAATCATTCATATTATTATATTACGCAATATGAAATATATTTTATAGTGTCGTACCTGCCTACTTAAAATGGATATGTATCTACCTAAAGATGTGTTAAATAATAGAGTTTATTTTTAACTTCGTAGAAGTACATTGTAATTTATAAATTAACGACTCAAAACACTGATAAATTATATATTTTTGTCGCTAACAATATTAAAAACCACCATTAATATATAAGATAAAAATCGGTAAAAAAATAATTTATAAAGTAATGTAAATAAATGGATAGATAGGTTATTATTTTTGTACTTTTATACTAAACAAGTACGCATTGTGCCAATGATATTCATGATTGATCTATTATTTTGATTAACTATGAAATATTAATGACTGAGAAATTTGTTTATTTTTATTAATGTTTTAATTCATAAGTATAAAAACTATGTGAACAAAACGTGTTAAACATACAATATATTATCGTATTATTTATAATATATATATAAGTATAATATATAACTCATGTTGAGTACCTACATTTTATAATATTGTAAATAATTTACATTTTTTATTGTATGTTGTTGTCCAAATTTTATTTATGTAAAATGCATAATAAATACATATGTACTATGTTTAACTGTTAAATAATATATTTTTGTGAATATGATATTTTTTCGTGTAAATATAACTATTTTTAAGTAAAAATAGAATAACAATTATTATTTTTATACTATTTTTTCGTGGTTTTTCATTTTCGTTTACCAATTATCATATTAATTTAAGAAACATTAGCTACCTATAATTCTAGATACGTTTTTAAATACACCCAAACATTATTTAAAATAAAAAATATTAATTATATTACCTTAAACTTTTATACTTAAATTTAGGCAATAAGAGGAGCATGACATCACGAGTGATTTGTATGTATACGGTATACTATACAGTATTAGTATAGTTAATGCGCTTCAGAAATACAATACAATGATTATAAATAAATGTACCGGTAACCGATTATACTATATACTATAATATTGAAAATACCCATTGGTATAGAAATATGTCTAGATATAATAGTGTTTAATTTAAAATATTTGGATACCTTTTTTCAGTTCACATAAAAATATGGAAATTCTTTGCTATTTAGTTCCGTTGATTCTATTTTTATCGTTTTTTTTTCTATTCTATAAATATTTTTTATTCTTTACCTATACTCAACATTGACCTTCTTTCTATAAAGATCAATTTTCAGTACTTTTGTAGACACTAACTCTTAAATGAACGCTTATCATCAGTGGCCAATTCATTGGTTTTGTGTATACCATTTGAAATTTTTATTGTACATTTTAGTTAATATGTACTCGAATGCATAATTTATGCGTTAACTGACAACGGAGGTACGAATGTCACTACGTATGTATGACCATAATTGTATTTTAAAATTATTTAATTATATTATCAACATAAGATACCTATCTAAAATACACTAAGACAGTTAGACGTAGTAGGCACATGATCTTAAATTCTTAACTAATGATTATAATATTATATCTACTATGTTACATTATCGTATATTTTTGATAAATCGTAATTATATTGTCAATGAAATCTAAAATCTTTTTAAAAAATTTACAAAGTTGAAGTATGTATATTTTGTTATTTTTTTCTTAGTGCAGGGCCACCACAAAGGAAGGAGGGGATCAATGAGTACCGTGGTTCCGGTGCCCTCATTCTCTGGGTGCTCGGAAAAAAAACAACATTATATTCATATCATTAATTTAATTTAGGAAAAAATGAGTTGAACATTTACAATATATGTGTATACTATTTTTATCTCATAAGATCGTAATGAATAATTTACATTGTATTTCATTATTCGTAAATATTTTTTAAAAAAATGTTGATTTTTTATATTAAGCTGCAATAAATTAGTGTTCATATGTGTTTTGAATTGATATCAAGATAATTAAAATAACTGACATTTTAAAGAAGTGTATAACAGCAAAAAAAAGCTGTATAACCATTATTATAGGTATCTTCTGTAAAAATAAAAAAATTAAGTGTTAGAATTTCTATTGAAATTATTATAAATACTAGTATACAATGAGGGCCCAGAATTATTTACAGTACCGTATGTAGTTGAACAATTTTTATTAGAGCCTGGTACCAACTACAACAATAATATTAATGCCATAAGATATCTGAGACTGAAAATATAAATAAGTTTGTTAGAATTTTTTAAGTTAATCTGAGATCGATTATCCATCGCTTTTTAAAATGTTTTTTACCTTGAAAAGTTTCGCTCACTTTGGTTATTAGATTAAATTCATAAAAATCTCTAATACTAGGTACCTACCTAAATAATTGAATTTCTTCAATATATTTATATAAATGAAACATATGAAATTTTTTTGTAAATGTGTTGTAGGTATGTGTTTTTATTTCAATTCTCAGAATTCTATCAATTCAATGTTTTGAAATGTAAACATTTAAGAATTTATGAAATGATTGCACAAAAATGCAAAATTAAAAGTAAAGATCAAAATAGGTAGTAGAACAATAATTGATCTCAAGATTTTACCATAACAAATATTTTTCATAATTTATTTTTTTACAGACGTGACAAACGAATAGTACATGTTATCACTAAATCTTATTCATCCGATTTATTTGAAAATTTATAAATATGATACCGGAGATGATCTGACCAATTGGCTCATTCCATATTACTATATTAGGTAGGTACTCAAAAGTCCAAATTCATATTTTTTTCCCCTTAGCGGTACAGTGTTCTCCAACTTACTCGTTACGTTGGTCACACTCAAAAACGATGACATCTTGTTACACGCGTTATCGACAAGGCCGGTTATCATAAGCGCCGCGAAACGCGATTTTAACAGTTGGCACTTTTACATCATTCGAACCGTATTCCAGAAACCGTGTCCCCTCGCCAATACGTTATTAAATCCAACGCCTGTTCACGGTTTTCATCGGTTCCTCCAGATTTGCCGTATTTTCTTATCCGAATTCCACGATGAAAACTTCACACTGCATTCTCATCGCTTTGTCGCTGTGCGCGGTGGCTTCATCCACTGCCGGTTGTAAGTATGCCGTCGAGTCGTACACCACCACCGATGCCATGATCGTTACCGAGGCCGCGTTCATCGCACAAGTGAGCGCCGAGTGTGAGGACTCGCCGTCCAACTTATATGCTGAAGTGGAAGGCCGACTTTTAGTAGCTGCTAATGCTGGCCCGAACAAATACCAAGTACGTACTGTCCTATTAGCGACACAACTCTGGTTGTACGCTTACAGTCTTATAGAAATACAATTTTATAATATTATGCTCGTATTTTCCATAGGTCAGTTGGTTAGATGACTTCAAAAAGGCTCGTCGTGGCGATTATCATGTGAAATTCTACGATGAGGCCGGTTATGGACAACTTAGGAAACTACTGCGCGATGGAGAATCTATCAGCAGTGTAACGCCTGTACACTCTGCATACGTCCGTTACCCCGGTGCATACAAAGGTGCTTGGGTCAATTCTGAATTCTTGGCTGCAATTGTCAGCATCGTGGTTTTGTATTTTGCATATACGTTCAAGTCAAAAATTGTCTCCTAATCTTAATATAATTTAAGAATTATAAAATATTTTGTTACAAAGTCTGCTCGGTTTTTATGTGACTGTTTTTTTTTTAATTTTTTTTTTTTTTTAATTCATAGTTTAAATATTTTAAATTAAATGTTTGAATTAATGTATTAATTTAATTCAATACCATAAGCTGTCCAAGTACCTACCTAACATCAATATTGATTAAACATGTTATTGAATTGTAAGATAACTTTTGTTTGTAAAATTGGTACATTTACAATTTTTTTAATATAATTTTTTCTTATAAGATTGTGTTTTTTTGTCTTCTGATGTAAAATCCGTTTATAGGTCAGAAGCTTATATATTATGTCCTGGAGATGTAATTTCCGTTTAAAATCCAAATATTTTTATAAATTTATTTTTACAGTATTATCTAAGCTGTTTTGTATTAAACAACATACCTATACATTATATATTTGTTTTATCCTAAAGTTTGTTAACTTAGTTTTGGCTTTGATTAAATCTTTTAGAATAATATTTAAATATTGGTATACTTATAGATATAAAATGCAAGTGTTTCTAGTCAGGTTTCTTTTATAATTGAACCTATCATAACAGTTATTGTAAATTATAATATCTTCACCAAGATTAAAACAACTGACAATCATTAGGAAACTGGGTTAAATCTTTAAAAATGTGTCAGTGGGTATTCATCTGTTGTATAACAGGTTCAATCACTATAATGGATGAGTTGAATTTGAATTATAAACATTTTTCATATGTTTTTTGATATTATTAAAGTAATTTATTTTACGTTTAGTATGATGGTCGGTTAATTTAATTTTTTTCTAAAACCACTAAATTTATTAGGTATATTATTAATATCTGATAATTTTAATAATATTTATACCAAAATATATTACTGTTATTAAACTTTTGAGTTAATACTATTTTATAACAAAAAACTGAATAAATTCATGATATAAATAGGTAATATTTTAAAATTAATCTATACATTTTAAAAATATCATTGGGACATTACACACTTAGTTTTATTCATATTATATGCAAGAATTGTATGCATTCATTGTTTAAATAATCAATTTAAATTTTAAATTCAATTATTAAAAAAAATTGTGCTTATTTATTTCTTTAGAAATTTTGGTTTAAATATGAATTATTTAATTTAAGCAACCTTGTATTAAATTTTAAAGTGTTAACTTAAGAAATTCAATATTTTATAAATTGTAAACTAAAAATAATTTATAAAATTTGGCAATTAAATACTTAAAAAATAAATAAATTGGGCATTTTTAATTTTGTAAAAGTACAAACTAGATCCAATTTGTTACCAGATACAATTACCTACATTAATAATCAAAGCATTTTTACTGCTTGAAAAGGTTAAAGAAGACAAATATAACACACACACACACATCATTTTAAATCTAAAAAGAAAGAAGAAATAATCAAATAATTGATACATTTTATTATTACATACTTTTTACTACTAAATAATAAGCAACCACTTTAATACTTAATAATTTTTTATGTGAGTCATGAGAACCTTTTTTTGATCCAACTATCAATTTAAATACAATGTTGATTTGTATTTTCACCACTAGATAGCACTAAGTATTTGTATTTTCTATTACGATTTGATTTTTTTTTTGCGGTTCACAATTATTACAATAATTATTATCATTATTATATTATAGTGTAAGGGAACGACCCAAAATCTCACGATTGAAAATTAATGACTAATGTTATATCGATAACTATTCAAATTTATTGCATGGAGCTTAATATTATTGATTATTGAATATTATTTTGTTCTTAATGTTAATACAAAAAAAGAAAAATGAATAAATTATAATTGATATTGGTTTTAAAATAATATTACTTTTATGTTTCTCTTTCTCACACGTAGTTTTTAATAATAATAATAATAATATATATTTTGCAAATTCCCAATACAATTTTTTTTTCAAATAAATATTGTTATAAAATATATTATAGATTTCAAATTATGATAAAATTATTTTTTATGTACCTAAAAATAATATTATTAAATATTAAGTAAACATTTTAATATTATAATTTATTATTTAATACTAATAAAGGTAAGTATGACAGGGTTTTTAACTTCTAATACTTTTTTATGTACTATTTTGCTAAGAAAATTTTTTATCTAGGTAACCATTTAAGAAAAAAGTAAATGCACAAGTTAATTTATAATAATAAGTATTACAAATAGTAAATCATTTAGAAAGCCTTATAGTTTTTAACTACCATAATTAATATTGTTATTTTATTTAATTAAAATTAAGTTTTATTACTTTTTATTTTTTAAAAATATGAACTAAATCTGAATTCAGATTTAGAACTTAGTTTAAATTAATTCTTATTTTATAACTAAAAAAATAGATTTTAATTATTTTAAATGTATTGTTATTAGTTTATTATTATAAATGAAAATAAGAAAATAAAACTACTTACAACAATACTACAATAACTACAATAAAACTAATTAAAAAAATTGCCATCCAAACATAAATTAAAATAAATATTATAAATATGTAGAATTATGTATTACTTTACTTCTGCTCAGTGCTCACATTAATGTTTTCTAATTTTTATTTTGCAATTATATATTTGCATTATCCGAAATCAAATACATTATATAGATATATTATAGATTGTTTTTTAACTATCTCTCTTAGATACTTGAAATTATAAAAATTAAGTTACTACTATATTTTGTATTCATATATATATGTATATAATTTTCAGTTTTCATCATAATCCAGGCAATAATATCTCGGGCAATAAGTAAGTACATGGAATTATTTTATCATTTTTATTTATTTTTTAAAAGTCAAAGTAAGTATTATTTTATATTAGTGTAATACTCAGTATTTATATTATATTTATTATAAAGTATAAGATATCCTGAAATTCAATTACCTATGTTACGCTGCAGTAACATAGGAAAAAGTCAATCCAATAAGAAAAGATTCTTTGATGACTGGAGGGTGCAGATGGTCTCTACCGATACTTTATTGAAGAGCATGAACGTTTAAAATTGAAACCAACGAGGCAACGACGTATAATAGATAACTATTGGATATTGACGATACCGTTTAGAACTACTGCTGTATTAGGGAAAAAATAAATTAAAGGTTATAAATTCAACTGTGATTTTTTTTATATTGATTACAAAATACAAGATGATTGCGCGTCTGTGCACTACAATAATGGCTATCAACACAAGATACATCTAAATGTATGTAATGATGAGAAAAAAAATAACTACCTATATAATTTAATCAGGTATCGCAGTATAAATGTAAAAACATGGACGAATTCCTCAAAATGTTTATGCCTGTCGCTAGATTTTTTACATTCACCCCTTTTACCCATATAAAGTTATTACTTATTTACATAAATTGCTTGTAGACAGTAAATATTAATTTAATATACGTTGTAAGGGTATTTATAGGCCTCTAGGGCCTTAGGGTTCGAATATAACTAATATAAGTTATAACTATATTATATAGTATGTAAATTAATTGGAATGTCAATAGCTGCAATTCAAAAAATAATGCAGATATTGTACTGTAGTCTGTAGTTTTTTTCAATGTAATATATGACTAATAGCCTACATTTTAAAATGGTCCAAAAAAAGTCAACTTAATTTTTTTTTTAAAAATTCGAAAAAGCCATTTTATACAGTTATTTATTTGTAATATGGAGAGAAAACAATTTCGAAATCGGTTGAATTTTGAATGGACGAAGGAAACTTCTATTTAAAAAAATACAGTATTAAATAATTAAGTACAAAATACATTCATACTAAAAAAATATACAAATACATTTTATTTATTCTTTAAGCATTTTATTTACATTGTATTTATAATTTAACAATAATTTAATAACCATATCTACTTGTAAAATAACTTAATATTACAAGAAAAAAATCAGTGTGATAATTGCTTGGTAGAAAACAAAATTATTTTAACAGAGTATAAAATAAACGATAAAAAAAAATTAATGAAAAACTTACATTCGTTTAACTAATAATTCTTTTTTTTACTTATTAAAACGACACGACAATGCATGTTAACAGGTGAACATCAAACAATTTGGTACAGCAGCTGCCCATCCTGTTTGTACACAGCAGAACTGACACGCTGTATAATTAAATAGCAAAAAAAAAAAAAAAAATACGGATACATTTTATACAAAGAAATACGATTGTCGATTACAGCCTTAAAAATTCAGTTTTTTTTTTTAGTTCGTCGTTACACAATCGGTAAGTATATGCGGATGTAATAATATTGAAAATACAATTTTCTAACATATTTCAACAATATCTGAAATCTGTTACGAAGTATAGGTAAATATATTATGTGTAAAAATATAAATTTAAAACATTTTCCCTCTGATCGTTCATCCATTAACAGTCAGATCTTGATCTCCGTCCATAATTTATAGTTATTGAATATAATAACACTTATTTACTATCACTTATCATTTAACCACACAGTTATATACGTGATGTTTTTTAAGCACGATTAACCCATTTCTAAGCTTAAAGTATACATATTAGTTCAAATTAGGTTTTTTGGAATCTTTAATTATCGTCAACTTAAGCACGATTCATTAATGGCCCGTGATTGGTCATTGATTACACTTCAGTGAATTGTTCGAATCAATCAGCTTTTTACGCGACCCCTGCGGCATAAGAATAGTTGCAATAATGTATGTACGTACGTAGGCGGTACACGCCTAATCGTTTTCGCCGGACAGCACTGCGTTGAAACACTTAATGATCACGCCAAATTGCTCAAAAACGGAAACGAGTAAACGTGAACTATAATATAATAACGTATTAACGTGACGCGGGGAAGATAGTTGCCGTGTTCTCGTTTAACCCGACTCTCACGTCAGAGTATAGTTACGATAGATTACCAGTGAAAATTTGATGTCTGATGGTGATGAATTTGACAATACGTTGAATTTAATACGTTGTGACGTTTATAATAGGTATATTAATGTATATGTTAGTATTATAGCGTGTATCGATCCGTCCGGTCCCACCCGTTGGGAATTGAAAATTTAAAAAATGCCGCCACGCCTGCCTCGCCCTTAAGCAAAATTGTTTTTTTGTTTCGTTTTTAATTCTATACCATGTATATTTAAGTAGGTATACGCAATTTGAACGAATATTTTGGTTATGATAATTTTGAATACGCGTATGATCATCATTCGGTGTGGCAATTACATTTACTTATAAAACGCCGCACTCTAGCTCGAACTCTAAGTGATATTTGAGTGTATTCAATTTTTTTCCTATGCCATATATTATTAAGTATGCGAGTTGTTTGAATTTGTTCGACTATATAAACAATTTTTACAACCTCAGTTTTCTGGTTATTACAGAACAAATATGAGTGAAGCTACAAGCAATAGATATACCTAGTCATCTTCAGATTTTCGTCAGCTTTTCAAAATCACAATTTTATTAAAAATTTTTCTGCAAATATTTAGTAGGTATGTAATTATTAGTTTGGATTTTTTTACTCATACTCAAATTGTTGTTTTAATATCGATATATTCGGTTTTCCCGGAAAATCGATTTTTAGGGAAAACGATAAATGTTTATATTTTATGATAAGTCAACGTCTACTTATACGTCTATATTCATTAACATAACTAATATTATTATTATAATAATATTATTTGCGATACCCAAAACGAAAATGACATTATAACCGTAACGCCGTGTAACCACCAACTTTTAATTTAATTGTTTAATCGTTTCGCTCGTTGAGGCACATACAATATTATAATTATTATATACGTATATTTTACAAAATATATTATATACTAATTGTGATTAAATTACCTGTCATTTGGATTTAATTAAAAACGAAAAGGATGACCAGACTATTGTTGTAGTTCAAACAAAAGCGGCGGTAGAAATCGTTTCGACGTAATGTTTTTCGTAGAATTATGCTATTATTTTTAATGCATTGTCAGCAGGAAAAATATTCGGTAAGTATTGTGGTTAAGAATCGATCGGAGACCTGTATCTGCTGTATCAGTCTCGAAACATCACGATGATATTGTAACGTATACACCCAGCAACCCTCCACAAGACAGTAGAGTCAGTAGACAATGTTTTGCGCATCACTCTAATTTTATATTACACAGAGTGATCAATTTAACGTAAGACACTCATTATTTCAAAAAAACATTAATTGTTTTTTTGAAATATCCAATTTAATAACTTCAAGTTTTTCGAAAAATAAGATTATTCTAAAATAATATATTTTTTTCTTTTATTAACATAGGTTTTTACTTTTTATTAGATTCTGAGCGGAGTGATGAATGTATTGATTTTAAAGTGATACGTTTTATTCCAGTTTATCATCACTTTTCGGGTCAGTTAAACCGTTGGTTATGTAATTATAAAATAACTAATGTTTTGATTTTCAACACTAGAGTGGTTTCTAGTAAAAAATGGATCTAAATTCTATCCATATTTTTATACATTAATGTTAAATGTTTAAAATTTACTTCGCTTTGAAATCTACTATGATTTTATTTTATGACATTATTCTTTCTTTTGCCATGTACCCACATATTGTTATTATTTATTTTTAAGTACATATTATATTATACCTACCTGATCTGTACATAATATGTTACATTAGATATTATCTATTTGGTATTAAAATATTATAGGTAGGCATGCATTTGGATGTAAACTTGAGGAGAGCATAACTGTTTCCTTAAATATTTAAATAGGGCAATGTATTTTGTAAATTAAATAGAAAAATATTATTAAAAAGACATTTTTAATTCGTAGGAGTTGTTTAATTTTATTCAGTATAATATATCACAATTTAAACAATATAATGAAACTGGGTAAATATAAAAAAAATAAACTATATGGTTTAATTATGCTGTTAGTTGCGTGAATTAAATTGAAAAAGTAATTAGATATCTGATTTAAAATTCGGCGATAACAGCGAAATAAAATGAAATATTATTAAAACCTCGGTGGATAACTATAATTACCTTAAAAAGGTCAAAACATTTACAAAAAAAACACCATTGACAAAACTTAATAATAGGTTATTTTATGCATTTCAAAATGTTATATTTTTTAAATTATTGACCGGTTGCATTACTTGATATAAATATGAAGAAGACTCTAATAATCATAAATGTTTAATCTTTATTTTAATAATTGCAAGCTATAGATATTTATTGTTTAATCAAGCAAATAACTGTTATCAATAATTTAATCATATTCAATTATTTATTAATTTATTTAGCATGTTGTGAACTCAGTAAAATATAAATTCTATGTACTGAAACTTTATACAGGTGCGTCATTTCACATTTTTTTCATGGGATGCAAAACCAATATTGAAAATTTAAAGTAATACCAGTCACTCGCATGGTCGAGTCATCCCATGAACTTTTTCAACACACTTTTTTTGTAAATGTAGATCATTTTATAGAAATTATAGTATAAAACAAATAACAATAGTTTTGTTTGTGGGATGCATTTGTACATCCTTGCATCCCACAAATGACGCCACTGACTTTATATGTATTTTATATTATACACTATATAAGTATAAAATAGGTAGTGTAGTGTTTTTAAAAGACATACATATAAACCCACCCCATTAGGTTACGTTAAAGATATTATAAACATTGGGCGAATGTAAGGTTTCACATGAAACATAACAGGTAAAAATAACCCGGCATACGTAATTTTCTAAACGAAAAAAATACACCCGTTCACAAACAAGAACTATAACAAATACCAATTCCCTACCCACTTTATTCAGACTTATAGGACTGATAACTTAAATGTAGTTGGTGTGGTTTAAATTGGTTTGTTTTTATGTTGCGTAAAAAAGTCTTTAATCCGATTTTTAATTGAATTTAGTCTACTGTAAACGGGAGAAAAATACACAGATTACTTACATGTATTTATGTAACATAATAAAACAAGTCTAGATAGTTGAGATTATTTTACAATGTTACATTTTACTGTAGGCATGTACAGTATAAAGTAATACGATATTTTAGATTCGTGTATGAACTTTAATGCGTATTTGTTCGTATAGAAACTTACGTAGGAATACGGGTGTCTTTATTTTCGTGCAGGTATTTACATTACAATATGTAAACGTTTACCTACTACGTTTTGTGTAACCCTATTTAGCTCAAGTATTATATGTTACACCATAGATTAAGTACATCTAATCTACGGTTAAACCTATATAAAATAAAGACACCCTCTCATATAAATTGCATGAGTTATACTATTGTGACATGTTTTATACAGTCCTATGTTGTGTAATACACAATATAGACTAATTTTCGGACTTATTGTGTATTATAATAAAATCCAACAAGTAATAGTATAGGTATTGGTATGTAGGCGTTGGGGACTTTTAGAAATATTCAAATAGTGAGGGCGTATATTTATTTATTTTCAACAGACAACATAGAAGTTACAGTTATTCTTATGTTAACTCGTTGGTCGGGTCAGATTCTTATCTCATACACAGAAATAGATACTAATAGAATTTAAAAGAGACAAAAAAAAATATTAAAATTATATAAGTGTAAAAATACCATTATAATTTCGAAATTTCTGATTTAGAAAGGGGCACTAATAATAAACCTATAACTTATATATCATGATATTTTTTTTACTAAATTTCTGTGCAATAGTATTATAACAATATGACTTAAATACATAATATGATAATCAGGCTTACAGAACAACACAGACTCACCAGAGGAGTATTTCTACTAATTTGGCTTATCGCTATTCTTTAAATTGATTTGCCGAAACGTTTTCGGATGTATCATGTTTATATTATAATATATCGAACACAATAATATTATATAAATTGTCGCAGGCGTCTAATTGAACCGTGAAATATTATTGTATGGCATCTCATCATCATTCGTTGATAATATGGGTAACCTATTTACTTCTCGTATTAACCGAATTGTACGCGCATATAATATTATATTATAATAAAACGTAATATTTTATCAGTTAAACTCTTAAAATTAATTATATATACTACTTTTAGGCATCGTTTAATAATGTGATCAATTTATTATTATTCAATAATTTATCACCATGAAATACGAATATTTATTGTTACGCACCATTGATATCGAGTACAATAATATACGTTATCTCTGTTTTAACTCAATTAATGGCGGAAAGAAAAAAATAAATTTATCTCATTTCTGGTTTTATACGTAAACCGTATAGGGGCGTGCCGAAAATGTTATTTTAAGAGGATTGGAAGCGGTGATTTATTAAGGGGTTTTGTATAGGCAATACCGTGCTCATTCATTCTGCAGTGCGTTTGTGTGAAAAGTACCTAAATATTATCATTAGTATGTGCACATGTTTACAGAGACTTGGCAATGTCCGATTTGGGATCGTTGTGGTTTTAAACTTGAACATCTATATATGCAATAACATATAATCATTAAAAAAAAATTAATTAATTAATACGTAATAGTAATAAACTAATAACGAATGGAAAAAACTAAAATAGCTTATATTTTATCTTAAAATACTACCATAATACATTAATAGGTACACAGACACACGATAAAACATGTTTTTGAAAACAAATATTTTTTTATACGTTTTACCATCCACGAAAAAAAAAAAAAAAAACGTCATTGTATAATATTTGTCACGGCCGTCCGTATGACCTGATGCCGCGTAATAAACAAGTGGTGAGTAAACAGTCGAGTGATAAGTCTATAAACGTGTATACTTGTTCAGCCATGACAAATAGTACAGCGTCTTGCCGCAATTGTGTCTTATCGTTGAGTGTCGTCGACACAATGACCGCGACCACGACGACGACAACGATATAAATAATCGCGTATGACTTATTATTATCACGTACAAGTTTGAGTGCGCCGGTTGTTTGACGTCTCGAGTGCGATTGGCTAGCGAAACGCGAATGTATCTACACAGGACGAAAGCGCTTTCCCATTTCCCGGCGTTGGCTAACTCTGTTTAACAGCCCCCGGTGATATGGCCAGTGTTTAAGATACGTATCTCAGATACATTCATTGTTATTTGTATCTAGATAATTTTTTCAAAACCATACGAAAATGACGATCCCCCACAAACACAGCCCGTATAGTAGATATTGTCACCACAAGAGCTAGAATCGGTCACACACGTCTCACTCATTCTTTCCTCTTCGACCACGAAGAAACAACCAACCTGCCAGCAATGAAACCTACCACTGACAATCGAACATCTCACCCTCCACTGTACCAAGTATGACAACGAACGAAGCATCTTAAACCACCCCCCCAACATCGAAGAAGCACTTGGAGAGACCAACACTGATGCAATTTTCGATTTTTTCAATACCATCAAACTTTCCAACTTATTATAAAACAGTCTTTAAATGTCATTTTTCACCATGTACATAAGTATATATATAAAAACTTAGTTTTAAGTATTTCCAAGCTATTAGACTATTCTTAATCTTACATTGTTAACCTTATGGGCTAATGATCTTCGTTGTCGAAGCCTTTATTCTTAATAAAAAAAAAATTTTCATTGGTGTATCTCATTTTTTTTTTTTTTTTTTAGATTCCGAGCGGAGCGATGAATGTATTGATTTTTTACAATGGTGTGTTTTTTGTATTTGTGTACACGATAACAGTATAGTAGATAAAATGTTTTGATTTTTATTTTGGCGGTGATTTTGGATAGAAAATAGAATTTTGGTTCCCCAGTAGTAGGCCTAATCCATGTTGTCAACAATTATATTATCATGGTAAAGGCTACTTGTTTTTAGCAAAAAATTCATATTTAATTGAAAGTGTACATTTTGATGGCTTTATAACGCAAAAACTATAACTTATACGTGAAAATGTCATAAGACTTTTTTTGTAGATGATTACTTCCTCTACAATTTATATTGAAAACTTTTTATTGTACGACTCATAAAAAGCGAGATATTCAAAAAAAGGCCAATTTCGTGACCTTTGACCTCGAATAACCTTTGACGCGTACATGATACAGATTGCGACCTTTCACACGTTGTTTTCAACGATGTCATAAAGGCGTGTACCAAAAATTCAGCTAGATGTGAATTTTTCCGACCTGGGCCCCTTTTTTCGTCTAATATCACTGGACTATAGTACAACATGCATTATATTAATATTTGAAACGTTATTTTATGTAATTTTTATCTCGGATCTATGGGTAAAGAATAAATGAACCATACATTTTAATACTTCTTTCAAGTATCTTGCCCATCTCTAATAACATGTTCGTAATATTTCTACAATAATTCTGTGTTAATCACAATGATTTTGTGCTTTCGGCGTTGTTAACTTTGGTGTGACCTTTTGAAGAACCTTTCGTTTCACTCCAGTAGAAACATTTGTATTTTGTACCTATATTAAAGTGTGTAAAGATTTACAGATTACTCAGATTACTGATTCACCGTTTATGTTGTATTTAGTGAACTTGCTTAGATAAACAGAATATGTAGTAACGGTAAGTTAAGTACAAGTGTGTACACTATTTGTATAGCCTGCAGTATTCGAGTTTCAAATCGCGGTGAGAAGACTAGAAGTCATCTCTACATTTTTACTTACTAAAAACTAAATACTTCTTAACTGAATAGGATAGGAGTAGGTATAAATCGACTTGGTTTATACATTTTAAACAATAAAGGAGATACCTTGAAAGTTATTAAAACGATTGAAATGTAAAGCACGCAATTTTTATTGTTTTTGAAGTCTCAACGCTGTTTTGTAGCAATTACCTACGAATTAGTGGCTAAATCGATTTTCTATGCCAATTAGTTTAACAGTTGTACGTCGTTGTAGTAATTTCGTCCAAAACAACTTTATATTGTCAGAAACTGGAGTAAACAAAAATAGGCGCTGTGCGTATTTATGCCGGGAATTGTTGATGGTTTTACTAAAAGGAATAGAACGAACAGGCATTGAACGCTTGCAACTCCGGAGACCAAACTCAAAATTCCGATAAAAACCACTTGAGCATAGAGAAATTATAGTTGGTGTATTCAAGATTCTTTGGTGTTCACTTTGTGATGTAGACTCGAGAGTAGTTTTTTTGTTTGATAAAAACTAATATTGATCTTTGCAAGTGAAGTTGAACGCACAGAAAGGCCCACATTTGTACACTAACGTATAACTGTGTGTTAAATCATGGCGAAGGCACCGTAGCGGAACGAGAAAATTTTATTAATTCAAAAGTTGTGTTGCTCATATTATGAAAAACCATTGAATGTCTTTAGCCTTTGTGAAAATCGAAAATGGAGTTACTACGTTTATTGTTAGTATACAAATGGTATATATCTTGTTACGATAAATTTTAGACTTTTTGATGACGATTTTCTTCGCGGTACTTACAAAAGACAGAGTACAATGATTTAAAGGTTCTATTTGATTGTTTTTCTCAACTTTAATAGATCTGACATTAAGTAAAACGGTACCACGGTTTGTTATGGGTAAACTATGGTAATGCCGAGGACCTAACGCGAGAGTGTTTAAGACATTTGTATATTATTATGAATAGACCTTAAAATTTTTTCACATACATAATATTAAATGTTATGGACGCAGACAACTTTAGCTAACTTCGAGTACAATAGGAGATGTTGATAATTATTTTCAGTCGAACGCATATGTAATGTATAATATTATAGGTATCTAATTGTTTATTCAGACATAAATGTTTACGGAGGAATCGTATCCAATAGCAATTTATTATAAACGAATACAAATTTTGATAGCTATAATATTAATTAAATGGTAATATTATTGCATATATTAATATAATAATCGTACATATTAATGACATTTTATAATAAAATGTTTCGTTACAATTAATATATTTTTATATATTATTATTATTATTTACGTGCGATTCACGTGTACTTGAGATATTATTATATAAATATAATAAGTCCGAAAAATAAAATAATTATAATAATAACACAATAGGTAGGGAATTGTAAAATAACCGATTAATATAATATTAAAATAACGTAGACATGTGTTGTGTTTCTGTGTGCGTGCGTGGCGGACCTAATACCCATTTGTGGTGTACGTGTGTGGGCGGTGGTTGTGAAAAATATAAAAAAAATATATTGACGTATTCTCTTATGACCGGTATATTATTCTCGCCGATGTCTTCTCGTGCTGTTTTCCGATAAATATATAAACATTTTTTTTATATATTTTATAGTGCTGTTGATTAGGGCGTGTGTTCAGTTAAGCAAGACGGATGCCTTTGCTGTTTGGACATTCGGACTCCGATTTCACAGTGAGTTCTGCAACACAAATATTAATATATCAGCGCACAAATATACGATCCACAGCTTTACGAGTTTGTATTTAATACATATTATATTGTAATAAGTGAGTTCTGGTTAAATTGTATGTATCATATACATTATATTTAGGGCATTTTATTATTGTCTATCGATCGTTGCGGTTACAATAGATTTATTGGTGGCCAATATGTACTTATCTATATTGTATGTATACTACGTATGGTACATGATGTAGCCTATAGGTTCTGTAGTTTATAAACATTTGTATTGAAGTCCTGAAATTAATTTAAATGCCACGCGTATTTCATAATTTAGAGCTGGGAACCAAAACGTACTATTAAAAAAATTCTGATTTTTTAGAGAAGCGACTCTCTATATTTCTTTTAAAACCAATTTAAATTAACTGAAGCCCAATAAATGTAATGAATAATGAGTTATGGTAATTAAAAGAAAAAAAATTCTACATTATTGATATTTTAAGGTTTACTATAATTTAGATTATTCTGTTTCCAGCATTGTTTATATTCATATTTTATTGAAAATGATCAACATTGAGAAATATAAAAACTTTTAGACTATATATTCAAAAGAAATAAAAAAAAAATCTAACTTTACATTATAAAAAAAAATAACCGTTTTTTGAAAAAAATGATTAAAATAAGGTAGGCGTTGCAATGAAAAAATATTTGCGGAATCTACATCTTCAACAAAAGCAAACCGTTCTTGAAATCGATAAGTAATTTTGAAGTTGATTTTTTAAAATTATTTAATAATAATAAATCATTTTTATTTAAAAAAATTCAAACTTATTAAAAAAACTTGAATTATATTTTTAATGTAATTTAATTTAAAACTTCATAGTTGTAATTATAACTTTAATTAAAATTTTAGCTCCTTTTAGATTAATTATTTTATTTTTTCTATGCCTATCTAAAACAGCCGATAGTACGTTATGATTTATCACTATGACGTATGATTATAAATAATTTATGGAAATAATTCGTTATGATAATGTTGATGATTGATGTTTGTTAATTTAATATGGACAATAGTATGTTTTGGCATATAACTGGAATAATAACCTTTTGATTACTTAAATATCATTTATATATATATATATATATATATATAGATAATTCTTTTCGGATTATCCAGTTATATTTAAATGATGATTTGACTAGAAAATAGTACGCTTTGACCTATTTTGAGGTTAATTTCTCAACAATTTTTCTTTTAAAAATTGTTTAACTTGATTTTATAAATTTTGGATTTTCACCTCACAATTTGTGGTTATATATCGACTGGATATATAGTTGAACTATAACACTAAACATTTTACTTTAAAACATTATATGCTTTAATATTATGTTTTTCTTTTTGATTTATTTTTTTGTATTGTTTATCAATTTGCATTGAAAAATATTAGCTCAGTCTATTATTAGACCATTAATAATTAATGATTAATTTTAACGTATTTTCAATTACATACACACACACATCCAAATTGATGAAGGTTTATTTTTATAATTCTATTGGACATCCCGGGTTAGGTCATTCAGAAAATGTCGTAAACAATTAAAAGATTTTTCTTATTTTTTATTTTTCACTAAAAGCTGTAGTTAATAATGATCGGTTGATATGAATAGAATAATTTCATATAATTTAAATTTTAATATGTATTATGCCTTATTGCCTATGCTTTCATAAGTCATGCTTATTGAACCACATTTTGCGGTTAAGTAATTAATATATTTTACTAAGTTTTTGTCGTTGTTAAATAAGTCCAATACACATTGTGCTATCGATGTTAAACAAGCAGGATACGCGACAATTTAAGTTAAAATGATAAATTATAATAAAAAAAAAATGTAATTTTGTACAATGTATATTATGTATTGGTCTAACGAAGCTATTGTAGGTTATATACTGTAGCGATATGAATTTTGTTTGTTTCGTTTGTGAACTCATTTTTGAATAGAAGTTGCGATTCAAAAGTTTCACATAACCACTCTATTAGAAATTTGACACATGTGCTACACTTAAGTCATTTGTGAAATTTCTCAGTGTAGTTTTCTAGGAACTTGCAACAGTACCATTAGAATTTCTAACAAAATCACGCTTTGTAGAACAAAATAGATTTTAGTTAATTTATCGTGTCCTGCTATTGAAACAAATGTACACCAAACTGCTCTGCAGTTTCTACATTATAAATTATAATATTCGTTCTGAATTTTAAATAGATCGAAATTAATAATTTATTGTATATTAGTCAAAGGTAGACACTCAGTGCTCAAATTCGATAATTTTTGTAATTGAATTATGTGATTTCAATTTAGGTAGGTACACAAAATATATTCTAATTATCATATTTAATACCTATTGTTTTTTTCAACATATATTAATTTAGATTATTATAAAATGGTTTAAAAAAAAAAAAAAAAAGTACTTCATATACAATTCATAATCATTTAGTAGTGCCCTATCATATTATTCATATTACTATTTCATTTTTGTATTTGAGAATATACCTAATATCAACATTATTGCTCAGTGTTATGAAACAATGAACACTCCTCTCATCTATATTGGTATTGTTCAAAAATCGATCTATACAGAATGTATTCATTCAGTTAACATAAAAAGTATTGAAATATTTGTTTGCTTTTCCTGTAGTTTTATTTTTTTAAATTCCCAAAAATCTACCTGAAGTGAAAAAGTAATTGGTTTACAATGATGTGTGAATATTCGGAAAAAAACATTTTAGACTAGGTATACTCTTGTTTTTCAATTTCATTTTGTAGAACACATATAATAACCATAATAATAATAACAGAAAATAAATAAAGTGAGCAGCGTAAAAAACATTCTTACGATCGAGTGCTAAGTATTTTTAAAGAAAAAAATTGAATTTTTATGAATAAAATAAAATATACCCTCTTTTTTTAAGTAACTAAAAAGCTGTTTGAAAAGTGTTGTGTTCATTTTGTTACAATTTATCTCAATGTTAATAATTACAACTGATGTTATTTTCATCAATATGTTGAAAAAATTGTTATTACACAATTCAAAATGACAAAATATTGGTGATAACAAGTCATAATTTTTGAACTAGCAGAAAAAATTTATTATTTTTTCACGTTATAAATTTGTTACGATTACTGTTTTATATATATTTGTGTTTCCCGGGCTTAATAATTTTGAATACATCCGAAAAGCATTTTTAATTATCAGTTAAATCATCATTTATAAGTACCTGCTACTTTCTTCAATTGTTAATAATCAAGCATCAGCTGAAATCCATTAGCTATAGTTTGTATTATCTCCTGGTTATCAGAACATATTTTACTTATATTATACGGTTTATATAACACCTACATGACTACATAATATTTTACCTAACAAACTTTAATAAAATGTACTGTTAAATTTTTTAGTATGTTTTTAAAAAGTCTTAGCCTAATCTTCTACGCTACAACGGAATACGGTCTTGAGTGCAAACGCCTATGAAATAAAACAAAATATAATACATATGTCGTGAAAATGTATGAGGTAGGATTTAATTTTAAATCTGTGTATTTGCAATAATTGCAATATGTTTTTTAAAATAACGTTGTTGGTGGCCTATCAATTAAGATTTCGCAGTAAAAAATTATCGTCATTTAAGCATTAAGCATTATTATTTCCCCATTATCGCAGAATAAGACAACTGTTTTTTTTCTATTGTCTAGTGTTATAATAATATATCAATTATACCTATGCAATTATGTATGTCATATAAAATATAATTGGTTCAAATAAAACACCTTGACTGCTTTCGAAACAATAATTTTTTTTTTACACAGGCTATTTCGAATAAAAACACATCGATTAGTAATAAATATAACTTATCAAAAGTTCTGATGAATCGAGAAGTTTAATCATAAAAGTTATAAGAAAATACTAAATATAGCGTATTCTGTCACTAGTTTTAGATTCCCCGTTTAATATGGGCTCAAACTTTTAAAAACTTGTTCGTTTTGTATATTTTCGACCGAGTTACAAAAGAAATTGAACAGGGCATTATTAAAGCGTTTTCACTAATTTTAATATAGTTTTTTCTCAGCCAATTAATTATACGAACGTTACCTACTCAAAATGGTTTTCAGTTTTCTTTATTTGTAAATTCAATTTCGCATAGAAATAATATAAGTGCCACGTTTTATTGCTAAATAAAAATAATTTATATTAAATTTATATTTTATTTGAACACAACGGCTGTTGACATTGCATATTTGATATGGAAAAATCTATTTGCTCATATACTTAATAAAGTTTACACATTCCACATGGAATGTGCTTACAATATTCGCAAAAAATCACATTTGATCAAATACATTTGGTGATCTCTGTTATAAAAACACCATTACTTAAGCTTAGGGACTTTTTAGCATTTGTATGTGTTATTGGACAGTCAAATAAAAATGATTATTTTTAATATATAGAATGTAAATATTATATAGAATTAGCATGATGTTGCATATTTTTAGGTTTTTGCTTACTAGCACAAGTTTATACATTATTCAGTATTTTAGAATTTTTTTTGGTTACATTTCTGCAATGAAAAAAAAAATTGTATGATTGTAATTTAACAATTAAAATACTTATTTTATACGTTATTATATCATATATATTTACTATTTATTGGTAATAAAGGATTAGACGGTATATAAATGAGAAATAATTAAAAAAAAGTACTACATTGCAGGGAAGTTCAGTTCATCGAGGTGGGTGATAATGGGCACCAATATTTTCGTACAAAAAAAAAAAAAGTATGTAAAGAAATAGTCAAATTTTGGCTGATATATTATTACAATCATGTCACATAGTTAAATTTTTTTAGGAACTTAATTATTAAGACATAGTGTATGTATTAAATAATTTTTTATATTATGTATTTCATTTGAGAATTAAGTGATAATAATTTGCCTTATAAAGTCATAACTCAAAAGTCTTTACTAAGTTGAAAACATATTTGATTTTATCCTCGGTAAAGATGAGATATGTGTTAAACATAAATTACTGCGGTTCAGTGACTCGTGGACTCGTGGTGTAGTGATATGTAAATTTAAACGTATAAATAAAGTAGTGGAAAAAAGGAAAGGTTTGTCAAACTAAATAGTAGAAAATCAAATAAAAGTATAAACTATTACAACATTGACATTATTATTTTATTATTGTTGTTACGAAACGATTTTTACGAAACAGAAAGAAGTATAATATTATACATCTTAGCTATGTATTCGTATTAACAATGGTTGATGAACTGAAAATAATTTTCTAACGCAAATCATCACCTAGTTACCTACCATATTATGTATGGTATATATATATATATTATGTATATATTCATATACGCTATGCATACTATGTCGAGTTACATTTTTTTGTTTAAAATTATTGGAGATCATGCAGGATTTGCACTAAAATTAAACGAAATCCTTCTAAGAAGACTCAACTATTCCAAACAATCTCCAGTCAATCTACCTCGATGAACAGCCGAAACATTGTCTGTTTAGAACCTAAAGAAATTATCAGTTGGCGCTGCACACTATTGATTAATGTTTTTGGAGCAATCAATTTCATACATTTGAAAAAATGTATGTATATTTGTATATTTAGTTGTTTATTAATACAAATTAAATATTTTGGAAATAATAAATGGCAGGGTCGTATTTAGAGGGAGGGGAGGGGGTAACAGGAGGCTGTTGTCTCGGGTGGCTGATTATGAGGGGGCGGCTAAATATTTTGTAAATAGATAATAAATAATTACATTATATTATTATATTATAATGGAGCATTTTTTTTTTTTTGTTGCCCCAGGGCGACAAATTTCTAAATACGGCCCTGATAAATGGTAATTAGTAACAATTTATGAATGTTAAACTGTGTATTACAGTAGTTTAAAGGTAAATATTTAAGTAAATGTACAGAGGAACTTTAAGAACTCATACAATTAAGAAAATTGCACCCAACTACTCAATTTTTATTTTGTAAAAAAAAATTCTTGTTATGCACTAAAATAATTATGCTTACAAAACATATATTTTAAATTAAGTATTAAATATTTCAGAATATCATAGTGTCCTTAGTGACCTTATACTAAGTAAAGTCTTATAGTATTTATTAAAAATATTAAAACAGTACATTTTTATCAGTATATGTATTTTTTTAGTAAATTACTATAGTTCAAATAAATAAATTATTATAGTTTATATATATATATATATACATACTACTCTGTGAACTTTCTTATTTTAACTTATTCAAGACGAAATTGGTCTTTTGCAAGGAAAGGACATAATTACAGAATTGTATTCAAGTAGAGGTTAGGTAGTTAATGTATATGTTGAATTCAGGTTTCATATAAATATATGCTACGTTACCTCCAAGAAATACGTCTATGACACTCTTTAAAAGTATCTCACCGTCTATGAACACACCCACCTGCAGGTTGATGATGCTATACCTACTCTAATATAATGTATTTAACTGTTTACTGTACGGTTATTAACTACTGTAAAGATCACAATCTCACTCTTAAACTAAAACGCAGTCTAAATGTTTATAAGGGATGCGTTTCGATAAGTTGGTTGCAAACAAATCAAGTGTCCGGGGTAAAATGGATGTGATATATGACGCAGTAGGCGTATAAATTTTAAGTGCGCGACTAAAACAAATGCGTGTCTACAACCCTACAGGGACTACTGAACATTTTAACCAGGTAGGTATATTATATATTATGATGACACCCTTGAGTATCTTTGTTTATTCTTATAATATCTATGCGCGTACGTACGTTTTTACGATCACATGCGATTCATATCGGATAAAAGATAAAAACGATAACGATAACGATAACGGAGTCGAAAAAGGGAACGCATGTAGAATTTTTTTCCCACGTTTATCAGTGTATATTATAGTACATAATTTTATTATAACATTAGGCCGCAAGTACAAAAGTTACTTAAATTATACTGTGGTAAGTATAGTATACACGATAACGTATAATAATATCACATCGACGCGTCTTATTTTTCATATGTATTTGAGAACATATTATATAACATCATTGCCGGAGTGGTTCATCGAGGTGGATTAACCAAGACAATTTGTCTTTGCATCACAGAAGTTCGTTTTAATTAGTTTCATTTTATTGTTATACACAGATATTAAACAAACGTAATGCTTTAAATAATCGGTGCGATTACGATTCGTGCGCAGTTCCAGATTACGATTATTAATACAATATTTTCTCCGTCGAAGAACTTACGTACCACGTTTTGTATGACACAAGACGGTATTATTAACCATATAGAATATTTTCGTGTTGCTATACAGCTGCTGGGGCGTCATTCATTTGGGCGAATAACCCAAAATTTACCCGAGTAGAGCATATATTATTTGGTCGAGAAATTAACCGATCGCTAGGCGAATCAATTTATAAATTATACAGGGATATATACAGGGAATAATAGGGAAGTAACGTACTTACCTATACAATAATTTTCATGTTCGTATTTACTACAATGTATTCAATTCAATATTATTATTATACCGTTTCGGTTGATTGGTGATAACTATTTATAACTTTATACAAATTAATTCTATTAACACACAAAAAAATCAATATATTACGTAAAAATACTAAAGAAAAACAAGACTATACATTAAAATCATGGGAAGAATATCAAACGGGAAAATTAACAATAATCGATTATAATAAAAAAATGAGCATGGGATACGATGCTAATTATTAATTATTATAATTAGTTAGGATTTTTAATAATATATTATCATGATAATTTATATAAGAAAATGATACATTTTATTAAACAAATGGACATATGAGATACCATAATAATATGAAGAATGTAGTTAAGATAATAACAATATAATACATTTTTAACCATACCCGTTAGAGTAAACTGAGAGTTCTAAGTCTCTAAAAATGAGAAGGAAAACATATTAGTTTATATAAATGTTTATAAAAATATATTTATAACTCGCCCAAACGATGTATTAAATAAATTAGGGTCCCGTGTAAATTTCGCCCAAACGATATGTTATTTTGGGTCATTCGCCCAAATGAAAACCGCCCAGCTGCTGTGTGGACAACGAACGGAAATGGCTGCAGTTCTAATATTATGTAGTTTTAAAGTGGCATGCAAGATTCGATAACATACCAGGTAATATACCTACATATTTCTTATAAATACAATTTTTACTACTATGAGAATATATTTTTTTGATATATCTTTAAATATATACATAACTCGGCAGCGTGAACGTCAAGAAAATTGTTTATAGATAATAAAGCCGTTTAAATCGAATCGAAAAATACGAAAATGAAACAACGAATAAAATTGAAAGTCATTCTAAAATGTACTTGGTGTTATAGGTTAATGTGGTAACCAAGCATAGCAATAGGTAGTATAAACAGCCCGTTTTTTTTTTTGTTTTAGAATTTTATTCACAAGCCAATCGTAAAAATACGAGTATACCTATGTAATATTATAATACGTAATAATAGATGTAATAAATGGGTACGAGCAATTTATTCTCTCTTTCTATATCAATACGCATGACGAATGACGAGTACGCAATAATATAGTTTATTTTTCCCGGTTATAATGATATTATATTCACATGAGTGACATCTCATGCAATTAGTTTTGCCGTTTCACGTACCAATGTAAAATACATTTAAAATTCGAGTGTTTTAGCTTTGCCAGCGCTAGGCGGTAGTTATCGTTGAAGAGTGCCGCGACGAATTGAAATCGATCGTTATACAATTAATATGACGGAAAGAGAAAAAAAAATAATAATAAAATGGTAAAAATAAATGATAGGTAACAAATGTTTTTTTTTTCCAATGTGAAATGACTGTTGCTGTTGCAGCGATTATAATAGGGCCTAAAACCAAGTTTTTGTTCGCCGTCTGCGTTAACGAGATGTTTATAGAGTGTTTAGACCACACTACACAACAGTTTGCATGGTGTGTTTCTGCACTACGCGATTTCCGACCATTATGCCTAAATGGTGGGGCTGTTGTAGTACATAATATATATATATAGTCAATTAATACCATCGACGAATTGTACTCTACTCACTCGCATTGTGCTCGCAGTTGTATTTCTCCATGACGCACTTGTTGCCGAAGCTCAAGTTCACTTTGGCTCCGTCAGATCCGCAAATCGGATTGTAATCGTTCGGGCATTCGGATTTGCATTTACGGGCCGGCGAAATCGTTGTCGTTGTGCTGGTGGTCTTCAGTTTGTGGCTGGTGCCTATTTTCTTATCGCCGGCAGGACTTCCATTTACTGACACCAACACCACGGTCAGACCTATACATTATTTATCATACAGATAAATATTATTATTTTTATATTAATATATCATATAATTAATATGTGTGTATGTTTGTTTTGTTTCTACTAGGAGATGGAGTTTGTTCAAATGTTCTTTGAGATTTTTAAAATTATAGTGTTAGTATAGCTATATTAGAAAACTAACTGTCAATAATGAAATTAGTGGCATAAATAATATATATATTGTATGTATGATCACTGCACAGAGATTGTCAGGGTAGAATAGAAAACAAGATTTTGATGTTCATAGAAAAATAAAAAACGAAAGACGGTATGTCTAAAATGTTATTGACTTTAAATTACTAGGTTTTCTTTACAATTTTGAAATCTCCTATGATACGATGTGTCTTACAGAGAAAAACATATTTTTACATAGACATTCTTTACTGCAAGGGAATTATGCGTTTTATTGCCATTTACATTTTACGTATAGCTTTCATAGAGCTGGAACCAATAAATAATTAATATTTATAGGTAAAATATAATCATAGTTATGATTCAGTTAATTAGTTTAGAGGATAACATCTGAAAAATGTTTTACAAAAATAAGGTTAATTATAATAGACGATAAATTTGAAACCATGATTGGAAAAATGACATAACATTATTTTATTATCGATAGAAAGAGATTGTATTTAGTGAGATTAGTTAGAACTAATACTTTTATACAAAAACAATTAAAGTTTTTATTCAATTTATCTAAAACGAGATTTCAAAATCAAATTTACTATCTGGATAAACAATCGTTGTGAAAAGACATAATATAATTAAAGAAAAAAAAATAATAAGTTAATATTTTATTGCATTATTGTCATAAATACACAGAACTTTATATTAGATAGATAACAAAAAATACATATCATGGCATATCTGAGTTGAGTTTATTGAATTTGTTCGTTATCGACTCATATAGGTAGTCGTGTCATAGTCTGTCTAGGACAAAGGTTAAAAGTAGTACTATTTATGTCATGTACAATAATACTCATCGCTAGCGATTTTTATATTTTCATCAGTATTGCTTTACTTTCGAATACGAATTTAATATTATATACATATTGCAATATCTTCTGTGAAGAAGGTCGTTACTCAATTTTTGTCACTTTTAAGTTAATAGTTAATAGTTTATACCAAAATGTTACGGAATATAATACTGCCTATCTCTCACAAAGTAGTAAATTATTATAATTTCGAAAATTTGGTTCACGTGGAAAAAAAGTGTTTTGTTTCATAATATTTTCTCATGAAACAAATAACCTTAAATTTATTATTATTATTATTATTATTATTATTTATCAAGCCAATGCTATCTAAGCATGCGATTATAAAACATTAATACGCGAAAGTGGTTTGCTTACTGAACGATAATTATTGCTATTAATCAAAAATAAAAACCGATGTCAAATTCATTTTTGAACACGTCCAATAATAAATACTAAATTATTATGGGGAAAAAAAAACTTTTTCATACAATAATGTCGATAGTTAATAATTCATTTTAATAGTAGGTACACGCAGTATAATAATAATAATATTGTATGGTAATATCAGAAAAAAGAGTTGTCATTGGGTCCCTTTTAGTTTACACCTCCTCCCTAAAAATAAAAAAATGTCTTTCATCTCAATTAACAAAATAAAATTAACTAAGCCAAAAAATTTCTTTTTTATTCAATTATTATTATGATCTAATTATAGTTAAGATAATAATTATAGATTAACGTTGAAACGAGACTGTACTCTGTTGTCAATCGCACATAAATGGTCTAAAAATAAGTGTACATAGACATAACGATAGTGTATAAATGTGTATTATTAATTACTCCAAGCCACTTCTATTAAGCATAGGTTATAACTTATAACTAGGGCATGGATGTTATAGTACCTACTAAAAATCTAGTAAAATTGATTGCAGTATTGCATTAAAATATACCAAAAATAGCACTTAAAATATTAAAAATTGCATTAAAAATAATAACGTTTTGTTATAATTCATAAATTTAGGTTTATTTTTATTTATCATTAATTCATTACCTTATTGTATATTTTATATATCACTGACTCAATAGTAAACAAATTATAAATAATATATATAATATAACTTAAAAAATGTTGTTACATTGAACTGTAAATTATTTTTATGTTAAATATATAATCTTATCTGTACACAATGCAAATACCAAAATTGCAGTTTAACGAAACCGATACGATTCTAAAATTAATCAAATAATCGTTTCGACTATAAATACATGTACAATAATATCAATAGACAACAAGTCATTTTAACTACAATATACATCAATACATTATGTACTTCAGAATTAAAGCAATTTGACAATTGTATTTTATGACATTTTTATAAAACCGTTTAAAAAATATTAAAAAAGTGAAATAATGTAAAAAAAGATATTAAATTTTTTTTATAAATGACTAAATTCTATAAAATTACATAAAAATCCAAAAATTGTAAAAAGTATCATTTAAAACTTTTAGATTTTAGTTCGTAATTACATGACACGCATTTTAAACTTACTTAGCAATTAATTGAAAAAGCAAAAAAAAAGTTGCAAATGCAACAACATCCGTACCCTACTTATACGATATACGTACAAAACTAATGGGTTATCGTATAAAAATTATCTTAGGTCACTTTATTGAGTACAAATTATAGTTAATAATAATTGAACATATAAATTTTTATCATTATTAATGAGTTATACCTAACAATTATTAATTTGTATTGATTAGTAAAAATTTTATTTTCATATGATAAATAATGCTAAACATACTAGTTTATTTTGGAAAATTAATTTTATTTGTTTTGTTGAATTATAAAATCGAATAATTTTCAACTGTTAAATACCACAATTATATATAGTTCGGCAGTTCTTGGGTTTAAAACCAATCAAAAATTAAATTTGAAATTATTTTACGTAGGTAGGTAATTACGGTCATGATTCTAAGTACAGATACCTATTATTTTAGAATATATATATATATATATATGTATTAATTACTAACATTTATAATTTACCTATATAAAATATGATTCAAAGTTAAAACATTACCGGATGAATATGTCGGGATCAACCTATCAGTGCTAAGTCGACAAAATATTCATTTAGTTTATCTTACGGAATGGAATAAAACATGGATGGACGTATGGTATAACTAGTACACACTAGATTATAATGGATTGATTGAATAGTGTTTCATAAATCATTATACGAAATACTTTCATCCCGAAGGTTAATGATCTCGATTAATACGAGTATTGTTTTCTATGTTTTTAGAATTTAACGCATCTCAGTGTGTTGAAATTAAAATACATAATATCATGCTGTCAAAAAAATGTAATCTAACATGATGAAGCTCCTCAAACATGCCGAAAACACACACACATTGAGCCGGGTATAAATGTTTTAGTTTTTCATGAGTTTATACAACTCCCCGAAAGTTGCACGTGTGTATTTATCATACTATACCATATTTTATTTTAATTTGTAGTAATTGTTTAAAATTTAAATCGACACGAAAACGTCTTATACCTACCTATGTACATGCAATGTTATGCATTTTATTCCTGATACAATTAAAACTATAACTATCTATTAGTGATAATAATAATACTTAAAATATCGACTTACCTACTAACAGGATTAACGTTAAAGATTTCATGATGTATTCGTTTTGCGTGTTATTAACTTGTTTATGGTGATAATAATAATTATCGTATGTTTCGTGAACACGGAACCAAGTGTTTTGTTCGCCAGACGACGTCGTGTAGCTCTCTTATATAGACGGTTCTCCTACCCATAAGAGCATTATTTTATTTTTTCCTGTTGAGCGACCGACGTGAGAAAGGTCATACCTATATCGTACTTACTGCTATAATATAATTGGTCGTCCCTCCTACTGCCACCGTGGATGCTTGTCCACCAATTATGTAACAAAACTGCAATGTATAAACATTACTATGTTTATATACAAAGGATGTACTTTGTGTGTATATGTTTTTTTTTTTTTTTTTTATCCCATTCGTCTGTCTAGTAGGTAAATGCGTTTTGGAAATGATTTGTATTCGTCACGATGTGAATATTGCGGTGCGCTTCGTTAAAAAATGACTTTGACCCATCGCAAGGTTATGCCAATAAATTTCTCGCCCGAGAAGCGTTTCGTATGTGTTCGTCATGACGTACTGCGGTGTTCGTCGTCGAGGGGTCTTTGTTCAACAACAATATTAATATTATATTCATCTCAAATAAAATGCGGGCGCGCGTGGAAAGGGATCAAGAAATGATTGTTTAGCAGAAATATTGTAAACATTGTAACACATTTTGTTTTTTTTACCGTATATCTAAAGTAGTATTCAGGGACTAGACACTAGGGAAGTAAGGCAATTTTAAATACTATACATTAAAGTAATTATTGGATGTCATATGGGATGTAGATCATAATGAATAGATAATCGGTAAACAATCATATTTTCATTATTGTACTACACTCCATAATTGTGTTTAATCATCGTCGTATTTTATTATATACGTTATAGGTACTCTAGTTCAGAATCGGTAGGTACGATATTGTGACCAATTATGAAATATACCCATAGGTACATTAAATGATAACAGTTATTATAAAAACACATTTCTGAACACTTATAAAAACAGTTTAAATTATTTTCTGGTTATGTGGTATTCCAGTTCCAGAGTTGAATATTATCTATAAATTATTATATCCGCTCTTATACTCATATGCCATATATAGTGCGACCGACTTCAGATCCTCATTGATACCACATCAAAAAATAGGTGTGTTACGAGCGATCGTCGTAGTATATGTCAAAGTATATTCCGAGAGCAAGAAGTAGAACCTAAGAAGACCTTGATAAGAAAAAAAATCTAAAGTTCAAAAATTGGTTGGGAGGAAACAGAGTTAAACGAATTACATTAGTATCATTGTTGTCGCCGTCGACCGACCATATATTGCATTGGGAATATAATTTAACCTATTACACGACCATTGTTGTTGAATTTACGTTGCACGACCGTTTCTAAACTACTCATCAGACCGCCACTGCCACTATAATATAATACGAATTTCCAGACGTTCATAATCGTGATCCGTCCAATATTCTTCGTTTAACACAATTGTGTTGTTTACGTACAACTTTTTTTCCTCAAAACTCGGTCTCTTAAAAACCAATTGGTAATTAATAAAATATATTGTGTGTAAAACAGTCGTTATCATTTTATCAAATTATATATGACACATTGTAAATTACGTCTACCGTACAAAAATGATCTTAAAATTAAATATATATTAATATTATAATTATTCATGTCTGCATTTTCATAGAAGAACAGCAGTAATTTTTTTGAAATTTCATAATGCGCGATTGATGCGTTCGGTCGTTGTTACGCAAGTACCGATATAACTGAATTCAGTGGCTGTAAAACAAAACAAACATAAAATTATTTATTGCTTAATGACATCAATTACACATATCATCAGACATGATTTTTTTTATATTCTTTTAAGTTAAACAAATATTATTAGGAATCGTGGATGAATGTATAATAGGCACCTAGTCGTATAAATTTGATTCAAATAAATACAACATATGTTAAACTTGATAAAAATAATGAAATATTGTTGCAAACTGATATAATTTGGAATTTTTTTTTTTGAGAAAATAGTCTGTACCAGAGTAAGTTGCAAATGCGATGTATCATGGACGAATGATTGAAAACAATAGGAATTTAAAGTTTGAAGAAGTCGAAAATGAATTATATATTATTAATACAATGATTTATGTTTAACTTTTAACTGAATCTCAAGAAAAATTGAATTTTATCAAAAGTATAATGTACTATTAATATATAGTGTATACTGTATAAAAGTTTACAACAAAATACTACACATCAGTAAAATTAATAAATTGATACATCCTTTCTATCTCAAGCGAGTATGATAGAATAACAAATTTAATTACCTAAGTTAGTTTATTGACCAAGTTACAAACAAAAGAACACTACTTACGTATACCACAGTTGGCGACACATTCCAAAAATCTTCTATTTTGGTATGTTTGAGAATCACTTCCACAGACAGGATTGTATTCATTTGTAATCTTTTCTCTACAGTTCGTATTGCACGTATTGCGCTGAGCTTCGTTTACCTCTTCACTGTTTGTGGCAGTCGTGCTAGTTTGAACTGAATTTTGATTGTTAATCGGTTGTATTTGAGTAGTAGGTGGCCTGTTACCTTGATTATTTTGTCCCTGGTTATTCCATTGGTTTTGACCGGGACTATTACCGTTGGTACCCCACTGGTTTTGACCGGGATTATTACCGTTGGTACCCCACTGGTTTTGTCCAGGGTTATTACCGTTGGTACCCCACTGGTTTTGTCCAGGGTTATTACCGTTGGTACCCCATTGGTTTTGTACGGGGTTGTTACCGTTAGTACTCCATTGATTTTGATTAGATGGCCTATTATTAAAGCCCTGTGGTCGGTTAGGTCTTTGATTACCTCCGTTAGACCATTGGCCTTGGTTGTTTGTTTGTGGATCGAGATCTCCAAATGGATCTTCCCTGTTAGGCATTGGCGGTCTTGGACGACGATTTTCTTGTCTTGTAGTTCTTTTAGGTGACGGATCATAATTATTGACCCATGATGAATGATAATACCGCAAACTCAAAGATTCGGTAACTGCGACATCGTCCGATGGCACTGCGCCATAAACGGATACAACCGTTAGTCCAAAACCTATTTAAAATCGGCAATTCTGTGATTACATTATATGATTATAATATACTTACTATATTATTATAAAGGTTTAACAGGTTTAAGACGTGAGGGTAAAATCTAAAAGATAAATTAATTTATTGCAATATACTAAAAGTATACAGGTGGCTTAAATATAGTAAATACACGTATTGGGTAATTTAGATTTAGGTAGTCAATCAATATCTAAATATAAACAAAATTCCGCACATAATGAATATTTAATGGATATTTTATTAGCTTGAACTAAGTTATAATAAAGTGATCAAGTAAAAAATAATAATATAAATGTCAATAATTTGCTGATATTGAAAAAATCTGGTTATTCTAGCATTTTATAATATAATCGTCTTTTTTTATCTAAAAATTATAGCCAAGTTAATTTCTTTTAAAAAATATTTACTGAGTAAATACATTATATATTTTTATTTTTTAATATATGTTGTATGATGTATACATATACGTAATAATATGTACAAAATTATGTCAATTGTGATTACGTTATAATGGGCCTACTCAATTCCATATTATGTATTTGACAAAATATATAATATTATAAAATATATTAATACAATTACGGTTGATTCAAATTATAAATACAATATTTCATAAATTCAATTAAGATTAAAGGTATAAGTTTACAAAAAAAGTCTATTCCTTTAAATGAAATAAACATTTATATTGAAAATGAATTATCTTTTTCTTATCGCAGGTTAAATAAGCTTTAATGGGTACATAAACTTTAATATGATTTGTGTGCATTATTTTTAAATAGGGTTTTGGGAATTTTGGACACTCAATCGCTAAGTGCGGAAGCTTGTTTAATACATAGGTAAAATTAACAAGTTTGTACAAAGTACTGAGGGATTTTTATTAATGATATTGGAATCTAGTTTTATAGAAATGGCGTGCAAATATATATTTTGTATAAATAAAACCCTTAAATTTTTTTAATTATTTAATTAGAAGGAGTTAATCTTGATTTTGCATAGAAAAATAACAACCGATAATTGATTCTTTGTTTAGTGTTTGACCTTGAGCATCTCAGATATTTTTTTATTATTATAAAATGTGGCTGTTTTTTTCTTTGATTAATAACGATTGAAAAATAACCTTGTAATTTGTGTAGGTACATACGACGATTTTATAAAAATAATAATCATAAAAATAATTATCACGTTCATTAATAAAATATTTAACTAAACAATTTCTCATTATAAATATTATAAATTAGGTTCACTAAATTGGTGTACCTAATGGAGTTGTCATAATTTTTTACAAACGCGTATTTTTTTTTATAAATCATTATTTTTTATAATGTCCTACCGTTAAAACGTTAATTTTCTATTGTTTTTATCATATTCATTTTTATTTTGGTATTTAGTTTCACGTCTGTATAAATATATTAAATATCATTAAAAGCTGTTACTTATATACAAGTAATATTAGTGTTTATAGTTTAAAGGACTCAAATAGTGCTTGTAATTTATTTTTGTTCATAATTTTTTGTATAATTTAGTTTATTGCGGACTCGAATTGTAATTGTCTAGAAAGTTTGGAAAAGTTTAAATGTATAATTCATATAGCCGTCCAAGGTAAAATGTTGGAAACTTCCCAGACACTCAATAAAGTAATTACGATTAGGTATGCCATGTATATTATTATTTTTTTGTTTTTATAACAATTACAATTATTAATTTATGTAAAATATAGAATTATAGATTTTTTAGTTTTTGTATACCAAATTATTAAAGATTTATTTTTTTAGAATTTCAATAAAATTCTAAAATAAATTTTGCAAAATCTAGTGACCATCATTTTAATTTTACGAATTCTTTCGTAGATTTTACCCAAACTTATAGAAATCAATGAAAATCACAAAATTACATCTTTGAAAAAATCAAATACTATAGATAATAGTTTTAGTACAGATATTGTTTATTTATAAGTAATTCTTAAAAATAGCTACAATATTGTGTAGCCAATACGTTTCTTCCCATATTGATATCAGTAATAAGTGAGTGTAGTGCATGACTGTGAATTCATTGGTACTCTCCTTCTTATATTAAATTAATTTTATACACAGGTATACGGAGTATTTGATCTGAAGTAAATACTAAGCATTTAATATGATTAAAATATTATTAATCGTCTCAAATGACTAATGAGTACGTTTTATGAACATTTAAATTAATTTGAAAATAATATGCATTTATACCCAATTTAAAATTTTTTTAATATTGTGTCGGTTTATTAATTATTATATGAAGAAAGGTACATTACTAATAGGTACTTTACCCGTTATGGATCAAATTTAAATATAACTGATATAAAGCATTAAAAGTTTAATAATTTATTTCAAGTAATATTATTAAATATGTTTAAGGATGTTAGAATTTAGAAAAAATATCATAATTTTTTGTTCACACGTTTCACACGAACCAAGTTTTAGATACATATTTAAATTTATATTTTGATTGATAGTCGACCGATTACATTGCTGAGTCGTGTATAGAATGGTAGTGTTCTATAGTATCTAAAGAATACAATACATGATACTCATAATCGAATATATTAAATATATGGATAAGTAATGTTCAAAAATTATTTTTTAAATTGATAAATGATGATGTTTTATAGTTATTTACAGATAGAAGATACCGGAAGAACATTGAAAACAATACCAAACGAAAAGTTTCAATCGAAAGATATATACTTAAATAGTTATATCAGACAGGTATTAAACTACAAAAATTTCATTGCCGAAAAACGCTTCACAATGTTTATAAAGCTGAGAAAATATAAAAACAGTTTTCGAAAGCCAGTGTTTGTAAATTTTTATATATGAACAGAATTTATTGACTCCAAGTAATGTTAAAATAATGTTTAGACAACCTATCTTTTTTTACCTTAGGATCTAGATCACTCATTAACTTGTTAATCAATAAAAAAAAATACATTTAGATTAATTAAGTAGGTATATGTTTAAAAATGAATTGTTGTGATTTAAAAGTTTGATATTAGTCAGTGACATAAGAGAAAAACACCTGTATTTATAGTATAAAATAAAATAATATCATTATTATTATATACCTATTAATTTAAAAACAATTGAAGAAATTACAATTCGTAAGTGTTTTTTTGGAAGTTTATATTTCTCCATACTTATATGGTTCGATAAGTTGGTAATTTATTCAGTATGAAAAATAAAATGGCTCAACCTCCTGTTAACTACTTAAACAATTTCAAATTGAAATCGATAGTTTGATTTAAATCTACATATACTAACAAAAACTATGTACTTTTTTTTCTATTAAAAAAAGGTCCTGCGGAATCGATGAAATCCTGTCCCACACATAGTCCCAAATTATAAATTATAAAAGGACACGGCATGTTTGGAAACCGTACATTATACAGATTAGTATGTTTAGTCATTGGATATTTTAATATACATACATGAATAATGTGTTTGAAGTATAAACCATATTATACATAATATTAAAATACAGTTTTTAGGATAATTTAATTTAAATATAAGAGTACATTGTGAAGAATAATTGTTAAAAAAATTTCCATTTGTCTAGTTTACATTTCAAACGTACTGATTTAAAATAATATTCTAGAAGAAAAATGTGTTCATTATTTATTTTTAAATATACTATCTTAGTTAAATAATTTTGTTTTGTTTTATAATAATTACGTTTAGAATAAAATCAATAAATACCATGAGAAATTCATTTAATTATTAAATGCTATAGCCTGTAGTCTATAAGTACTTGAATAATACAAAATAATGATTATACTGTTTTTTAAAATCAATGATCTCCCTTAAATTGTTCTTAGTAGGTCCTAATCTGAATCAAAATGTTAAATAATAATGTCACAATTTTTTTATAAGCATTTTAAGTTATAATATATACATAAATTATAAGTTAATCATAAAAATGTAAAAACTATAAGTATTTTTTAGTAAACAATTCATAAATTCTCATAAGTGGCACGAGTAGTTCATAAATTACTTCAATAGCTTTATCAAACACATCGTAAAAATTACTCAGTGATATCGACTGACAGACTGCCCCCCACAGAAACTTTTTCGTATACAATAAATAATAATTATAAAATTGACTTCAAATTTAACACATCCATTACAGTGACCCACTCGATACCTATTATAAAGTACAGTAGTACCCACTTGCCAACTTTTTTTGTTTATTCACCTCGATTATTTTAAAAGATGCTAACATTTTTGAATTTTGAATGCTAACTAGATCCAATTTACTATAAGAAATCATTTCCAAAAGTTTAAGATCGAACCATTTTTTGAACTACATAATTATCGTGTATGCACAAAAAAAAAACTGTTTCCAAATAATATGGCTTAAATGTATTTATTAATTATTGATTAAGGACTTACCAAAGAAGACGAGAGATAGTCGACACAGCGACATCGTTGGCAGTTCGATCACGAATTCGCACTGAGTCGATCGTGTGATCGTTTAATATAACTTCAATGTTTTAGAGATATTATTTTATTACTATTATAGACTGTAGTCACAAGACACGTTAGTTATGTATAGAGGTAACTGATAATTTACGCGACTGTGGTACGAAACCGGTTTCGTGTAAATTAAATTAAAGGTTGTTGTTTTCGTATCTATTCATGTAGATTGTGTAAACGGAAAACCCATGTCCTGAGTAAACAGAAATTAAATCAATTATTTATGAATATATACAAGCTGGAAGAATATTATATACCATATTAGTATTTAGTATATTACCATATTATAACTTGACGGAAGATAAACTTTGCACTCATATGGATAACAAATCTGCGGGTTCCATAGACATTTAATACGTTTGACCTCTGGCGAATACATAGCAATATAGCATTAAAAAAACAAAACAACTTTGAAAACCGTATATATTTTAGTAACACTGAATATATACAATAATCAAAATTATAATATATACATTAAAAAAAAAAAACATTCATAAAAGTGATTTACGAGTTTTGTGTATTATGACCAACTAAAACCTATACTAATAATGAATTAGTAGGGACCTACACAACTTTCTCCTGAATATTTTTTTAATATTTTTTTTTTTTTTTATAGAATCAAGCGCTGATGTTACCAATGGGTGACTTCCCCAAAAAATAATTTAATGTTATGTTTATTTATATACATATTACATATGCATCAAAATTACTAAGATGAGGTATTAAATAATGTACAGAATGTTTTATATTTTAATAAAATAAAAAAACAAGACTAATTTAATTTTAAAGAACCGTAAAAGGGGAAAAAAAATTAAATTTTCAATCTTTTGTGAAAAAAGTTTAAACAAATTAGATGATTGTAGTCTTGTAGTCGTGTGTTGAATTAAATTAAATGTACTTTGTACAATACTTTGTTAGTTTTTAATGTCCGAAAAGATGCAAAAATGTGGTAAATACACGATTTAAAATTGAGATATATATTTAGAATTATTATTGCATTCGAAAAAATATTTTTGTGCAGAATTTGCATTACTAAAATAGTAAAATGGGTGTTTTTTCATTGTTATTTCAAATTTTTGAATAAATTTATTATAAAAAAAATATTTAAAATGATCTCTTTATAATAACATACGTGTGATTGAATTTCTGGTACACAAAGAAAATAATGAAATATTATTTATTACAAATGAATAATTGCAATCTAATACCAGTGGCAGACTGGGAGTACCTCCGGCACATACAGAAAAGATTTGAGTAGCACAAAAAATCTTTTTTAGTATGTTCAAAAAATTGTATTGTTCGCTTCGTTTGATTATGGCTATTTTACAGCCATTACGTACATTTTTAAATACCTCTAAATTTATAGTCTTTTTTTTTTTTATATCAATTACAAATTTGTTATAGCCCACAAATTCATCGGCGCGGCCAGGGAAAATTATTTTTCAAATGATAAGCAGATAAGCTGGGTTGGTGACATGGCTTGTATTTATTATAATTATATATTATATTATATTATATAGATAGGATTGTGTGTTATTGTCTATAATTGTTAATTTAACAATCAAATATAATTTTTTTTTTTTTTTTTTTAAAAATTAGACGATGACTAAGGGAACTCTCGCGGCAGCGACCACAACTTATACCATCATACATTGAAATATACTATCGAAGTAGAACAATTCAAGTTTTAAATATCACATATTATTCACCGACCATTGTATTTCAGACCTGAATTATTATTTATCATTGTGTTTAAATAATGTATAATAATTCTGACGAGATTCGTATGTAACTAGTACTATATAACTATACAGATACAGTGACAGAATATTTTTACAATATTAATGACGTGTGTACCGCAAGTTACATGGACTATATCAAGGTCAGTGTCTATATTTTTATCACGGCTTGTTAATTATTTTTAATAAAAATATAAGCGAGTGGCTCATAAATGCTTCCTCCTTAAACATATTATAAGTTCCTAATTTCTTATAATATTTATATATATATATATATGTAGAAAAGTCTTGGCGAACTCATTTATTTTAATAATTTTTCGCGTCTCATCTGTAATATATAATGTATCAACAGAAAATTGTTTTACACGTATTATCTATTTATAATAAATTGTTATTATAGTTGCTGTTGACGATATCAGTGTATATGCACCGTGTGTGGTGTAATATCATATTGCTACTTGCCATATAATGTGCTAGGCAAATTCGTTATAATTCTAGTAATATTATTGGATACAACTACTATTATATATCGTTAAAAAGATAATTAAAATAAAATTATAAAACCGAAACATAGTTTATTAATATCAATTACCTATGTTTATAGTAAATTGTATTTGTATATACCCACTACATACTATCATATAATAATAGAACAGGCATATTATAAAAAACAAGTAGGTAGGAGTGTAAATCATATTAATATCGCATTGCAGTATTTTTACTATCGTGTGTTTATGTAGGTATTTGAAAGCCAACCAAATAACCCACCTTTCGGAGGTGCCAGGTGCCTATAGTGTATTATTTATGTAGTGACAAGTTCTGTCATGCTTATTTCAATAAATATAATTATACACGCTTTCAGAAAATGAACATAATAATAATCCTTGATATCTGTTAATTCCATTACAACTAAATCTTCAGTCGTAAAGATATTTCAATGTTTAATATGTGCTGTTTTACATTTATAGGTACCAAATCTTCAAAATCGTGATTCTTCTAAAATTAATTTTTAAATTGAATGCCACGCCTGTTGGACTTTGATACTAAAAAAAATCCAACTAACAATTAACAATAATGTTATATTAAATGCTTGTATTCAAATATTTTATTATATCAATATTATTGTAATAATAATGTGTATTATAAAAAAATGCAATAAAATATAGTAACAATAATTTTATCCGTAGGAATAATTATTAAAAAAAAGAAGGGAAATTTGAAACACGATTTTTAAAAATCACTCTAATTAGTATTCCATATTTTGAAACTTTTTTATGTCTAGAGTTGTAAAATTATGGACAATTATTCAAATTACCTTCAATATTGTATTTGTTATTTTTATTTGTATGCATCATCGTTGGTAGTGATCCTGAAATTATCAATACGTTAATTGTAATTTGTTGCCACTTTGTCAATCAATCCTAAGGTCCTTTGGCAACGGCTTAGTTGAAAACTCTCCGTTGATGACGACGAAAATTGATCCAACGGAAATGATCCTTGTACGGACCTGAAATTGAGAAATAATCAAACTTGGGATAGAAATAAAAATATTTGAACGTTTAAGAAATTACAATAAATATACTACCTATATAGTCGAGTCACGATAACTCGGAGTTAAAGGGAGATAAAAATTAATTTTGAGATATGTATTATTCGAGATAACTAACTAGAATTTTTATTAATTTATATATAATTTATATTTCTAGGGGAATAATAAAAAAAAAAAAACGAGTTGTTAAATTTTTCGAATTATCGCGACTTGACTGTACATACATGTTTTTTTCAATTTGAATTTTTGTTAAAATTTTCACAATCTATAAATTAATATTTATAATAAGTTTAAGTGTAGGAAAAGAATTCTTAATTTATTTCATCATTCATATTATTGCTTAGTGCTTATTCACTAAAATATTATTTTGTGGTTTTATATAATTTTTGTCATATTATTTAAATTTTTTATTTTATTTACGAGGTTTTTGTTTTTTTTTTTCATGAATAATATTTAATTTTTTTCTATTTTATACAAGTATGGTTTTTTGTTATTTTTTAACTAATACGCATTAAGCCATTACATTTTTTTATCTTTTAAATACACTCGAGTGTATTGGTCCATATTGTGATCGTTAGTTGACCTTATTAAAATGTTGTACTTTTAGTTTGTCACTAGTCATAATGACACAACAGATTCCTGTACTTGAGATATTCATGAAATCATATTGGAATTTTTTTTGTGTTTTCTAAACACAAAAACTTTTCAATTAGTAGTTGATTATTATCAGTCGGACAATGTTTTTTATACATATTTTGTGATTTATATTGCAAATTTCAATACGTATTTTGAAAAATTTAGGTGATAAATAATGTATAAACTTATAACACCATTATATTATATCAATTTATATTTTAATGTGTGTATGTTTTCTTAATTCAGTAAATTTATTATAATATAAGTATAGAAAAATTGTGCACTATTGGATTTTTTTCTCAAAAAAGTCAGTTGTTTTTTCTAACGTACCACTGTCTAGTGTCCTGACAAATTTATAATCTTATCTAATTTATGAAAAATATATTTGTAGTTTAAATTTATTTTGATGCAGAATATTTTTCTATAAATTGTTGTGTATCTTGTATTTATCTCATAACAATACTTTATCAACATATTTAAAGTTCACAAGACATTGAGGTATACATTATACATATATATATATTTACATTTCACTTTTTTCATCTAAGCTTTTAACATTTATAGTTACTGCCTACTTTCATTTTGCTTTTGTGTCTGTCAACAGATTTTTCTACTTCGGAATATTATACTATTAAAGTAAGTGTTATTGTTCTAATGAAACTAAACTGTCGATAAAATAAAAACTAATTAAAATTTTTATTCGTTCGCTTTTTCAAAACTTCACAGATGAAATAAATGTAAAACGTTAAATGGACCACTCTGTATTCCACTATTCATCAGTAACGTATAATTGGGCACGAAATCAACGTATCACACACCGGTACGATACCATTGCAGCATTTGACTAACCGTTTCCTCTCCCCGTGCGTCTAAAACGAGCAATTAAACTCTACGAGTTTTCTTTCGTTTTCATAATATTATTACTGTATAAAACGGGACGTCGTCGTTAGTTTGAACTGTTTGAAGTTTACGGATACAAAATTAGGTATTAGCGTTGAGACTACGCAAAATACCATGAGATTAGTTTTAGTTATTGCTTTCGTCAAAATTTGCCCTTAATTAAATCAAATACAAATTTAATACAATTTATCATAACTTATTGTTTAAAAATGATAAACGTGACGATTTATATATGTGTTAAAAACGAATATACAATGTAAATATAACGGTTAATGAATTTTTTTCTTCTACACCATTTTCATGTATGTATTTGTTGTATTTTTTTAGACATACAACAAATACGTTCAACAACTTTTTTGACCTATGCTTCTGTATAAGTGTATTATAATAATAATTACATTTAATGTACAGTTTTATATAATAGGTAAAAATATTTTATATGAAATTAATTACATATTATGCGATGTTAAAGGATTTGATGCTACAATAATTAAGCTGGAGCATTTATTATAATAGTTTGGTTTATTGTAATGTAGATAATAAAAAATGATGTATGAATACTCAATATCAATAAAATAGGTTATTATCGATGATTACATTTATAATAATGTCAGTTAATTTTTATCATAACCGAATGAAATAATGAAAATATATTAGGTATATAGTCCAATAATGTTTCACATTTATATAAATTGAGTCAGATAACGGTTAGTTATTTATTGGAATACTACATATATTTTACGTTTTTAATGGTTATCATGATCTCTCTGCCATATCTTTTCTTCATATAATATGTATTTTCCGTAGTACAGATTTTAATTTTCTCATAAGTATAATTTTTTTGTCAAATGTATATTTAATGGAGGTTGCAATAATTAATTTTTAATTTATTTCTAAATAAAATGTATTTTTCTATCAAGTGTATTTGCTACTGTTGACAGATAAACATATTTTTATACAATTTAACATAGGTTTTTATAACTACATTTAAAATTACAAAGTGTATTTTCAAAATTACAAACATAATCTAAAAGAATAATTAGTGAATTATATATTATAATTTTTATATTCTCATAATTATATAAATGCTGATCTTCACTATATTTTCTTATCGAAGAATTTATCGTATAATAATATGATTTGATATTGTTTAATTCTTTATAGGTACATGCTAAATTTTTTGTAAATATAAAATATTACAACGTATTCTATCTATTCTGATATCCTGATATTACCACAATATATTATTGTATAAAATATATTTATCTCCAAAGTTATTTCTTTTTGAAGTTTTTCATTAATTTCTTAGACAGCTAACCCTTTACGATAAATATTGAAAAATAATTCCGTTAATTCCGGTATTAGTTGGCACACGATATTAATAATTGCACAGTTTGAGGAATTTGCGGCATTTCTTATTACATTTATTACCAAAAAGCTGCAAACTACATAATATTATATCGCATCACTGTTTTAAATTTTTTTTTTTCAAATTAAATAGATATTTATGATATTATAAATAACAAGATACAGATTGTTATTTGTGTTGAAATGATAAAAATAACTGTAAATTTAAATGTCATCACTTGAGTTTGAAATATTTGATATTACAATTGTTTGAATGTCGCTGTGCTGTGCTTGGAGGCCGAATAGACGGGAGTCGGGAATGATAAGTAAAGTGTAAAGGGAAATTTCTGTTTTTCGCGAAAATGACCCTCAATCGTCATCACTATTTCCGTTTTCTGTAAAAGGTTATATTTTGATTTCCACCAAAATAATAATATATTATTTGAAAACTATTTCGAGCGTGTTACCGAATATGCTGAAAAAAACTCCAGCGCTTTGATACCGTGACAACATTAGTTAAAAAGAATTATTGGTTTTTAAAATAATTATTTAACTCTGTATTTATTGTTATTTTTTTCATAATAGTTAAGTATATTGAAATGATAATGACTAATGAGTAACTGTGAATATATTTTGGTAATTTACAAAAAATTTTAATTTATCCAATGCATTTATATCTACTATATTATGTTATAATGAGGTGTAGGCGCTACGAAAAAAGTCTTCTTTTTGTATAGTAAAATATTTAATTACCATTTAACAATATATTTATATTATTGTACTTTTTAAGTTTTTATGATTTTAAATTATAATTTAATGTATTTTGTCATATTTTTTTTTGGTATTAATTGGAATATAGCTTTTAGCGGAAAACGGTTGAAGGTCACTTAGGCGGAAAATGGTAACGTCTATATAAACTCCTTTTTAAATTGATGATTATACAAATTATTATTAAAAAAAAATAAAAAAAATTTATTATAGGTACCTATTTCCGAATTGGTGATAATAATTAATAATTATACTTGATTAAATTTAAATTTACAATAAAATTTATAATCATATATTTATATAATATTTTATATACAAATTAATTTTTAAATAGTATCGTATTACCAATACTATTAAATTGAATGATTTTTGATTTTGATACCTTTTATTAGACTACTATCTAATTACACACACGGTTAATTATATAATATTGTTTTGACATATTATTAATGAGTTGGTATGCTGCGGCCGTAAGGAAATTAAATAAAATAAGGGTTAAGAATTAAAGAATAAACAAAAAAATACTTAATAATATAGAACGTATAGCAATGGTTAAAAAAAAAATTTATTTAGTTTTTGTTATTTTTTGACTTTTAAAAATGAATTATTATCTTTGATAAATAATATAAGTTTAGAACAACAAAATTAAAATAATCTTAAATTGTAATTATTTTTGCTTACTTTATAATGCTTCGTAGAGATAAATCGAACCAAGGAATTGATTTGATTTCTGCCATAATTGATCGGTTATCGTTATTGAATTGTTCGGAAGATATGCTATCTGTAGCTGTAGATTCTCCTTCATTTTTTTCTGTTGTATCATACCAATTTTTGTAAAATTCTGTTTGAAAACCTACCACTCTTTTGCCACCTTGATGGCAGTTTTCAATAATCCAATTACTGGATTCTGCTGTTGGAACCCTATATGAGAGGACACTCGTATAGCTTATTGTGAAATTATAGGCACATCAATAATCTGTTTTAACATAGTAATATGTAATTTGACAACTTTCGACAATGTCAATCAAAAATAAATAAATTAACGGTTATTAACAGTGCTCATAACAATGATAAATACATTTTCGTTATTTATTTAAAATTAAAGTCAATCTGCATAGCACAAAATTTTGAACATGTAAATTAAATATGTGCTACTTATATCTATCTATTGATTAATTTAATTATGTAAAATTCATTATTTGATTATAGGTAATATTAAAACTTTGAAAAAATATAGAAATTAATGACTTTTAATGAAAAATAGCTGCTATGGTACGAATATTTATTTATAGTTCTAAGTATTGCTGATAATAACATTTGGCAATATAACTACTCATTTCTACTTCAATATTATATTTTTTTCTTTCTATAAAATAACAAGTGGTCAAAAAAAACTCTAAACTTTATTTTTATTTTAAATAAATAATCTTCTTAAATCATGTCAAACAAACAAACAGAAAAAACAACAAATAAATAGCTTATACGGCAAATCAAATAATAATAATCACATTGTTTATTGACCACTTTTCGTGAAAATCTCGTTAGCCGTCAGGAGATTTGTTTTATTTTCATATTATTATATGTTATTTGAGTATTAGAACTTTGTGGATACTCACCTAATTAACTCATTTGTCCAGTAATCGTGTACAGTGTTCGTATGCAGCCAGTAAAATCCATCACCTGCGTCATATGCTCCGTTTGGCACAACGATCGTGGACTGTCGATTGGTAACCTTACTCCTAGCAGCTGGTTCAAAACCATTGACATGTTCAACGGCAAATCTAAAATTACGATGCATACAATGATGATCAATCAAAAATTGTGTTAAAATTACATTTTGCATTAGAATTTACAATAATATTTAAAATTGTTTTCATGGTTCTATTGGAAATTCAAACATTATTGCAAAATATAAATTCGTGATCGAATGAAAAATATTCAATTACGATATAATATTATAGGTGTAAATATTTATTGGAATTTTCGGTATGGTGTTATTGTGAATAAAATGTAATTATATTACTCTGGTAGGAGGTGTCTATAATAGCTATTATGTCAATATATTTTATGGTATTTTTTCATTATGGTATAAACTATAAGTCGAAGCATTTTTTCGTTGGTAACAAACTACCATATGTGTTCACAATAACATCATTAATATAAAATGACAGCGGATGTCAATTTTTTGTTCAACAAAAATGAATTTAATCCGTTCCGTGACAAAGTATAGGCAGGTACTTCCGAGTATATATATATTTTTTTTTTTACTTAATCTCAAAAACTTTTTTCCTATGTATGAACAGCTTATTTGTTACTGTAAGGATTAAAAAAGATATTTTTAAGATTGATAAGACAATCTTAAAAATATTTTTTTCTTGATGATATAAAGACAACTTTGGAGTATTAGTATGAGGTGGGTATTTGACTTTTTTTTGGAGTGGAACGCTGAGAAAAATAGATATTACTTATTTTAGATATTTTGAGCTGTTTGGTAATTGGTAAACTATTAGAGATTAGATAATTAATTAATAAGGGTAAAATGTATCCAGTAAACCGGCTACTTAAGCTTTTAATGATTGCTCAGAATATTGTATATTTAAGTAGTAGTAAAATAAATTTACCTATGTAAATATTGTGAATGGTAGAATTTGGATGATACAGCAATGAAAATATAAAAAATACGTTGATGTATCTTTTTAGAAATTTTTGTGATAATTTAGATATATTTTATTAGGTAAAAATGGCAAAATATTATAAGTATATACTATAAATAAAAATTCATATCATACATAGAAAAAACTAAATAAATTAAGTGACTTTCATTATATTTCATTAGTTTAGTTAAACTTATGTGTTAAATTCCAAGTGTTTCTTTTGTTAACGAATTTAAAATGTTTGGTTCCACAGGGAACGATCTACCAACATTTCTTACTGCCGAATAACTATCTGTACCAATGATGGGGGTCAAATAATTTAGATTTGGGTTTGGTGTTTACTCCATATTACCTACCATGGTTATGATTAATATCGTCGTATAGATGTATATTATACATCATAGATTAATTCGGACACCGATGGCTGCAGTGTACGATTTTGGCTATTGAATTTACATTTACTTAGGTATAGTATAGTACCAAATAGTACAAAATATACCCCCAACGTATAAGGTGTAGGCAATGTCAAACAGGAAACAATATTGTCCTAGCATACGCACTCGACCCATTAATCACGTTCCTATGCAGCTCTCATGCATCATGCATTTATGGACTTAGCTGATATAATAATTGGTACCAATTTAATGTATTGGTGTTAATAAATATAGAAAATAGTTCAGATACAGCTGCTGACATATTGCGTCGTGTGTTTACAATACTACGCATAACCACGCGCCAGTCGTGACAATCAAAAGCGATCTTTTAATATTAACGTCGTTTTTTTTGACGTGTTAAATTAATAACTTTTAAAATCCAACTTTGGCAAAATGTCCGTTTAAGAATATTAACGAGACGGATTAATCAAGTTATGATGGTAAAACTATATTTATGAATAAATTCGTTATGTTTAGCATACTTTTTAAGTTCATTTATTCCAATTGATTTATGCTCAAATTATTCTGATCTCGGTACCCTCAATCTTATATATATATATATATATATAAATCTATATATTTGATTAACCGTGACTTTTACACGACGCTGATTAATTAATCCTTTTCAATTAAAAACTATAAAATATTCTGCACAGTTAATGAAATTGTAATGCTTGAGCAATGACCGGTTAATTTAATTTTTTTAAATGTTACGAGTTTCTACAATATTGTTTTACACATATTGAGTTTTTAGAATGTTTGTATAGGTTTTAGTTTAAACAACTTGGATATTTTATTTACATTGTACATTTTAATTAATTTCCCGTTCATTCGTAAGCTTTTCACTTCAAAAATACGTTTAAACTTTTCATTAAAAAAACTTCAGTTCTTGAATTATCTGATAAGAGTATATTATTACATACTTGTTATATTTATAAATTGTACAGGATTAACATATTTTAATTTTAACAAAATTTGAATTTTTGGTGATATATAGTTATTATAAATATATATATTTTTTAAATAATTAAAAATTATTTATGATTATTAACTATTAATTTTTATTTATTTATATAATAAGTAGTAGTTATTAATATGAATATTTAGTAATATGTTTTATTATGTGTTATAAACACAAAACAAACAAAAAAAAATTGTAAATTATTTATGAAATAAATATAAACAATCGGCTTAGTTAAATTCCGAAAAAAAAAATTACAAAAAAGTTGTAATTTTATTGGCATGAGACTGGATAATAATATTTACATACAGACATAAAGTAGTTGTGAAAAAGTAGCGTAATAAAAAGCATCATAATGCAGACTAATATTTGTACCTTTGAAAATTTTTTATATTACTGCAGTGTAAATAATGTGACTTGAAATCGATGGTTATTCCATAAATAATGCTTATTTTTTTTTCACTGTTTAAGCAATATATATATATAATGGCTATGAATTATTTGTATTTTCACAATTATAATTGTAAACAAAATAGACTAATATATGTGCAGCATTTACAGTACTTGAACATCGATTGTTCGTGGTAATAGTCAGGATATTGTGTATAATATTAATATAATAATGTCTAAACAATTTTTTTCTATAAATTGCACGTTCAGTGAACCTACATAATAATATAAATATTTAATACAATAAAACACGTTTTTCACCTATTTATGAGTGGATACCCGTTTTTGATTAAACAACTAAGAAATCGAATATACTTGAAAAATTCAAAATATATTAACGAGCACTATTGAGATTCGTAAACTTATTTAAACATGAGTAATATTAATAATTTATAATATATATTACAATTTATAATACATATAGAGCATTATTATTGATCAATTTTCCAGAATCACTCAATTTTTAGTGTTATTTAATTTTAGCTTGCACTACGCTCCTTTGTAATTAAACATGCGATTGTCGGTTAAAAAAAACATTATTATCCACCTTTATTGCTATACATAATATAGGTATCTTAAAATTTATGTTAACATAATGTTTACTTATTTATATTTAAATACTTATTATTATTTCTTTTTTGTACAAACAGATTAAGGATTATATTATGTAAATTGTTAAATCACATGCAATATATTAATAGTAATTTTATTTAAATATATTTTAATAATAATTAAAGTAGTGTAAATAATTTACATACCTAAATATTATATGAATCATATTTTTTATTATTATTGTGGAAAAATAGGAAAATATTTATATATTTTTAAATGTTATAAATTAATTAATATTTTAATGGGAATATCGTTGACAGGAATAATACCTTCTGTCAGGCACCTTACAGTACTGCCAATTATTTTTCTGAAATCTGAGACCATCGCTGAATATATAATTTTGTTGTACGCATTTGCCCTTTTCCCAAACTCCTTCAATTCGGGATCCTGATGGATAGTACATAGATCCATCTCCGTGAAACAATCCGTCGTCGAAATTGCCCTCATAAACAGTTCCTAAAATTCGATTCGGTGATATTTCCTTCAAATTACTCACACAATAAATTGCACTGTAATCAAGTCGATCAGTAGAGACGTTTATTAAATCTAAGAGCAAATAAAATGTGTTTATCACTCGATAACGTTCTTTCACACTGATAGTCACATATTTAAATAGTCGGTTCAAATTATACTAACTAACTTATTAAATTTTAGACAAATTGACCACCAGTCACTACCTTTTTAAAATTTTGCAATTTAATATATTTGATCAATTTGATTATAAATTAGTCTTGTTTTGATATGATACGAGGGCTGTGTTAATCTAATATCGATTTTATTATCAAAGGTAGTAAGTAAGCGTAAGTAAAGTACAAATTAATTACCCACATATTTCAATATTTTTTAGTATGACCTACATCATTAATAATAACATTTCATGTAAGTCAGTGTTTATAATTAAAAAAATTGCATACTAAGTATCAAATCTAGTCAATTTGTGAGTGACTACCATATTGTTGTTATATTCTAATATTTTATTTTTTAAGAAACATTTTTTTTTGTTTTACCAAAAATAACCATAGAAACTAAATACACTACAATTTAATTATAAATAATGAATAAACTAAATCACTAAGGTTTTAAATCATTATACACCGCAATATAGTAACGTACTATGCATATAAAATTATTATTACGAAATTGAAGTACTGAAATCAAACGATTAGGTTATGGATGTTATAATATTAATGTATGTACTATGTATGTTATATGCACATGTAACTAAACAAACAATGATAATTCATCCTTATAGAGTGATTTAAGTGATTACCATTTTGCATAACGTAAATGCCATCTCCAGACATCGTTCTATGATTCCATTTGCCTTTATAATAATTTCCTGTTCCGACTGGAAACCATTGGTCGTAAGGATGTAACTGAGGTTTACACTTAACTTTTATCTTTTTTATCAATTGTTTTTTCTTGCAGGACATTTTGGTTAAAAGTGAATAAACTATTTTTTCTATTAAACTAGTTAGTAAAACAAAAGAAACAATTTGACTGTTTACTGACATTATTTGTAACCATAGTGTTTGATTAAATTGTATTCGTAGTACATTTTTATAATAAAATAGACACATAATATGTAGTATATATATATATATATATATTATATTTAGATCTTTGTACAAGGGTATTGTACTGTGTTTGTCTACGTCAATATATTTGTTTTTACCAATAGTTTGAAAATAAATGTATTAGTATTATTCTTAGAGTAAGGAACCAAAGTAAAATGCATAATTAATTAAATAAAAGAAGAATAAAATATATTTCATGCTTTTTGTAAGTATTCGACTCAACTTGAAATAAAAAAGTTGAAAAGTCATCGTATTTTTTTAGGAATCTGAGATTGAAATTAAGTTTAATGATTGTTATTAGTGTTAATTGTGTAAATATTGTTTAAACAGTTTTATTGTTAATTTGCATTAAATATTAAAGTTTTTTGTTATTTTAGTTTTAATATTTATTTTGGTTTAATAGTATATAATATATATAGTTTTCGGGAGGGCAAATATGAAGATAAGAACATTGTAAAATATATCGTGTATGCAATTAGTAGTAATTTATTAATATTACTGTATTTTAAAAATATTATTATTTACTTAATTTTAAATAACAGTGTTTCTAAAATTGGTAGAATTTTAGAAGTGTAATTAGATAAACTCACTAATTTTATAATACTAATGGGTAATATAAAGATGCACTTAGTTATTGTTTTATATTCAAGTATTTGTTCAACACACAGTTATTAGTATACATAAACTAAAAACAATTATTCTTACTTGAAATAAACATTTAATGTAATTATTTAGGTGTTTTAACGATATATGTATCACATTTTTGGTAGAAAAATAGGAATTTATGCAATAAGCTGATTATATTTTAGTATTAACAACCTACCCATTTATATCTATCGTTTAAATGTTGTTTCTATTGGAATATTCTCAGTGGTGTTTTGTTAAAACCAGTTGAGTATTGTTTTAGTATATAAACCTCAATCATAATTTTCCTCTAAATATAACTGCTTTTTCTCAATATAACATTGATATAGATACGTTTTAATAATAAAAATATAATATTACAATGCAGAAAATTAAATCCAACTATAATAACTGTTTCATTATCTGTAGTCAGTAGCGACCCAATATATAAACAAAACAATATTAGATTTTCGTGAGCCGAAACAAAACGCATGTGTGAACTACTTTATGGCGAACTATATGGATTTAAAGCGCTACAAACCCATACCGAGTCTCAAGAATTATATTGATATAACTTTTTATTCAAATCGGTATAATATAACAAGTATTGTGTAGATTTTGGATTTTTATTTGAATATTAAATATTTACAATAATATTATATTTATTTTTACTATATATATATATATATTTAAACTTTATTCTTTTCTTTTTTTTTATTATTACAAAACAACAATGAAATATGAAGTATAAAGTCTGAAGTACATCATAAAATATTGCATGTAAAATAAAAATAACACAGAGGAAGAAATAATTCTGAAATAATAAATAATACTGATATAAAATAACATATTAAAAGTAAAATAATAGTAATAATGAATAGATAGGTAAAGGTACAACTTTTTTGCAGTGCTTTAATCCAATTTAGGTTTGGGCTGAGATAAATTACTCTCGACATAATAAAAAAAACAATTTGGAAACAACGATCGTAAAGTTTATTGTTCGTAATATTTTTGGAGTAGAAACTGAGATTATGAAATTTTACTAGGATCACTTATTTTCTTAAATCACCTAAATATACAATAACGATTATTTCATCTACGTAAAAATGATTTAGTTCCAAACAACTGAAACGAATACTGTGTAATTTTAATTGGATCGCATTAATTAGATATTGTAGTAAATTAGGTTAAGTTAATATAATTCATTTATAATATTAATCCACCCCATGAATTAATATTGGTTGATCATCAAATAAATTTAACTTGATTTGGATATCGTTTAAATCTTTACAATACATTTATGACAGTTAAGTATTTAGAATAATACTTTACTATATGCCTAATTAATATCAACAACTTATAATTATTAAAAATTAATTCGATATTATGTTTTAGATCATTATGTACAATAAATGCGTAATTGTATAATCTTTACGTGATGTTTTATTTTTTATTTTTTTTGTTAAATGTTACCAATATAAGACATTGGACGTAGACTGTAATTTAAAGATTGTATTAATTATATAAATTCTGTAATTTATTACCTTTACATGTAGGTAGTATGTAAGAAAACTAGTGAAGTAAATCTAATCTGATGACACTACCTGTTCTTCGTTTCTTTTTGTCACGTGCTATATAAAAGTAATAAATGATGGACAATTAAAATACCCTCGCAGTATATAATAGTAGTAACACAAAATTAGATAACGTTTTAAAAGTATGTTAATTATCCTTAAAATCCTAACGGAGCAATTTATTAGTTTCCCATAAAAGTAAAACTGAATATTATCTAGACTTAAGAGTATCGTTCGATGTTGCCTATGAATGAAATATGAATTAGATATTTATTATTCCTACTTCATCGGACACAGATCTCATGAAGTCCATAGGGGGACTCGGACATTCGCAAAAATAACCAAATATGGATCGACGATTCGTGCCAGGATTGCAGTTTGCACTTGCATGATATGTCTGTTAGCATATACGTTTAAGAATTTGAAGGGTATTTAAAAAAATACAAAATATTGAACATTTTCACGCGGTTCTATCGTTAAGTATTGCATTTTTGCCCAAGTATATTGATAAGATTGTTATTTTGTTTTGGTATCGAATTAAAAAAAAAATTACGCTGTATACTCTGTAATATGTATATTAATATGGCATGAATTACATACGTTCAACACAAACTATTCTATTTAATTATTTTGACTGTATAAACAAAATACATTAAAATTTGTAAAACATATATATAGATATATAATATACAAAAAGCTAGATATCATTAAATTATAACAGTAAACAATCATTATATTGTGTTTAATACTATTTTTATTGTTATTTTTTTTTTCGATTGCTCCTAGTAGAAAAACTCATCTTGTTATTGGTCAGTGATTACTCTCAAGATACTCGAATGTATTTATCACGTATTGATGTAATCCATAATTTTAGAGTTGACACAATCGATATGGATGAGTTCGATAATATTGTGGAATGTAATAATAATTCTAAATAATTAACTAATGCATGTACGGATATTATGTAGGTAGGTAATATGTAAACGCATAACGTCACATGTTGGAATGATAAATGCTTTAGACTGACTGGTTTACCAATGATCACACATCATATAATAATGTATTGTATATTTTATTATTTTATTAAATAAATAACGGCAAAGTTTTCAAACGCAGATAACCGTCAATAAAAACCAATAATCGCCCTTAATCACCGATGAGGGAAACGATTTACATTGTTTGGTCACGTAGGAATTCACGCGTAGTTGTGACAATGTAGCCCAAAACGTGTGATCTGTTTCGTGTGCCGCCAGAGACAAGAGATGGCCCAATGATCATCTCCGTCGTAGGGGAGAAAGCCGATTTCTCTAAAGACGCGGAGGCCTTTGATAGAGCCGCCTGCGACATTGGCGGGTTTGACCACGTCGTCTTCTCTCGTCAGTGCAGACGCACCACCCTTTTGAGTAACGTTTCTCTCCTGAGCGCAGGAGTACCAGTATTTTTAGTAATATTTATTTTATGAGTGCGGGCGCACCGCTAGAATTAGTAACATCTCTTAAGAGTGCATGAGCACTAAACACTTTAATAATATACCCTTCAAGAGTGCACGAGCACCAGATACACCCACTACACCGGAGACTGACTGCGAGCGACAACTGGACAATTTTCACTCCAACTAAATACTTCAGTGTTGTTTTTTTATTTGGATACGTGTGATTAACACATTTTGGTTTTGTTAAGACAACTACAGGTTAACGAGTTCAACAGCGAATAAAGTAAGGTGCATGAGCATCATTTTATTTGCGTTAATTTGTGTATTTCTGCTTTTCTACATTTAATTACCACAGTGTTTTTTATCATATTTTCAAATCACGATTTCGAGAGCACCCCGACCATCAGGAGAAAGGTAATAGCGTAATTTTAAATAATTTTAATATTTACATCTGATAGGTGACTCTATTCTCTAGCACTTATAAGTGTAGGGAAGAAGGTTCCACAGATCCGACATTTATTCAAGGCTTGGGTCCTTTATATCTGTCACTTTAGAATTAATATACTCTTACTATATCTTTTTACTTCTTTTTTTAATTTATTTTATTTTTGCGTTATTACATATATAATTATGTATTTATGTCGTATTGCACTTGAAAAATATATATAATGTCTGACACTTTACATAATTTCATTGTGTTTTGAATATATCATTCCATTCTGCGTTGTTGCTGATTTTTGAATGAAAATAAATGTTTTAAAATTTAAAAACGCGTAAAATATCTTTGAGTATAAAAAAACATCAGTTGAAAGTTTGCACAAATAAAGACATTCAGAAAAATACATTTTGAGGTGCGTCATGATCAACTTTTATATATAACAGAATTGAAGTGGTCTATGCAAGTGGAATAATCTAAATAGAATACAAATTTGAAATAAAAATATATAGGTAATTTTATCACAAATCAGGTAGGAAAATCAATTCCATATACTTTTTGGTTTTTTAGGTCTATTTATGAATAACCATTTAAACGAAATAATGAATTTTTTATTTCAATATTTGTATTTGGTTGAATATTTTATGAGGACGTCATATCAAACTTTTTTTTATTATTGTACTTTCAATAGTTTGATTTTACAGTAATTGTTTTGCCAATGAAAAAATAATGTAAAAACCCTATTGTACACAAGAGTACGGCTTAGGTTTTTATCGATATTATTATTTTTTTTTTTATGTATATGTAATACTAAGTTGTGGATTAAATTGTTAATAATATTTAAAAGTGTAAAGCACAATATTGTTATATGTACATAGTACATGGCGTGTGTGTACTGTATGTGTGTAATAGTGGATAAAACAAATTACTTTTAATATGTACATTTTTTTCTAGATAATAACGTTTTTCAGTTGAAGGTTATATATTTTTTTTTAAAAAAAACGTTTATTACACTTATAATTTATAAATATTACGTGCTAATTGTGTGATTTAATTGAATGTCTTAGTTACAATTTAATAATATTGCATTATCAATAAACGGACTTTTTAATTTCTACGTGCAGCAAATAATGCATTAGTTTATTTATGATATTTCTATTTTTTTTTTAATCATTCGTTCGTGTTTGTCATCTCGTTTTGGAGGATATAAAAAAATAAAAAAACTTTCATCATGTTAAATATTTTAATTACTTTAATATTTAAAAATTAATCAATAATAACGTATTTTATATGAATTATGAAAAATCTTATCATAGACATACTTAAACAAGGAAACTAGTCATTGTTGAATATCATTCATGCCATTCATGGACAGGTTGCATAGTTAAGTGGTTTAATAATTAGATGATTTTAATGTAATTTAGTGGTACATATTTTCAGAATATATTTGTATACACAATTTGTAAAAATGTACATCTCTTGAGGTTGAATATATTATTATTCTAAGAAATAAGTTCCATAATATTAAACATACTATAAATATTGTATTGTACTGAATATCAATGGTTCTATTCGAAATAATGTTTTGTTTAGATTTCGACCGATGAAAAACGGAACAAAAACGTTTGTGTTGAATGTATTACAGAAAGTGAATACTCTATTTGAATAGAAATATGAGTTTATTTACTTTACATTATGCTTAGGAACAAATTTAAACCGTAAGTTACAATTTAAGCTTTTAAAGTTAGAATGAATAATATGATACGTACAACAAGCTGGAGTTGTATTTTAATAAAATACTCGTGATTGAATTCTAGGAAATTAATATAAGATCACGAAAAATACATTGAACATTTCAAGGTAGTTTACTTATGATTAATGAGCGTATGTTTAGTTAAAGTTTGAAGAATAGAAAACTATCATACATAATTGCAATTGTCGATATTTATTACATCAGGTCAAAAATATTTTTTTACGAATTTTAACAACTTTATTACACTGTAATTTTCATACTGATACGGTAATAAAATTAAATATATATATATATATAACTTAACTATCCTAATATATTTTTAAATTGAATAACAAACTGTTATATTGTAAATTAAATAATATTATAATGTGTACAACACTACAAATACTATTACGTAAACTAGGAAGGCAAAACGTAATTCTAGAATTGTTGATCGAAAACTAACCAATATATTATTTATTATAGGTAGTAATATAATTAACAAATAAACTATGACTCATTATTGATAATTTGTATCGTTTTTATGTACCTTTTTCGTTTTTTCTCATATGTTTATTTTTCTATACCCGTGTTTCTCGGAAATGTTTAAGATCAAAAACGGACTGTTTACTGATGTTTGGTATTTGACCAAGTATAAAAGGTGCTAGTAAGGATATTATAGTATTTAGCTATAAATTATATTATATCTTTAATTGTTCAACTGCATGATTATATCTTATACTTATAGTCTGAATTTTAAATTTTAACTGTTAAAGTTAAATTATTTAACACTATATTATAGTTATAGGAATACAAACGCCGGTAAACGTAAATTAAAATATGTATTTTTTTTTTTTATTTTTTTTTATATACCAAAGATCACACATCATATAATAATGTATTGTATATTTTATTATTTTATTAAATAAATAACGGTAAAGTTTTCAAACGCAGATAACCGTCAATAAAAACCAATAATCGCCCTTAATCACCGATGAGGGAAACGATTTACATTGTTTGGTCACGTAGGAATTCACGCGTAGTTGTGACAATGTAGCCCAAAACGTGTGATCTGTTTCGTGTGCCGCCAGAGACAAGAGATGGCCCAATGATCATCTCCGTCGTAGGGGAGAAAGCCGATTTCTCTAAAGACGCGGAGGCCTTTGATAGAGCCGCCTGCGACATTGGCGGGTTTGACCACGTCGTCTTCTCTCGTCAGTGCAGACGCACCACCCTTTTGAGTAACGTTTCTCTCCTGAGCGCAGGAGTACCAGTAATTTTAGTAATATTTATTTTATGAGTGCAGGCGCACCGCTAGAATTATTAATAAACATAGGTGAAAATCCATTGAAAAAGTTGGGGGGGCTACGATTTTTATCATAAGCTAAAAACGTTAGAAAGGTATTAATTGTATGCAATATGTATGTATAATGGATTTTATTTTCATTTTCATTTAGTGAGATAGATCTCTAAAACTGGATAGCAAATTTTGTTTTTTGGGGTCTTGTTACATTCATATTGGCTAGGAAAAGTGCGATGAAGATTTTCAGAACTTTATATTTTATATTTAATTCACTACAGGGTTAAAAAAAAAAAAAAAACTAAAACACATTTTATTAGAAATTTTTTTTATGTTTTTCAATTTTATAGCTTTGTAGTGAATTAAATATAAAATATAAAGTTCTGAAAATCTTCACAGCACTTCTCCTAGACTAAGTGAATCTAACAAGACCCCAAATAATAAAACCCGTTCTCCAGTTTCGGTAATCTACCACTCTAAATGAAAATCTAGCAAAAAATAATATTTTTTTTAACTGCGAAAAATTATTATACACGATGATTCTTTTATCATAAAAAACTCATCATTTCAAAAAGTATTCATGTTTTTGAAAACATTTTTTACATAGTTTCAAGTTTTTATTAAAAAATTATATTTTTAAATATTTTTTATCCTTATACTTTTTTAAGATTTTTACATTTTTGAATAACAACATAGAGTTTTATTTTCACATTTCAAAGCAGAAAAATTTTCAGTTAGTTCAGTTGAGTTATAAGTATTTAAAATTTATATGCGTGGAGTAGAGTGGTACGGAGTTATCCCGCAAAATGTTGGTCGACTACTACGCTTGTCTAAACATTAAATACGTATAACTCATTAACTACTCGCCCTTAATTCAATTTTTATGTATAAAAATATTCAAAAAATTATTCTGCTTTGGATTATGAAAATTGAAATTAAAACTCTATGTTGTCATTCAAAAAAGTAAATAACTTAAAAAATATAATTTTTTAATAAAAACGTTGTTTTTTAACAATTTGAAATTATGTGAAAAAATGTTTTCTAAAACATGAATACTTTTTGAAATAATAAGTGTTTTATGATAAAGGAATCACTGTATATTATATTTCCAAATTAATATAATTATATTTATTTTGTTATATTTGACAGACGATAAAACAAATCACTATAGAACAGTGTTCCAACTTATAATTTTAATTTTCGTATAAAATATTATGTAAAATATTATACAAACAAACTTATGATATAAAAATTATTATGTGTTATATTTCTTGTTTTTTAAGAATATAATATATAAAAATGAAACTACTAAATGTTTATGTTTGCAAGAATGTTTGAGGGAGTTTGGTGGGCTTTTTTTGGGGGGAGGGCTAAGCTCCCTCAAGCCCCCGATTTCCGCCAATGGTAACATCTCTTAAGAGTGCATGAGCACCAAACAATTTAATAATATACCCTTCAAGAGTGCACAAGCACCAGATACAGCCACCACACCGGAGACTGCGAGCGACAACTGGACAATTTTCACATCAACGAAATACTTCAATGTTGTTCTTTGTTTGAATCCGTGTGATTAACACATTCTAGTTTTATTAAGACAACAACAGGTTAACGAATTTAACAGCGAATAAGGTAAGGTGCATAAGCATCATTATATTTGCGTTAATTTGTGTAAATCTGCTTTTCTACATTTAATCACTACGGTGTATTTGATCATATTCTCAAATCACAATCTCGAGAGCCCTCCGACCATCAGGAGGAAGGTAATAGCGTAAATTTAAATAATTTTAATATTTACATCTGATAGGTAACTATATTTTCCAGCATTTATAAGTGTAGGGAAAAGGGTTCCACAGATCCGACATTTATTCAAGGCTTGGGTCCCCTGTATTTGTCACTTTAGTGTTTTTATCTAATTTAATTTTTATTATTTTTTAATTTATTTTATTTTTACGTTATTGCATGTTGTATGTGTAAATACCATTTAGATTTACAAAATATAAACTGGGTAAATTTGTTTTTAGTAGCTATAGTCGTTTTGAATCATCATACCTAGACTTTTGGTTTTAGTTTACCACCTCAATACGAGAATAGCGCAGTAGATGAATATAACCATTCTCCGTAAAGCTCATAGTTCAGGTCGTTTGTCAGATAGCATGTCCTCTATTTGCTCTGACCGCATGACGTGACTTATTGTTTCATGTACATTATCCTACAAGAATATAGTTGGCAATATTCTATGACCTGACATATTATATTATTACGATAACAAGAACGTATTCAAGTGCATACTCTGGGTATAATAATAATGTACACGGTAAAGGTATTTAACTTGGAGACGTAATCTCAGCATTATTATATTCCTTTATATTATGTTTAATAATAATATTCATTAGTATAATATTATTAATCATAATAGTATGATTATCCAAATAATACTCGATATGATATTAATTCGTTTTGGATTATTAAAATGCTATTATATTATTTATACTTGATATTAAATTGCTTTGGGATTATTATTATTACCACCATCGTCGTTAAATAAAGTAAAAACGAGTTTCGTCGTTGTTGAGTGGTGTTACAAAATGTATACAGCACGGTGATAATAATTCGTTAAATGGGCTTATGGCTGCTGACAAGTATCAACGGATTAACATTAAACAAAGTCCGTACTTTTTAAACCAATATGAACCTTACGAATAATATTCTTACAGGTAAAAAATACAATTTATTACTTCATTTAACGAATTTACTATACTTGACTTAATTTGCTGTTAATGCGTATTGAGCACGTCAGATTTTTTAAATGTATTCAATGTGATTAATTGTTTTTCGTTATGGTTCAGCTGTACAAAATAGTATAGCGTGCTGGAAATACAGCTCAGTTTAAAGAAGTAATCTCTATTATATATAATGGCTTTATGTCTTAAGAATTATTATTGTACAAAATTTCAAAAGATATAGAATTTAAATCTAAATTATTCTTAATATTTTAATTGAATTAACAAATAATTTATAATGTATTACTTAGTACCTACTGATAAATGAGCATTATTAAAAAGCTTATTGATCTTTCTAAAAAAAAAAAATCCTAATTTATAAGCAATCGATTTGTCCTTCAATAACACGTTATGGAATTTAAATTCTCTCTCAAAACATCTAGTTTAAAATTATTCCAACCTTTCTAATTTATAAATATTCAATTAATATTAAACACTCCTTTTTAGTGCATAACCAAACATACGTTACATCATAATATGAACGTCCAAACGTTACCTATATCCGCATCCGATTATCACACAAAACACCAATAAAAAAGTCTTCAATCACTCAAATCCTCTTATTTTCAATTTCATTTCTGGTATACGTTACCAGATAATTCTAATATTTGTCTTAAAATAAATTGGCCGTAAAATATCATTATCTTGTAATTAAAATAATAAATCGCATTTCCCTAGCTGAGATCGAGTCTATGATTAAGTGTCACTGAACGCTTCTCTTACTCATACAACCGCATCAAATTATTGTACATCACAATTGTTTATTGTATGTAGTATGTTTAATATGTTTATATATAAAATTATTTATTATGTTTATTTATGAATTATACCTTTAATTTTTTTAATAGTAAAAAAAAACTTTTGCATTGATATAATCGAAAAAATAATATTTTTAGTTGAAACGTTTGTGTTGTTTATTTTATTGTACATACATACTGAATATTGTTGAATTAAATACAAGAATTATATAAATTAAATTTATTGTTCGCTACATTTAATAAATTAATTGTATTAGTTAATAAGTATATCGATGTTCATTGGTGAGGAGTACGGCGTACCTTATTTATAAGCGAAAAGCGTATCGTGATATTATTTCCAATAATATTTTTATTTGATATATGTATTATATATATTTATCTGAAGTTGAACCAGTGTTTACCAACATTTTTCTCCAACGACTCCTTAAAGATAAATACCTAGTAAAACAAAAGTAAATAATAATAACGATTATATCACTTATTTTTTTAAATTGTTTTTTCTATTATTTTTACAACGTATGATGGTTATATTTTGTATAGAAATATAATATTTTTTGAGTGTTATAAATACTAATTATTTTAATATATAAGACGAGTTTGTGGAACCTTTTAGCTATACTCATAATATTAGGTTTGTGAAATACTGGAAAAGATTAATCATACTAAAAATTATGATAAAACGTGTGTATTATTCAGTATTTTCTTAAGCAAATATCTCTGAAAAAAAATGTGTGGTCTAATTTACTTCTACGAAAATATAACCAAAAATGAAAATAAAATAAGTAAGTAATCGCATTTGAACAATACGAACGCTGCATAATGAAAGATCATCGTCATGTACGGAGGGTAAGAATTACGACGACAAGTTTTGAAAGTTCCAAAATTAAGTTAATGGACATTCGAAAATTTCTTACGAAAAACAAGTCCTAATAACGCGAGTCATGCACAATCAAAACTTTTAGTCCTAACTTTAAATTATAAATTTTTTGTATCATTACAAATAATTAGTCATTTATGTGATTCTTGACATTTTTAGTTTATGAAAAATTTTTGCTTTTGTTGATCGTTTTTAATTAATATTTATCAATCAACTTAAATAAGTTATTAAGATAAATTCATATATCATGGTCAGTATTTTTTTAAATAAAATATAGCCATGATAGATTATTTTGGTACTGCCAGAAATTGAATATTTTTTATATGAATTTAACTTTTTTGGTTTTAATATTGTTCATTTATCTTTCAAAGTATTAGAAAAAAATAAATAATTTTAGCAGTTTAACTAAACTAAGTATTTTAAATTTGTTACTATAAACTAAAACCTTCAATTGTGTTACAGATTTAGCTACTTAAATTAAAATTGAATTTTAGAATATAAACAGCCAATTTATTGATCTTATACAATTTAATATCAATTATTTTGAATTTTTATTATTACAGGATGATTAACCAAGCACTAAATCAAAATCTAATTTTTGAAATTTTTAATTATTTGTTTTTAAGATTTTTGGATGTTTTTTTGTTAAAAAAGTGTGCTATGGAGACACGATCTTCTGTTTTTAAATTAACTTCTTACATTTACTATAATTACTAATCATTTTTATAGAATATTGATGTGTCTTAATTAAAATTATTAGTGTGTGAGTTATTTAATTGTATTTATTTAAGGTAATACTCGTATGTTTAATGATATTGGGGCTATGTGATTAGAAAATCGTAGTAATTAATTTGAATTCATCAATATGTATGATTTATAAAAATGTCCAAATACAATAAATTTTAAATTAATATTACATTATATTTTTGTATAATCATTTATGAGACCAAAAATGATAAATAATTATTCCAAGTATAAACATTTAAAAAATTAAGAAAATACTCGTAAAATGTTAATTTATGTATACAATTTTTTAAAAAATTTTTTCATAAAGAATATCCAATAAAAAGAGGATTCTTATTAGAAAAATAAAAGTATATAATATACTATAGTATATTATAAGTTTAAATATAACTATAAGACATTTCTAAAATAGTAAAAAAATAATTATCTTAAGAATTTGGAAATATATTATTGAGGTATATTTAAAATATCTGAATATCAGATAGATTAATAAATATATTATTATAGGAAAAAATGGGAGTGAGTATGGTTGGTGAATCTTCCTTCCTGTATAAAGTATAACTTGAATTAATAAATTCACATTATTGAATTAATAGCTCATAAACAATAACATTTTTTTGTAATAACGAGGTAGGTACCTAGGTATTTATCTTATGATGTAGAATGTTTAGATGCGTTGATCTTAGTACGTTCACAAGATATTAAAATAATTATATGATAATGAGCTGAATACATTATTATTGCCTAGAATTTTGGTACGCAGTAATGTGTCTGAGGCCTGACTTTTAAGTATAGTTGTGTTCGCATACTAATTTTCAGTTACGGAACAATAAATAAATAAATACATGATAATAATTTAACGAAATTAAGCGAATCAAATTGTAACGTGAGCGAACTAAATACACACGCATAATAATTCGTCAATTTTACGCGAACACATTATGATTGAGTTAATTGTTATAATTTGCTGCGACTATTGGCTTTTCTATTATACAGTATCAACATGCACTGTTATCGATTTGCCATACACTTTTCATACTTCTAGTTTACTCAACAAGCCATAACCACACTATTGTTTGGTGTGTTTTATAAAATAATTACTACTTGCGTTAAATGCGAATTAAGCTTAGTTGCTAAATGTCTGTACACTTCGTGTTAGTGTTTGAATGCAATAGTCATTTGTTATTTGGACGTGTTTGATTTACCAACATGGGAAACTTTTATGTATTATTGATCTAATGACCCGGTTTAAAAATCGATTAGTGTTGTGTAGTATAAGATCCGACTTACTTCTACTCCGTTTGAGATATGGCTCATTATAATTTATATTGTACATTGGTGTATAGTTACGCGTATTATACGGGCGCTCTATAACTAATCTCCTAGATTTAATACCGAGAGCGACAAAACAAAACAATTAAGATGTTGTACACTCTCCGTTTTATAGGTATTATTATACTAGTTATATTGTTGTATATCAAAATCGTATTAATTGTTTTTCCATTAGTCCGGCGGCTCTCATTTTTTTTTTATATATATATACCCGAATTAATGTGACGCGTTTTGAAAATGTTCACGTTCCAATTTGATCTATTGACATATTTTTTTTTTTTTTTTTTATCTAGTAAACATTATTTTATTTGCAAAAAGTGTTATATTAAGAGTGAAACAAATAATATAACAAAGTAAAAATGTAGGAAAGTGGGTACCGTTACGCTGTACATTAGGTACCAAGTAGGTTACTATTATTATGGGTGTGTTAAATTTTAATTTTATGATATATTATTGTATACGATTCTAAGCATACGCGGGTTGTCATCTTATATTACTAAATATATTTTATGATATGCTTTTAAAGTCATTTATTTTACATTTAGTATTAAGGTCGATATAATTTTTTTTTCTGAAAATATCGCATTTATTATATTATTACTTATTAGTTAATTAATATACATATTTTATTCCATATTATATCATCTGATGTAATTCAAAATTTAATAATATCTTTCTTAACCATAAAACACTAAAATAGATAATATCTTAAAATAAATAAAAATATAGTCATTGAGTATAATAAAATTTTTAATAATATAATATACGTACTAATTTTAAGTTTCTACAAATAGCATTTTTAAATTATAAAAAAATAATTAAAATTGTTATTTATTTTTTAATTTTAAATGATTTGAAAAAACAATTGTGAATAGATTTTTGATAGTTTTAATTAAAAAATTAATGAATTATGAGAAGATTTGTAATTAATTCAGAATTTAGAATCTAAAAACGAATATCTACAATTATTATTTTTTTTTTTTGAATAGAACGATTAAACTGATTAAAGTTTAAATACATAAATAAGACGGTTTTTGTTGTTTTAAATTTAATGGATACTCCAACATCAGGTTTTACAATGATAATTTTAATTATTCTTAATAAATGTAATTTATTAATTATTGATTAGTCTTTAATACTTTTTTAGATTTAATTAATTAATTTATTATTTTTGTATATTTTAAGTGGAAAAAAGTATTTTTTCTTAGATATATTGACACAAAAGAGATAAAAAATTTTACTATAAATTGTAGATACTAGTATGAGATGACCTTTTATATAATCCACCGCTTCTAGGTAGAAAATAATATTCTAAAATGTCCCTCTACAACCGTAGATTTTATCTCTAATGATCAGTCGTGCCATCATAGTCAAATTATCTAGGTTACGTACAATTTGCTATTGCATCATTCCTACACAAACTGGAGCACAATAGTAGTTCATACTATACCCACTGTACTTACTTAGCTATGAAAGGGATTCGTGTGACTTTCAATAATGACTCATTATTTATCTCTCTATTTCTTTAGATAGATTTTATTAAATAACTTTTCCCTTTTATGAACTCAACTTTTCCTTCATTAATACTTTTTCCTCCAAAAATGTCTTTTTAATAAAAGCCACCCATAATTTTATTCTTCAGATTGGTAAATAAATGTAACTGAATGAACATTATTAGTCATCTGTTCGCTTATGTCAATTTTTTAATATTCATATTTATTATTTTTTTTCTATTTTTCATATATTTTTTATAGTTGAGACATAATAATTTATGTTATAATATCATTGGAAAAAAAAAAATAAAAAAAATCTACAGATTATATAGATAATACCAATGTCTTAAGTTAATATTTCCAATTTTTTTGTAAAGCTAGATTTCCTGCATGTTTCATATATACGATTTCCGCGTATACATATTACAGGTTGAGAACATTGCATTACGCTATTTCTAATAACATATTTTATTGTTTAATAAAATATTATGATAACATGATAATAAATACATTTTAGTAAAAGATTTATTTATAATATTATGTTATAGAAATGTTTTGACAAAAAGTTAGTTATACATTTATATAGTTCAAGTTAGGAACTGACTATGAGAATTTTAAAAATGCGTGAAACAAATAATATATGTAATCAAAATTACAACTGTCGGTGTAAAACTATTATAAAATATTAGATGTTTATAATATGTAAATGCAATTATCATACAATATTTTTTTTTTAGATATGAGTGTGACAAATAAATGATTATTGATTAACAAAGACGAGATTATACGCAATTTTCCAGGTTAATAGATTTCAGTTTTCAGGATAGGAAAAATATTATGATTAATACGTTTTATGCAGAAGCACTAATTATAAATAATTTAACGGGTATTCTTTCATAGACGATTATTTTTTTCAAAATTTTCCTTTCACTGTTTATACAATTTCTAAAACAGAAAAATATAAAAGAGAATTATAAACATGTATCCAAACATAATAAAATATTTACCACTTTTTGGATATCATTACCATAAAAACACAAATAAAAAATAAGTGCACATCCCAACAATCCATTAAATATATTAATTATAAAGACATCTAAAATTCTATACTAACATTTCGTTAATAAAAATCAACCATTTATTGGTATGCTTAAAAACAAAATCAATTTATCAAAATAAACCTAAATATTTCTTGAAATTTTTTTATTATTTTTGTTTTTAACTGTCTGTATTATCATTTATATTAAAAACATTTATCCTGCACAATCAATCATTTTGGTTGTCTACGAATAAAATAAAAACAAATACATGAATACTTTATTTAATAATATATTATTTTTGTTATTAAAATAATAAATACATAATATTATATATCTATACCTGTATTATATAGAAGTGTATTTCTAATATAAATTTATTATATTTATTAAATTACATCATGCACGATTCGAGTTTATAATACAGTATTAAAAATACACAGTAATTCATAAATCACAATATTAAAAATGTAAACAAAGAATATTTTACAGTATTGGGTTTGAAATAATTATAATTAAGTCAAGAAGTTAGGACTATGACCAATGCACGTAATATCTAATTATTGCTGCAATATATTATAAAATAATTTGTATATTTGTATGTGTTAAGTACCTATAATTGTATCTACTCAATAGTCACTAAGATATTATGTATTCACAAGAGAACTCTGTGAAAAAAAACGATAAAAATCTAGTTACTTATAAGTTATAATTTTTTGTTTATATATATAATATATATATATATGTTACAACTAAAGTGTTAAATTCCGTTATTTTTTGAAATAACTAAATAGATAATGAATTAACTACAAATGTTAGTTAAAGTATACAATACGTATTACGTGGGAATAAAAGATAATTTATCATACTTTAACTAGCTGTTTCATAAAATATCTAGTAATTAAATAAATTTTAATTTTAATTCCACTTAAGTATAGAATACATTTTAGGATATTTTACTATATTTTCTCGTAAATTTAAAGTATTTTATAATTTATTTTAAACTGAATTAATTATAAGTTGATAAACTCATTGCCTTTTAATTTTAATACAATTGAAATAATTGAGCGTGGATCACCCCTTCTTCTATCAATATAGGTCATTTATAGATACGTTCTATACAAATAATAATAGCAATCACAAGTTAAATATTTATTTTTCTTTAGCAGTATATGCTGCCGAAAGCGTGGATTATTTGAAAGAGCCAAGGGGAATTTCTTATTATTCTGTTTAAATTTCCATAAACAAAAATAATAATAACATATTTACATAGGTTGAATTGATTTTTTGATGAATATGATTTGTACTGAATCCTCTACCGAGACAGTTATAAATTGTAATTCGTGAGAAGTGCAGTCAACATAAATTAGCAGATGTGACATAATGAAATGTTAATATCTTCAATATTTAAATCACTATATTTGTGTAAGTTAATAATTTTTTGAGCTTGTAAATTTATGTACTAAAATACGCTTGAATGTAACTGTGCTTTATAAAATGTTAAAATATACGGTAAATAAATCTTTAACTATGCATAAAACTCATAAATATGAAAATAATAATTTTGCAAATTTTTTTTATGTTAAATAAACATAATATCATTCTCTTTTTTTAAACATTTTTTTGTCCATGGGTTAGTTTATAAATGTTTTTATTTGAGCCGAGTGTTCGCCATTATTTTTAACCATTTAGCTTATGTATTGATTTCACCTATTATAACATTTGTTTTCAATAGATGCTGAATTTTTTATCTAACCTATTTCCTAAATATATTAGCAATATTGTACCGAGTGTTATGCATCCGGGCTATTATCCTATATAGTAAAAGTTTAATAACAAGAAAACCACTCGATTGGATTTTTATTTAGATATATCAACATTATAAAAAAAATATAAATACTTGTTAAAAAATGTACATGCAAAAGATGGGTACTGATTTAAAAATTGAAATTTGAATCTGCACAGAATCATTGTTAAATGAACACAAATCAATTTAAGTATTTAAAAATATAGTTTTCACTTTTTAAGTATATTTAAAAATTACAAAATTAGATTTTGAATTACTCAATTTTAAAGAAAAAATGATCGGGTGTTCTTAATGAATCACTCTCCATTGTATGACTTGGTAAAGTCCACATACAACAACTCAGAACCACGAAATCTGATAATATATAGAATTATATACACTAATATACCAAAAGGAAAAAAAAAACTGAAAGTTGATTAGGTCGACTTTACCACATGTTAAATTAATTTTCTCGTCAATACGCTGCGCTGACTCGCTGTAATATTATAAATACACTATACGTAGTATAATAATAATGTTATATAGTAAAGGAAAATGGGTTACGCCCGCCGGGACGACCGATGCTTGCGGTGAAACGTCGTCGACGGACTACCTACATACAATACACCGTACATTATATCATTTCGTAAAATATAGTGTATATTATTACGTTATAATATATTACAGTGTGTCGAGATAACGCTAGACGATGACGAGGTCGGCCCCGGTGTACCACCCGTGCTACGGCGGTGCGAGGAGACATCGATTGATACGCGTCTGCGGAGAGCGGAAAGACCGGTGACTGACTGGTGCAGCTGAGAGACGACGTGCAATAATAAAAATGAGTAAACCAAATTATTGTTAAGACGTCGCGGAATCGCATAATTCGTATGCAAATTCGATATACCAGTGGAATAAACGAATATTTGTCATCATTTATACCATTATGTAACAAATTAAATAATATTGATGCATTCCGCTGCAGTTCAGTCTGCCGCGACATTAGTGACTCGCTGTACTTATAAAATTCTCGGGTGCATCGTGTCTCGATGCTGTTTAAAAAAGTCATCAACTCCGTCCGATCGTGTTGTCTTAAAGATCTGACTAACTTTGTTTTATCGTTTTGTTGTGATTTCTTTTTTATGCTCTTGGAAATTTATATTCTTTAGTTGTATTTTAGTTCTTATGATAAAAACAAGAATTGTTCGTTTTCTTGGTTAGACTTTGAAGCCATCTGATGATTTCACGACGATGATTTTTTATTTTTATTTTTACGGTTTATTATTTTAATAAAAAAAAAAACTTTAAATTATTCTAAAAGACCTATATTTTTTTGGTTTGAAAGTTTCGATAAGTCATATTTTTAAAATAATAATGTTATAGTTCATTAGTTCTATATCTCAGTAGTTAATGAATGTTAAGTGATATGTTTAATAAATTGCTAAAAAAACGCTTAATTAAATATTAATAGTTTATCAAATACAATTTTTGTATCATATACCATTCACTTTTATTTATTTCCTGCTTATTGTTATGTACATTAATAAGTGATAGTTTTTGATTAAACATACAGCTATTGCAATTTATTAATTATATTTTAGATTATAATTATAAAATCTGTTTATTTTGAAATCAATAGTTTAATGGGTAAATAAAATACTCCATGTGTTATATAAAATGGTTAATCAAAAAATTAAATATTTAAAGTTTGTAGCACAGACTTAATATAAACATCACGTAATTGTCGTAAATATAAAGAAATTTTATTTTTTCTATAAAACTGCAAAAATAATAACGAATAAATTATATTGTGGACAAAGCCCTAATTCTATGAAAAGGTTTTGTTTTATTTTTATAATAATTTTTTGTTCTAGAAACTTGAAGTTTTAAATTTATTTATTGACTCACTGTATACGTGATGATGATATTATTTAAATTATAAGTTAAAGTATTTATATATATATATTTAAAATATAATCAATAATGCAATTTTAAAATTTATTGCAAATTCAATGATAGTATATTATTATGTTTCTAATAAAAATGAATATATTAGAAAATAAGTTGGCTTATGTATATATTATTTTTAGGCGTTAAAAATCAAAAAATGACTTAAAAAAAACATTTAACAGAACATTTTAAATAAATAAAATCACAACTTCAATAAATTCAATATTAATACGCTTTAAGTATAAAACAATATATTTTTATATTAATTATTATTTGTCGATTAAATTTGACTTGTTCATTTGTTTTTTAATTTATTGAAAATCATAAAATAATATTTGTTTCAAGTGGAAGAATAAATAAATAATAATGTTTGATAAATATCAGAGCGTTAAAATAGTTCACCACCATAATATTATGGTGTATTATGTATAATCATTCAGTAATTGAGGTAGTAATGTAGGTGTTGCTGTTGGATGAATATGAAATTAGTGTATTTATGTTTGAATCTCAGTTTGTGCTCTTGTAATTAAGATAGTAAATCTTAATTAACGTTAAATCTATGCAACATAATATTATTTTTTGTAGCATATATTTTTGTATTAGAATTGCATATACAACGCGCCGTCTCATAGAAATATAAGATGTATTTCTCTCACTGATTATGCTATTATTAATTTTAAAGATTATACAACAGTTTTAATACTGTTTTTTTTTTTTTTTTTTTAATATTATTATGAGTTTATTTAACTGAGTCAAGAATTAAAAAGAAACATTTTGTTATTTCGTAAAAGAATATTTAATAAACATAATAGATTTTCTTTTATTATTATTTTATAATACAATACATTAATTCCTAATGTAACTTTAACGCATAATAATGTTTAGTCGACTTTTTAAAAGTAATTTGATTACATTATTAATAGAAAAAATTGTTTGTACACTACGATTGAAAGCTGTTTGTTGTTATTGTAAAATGAAAATATTTAAATGTATGTCATTTTATACTCCAAATGTAGCGAGGTTTTTGTTTACAATAATGTATATTATTCAATTCAATTTTTTTAATACTTGTTTTAAACAATTTTATTTAGGTCAGTGACTATGGTTTAAATAATTTAATGTAGATTTTTTATCAATACATTGTAAGGCAAACACATATATTTGTAACCTAGATTTGAACTTCCAATAATTTATTTTAGTAAAATAACTAGTTTTTATTTTTAAATTTGAAATTATGAATACAACTAATATTTAGTGGTTACAGTTTTAATCATTTTACTTTTAAGTCTATTTATAGACAAGTATTATTATACTTTATTCCGTATTTTTTTTTTGTTTTTTTTTTATCATTATTGCATCGAACGTGGTTTTATCGAAGTTTTATATTTATAAAAGTTTTTATTGTCAGCCTTTTATTCATCCCAATAACAGCCAAATTCGCATATGATATCCACATCAATATGTATGCAATAACTACTAATATATTATTATATTATTTGTTTTATATGTATATGTATATATAATGCAGGATCGAGATACTTATATACAATATACATAGTTTAGTTACGCAGTGCCTTTTTGTATTATTGAATTTTTTATCATTAAATTATCTGATCGTTTCATAGCTTTTGCATAAAATAAGGTGACTCTACGTATATGTATACATAATACAATATACATATAATATAAAACAAAGGGATGAAAAATTCTGACCTGAATACAATGAGAAAAAACCTCCTAGATATAGTTTAATAGCTTTTACATTTTAAAGATACCATAGAGATACGGTCTGTGTGTCTAGTCAATTAAAATATAAGCTTGATAAGGGCGATGATCATACGGGTTCATATTATTATTTACACTATGTAATACACGACATATATTAAGTTTAAAGTTAATAATAACATTTTGTTTGTTGGCACTCATGGTTCATTCCTCAAAAACTGTTTTTTATAATATTATAACGTTGGTTTTTATACAAAACCGTAAGAATATTGCTGGTTCGTGTGGTACAGGTATTATTCTTTTACGTGAATATTAATTCAATCAAGACGGGTTCGGATCTTCTAAAAATAGGACAAAAATTGTCTCGTTTGTCTCGATAACAATTATAAACCATATAACATTATGTCTGCGGAAAAACGCATCGTGTGGCCCGAGCCATATTATAACCTAACGTATAACGGCATATAATTATAGTCAAAAAGTCTATGTTTCAAATCATTTTTATACTATCGGATAACTGGCATTTTTTTCGGATGTATAGAAGATTTTCCGGTATATTACACAATATAAAATTAATAATTAACTCCGTACAAAAAGTGAAATAAAATTGTCGCGTAGTGTTAGGTAACCGACAATAACCGACGTAGGTAATAGGTATACCGACTTCTGACGAGAGCATATGTTTTTCCATCGCCCATTATTCGCAGTCACCTCTACATAATATTGAATAATATATTATTATATTTATAAATTTATGACTGTATTGTTATGTACGACACAAGTACACCACCGCTGTATTGGTGTCATCCCTTCTTGATCTAACGTGATTTTTCTTATGCGCCGCGATTAAACGAGATAATGAGCAATAAATAATGTCATTCAGCGTACAGAGCGTAAACGATATTTGAACGTACTATGAAGTTATACGATCGTTTGACGCGGGGGAGATGAAGTGGCGAGAGTCGCCATTTTTGACTCGATCATAATAATATACGACAACCGAGGCCACGGGAACAACATCGATCATTGTTGAAGTTTTCGTAAAACAAACGCGCCTCACACGGTAGTCCTTTTTTTCGCACAAAATATATTCGGGAAGGTCGCGTTCAACGTTCTACACGTAAATTCATAGTCGTCGTCGTAGTCGGTGGCAGCGGTCAGCGTTGAGATTTATCAGGATACAAATTCATTCGCATTTCCTCTAATCTTGACAAATGTTACGTATTCTGTCTCAATAGCGTTGTCGTCCGCAAGACGTGCGTGTACAATTGATGGGTCGTCCCGACGAAATTGTCTCCGTGAGTGTACCTACCCATCTACTTGCCTGCCTGTCCACCTATAGCCTATCTACTAGCAAGCAACTTCCGCCACGAGGATTTAACTACGACCCATAATAAATGTACACAATACAACCCACCGCGTGGGGCAAGTTTCGTAAAACGTTTTCAGATATTTCATTCGCTGTAAAGTACCTTGCGTGATATTGTTGATGAGGGGGAGGAGTATAGCTTGTCAATATAAGTATAGGTATGTAAAAAAAAAAAAAAATTCACGTTCGAATATTCTACAGTAATATAAATTATTCACCGACAATCAATAATATTAATTGCACCTAATCATTATCTTAACATTGGTTTTAATTTATTTTAAGTTCCCTTAGGGTTTGATTTCTAATTAATAACGTCAAAGAAATTTTATTTCAATAATAATATCTTATTAAGTTTATAGGTAAACCATGTTAGCAAAATGTTTATTATTAATAATAATATAAAAATATATATTTAACTATCCGTATTCGTAAAATATATTATAATACAATTTATAGATATTATTTTTATTTCCGAATAAAAAACAAAAAAGTACTTTTGTGTGTGTTATACTTTACATTTAAACTGGCCGCAGCATATTTGAACAATAGACATAGAATGCGTTTACGCTGCAAACGAGCTCGAATTAAATATTCCTGAAAATTTAAACGCTCGCGCTTATTGTAAACCACCAACGATGTACGTGCCTAAATTATTTTATTATATTAAAACGTATTGTAGACCTTTTTAAAAAATATTAGTACGTATTAAATTCATAAATCAAGGTAATTTTAATTAGCCACGCAAAGTCAGTTGAGTCGCAGACGGTTTGCACACAATGAACTGAATAGAACAATGTGAAATATCAAACCTTTCGTCGTGCACCCTAAGCGCATTCATACATAAATATCTGCCTAATAATATAACATAATAAAATATTTATTTATTTAGATACCCACTACCTTCCGCGTGTCTAATATTCATATTATACAGAGCAATATAGCTATTGTATATACGTGTATGAATATTATTATTATTAATTCCCCTGTCCGTGGAATTATTGCGAAGAACACGTAATTAGGTTATCGTTTGTAATTTTATGATTGTATATATATTACTACAATGTAAACAAATTACAAGACAACTCTCGTTTATAATTAACTTTTATAACATATTAGATAATAGTAATAATATATACTAATGCTAAATGTTGATTTAACATCATAAGTTATAATCTAATTTTCGATATCAATTAATAAATTGCATTTTATTTAATAATGAATTTGTTAAAATTCTGATACTTGGAATTTTTAAATATACTTAAAGACTATATTTGAAAATTGTTGAGATTTGTTATAATAACTAAGAACTTGCTTGTAACAACTCTATTTTCTTTGTAAATTATTTAGAGGATATTTTGTCGCGTAGGTTAGGTTTGTAGCGTTGACGTAACAAAATCAAAATATTTACTGTAGTGTAAGGTTGCCTTATCGTAATATTTCACTTAATTCAATCAATCATAGTTTATCTACCTATTTCAATATTATCATAAAAATATATGTTATGCTAATGTTATAAATTATAGTCATAATACCAATGCGGTCCACAACAGTTGCAAGTATAACTTTCAAGCATCGCAGCATCTACCGACGCTCGTTCCTATTACTCACCACTTCGGGACACAAAAAGTACGACTCGTTCGATTCTTCTATCTCACTACGGGAGTGGTGGGGTGTAGGATCGAGTCAGCTGTACGCGTACTTGCGAACTGGCATGATAGAGGCTACGACTGACCTTGGTGATTTTGTATGACATCCAGGTCCATGACGACGACCATTAACCATTACAAGCGACAGAGTGTGATGTATATGAGTGTTTCGATTCAACAAAATTACTTTTCCCCCAACAACAATGATCGAAGCCATCGAAGTCCCCGTCAGTTTATTTTGTGTGGTAACAGGCAATTCGCTTTGTATTATATTTTAATTAAAAATATCGTTCTTTATTTCTCTCTGGTTTCTGTAATATACATTATAATACTTTTGTGAATACAAGCTCTAATATTAGGGTTCACTCGAATCAATCGCGAGAGATCTTTTAAATCAAATTTAAATCAAAAAGCTGTTAAAGTTCATACATTATTTATTTGACTTACATATTTTAAAATAGTCACTATGACGTGTTTATTAGACTTTTAATACTCAAAATTGGTGGTTTATGGCTCTATAATAGTACATTTTACATATTATGTTATACAATTTTGACTTTTTAAATTTCGATTTTTAACAGGCCGTAACAGAATTGACTATATAGTTGGCGTAAGAGACCTAACCCTGGGTAATGTGTTAGATGAGAAATTAAGGGTGCATAATAGAAAGTTTATTATTATATAATTATTATAGGCATACGAATCATTTTGGCTTAAACGTTACAGTATTGTATTAATATAGAGTGGCTATATTCGTATCTATAATAAATAATACACAGCTTCGTTGTATATTATGTATAAATAAAATAGTTGACGTTACGACGAAGTGTAATTAAACCGTCCATAGGTTTACCTGCATGGAGTGACCGACTTACGCAGTTAAACATAATGTTGTACTAATGTTATAGTTGTAAACGATAGTAAAATATTTTGTGGGTAACTAATGACATATTATTATTTGAATTTTGAGTGAGTGAATGACTGAAAATCTTACGGACCTAATTTATCTTGGCTACTAAATCGTGACATGCGAACTTAGTAGAAATATCTTGTGAAACATAATATTATAATGATAATATAATGACTGAACATTACACATATAGAGTAATTTTCCGGATCATTTAATTTTGTAATTTAATTTAAAAATAAATTCGTATGTTAATTATTAAAAATAGATATTTTGATGTAAACTACATTCAATTAGCTAAGATAAATTTACGTTTTTGTAGTGTTTTAAAAATTATAATTATTTTTTTTTCTTACAGTTAAAACTCTTTCATATTTTCTTTAAATATTAATGGATTATAGAATAGAGCTAAAATATAGTATAATAATTCATTTTGAATAAAATTATTGACTGGGATAAGACAAAGACGAAATACCATTAAAACTTCTTTATGACTTTTCATTATAGCAAACTACTTAGCTACAGACATTTAAAGTCTGCTTGTGACGTCATAATTTCGTCGTTGCGATGAACCGTATTTATAGCAGTAACATGTAGATTTTACGACACGCACTATTTGAATTTCCTTTGGACGTTTACAAAAATAATAGTATAAAATATTTTAAGACCACACTGTATGTTTTTAAAAACACAAGAGATTTATATATGAGCGTACAAAAGAAAATTGTTATTTTAAGTTGATATGAAACAACTATCATGATAATAATAATATATAGTAACAGTTTCTGTATGATTGTAACTCAAGGTAATTCGAAGTATTTATTTTTCTTATACAAACACAATCGTATTTACCAATAAAGAATCCAGTGGCTCTCCTCGTGTATACAATATTATATTTTTTATATCATGAAAACGTTGTATGAAGATATTTAATGTATCAATTCCTGGGATAATATAATATTTTATATCGAAGAGTTCGCTTGAAAATTCCTTCGCGTGGAATAGCATAACAATTATGTATTCTCATATTATTATAACTTCGATCTCCGCAATGTTTTTTTTTTTTTTTTTGTTCGCTTGCACATAACTATTATATTTAAGGTTCTATAATGTAATATAATGTAGCGTGTACTCTGTAAAGAATAATAGGCACACCATAGTATCGCAAAGACTAGTTTCAAATAGGTATATATATATATATATATATATCGATTATTGTTTGCGGTACAATGCGGTTGCGTATTGTACAACTTATCGACATAATATTATAATGTGTTATGATATATGCGTATTGACGATATTATATAATCATTGTGTACGTGGTGGTTAATAATATATTCTACTAATTATAACGTAAATCTATTACGATGCGCTGAGCACACGGAAAATTCGATTACGACGTGATTAAATTTTAAACGCCTGCCGGGGATAAAGTGTAAATTAATAGGTCTTGCTGAAAGCAAACGTCAACAATTTCGAGGTCATAGTGCTTAAAAAAATATCAGATTAGGTTTGCGGTCGTATTCTCGTGCGCACGCGCGTTCGCTTCTAATCAAGAATTTGCGACCCGATCGACATTACGGTTTTAAATTTCAGTCAAATCTATTATATTTTATCTCTCGATGGCGAATACTTGATCCGTTTGTTAGTACGTACGTACATACTTGTTGATGGCGCGTACATGCAGATCACAATATCGCAATGCATCAACGTTTGTTGGTATACAACTTTTCGCTATACTAATATAATGTACGCCGTTGACCGAGATTTGAATTACGAATATATAACTATACACGACCGCTCGTCGGGGTAGACTTTAATATTTCAAATTACAATCCAACATCGCTCGTTTTGTGTGTATAACGTGACCGCAATGATGTCCATTTAGCATTTGATTAGCAAAACCAAATTCCACTAATTGAGATAACGATTGATTTCACGTACTACTAAAATTTACTTTTCACTCAATTCGGCTGTATTGTACGTACACTATAAATATAACTGTGATGGGATTGCGTTAGTATTACTTCTATCGTAGACACATAGTTTAATGTAAAGGGTTATGTAATTTTAAATTAGCATGCCTACATTATTTATAACAATAAAAATCTTTTGAGTTACCTTACGATTACTTTTTATAAAAAATACGAGTAATCCTGGTAATTGAACTGGAGCAATCGAAGTTCGTATTGATCTACTGTGATCGCCATCCCGTCCGTAAAGTTTATAGTGTTGAGTACTTATTATTTGAGTGAGTGTTTATTGTATCCGAAAAATAAACAACGGAGCAACGAAACTTTGATAACCTCTTGATTTGATAAAAAAAAAAAATAAGAGCTAAGTTGACAGTAAGAAAAATGTAATTTTCATGAAATATTAGAAGATTTGAAACGTTTGTATAGTTTATACAATGTTATAGATGTTTAAACGAAATATTTCAGTCACTTGTATAATATTATTATGGACCTGCAATAAATTCTGCATAGACAAAACATGTAAGTATAGATATTTTTACTATAGTAAATTATTTCTGAAATTTAATCATCGGGATAAACGATTACAGTAAAATGCACCTGAAATTTTGACTACACGTAAAAAGTCGATTTTAAATTCCAACTGGACATTTATTATGAAAATACAAAATATATGTATGGGAAATCCTTCCATTAAAATTTTTGATGGATATTATAGCTTTTATTTTAGCTTAATTGTATTGTTGTTCGTTTAAATTTCACTGCAATTGTACTGACCTTTGAATAGTACAAATAATACCTACTCTGTGCCCTAAATGAAAAAAAAACTATATTACATACGGTAGGGATAATCGTGTTGCTTTATGATAAGGATATATGTATAAAATAGATTTATGCATACCTGTTTCATTTTATACTATACTTAAGTTTTAATTTAATCACAAGTAAATTAAGCGATACATACAAATGTAATATATGTTAGTTTTATTTAAAATATAATATATAAGACAATAAAAGTAATTAATGAACTTCAATATGATCCTTAAAAATGAGGAACGAAAAAAAAATTCATTTACATGATTAAAATACTTTGAGGTTTGCTGTGACTTGTGATTTTTGAGCAATCATTTTTTTTTTTTTTGATAACATGGTTTATACATGTTCAGTGTCCATATTCAATGCAAATTATGACATTACTTCGGCGGATATTTCTATTTCACTTTTAAATTTTTAATAATTTAACATCAGTTTATTGTATTTTGGAGGTGCTCATGCCTTTCGTTCATAAAATACACGGAGACGCTAGTTTCTTAGACAAATTAAAATTTCTTAAAATAAAACGGACTTGATGCATGGAGCGATGTACATTAAATTAGAATATATTAATGTAGTTTGTTTGAGCTGACTGGTTTCAGCTTATGCGGGATTATTTTATACCATTTAATTTTGGTGTATCATGAACAAAATTTAATTATAGTTCGCCGATTTCAGAAAAAGAAATAGTCGTACACCAGACCGACATGCAACTATAATATAAGGGTAGACTTTTGTATGTGGTTTTAAAAAAGAACCTAATCATTAAATATATTTCGGAGAAAAAAACTGTAAATTATGGATTGTCGCGCAGCCAAATAAAACAAAAATAATGTTTTTCACTGTCCCTTATTGTTAGGAATATTATAATACGTACTTAGTTTTGAATAAAATATAATGTGTAAACATAATCTATTTAAAACACCCAAAGAGAAACAAGTGTGTTTATGTAAATATGGCACCATCGTGGTTAGCATAACCCTAAGAGTTATAGTGATTTTCCATTATAATGTAGTTGGACAATCGTGTGTAGGAGGGATGAAGAGGAATCACAGGGGCTTTACAAAATAACGTTTATCACACTAACGCGCTATCAATTATCAAAATACTATATTATATTATATTTAATGATAAATCGTAGTTAGATTCTAAATTCAGTTTTAATGACATAAATACGAAATGGATAAATTGCTAATGATATTATCCGTCCAGTAAAATTAGTCTCCACTGTACATTCATCGTTTTAGGCGAACATAAAATATTATCGAACCAGAAAATATTAATATTAATTCTTGGTATATTATTACATTTGGAGGAAATGTACAACCGCAATCGCGGTCATTTCGAATTTTCCATTTAGTTGTTTGCAGTTTATTCTTAAACATGTCACCATTGAACTATAAAATTATGGAACGCGCATTACATAATAAATTCGGTATCCGGCCAAAATAGCGAAACAATAACCGCGATTGTAAAATCGCGAAAATAAAAACAACGAATTTTAAAAAAGAGCGAAAATATATAATAGCGAAAATATACGATTAAGAATTTATTTAGGTTTTTTTAAATTTATAGGTTAGTGATAAATTATATGCTACACTATTTACAGAGTTATTATTATAATTTATAATTAACAAATTAAGTCTTTTAGCACAGTACTTGTACTTTTTTTTTTTTTTTTTTGGTTGTTCTCCAGCATTATACTGTTCTCGTTTCAATTCTTCTAAATTTTAATTTTTTTTTATTCCGTCAATAGATTTCCATATAGTAGGGTTGTTTCTTCCTAAAGAATATACAAGCTACACATTGACGAACAATAAATTCATGTATTGAAAAGTTATATTCCTTATTGGAATCTACAATTTTGATTCAGCTAGCAATATTTTTATTGGAATTGTAATTAAAAAAATAAAATCCTTTATAATACTGAGTCTATGTATTATTTCTTATAATATACAGAATAAATATGACGCTCTCCAATACTGAGTAAAGTTTATCGGTTTTTAACGCGTTCCATATATTTTACAGTTCAGTGCATACTACGATGACTGTCTTTGACATTGAAATAATATTTTTGTCCATGCATTATAATATTAGTGAATTTTATAGTTTTTTACTAATGTTACTATTCGAGATGTCAAAACAATGATATTATTAACTCTATGAGTTATTTGCCACTGTTAATATCATGCCTATCGGCGTTGACATGGAAACCAAAAACAACACGTGTTTTATTATTTTAATAATTGAGCATTGTTAGAAAAAAAAATAAAAGCTGTTGGTTTTTTGTTCGTAGATAATATTATGTACGTAATAATACGTACATTTATATATATATATATATATATATATACTATATACATACTACACTACATACTTGTTAGGAAAGGCGAAGAGCTGATCAGCCGATTATTAAACAGACAATAGAAATGACTACCTATTTACACTGTAGGTGTGGCTCGACTCATAGATGAGTAATACATAATTTGTATACGCTAGAGGTATTTAAACCTACTGGAATTACGAGCGAAAAAAAGAAAATATATTATTATTGTTATTATCATTATTGTTTTTGCATATATCGGGTATACATATTTTCGTGAAAAATTGCATTGATTTTTCGTGAAACTCTATTTACAATTTTGAATTATCGTATAATTGTAATTCATACTCTCGATGGGTAAAACATAAAAATATCGTAATATAAAGATTTATTATGTAATGCAATCGATTTGTATAGTATTTAAGAGGAGGACGCTATACCCGCATGTGTTATCTCTGTCTTACTAACGTACATCATAACAAATTTTCGTTCAGAAGAATACATTTTGTGATGTTAGCTTTAATATTAGAGTAAATTTAAAGGTAAGAACATTATCTAGATAATATTATATGCTTTTATTGATATTATCATTTTAAAGTGAGTTATGAACATTTTAGAGTTGTAAAATTGTACATAGCTATAACTCACTTTAAAATAATAATATCAATAAAAGCATATGTCATTGTCTAGATAATAATCTTACCTTTAAATTTGATAATAGGCAAATTTATTCTAATATTAAAGCTAACATCACAAAATGTATTCTGCTGAACGAAAATTTGTTATGATGTACGTTAGTAAGACAGAGACAACACATGCGGATATGGCGTCCTCTTAATAATTGACGTGTAACGTTTCCCAAAATATCATTTTTATCTATATAATTTACGGTGTGAGTTATCTGCGTTATAATTATGTGAAGTTGAGTTTGTAATTAGTTCTCTCCGTCTGACGCATACCACAAATTGTTTTAATAAATTATTGTGTGAATACAATTTATAAAAATAATAAGAAATATAAGGATATTGCGGTATGTTAAGTGCTAAAAACATATTATAATGTTAATATAATACGCAGGGAGAAGTGCGGGACTATACACTGTACCTATTAAAGAAACGTAATCACGAATCTTCAGGATATCTAATGAATTTTATATTAATGGGAAATAAATGTTGATAATAACAGACTACAAACAACGAAAATAATAACGTAAATGCATATATTAAACTTACACTTAGTGTAAAATTGTTGAAGTACTTATTGTCGCATTACCCATCGCGCGTCGGCCGTCATAATATCGCTATCGTTTCACCGTATAGAAAAGCTCACTGATGTGTATAATAAAATTTGCAACTTGATCATATCTTCGTTTAGCTGTATTCTGGTACAATACCTTTTTATAGGTAAGTATATCAGTATAATATTCAAACATTTTAGTAATTATTTCGAAATCAACTGAATACAATGTAGACGATATCGTTTCGCTACGATCGTTCGTAAACTGATGTTTTGTTTCTATTTATATTTCTATTATATTTCGAATGACACTATTATTTTTAATAACAGTCGTGACTTTTATTTGATAATATCTGTCTGTGTTAATAAAAAAATAAAAACATTGAACACTTAAAATTTATATGAGACCAACTCTGTAAATGGTGATAATAGTTTTATACGTCATTGTGTGTGGTTAAATTATGTTATTACGTTGTAGTGTCATTTAAAAGCACTTTGCATATTGTTATGTTAACATTTACTATAAAGTTATGATACTATTTCACTATCACCGTATTCACATTACATAACACATTATAAAAATAAAGTAAATGATTGAAATTATTTGACTACTTTGCTGTGCGGTCAGATTATTATTAAATATGGTTATATAATGAGAAGTAAAAAAGTCATATTATCTAAATAATATTATTTAATTGTATGAATAACAATACTACACAGTCAATACGAAATTCAGCGATATCGTACAATAGTCTTTTTATCTAAAATATTTCCTTAGAAGTGTGGTTACATGTAGTAAAAAGTTAACTCTGTGTTCTTTCATGCTCAGTTGTATACAATGAAACGGGATATTAATCGAAAACTGATGATCTAATATTATATTTTTTTTTCAAATCTAGCTGTCTTGATCATTGTTTAATATATATCCTCTCACATTACCAAACAAAATCATTCAAGTTATTCAAAATACGAGTACTGATTATATTATGTTTTAACAAATCAAAATATCAAAAATAAGTATCGATATTAAAAATAATTCTGATTTCATTATTTTCGTATTTTGAGTATTAGTCACTGTAAATTATTGAATGTGAATGAAATTGAAGTTATATCACAATAACCATATAAAAAACTCTAAGTTATAAACCTTTCAACCTTGTTTGTAAAAAATAAAAAAATCACAAAAATGTAGTCGTGTAAGTATCGTTCTTAAGGTAGTCTCAAACGGCACTTTGATAATAATTACATTAAATAATTTAACTGATGTATTTATCCTGTTGGGATGTTGATAATATTGGTCACAGACCGTGAGGTTTTTATCGAAAAATAATTTAAATTTGCGTATAATAAATCACATACATTCTGTTGCATAATATTATTGGCGTAATTGTTTATGATTATAGTTAATTTTTTTACAAAATTTAGTTTCAAGATTTTTAGAATTATAATAAATTAATTTCATAAAAAGTAAAAAAAAAAATGTATAAAAATGATATAAATGATTAAAATTTGATGCAAGTTACAGTGAAGAACTATTCGATAAAATATGCACTTATTTAATGCACTAATTATGTGTCCGATTAAGTACCAACGCTTGTTTAGATTACGCTATTCATTTCAGATTTAAAATGTTTATCGTAGAATAACGTAGTCGTTTAGAAATTTTCGTAATTGTGAAATATTTTTTGATGGGAGCCGTTTGGGTACCAACAAAAAATGGATAGGAGTCATTTGGGTTACACCAAAGAAAATATCAAACTATTTTTAAATACTCATTGTTTATCACAAATTACTTTAGCTTTATTATTATTATTATTTAAATACACATTTTTTTAAGTCATAATATTATAACTTTTTTAGTTATATTTAAATTGATTTAAGTGAATAGTCGATTTAGCAAAATGTGTTACTGTCTATAAGTTTTAAATAATCTATTTTAGATGTTTGATAAAAATAAGAGGTTAAAAAGTTACTATTAATAATATTTTGTGTCTTAACTTATTTTATTTGAGTATAAGGTTTATGATATAAACATAATATTTTTCTAAATAAAAACAACTTAGAACTACAGTATTTAAAAGAAGATCATACATTAAAATAATTACAATATTATACTCGATACATATTGTACTGTTGAAGATTCACTAAAAAGTTTAATTAAATTATGTAATTTCATATGTTTATATTGAATTTTATTTTGTTAGCTAAAATTATGATATCGTATTATGTTAAAATTGTGTCTCAATCGTTAAAAAAAATATATATTAATGCACAAATATATGCCACATACTACTTTTAGGTTAAGATAATATTATTTCTATATTAAGTGATATAAGCCAATAGTATCTAACTTACAGGTTTTCGAGCTTTTTTAATTTATTCAAATAATAATCAACAAGCTTCCTGATTTAAAATCTAATATTCTAGCTATAGAATCTTATCATCTATCCAAGTTTTTATCGCAAAGAAATCAGTCAAATGTAATAAAGAAAAAAAAATAATGAGATTTTTTTTTATAAAACTGGTAACCAATTAGAAAAAAAATAGCAAAAAAAAATAAGTATTACAAATAGTAATAAATTGATTGTTCTATCTTTTCAATCTTATTACAGCTCTTGATCTCACAAAAAACAGTTCACGATGTAGAAATGATTTTAGTCGAGTTGCCTTTAAAAAAAATAGCTAGGAAACCTCGGAATATAAACCATCACAGTATGATAAATTAACGAGAGGATAATAATGGACGACACAATTGACAAGTTTTTTTCCATGCATATTTTTTTAACATTTTATAATTAATGACATGTTCGAAAACTAGGTATGTAACATTTTGTTTTTCACTAATGTTATTATTAAAATATTATACACGCATAAATTATTTTTTCTATCATATATAATTAACACATAATACAGTTTAAAGTTTTTACATCTAAATTGGTGTACAATAAAAATAATCATAAAAAAAAAAAATAAGTCAGTAGTTAATTGTAAGTGGACAGAAAAAGTTTAAATAAATTTAAAATTTAATCGAAAAATCATCTTTTAGTAAAAATTTTTAAAGGAAAACTATAGAAATCAAGAGATAACAAGAATAACGAAGATATATAAAAAGTTTTAAAGATATAAAAGGAAATCACTAGAAGATAAAAAAAAAAAATATGATTACATAAAATATTAAAACATTGCTTTTTTGTAATTATCCAATTAAAAATATATATTGTACTCTTCATCATAAAAAATAAATAACTAGCTAAATGCCCTTCAATAATAATATATAATATTACGACTATATTATAAATTATGTTGTAGTAAAAAAGTTTTAGGGTTATTATATTATGATAGGTATAATAGAATTATTGTTAAATATTGTTTCCGATAGTATTGTAATTGTATATCACGTTTATAATAATATTGAATAAAAAGGTAAGATAAGTCTAACGTTTAAATGATTTAGAAACAAAATAAATAACATTAAAACCATTTATGCACAAATTACTATATAAATATTATAAATATACCAAACAAATATATTTATTTATTTATTTATTCGTAGTAATATATGATATTATAGTATACATATTTTGTATTGTTTTTAATTGCAACGTGAGCAAAAATATCGTATTAAGAAAAACATTATTACATTATATAGATATGCCGATATAATATGTAATATATATTATGTGTTACTGTTGGGTCTTCCATGAATTCGGTGATTAAATAGTAAAAATAGGATAAATTCACTTGCAGTGGATTGCATATACACAATAACTCCGGCTGTTGTTAATATATACATGTGTATATATATTTTTAATATACAAATAACAATTTATTATTATATTAATTCGATAAAAAAAAAATAATAAACTAAAAAAAATATGATATGAATAAAATGTATTATTTATACATAGATTTATAGTTAATTGAATCTACTGACTTTTACTGTTAAATTCTGTTTACATAGTTTTTGAGTAGTGGCTGGACTGAACATAAGATTTGTGTCGTCAAACAGTTTTCATAACAAATGAAAAAACAAACAAATGATCGGCGGTGACAAAAAAAATTCGAGGTAGATCGATAATTTTAAATAGAATATGTTGTTAAAAAATCATTTGTATACCAAATCCATGCACTCACACGCATGTATACGAAAGGGGTACATAAAATATAACGATTAAAATGTGATAAATGCTAAAAATGTACTTTGAAAATGTATTAATTTCCAGTTTTCATAGCTGAATTTAACCTTTCTTAACGATCTAATGATGTGTGGGTAGTAAATAAAAATGGAAAGACTTTTACTATCACTACATTTGATAACAATATTCCAATTAAAACCAATTATAACTTACATAATAATTGGATGATTCTTAATTTTATTTAATTCAAAATCATTTATGTAATCTTCAAAAACGTATTAACAACACTAGTGTTTTTTTTTAATTTTTTATAATGAATAAATTAATTATTCCGTTATTACATTGTAAGTTCTATAAGAACTATAGATATTAAATATTTATCTTTTAATTTCCAACATTTGCTTAGAAAATTATCTTTGGATCAGTTAAATTGAACATCTTTTACATATTATTTTAATAATTTTTGTAGGGAATCAAACTGGTAATAGCATGAAATATGCTGAAACATTTTAATTTTAATTAATAAAAAATAATTTTTTTTTCTGGCAAGAGCCATATAAATTTAAAAATTAAAAAACAAAATATTGTGGTATTATTATGCTAAATACAAAACGTCACTTTTTCAAAAAGAAATATTAACTAAAACTTTAACTTAACCAAAAATGTCAAAAATTGATATAAGTACATAAACTTTAAGTTTTGATGCAAAAAGGCCAAAATACCCGAAAAAGGTCCTGATACTCAGAATCAAAAAAGCCAATGAAATACACGATAATTCATAAGCGGAAATGTCAATAGAAAGTAACGAAACTTTCATATTTCTAAACCATAATATATTTCCATTCAATCGTACACGCTATTTTTAGTTTTAATTATTTTTACGTCTTACATCATTTTAAAATAGCTCGAAAAAAAGAAACAGTAAAATAATAATCGAAAATAGTAATTACAACCAAATTATTTTATGTGGGAATCCGCACACTCTTAAATTACATAGTAAGTATTATAAATTATACTAATATAATCTTAATTTGTTTTTATTTATTAAACTATGGAGTAAATATATTATGAAATTAAAATATATAATAATCGTAAAATATAAAAGTATAAAGTGTATACATACAAAATTGACTTAACTTTACTACGAAATTATATTAATTGCAAAATAAGAACTATATAGAAAAAACAATGTACCTATAGAATTGTGTAAATATTTTAAGATTGTACTTTTCAATACAAATAAAACTATGTTTTTATAATATTCTAAAGTAAGATTTATGATCTTTTAAATATAATAATATATATGTGATGCATTATAAAATATCTAAAATAGTCCAATACGATTATTATTTGCTACAATAATTGGTTTATGGTAACTGTACACGAATGATAGTGTTATGACAATATTGTGATTCCTCTTACACGACGATTGAAATTAAAAATATCGTTGAACGTAACTCGAGTTACGATTATTCAAGAAAATATCAAATTATATTATTCTCCAATAGGTATTTTTCTATAAAATACTCATTAGAATTCACGCGCAATACATTATAACGTCTATCATACAAAATACAAATTAATTGCTTCATTTTTATTATTTGTAAAAAAAATTGAAGTCCAAACATGAAAATGTCGACAAATACCTACTTATCTCAGTATTCTGATTATTTCATTATAACGTTAGAAGCTATAGGTATAAAGATACAATTTATTTGATATTAAAGAATAATATCTAGTGATTTATAAAATAAGGCTATGTTTTACCTTTTTATTTATTGTTTTCTTTAATATATTCGGTGAATATTTAAAAATATATCCTTTTTACTGATGATTTTAACTTCTTGAGTTGAGTAAAAAATGTTGCCTATTGCTAGATTATTTAAATCAAAATGACGTAAATCTTTTTCTTTTTCGGTATCGTTAATAGTCTTTTTTTGTCTGGCGTGTGTTAATGTAGATATATGAGATTTATTTTCATTGTCTTTAAAAACCTAGTTTTTAAAAAAACAAAAGACAATTTTAGATCTTTATTTTTTTTCTGAGTATTTTGGAATTAAATTATAATGTTTGCTAAAAAAAAATGCTTTACGTTGATTATATATAATTAATACTAAAGATTTTGGTTAAAAGAAATTTATTCTATCCCACAAAATCTACGTACTATTAAAATATACGAGATGTTTTACTTTTCTGTCACTTTTTCTGTCGGTGGTCACCCTAGTCCTTTACATCCACTGTCCAATACGTTCTCTGTAATATTATATATTCTCTGCGTATTCAACTTTACATTACCATATTTTTTACTCAACATAAACCTTTTTAGGTTTTTCTCTTTTCTGTGAATCGTCCTACGCCCGGTAAAATACTATATATACTGCATCTCCGAGTATTTATTTATATTATATTAAGACCAGGTTACGACCGTTATGTGCAATCATTGTATATTAAATTCCTGTTATAAAGAATTAATAATATAAAAAAAAAAAATGAAAAACTTGTGAATTTTACATTTAATAGCATATATATATATTTTGTAGGTATGTATTAAAAATATTTTCAGTTCAAATTATGCAAGAAAAAAATTGTTCTTTTTATTAAATATTATTCAATAGTTTCTGTATGACAATTTGATATACCTATCTTGTTTTCAATTAATGATTTTAAAATATTAAAAATAAAATTATAAAAATATCGCAATACATTTATTTACTACTATTTTATATTATGTACAAACATTATTAGTGTAAATTGTGATTTAGAATATTAATTGAAAATAATATTATATACATGCATACATTCGTAAAATTTCAATTTTTACCATACTATCACATTTGAATATTTCTCGATTCTACTTTTTTATTACTAACTATTCGTTTCGCGTTTCTTCGACGTCCATAGAATTCATAAGCAATTCTTCCAATTATGTGAATATTTTCAGAAAATCTATACTCTATAGTCTATAGTATTAGAAATACTCCACCATTTTGGGATGAAGGAAAGGACGAAATTCCGCTCTTTGCAATATCGTTGACGGCATGAAGGATTATTCCCTCGGTTGATATGAAGATCTCGCTCTTATATACTAATATATATGGTTCAGTGCACTATTCAATATCTTTATATCAGAAATACTGGAAGTGAACAATTTTAAATGACTCAACTATACCCGTAATGCGAAGACCCTAGAAAAATATTATTTATCGAATATTAAACCTCATTTGAATTTTTATCATTCGATTTAGATATTTTCGGAGTTATACAATTCACGAGGCATGTATAACACCATATTGTTTCTTTTTATGGATAAAACCATTCGAATATCGCGGTTGATCGATTAGTATTATACTATTCCGGTGAAAATGCAGAAGACGTGAGTGTATTTAAAAACGTCGAGTAAATCAAACACATGAAAAATGTCGAATACCATCATCTTTGTAAATCGTTTTTAATAATAAACTATTGTTGAGATATCATCGTGAAGCATATTATGATACAGCTATGTTATTATATATAAAACGTTTAGGAAATTTATCTTTAATTAGTTAATTAATTTTTTTTTGTTCACCAACGTACGGGTTTATATTCAATTTCACTTTTATGTTTTAATCGTCATAACCATAATATTATATCAAATGGCGAATAAAAAGGTTGGTTTTTTTTTTATCGTGTCTCTCTGCAGTCTGTTCTCGATTTAAAATCGATGCCCAATTAATACCAATCCACACCTAAATAATTATATCACTGTGCGTGTTTGTCATCACAATCCGTCTAGTCGATTAGCCGTAATACGTTTTGTTTTTGAATGCACCCGCTATGCAGCGTCCGTTCAAAATCTCGAATTTATAATATTATTGATACGATAATCATCATTATTAGTTTATTACCTGCCCATAAACCTTAATGGTTTATCACTATTATTTATGTGTCTATTACGACGTTATTTTGCGGTAGTATTATTCAAACGTGTCGGCCCGTGAGTTTATCTTTGTATATACGACGAATTCGATTTGTTTGTTGTTCGCTTAATACTATTAGGCTATTGGCGTGCGCAGACCGACATAACGCGGAACGCAGACGTCCCGGTTATCCCTATAGTATTGTATTTTATAGTCGGCCGCCGGTCGATTCGCATTGTCACCCCGAGGAAATCGAGTTTCCGCCCTCACTTCCGGCCTAAACAGAGTTGTGTATAATGATATTATATATACAATTACGGACATGTAATAACTATGCATAAAATGTTTTCTAAGGGCATGGCCTTTTGAAAATAGCTGCAATAATTGTTTAAAATTTCACTTAAATAATATACCATTGCAAAACCACCTTCAAACCAGGGTAAATTTGTGATTCTCTTTTCAAACTTCATAACAACTGGATTATTCATATTTATATTGATTGCAAATTTAGTCTCTTATTGACATATTTGAAATTTAAAATTATCTTATTATTATTTATTTTATATTTGTATGTGTTGTGGTAGTACCTATTGGCTTTTAGACTCTTAAACTGGTTGCAAAGATACTAATAATATTTCTGGTCTTTGAAAAGTTTGAATAATATATATTAGTGATTAAAATATTCTTTATACATTTTTAATTTATTTATTATAAGTAGAAATATTTACACCAATAAGTTACATAATAATTTATTTATTGCTAGTAGAAATATTTACATTAATAATTTACACGATAATTTATTACATAAATGTATTGTTAGCATAGCGCACTGTGTGTTTGCAAAAAGAAAAATGCACTTTGTGTTTCCCAGTGACACGAAAAACTACATTATTATGATAACAATGTAAATCAGCTATAAATTATAAGTTAGCCTAAAATTGTTTCATAAGAAAATAATCAAATAAATACCTAAATGAAAATGAATACAATAAATATTTTTTTAAATTACTGTAACAATGCTTGTCATTAAAAATAATAAAATAATTAATATGATTAAATTTTTATAATAATAGAATTAAACATTAATATAACTGTTAATATCAAATAAGTAATAATTATTTTGTAGACAAAGTAAAGCAATTATTAAGTTAAACCAAACATAAATATAAATAAATAAATTATACATATGGATACAAAACATATTATTAATAACAACAGTTACAGAATATAAACAAATTTTACATATTGATTATTTCATATCGTTATAATTACAAGAAGATAATTCAAAGTTTAATGAAATATAATTATACTTATTTAAAGTATTTTTGTAGTAAATACATTTAATACATTTTTATACACACTTTAATTGACACGTAATGTTCACATTTTTCTAAGAGCCTTATTATTAACGGCCATATGCCATGAGCTTCAAAGTCTTAAAGATCTTCGAAAAAAAAAAGTCTCCATCATAAGTTTTATGATATTTAAACAATTAATTTTTGAAAAAAAAAAAAATACTGACAAGTGAAAACTAGTTTCTATCAACGAATATTTGGTCCAAGTGTTGGAGCTTAAATCTAGTCTGGTACTAGCGAGCAGGGTTTATATTTAAATAAAAAAAAGATAACACTTTGTACAACACGCTGTGTGTTTAGTAATACTACTGTTATACGTGTGAAGTGGAATATTTTCCAGACCGTCACGTCGTGCTCGTGTATTATTGAACTCATTATAAGCATTTTTAGCAATTAAATCACAGCTGTGCGTCTGTATTGTCGTGTCGTGTCTGGTGAAGATTTTATCAGCAACGGACCCCGATATTATAATTTTTTATAAAAGATTGTCTCTGAATTAATTTATAAATATTATATTCACCGTTTTCATGTACATGTTTGGTTATAAAATTAATATTAATAATTTTCAGCCACTTTTCATGTGTATATTTTTTTAAGCATTTCTGACTCTTTTATTGTAATACTAAACGAGTATAAGTAGCTAGATAGTATAGTTATAATTTTATCAACGTTGTACTCAAATTAGTTGGATTTAGGTTAGAAAATAATATGATATTTCGTTTATATAATATTCTATCCAATTAAACATATTATATAATTAAACAAATACAAAATATTTAGTATATATGGGGGTACTCGATATCAAATTAATAATTATTAAATTTATACTGTATGTATTTTTCACTGTCCGTGCTTTATCAAATTTAAGTATTGAATTAAATTTGAATTCAATTATCATGGTACATTTTTCTGTTCAAATATGCCAAAGTTATATTTTAAGCTATATAATATTATTAATTGCTTTGTGCTAATTATTGCTTTTTTATGCAAAGTTATTTGTTTTTATTTTAATTAATTCGTCATACTATATGTTTAAAATATATTGAATCGATTATTTTTCACAGTAATTTATCGCGAATAAAAAACTCACATCATCAAAATTATTAGCGGTTTTTATATAAAACTTAAAGTCGATAGTATAGTCGGTATCAACATATAATATCTACTAAATGTAGAATGATATGTTGTGGCATAATTAATATTATTTACGAAATGAAACGTGATTTGTGTTCGCGTGGTAATTCAAGTGTAATGTCAGATAGGTCACTATAGCATGTTCTATATGTTTTGTGTAGATGAATAAATTAAAAAACTGTTTAAAATATTTCAGAAGGGACTTAGTCATTCTAGAATATTGATTCTATGTGAAGAAATATTTTTAAATTTGTACATAAAGTACTAATGATAATATTAAGATTTTTCCAATTTTGACACATAACAAGATAATCTGTGTTAGAGTTTTGACATATTTGTTAGTTGTTATAAAGAATTATAATTCTAGAAGAGTTTTTAAAATGTGAGAATTTTTTTATTGAAATGGAAATAATAATATGGTAATATTTTTGTGGTTTTTTATTTTTTACAAACAAGGTTGAAAGGTTTATGACTTAGAGTTTTTTATATGGATATTGTGATATATTTTCAATTTCATTCACATTCAATAATTTACAGTGACTAATAATCAAAATACGAAAATAATTAAATCAGAATTATTTTTAATATCGATTCTTATTTTTGATATTTTGATTTGTTAAAACATAATATTATCAGTGCTCGTATTTTGAATAACTTGAATGATTTTGTTTGGTAATGTGAGAGGACATATATTAAACAATGATCAAGACAGCCAGATTTAAAAAAAAATGTAATATTAGATCATAAAATAAGTTCATCAGTCTTCGATTAATATCCCGTTTCACTGTATACAACTGAGCATGAAAGAACACAGAGTTAACTTTTTACCATTTTATGACTCAACGAGAAATTGACGAAATTGTTGTTGAACGTTATATATCATATGATTATACAAGACGTTTTCCATGTGCTTTAGGTAAAAACAATTAAGTAACTTTGTATAAACAATACAAAATTGAATAAATCACATATTTGAAATTTACATGAATATTATGAATACTGTCGTGAAAGTATAGAAGCCTGTGATTTATAAATAATATGTGCTGTCTCGATTGGTTATTATTTATCTGTCTAAAACATTTGTAAAAATGTCAGTAAGTTATTATTGTACGTATCATAACAATTAATTTATTCGTGTATTCCAACAAAAAAATATAATAATTTAAAATTTAAACCAAAAATAAACTTCAAAATAGTATTTACATTAATTTTTAAATACCATACTATTATATTTTATAGTATTTTTATTTTTTATATTTTATTATAATTTGGTTTAGTCTTATTTGTAAATGTATTTTCTTTTTATCAACAAATATATTTATGATAATTTGAAAATATTTTATTACCACAATGAATAATGAGGGTCTTGAAGGCCATTGTTTTTTTTTTTTATTTTAGAACATTAATATATTTGTGCGAAATTATACAATCACTTAAAAATAGCTATATGTACATATATTTATAATAGATAGATATAAGTAATTTTTTTATACTGATTTCTTGAATATTCAACAATTGTAGTGTAGTTTGAGTTTTTCTGGTTAAATGGGTGTTCAATTATTAATTGCAATTTATATAGCTGAGATTTATACAAACCTATTACTCTAGTATTTAACTAACTTTTTGATTGTGTTGATGTAATTTATTATTATTAAAAAATATTTATAAGCTATGCAAACCGTGCTCATAAAATAAATTTGAAGATAAAATAAAGAATATTAATAAATATGAAACATTTAGGTGAAGAAACCGTTTACTTAATACTAACAACGTCTCAATTTGATTTTTAATTTTTAATTTTGTTTTTTGATGTTAAAAAGGTTTCTATAACTTATGCGATATTATTTTTCTTCAGTGTTGATTTAGTATAAAATGTAATTATGTACTTTTTATGTTCACACTATCACCCATTTTTGTAAATTTACTCACCATTATTAGGTGAAATTAAACAACTTTTTTTTGACAGTGAATACTTATTATTATATTTTAATAGTAAGCGCGTGAATTAAAATATTTTATTTGTTTGTGTTAGTTATCGAAACATTTTAAAGATTCACTCCACAAAACTTCCTACACTAATCACTAGGCTTCATCAATATTTATGGGTATTTACTTCAAATTCTAGGAGATTTATATTAGGCAATGTAAAGGATCATATTGTAGAGGCCGATAAGCATCTCACGAGGTAACAGATTATACAAACATTTGACTGATTTATGTGGACATAAATAACAGATTTGACTTATAAAAAAATTACATATGGTGAAAAAAGAAACGATGTTATAAATTTGTTTATATTTTTTCTTAAATATTACTTAAATTTAAAATTTAATTTAATAGTTTAAATTAAAAACTAATTATCAAAAACATTTAAAATACTTAATATTTTCAGGTTTAGTCTTCTTCTTTTTTTTTTTTTTTTGAATTTAATGAGTTCCGCCTAATGTGATCACATTGGTTCAGATCATTTTGATTCTATTATTCGATTGATTCCATAAAACATTTTTTTTTTTTATTAATGATTTTTATTTATATGTATGTTTAAAATTAGATTAAAATAAAATAAATTTAAAATAAAGTGAAGAAACTGTCTATTTTTGATTGTACTTGAGAATCTACTAATTTCATTTTCATATTAGCCTGACATTAAAATCCATATTCAGTTAATATTATATAAATATATAGTTATTTAATTTTTATTTATTTAGAAATAAATAAATAATAATGTATGTACATATTGTATTTATAACTTTTGGAACAACTAAGAAGTATCGTTTTCGAAATATTTTTGAATAAAAATGATTCACTTATCCGATTATTATTGGTGATTCTAATAAAAGGTGTATTTAACATTAGTAACATAAGAACTGGTTTGGGATTTTCAATTTTGATTCTATAAACCAGTGATCACATTAAGCGAAACTCACTGTATATATACCTATATATTGAATTTTTTTTGAATCCTTATATTATTTCTTCAGTGAGCTATCGTTTCAGAAAAGTTTTGAGCCATCTAAATTTTTTTCAGAATTAGATTTTTTTTCTTTTTTTTTTTGAAATAAATTATTTTTTTATAAGTATATTACACGGAATTAATTAGCAACTATGAAGTATATTACATTTTAAATATACTTTAAACGACAGGTTTTAAACAATTTATCTATTTTGTGATGATATTATTTTATAAGTTAAAATATAAGAACGTTACACAAATAAATCATAAATGAGTTAGTGTGATTTAGGTCAAGATTTGTGATCGGTCATTCTGTGTTTGTTTGCAAACTACTTAATAATGGTATGCTCTACGTCCCTAACTTTCACAAGGTTTTGTGTGCATAAAATCGATTGTTATACTGTCCCAACTCAAACCAGATATCGCACGTTTTAACTTTAGACTTGAGTTTGTCGTGTTTCGCGAGAGCCAAGTAATGAAACACGCAATAAGGATATATTATTGTATTCTCGTTTATATCCGATACTAAATCATAATACAGTAACGCCATGTCAACAACATGCAGGTGTACTTCGTAGCATCAGTTCTTTTGAGTAGCGTCTTTACTACGATAAAATAGTGGAGTAAATCTATTTGATTATATTATAAATATTCTCCAATCAAAGTATGGAATATATTTTATATATATATATGTACATGTTGTTTTATATCACTATACAATATGCATATGATGTCCGAAGTAACAGTTAAATGCATTCATTGTGAACAAATCAATATACTATGATATAATAGGTTTGTACAGTGAACATATTATTAACTAGGTTGAAAAAAACTATTACTTATGGTAAGGGACTTACTAGCATTTAATCATTATGAAGGAAATGATGAAATGGATGTACACGGCAGCGACATATTATGTTCATTGTATTAACTGTACGTGAGCCAGGTTGGTTAGGAACAGGACTAAGCTATATTAGAGTAGAACAATTTCAACACATTATGTGTTAACAACAGATAATAAATTAGATGCGGTAATAAAGAATGGCTAATAATGAGAAAAAAATAAAATAAAACTGTGTGAAATGTCAGTTTTAAATTACTTTATTAAAAAACAAAAATGTCATTCATTGTATGTACAACATAAAATATGACTAAATTTGCGTATTTTTTTTTTTTAAATTGAGCTAGAAACATAAATTTTTAATAAAAATATTCTACATAAATCACTATAAATACAGAATATAAATAAAGTTATACAAATTTAGCCTTATTTTTATAAAACAAAAACACAACATTTTTTTTTTAATTATTTTTTTTTTCATATCCATTATATTTTGTATAATATAATAAAAATTACATAGTAACATAAATTATAACTTGTATAGAATATATTTTATTGAATAAATATTTTTTTAAGCACATGGTTTTATTCTTATCTTGTATAGGTATAATAATGTAAACAATTAACAAACATGATTTTAACAAAACAAAATATAATAATACTGTAAACATATATCGGTACGTATTCATTGTTGAATAATTATAAATAAATTAATAAAACAATTGTGTATTGTATATTGTAGTATACTAGTATGAAGAGAAATATAAGTTTGTTTTCGTGCAGATGACCTTATTATTTTTTATCACGAACAGATTGAATATATTATTATATTTTTCAACATTTCTTTAGTCGATCACTACATATTGCATGATATATATTTTCAACAAATATCTCATAGTATTCTGATATAAATATGTTTTTATAATAGGTATACAATAGTATTTGTAAATATGACGAAGGCAATTTTAAACAACATGACATAGGTACAGTGCTGTTTATCTGGTTAAAAATTCTATGTAAATATTGGTTTGAAATCGCTTTTAATCTACACGAAATAATTCATAATATTAAATAGATTTTTTTTTTTATCATATATGACATACCAAACTTCTGCATAAAACACAATCGCTGTGTATTTCCGGTCATTAATTCAGTTTGGTTTTGGTGAAAAGTATAATATTATTATAAATTTATATGTAGTCATCATAATATTATATTTATGGTATTTGATGTTTGGGACGAGACACTGTTCGCCCAGATATGATACATTTTATGCTTCCTTTATCGTCCGCGTAACTACAATTAATATTTTTGGAATCGTTTAGGTAATAATTCAAAAACTATATATATTTAACGTAAGTTGTACATCATTAAGTTTAACTTTCACGAAATGTTATACTCATATGGAACAAGTCAAATTTCACCTCAAAGAAAAATATATTAATATGTGTTTGATAAAAAAAACATTAGAGTTACAAATGCAAAATAAAATCGTTGCCGATTTATAGTTCCAGCAGAATTCATTATTATCTGTGGCGAAGGGTTTCATATTTTTTCCTTACACGATTGTTCGTTACTCAAAATATAATCATATGATATTTATTATTTCATATTTCTACAAAAAAAAAAGTATCAACTTTCATACAACCTTCACGCTTTCTGATGGCATTCATTATTTTAACGGTTTTAAACGTCTTTAAATATTTTGTTATTTAAAAAAAAATATAATGTGAAAATAAGAAAATACGCAATCCTTGAAGTGTTATATCGCTGGAACGCGGACGAAAAGAGAAAACAATTTTTGAGCGAAATGTACAACTATGACCTATATTTATATTTTGTAAAATGGAATCTCAAAAGTAAAAATACCTAAATTATACAAAAATTCACTAGGTGTTTTACGTCAAAAACAATCTGGATGTCAATACTTCGTATACATAGTTATATAGGTACATCGGAAATACGAGTCGGTGTATCGCCATTGTCACGTACGACGACGACAAATCAAAACAATTTATAAAAACCGATAACAAAACATTATTAAATACATCCGTAAACACCCACATACATAAAATATATTTACACGTCGACTTGTATCGCGTAATATAATATTATAAAGCAATGGATCGATCAAACTGTGTCCGGTGTTATACTTCCGATTACCGTCCCGGAGTTACAAACAGTATTTCCGGACACTTCTGTCAAAGATCCAAAGACTATCATAATATAATCGTTACAAGACCAGTGGAGGTTGATGGTGTCGGCGGGGGACGCAATCGTTGGCAGGTGGAGGCGACACGGTATCGCAGCACAGTCATTCGACCGGCGCGGTGCGTTGATTCAGCGGTGGTGGTTCTGTTGTGGTAGGTGTTGGTGTTGGTGTTGGCCGTCCATGTGCAATATCTTCTTGAACGATCGCCGGAAGTCCATGTTGCACCGCGTGTATATGATCGGGTTGACGGTCGAGTTCAGGTAACCGAGCCACGTGACCACGTTGACGAGCACCTTGGACGGTGGACAGCACGATTTGCAGAACGGAAAGAACAGGTAGATGACGAAGAACGGCAGCCAGCTGACGACGAACACCCCCATGATGACGCCGAGCGTCTTGGCCGCCTTGCGTTCCTTGGACAGCGATATGCGCTGCTTGTGCTCCAGCAGTTGGTTGACGTGCTTGCCCATCGACGGCGCCGCCCGCACCGCCACCGACGCGCCTCGCCCCGCCCGCTGCTTGTCGCTGCTGGCGCCCGTGCCGTTGGTGGCCGCGTCCACCTCGTCGCTGCTGCTGGCCGAGTCGGCGGTTGCCGCGTCCACCGTCATCTTGGCGTGGCCACCGCCACCGTCGGCGTCCGCGTCCTTCCGTTTGCACGACGAACCGGCCGTCGCCGGCAGCGCCGCGGACACCGCCGACCGCTGTGGCCGGCTGTCCTGCGACACGGCTACCTGCTTGGCCCGGCGCCTCAGCCGCCGCCTGGTGGCCACGTATATTCTGAGGTACGTGATGCTCATCACCACCAGCGGTATGTAAAACGATCCCATGGACGAGTACACCACGTAACCGGGGTGCGTGGTGAGCGTGCACGGCGTGCTCTCGTCGAACACGTCCGGCCAGTCGTTCCAGCCGATGAGCGGCGGCGAGCTGATGACCGCGCTGGCGATCCACACCAGCGCCACCGTCCACATGACCCGAGAAACGGTTCGCTTCTGCGCGTACGCTATCGGCTGCGTGATGGCCCGGTACCTGTCCAGCGCGATGGCGCACAGATTCAGTATGGACGCGGTGCAGCACAGCACGTCGCACGTCAGCCACAGCTTGCACACGACGCCGCCGAACAGCCAAACGCCCGTCACGTTGTACACGACGTTCAGCGGCAGCACGCCGATGGCCACGGTCAGGTCGGCCACGGCCAGCGACACGATGAATATGTTTGGCACGGACCGGAGCGGCGGGTACTGCACCACGCTCATGATGACCAGTATGTTGCCGAACACGGTGACCACGATCAGCGCCGTGGTCACCGCGATCACCGCGATCACCGTCACCATGGCGGCCGGACCGGTCATGGTCCCGTTGTTGCCGGCCGTACCGCAGCTGTCTGCGGCCGCAGTGGCCACCTCGATCGCCGCAGCCGCCGACGTTTTGTTGATCATTTGTCACGCCGCCGCCGCTAGAGATTCTGTAACACAACGTCATCGTATATTATGAATTGTATCACCGTAAATTACGTTCAATTTTCAATTTTTTCTGTAAATCGCGACCCGAGTATATTTTTTCATACGTAATTTTGAAGGTCACAGATCGAATATATTTCTTATGTCGTAGACGGATAGTAAAGTCAGGAATTTTACTATATGCCCAGGAAAATGGTCAAAGAATTTAATTTTTATGTAATTTTACTGTTCGCCTAGATATTTAGTTAAGCGCCTATTTCAAGTAAGATAAACAATAAAAACGAAAGATTTTGTATTACATTAAATATTTAACTAAATTTTCTTATTAATTATTTATTGCTATTCTCTCTCTCTCTCTATATATATATACACATAAATAAAGCTATGTATTATTATTAATCTGTAAAATATAAAATACATAGGTATACCTATATGAAATATTTTTAATTTCTTGTCTTTCGGTACTATTATTTCATAATTGAAAATTATAAACAAATATAGGTAATGATTACTAATTATTCGTGATAGTACAAGTATAAAAAATGAATAAAAAATTATATTATTATAACAAATTGTTGTTAATTTTTAGTTATTACCTGCTTTATATGTTATTGTTTGGTTGCAATGGGTGAACAATTAAAATATTTTTTTAAATAACTGACCCGTTTACTTAAATTTATTTATATATTTAAATAACACGTAGTTTTGTTTCTTATGGAATAGCGATAAATAGTTAATAAAAAAATATAGTTACATTTTTAAAGTACTCGTAATACAAAACTATTCATTTTTATTATTTGCCTGACTTAAAACCGGTATTTAACTAAATACCTATTGTATATGAATACTAAAATTACATAAAACTTAAATTCTTTAACTATTTGTCTAGGCATTTAGTAAAATGTCTGATTTGACTATATGCTTACTACATGTACACAAACCTACTATATAATTATATTGTTTCTTTATTATAATTACTAGGTAACAAACAATTATATTTATTTGTTATTTGTTTTAAATTCTATGTGTAATTTCAAAAACGTGGCTGTTAACTTTGGTAGCATGTAGAAACTCAAGCATTGCAAATTTCTTATAATTAAGTTTACGTCTTGAGAAGTTAAAGTTTCAATATTAGCATTAGTAAGTTGACTGTACACTGCACACGGGCTACGATCAAATACACGCTAGCCGCTATTATATAGTTATATTATATCAGTGAACATCGTAGATTATTATTCATCTTTAAATTGTTTTGTCGACTGAAAATAAACAAAATATACGTACATTTGAATAATAACCAAGCAAAAGTTTATGTAACTGTGACCTTTTTTTGTAGATATCATAAATACTTCACATAAATTAATATTATATTTGATCATAAATCATTGGCTTTTTATTATAGATCTTATATTCTTGAGTATAAATAGTTCGACTAAATAATCAACTAACAAAATTTGTTTTTATATTCTTCCTGTGTTGCAGTTTTATTCTAAACCTTTGGAATTGGTTTGAAAAATCATAAATTTGTTTTTTATGAATTAAAATGATTCATTTTAAATATATAAATTTGAGATCTGCAATTTAAATATTCCAGTGCATATGTTACTAATATAATAAAAAAATATATGCGCTGCAGTTATTACATTTCCATTTATATTCACTGTTATATGGTTATAAAAATACTTTTAAGATAGATATCATGTATATAGTGCAAAATGAAATACGCGTCCTATAATATAATTTTTTGTACATTTTACACGATGCATCTGTAACATTTATAAAAACGATTACAACAACTTATGTAAATTATTAAACTAAAAATTATAATAATTTGAATGATAATTTTTAACGACTAAAAATCCGGGTAAAAATATATAAACTTAAATTACATTAAATATAATATATTTTTAATTATAGTTATTACGATTTGTATTTTTTTATTATACCGTATTAAAAAAAAAAAAAATAACATTATACACAATGTTGAGTGATATCTAGATACATTATCTAAATACGAATCAAATACCTACAATCTACATATTATCTAGATAAATAAATAAATTAGTTTTTAAGATTTAAATAAGATGATGAAAATCTACATAAATAGCTAGATAAATTTCTTTGTGTAATTCACATGTATTTTTTTTCAATAATCATTTACTTATTGTATTTTATACGTTCATTTATTCTTCGATATATTTTTGACACAAAATACATTTTCCTGGTTATGCCAACCATAATCACATTACTCAGCTAAGAATCTAATAGCATGTCAAGCATTAATACAAATTAACTATTGTAAGATGAAAATCTAGATAAAAAAGTATTGTCTACATACGAGTACATACCGCAGATAAAAATTGAATATTCTATCTTCATATTGATCTAGATACTTATTTAGCTAGTAATCTAATATTTATCTAGATTTTTTTTTTTGCTATCTGAACTCAACACTGATTATACAGATTAAAAATATTGTAAAAAATCTACCTATTTGCACGTTTTGTTTAAAATCCTATTAAAACAAATCGTATAAACTCTTATATTTTGCCGAATTAAACTTAATTAATTTAAACCAATTTAAATTTATTTACACAGTAACATATTTCGTCTTCCGAATTGAATATTAATACGAATGACGTCATATGACTTCTTATCTAATTGAAACAATTTGGCTTTAACTCATGTACTATCCTGTTTTTGTTCTTAAATTAATAAACACAGTTACTTGTAATTATCCGTATCATATGATTTAAATATTACTAACGTTTGTTGTAATATAATCTGAATATAACGCGCCAAAACTTAAAGTAAATATTCAATTAACGCAAAAAGGAAATTTGAAATTATCCCGCTATCGAAAATACTCAATGTAGGTATGTACCAATACGAAAATTGTATGGTTTCAAAGGATATTAACCGTTTGCTGTGGATTTCTATAACTGATGAACGGATATATTACACTCAAAGAGCTTACCTTTTGAATCTTTTGATCTTTAATGGCGGTGATACTAAGAAATTAAATGTTGCAAATTAATTAGTAATTGATATTGTTGTATTATATTATAATTAATAGTCTTTACTTACTTGAATGTTACAATTATTTTTTCTTGCTTTATGTAATGTATGTAGTTCCAACTATATGATTCTACGATAAATAACTAGTATTATTCATTTTTTTATACAGAATTGAGATATTTCATTCTTCTCAATTAGCAATAAGAATTAGTATTTTATCATTCTAATTTTTATTTTACCCCCTTAAATTTTCTCTAGGTATGTTATATTGTACAACTATATATAATGAATTATGATAAACTTTCAACAGATACTCATTGATAAATCTTACAAACATGTATTATTTTGTTATTGTTATATTCTTTTAGATTGGTATTTTGTTTTTATGTTACCTTTATAATTTCACTCTATATGTTATTGTAAATAATAATTACTGTATTTTGTGCTTTGGGGCGTGAATTTAAAATAAATATGTCGAAATAATTAATTATGTTTTTGAAAAATGTATTAAATAATTAGACATATATTAGTTAATATAATTGGTTATTATAATTTATTAAAATCAATTTAAAATTGTTATCATTTTATTTTTCTTAAATGTATTCAATGTGTATTGAAATTTTTGATTTCACACATTGTGAACACGTTTTAATAATTTATCACGTACATCTGTAATGTTATATAAATTACGGTATGCATTTGTGGCACCCGTTGAGTAAGCGATCATGTCATAAAAATCTCATTGAGAACTGAAATGAAAAATTACTATACTAGGAAACGAGTTAAATTAGATTATAAATATTAGTAACAAACTGAATATTTTTTTTTAATATTTAAAATTTATTTAAGTTTTTTGTATGAAAGTTATCGCTACAATTGTAATTTTCCAAGAGAATGAAAATTATCTTTTATACAGTTTTTTTTTAAAAAAGTAATTTAAAACAAATGCTTAACCTTACATACACTGTGTTTTAATTAAAGTTGTTGCACAAAGATTTAAGGTGTTAATCAAAATAAACGTTTCGCATGGTTGTGCATAATAATTTTTTAGATATTTTAAATTATAATTGTCCATCTTCTTCAATCTCGGAAATCTTGGATTTGTCAACAAAATGGTTAACAATAGTATAATATTATAATATGACTTATTATGGTAATTTTGTTTTGTTTTTTTTCTTTCTCATGTATAGGAGCGTAGTATTTTATAAACGATAAGATATAAGTAACCGATTTTTAAAATAGGTATTATTTAAAACCTATTTTAATAAATAACTTATAGAAATATTTGATATTGAATTTTAATTTTTACGTCATCAAATTGCGAAACCAAATGAAATGCATGTTGGTGAATCAATAATGGTGACTTAAGGATTTAGGAAACCAATTTATATATTTTTATGTGTGTTTAGTTACGTTATAATAATTTAATTATTTAACTGATCTTCAATTAATTATAAATATCATATTTTAACTATATTACTATTTGTTTTTATTTGAAAGTTTTGTTTCGGTATACATAAAATGACTGATTACGATGGACTGTCACCTGATGGTTAGTCGATAAATCGTATATGGCTCAGTGACGCAGATAACAAAAAGTAGGTAGCACAAATAACTTTACCTAACTTTCATAATATAATCCAACAAAATCTTTGTGAATCCACCACATAAGAGTTCAATTTTTAATTGAAGGTCACTTTAAAAAGTATGTCGTATAAGCCATATAACTGATGTTGTGTATGATATAAATTGCATGACATAAACGCAATCTTTATTAATTCAGATGATAACTGACCATTCAGTTATTATATTAACAATTTTGCAAGAATGTGATACCTAGAAACTACGTTAGGTTAAGTTAAGTTAGGTAAGGCTCAAGCCTAACGAGTGGTCTAATACAATTATTGTCTTCCCTTAATAATGTACCTACTTGTAGTTGATTTTTTTACTTGTTTTTTACTGCATTCAAATCCATACACGGGAATATTGTTCTTTCATTCTATATAAACGAAAAAGGTTTAAATTCGTTATAAACCAAGTTAAAACAGACGTTTCAAGTATAGAAATTCACTATTTATTATACATTTTCTAATACTTATATAAAACGTTTGATATGTATATATATATATATATATATAAAGATTAATACTAATGGTTGGGAGGATGATTGTAGATTTATTCAGTGAATCCTAATGGATTAGTTTTGATTTAAAGACCACTGGGACTAAAGTACGAAAACTTATTTTCTTACATTAAATATATAAGTACAGATATTTGTATCAAAGTTCTCAGTCTACCAGTTGTGAAAATAAATAATAGGACTACCTGGAGTAATGTAAAATTTCTTAGAATTCTGTAATATACCAAAGAAAAATATATTAAAAGAAAAAAAAAATGAAAAAACTCTTAAATATAATATTATTATAATCTTTAAACTATCTATAATACGCACTTTGTCATATTTTAACTTGTCAATGTAAACTATTTATAATAATTAAACATCATTTATTTTGATTGAAAAAATCTTTTAATTAGTTATTTTTTTTATTTAAAGAGTTAATTGATACCTACGTTTAAATTTAACAAACTCATTGAAAAACTTTTATTCGTGTAACACCGTTTACAAATGTTCTACAAAGTAACTGCTAACTAGGTAATCCTATAAAATTAATTTCGAAAAGCTGAAGCTCTTTTTAATAGAAAATTACAATGGAAACTGTACCATAGTATTTTCTTTCTGGTGGAGACCAAGATACGACGTGTGAACTCTGATAACTATGAAGTTATCTTCAAGGACGTACGTACTAGGTTAAACGTAATCAGTTTGTTTGAATAAAATATGTAAACATATAGGTAATTTACAATATAATGGTGGCTATTGATGGTTTATAGTTTTGGAATAAAATGTATACATTTTCAAACCAACTTAGCATTATATTATAATCAGTCACAGGCATTAAGTATAGTATATGTTTAAAATAAAACCATCGCAAATTGATGATTTTAATTCCATGTCTATGTATATTTTATAGCTGTGAACCATTGAATTAAGTTGCATTTAGATTCATTTGGATTTAAATTCGACTTATTCAACTCTAATAAATTTTGGTTATTTGATAAAAATATAGGTAAACGTAAATAATATGGTTAATTTATCTTTGAATAAAGCATGAATAAATTTAGAGTAACTTAATATTTGAAAAAATGAGAGAGATTTTAAAGTAAAAACTATATACATTGGAAAATCATTTTTCTAGGATACATTAGTTTACTTTGTATTCTACTGGTAATTTCTATTGTGTATAAATTTAATGAGTAATGTAATTTTATAGTAAAGCTGTATAAATAATAGTATTTTTTCTGAATTTAAATTGATGTTTTAAGTTGATATTTTAAAATGTATTCAAAAACATTTTTTATTTTATTTTTTACATAGTTTGATACTTTTGCATACATAAATTTAAAATATTATATTTTTTCAATCTATTACCGTAATATTTTTTAAGATTTTAATTTTTTTATTGACAATAATCATTTTTAAATTCATATTTAAAGCATACGTTTTGGAATGTTTTAAATGTGTCAATACATAAAAAAATGTAAACGAGTAGTTAATTAGTTAGAAGTATTTTTACGTTTTATATAGCAGAGTAATACTATAAGGGTACTCTAAAAAATATTGATCCACTGCTCTGCTTGTTTAAAATAATAAAAATATTGTATGATAAAATTATTGAACAAAATAATAGATTATTTTTCTATATATATATATATTATTTCGATGTCCTACCGGTTACCTCTATATAGGTTAGGTTAATAGTTATTTTATGTTTAAATAATAATTATGTATTGTGTAATATATGCATTTGTAACAGTATCATTATGTCATAATAATTATAAAACAATAAACTGTTCATTTATAAAAATTTAATACAAAGAAAAAAACTGTGTTTGTCACAATTACGGACGCCATAAGACAGAAATTACCAATTCTATAATATTTGAAGTCCGATTATCAAGGTAAATATTGATCCTACAAAATATATTGTTAGTACATTTTTTATAGGTATTTTTCTTATAATCATATTAATAACCGTGTTATTTGAGAAAAACTGATTTTTCTTGCATAAAGCGCGCTCTAGCGGAGGTAGCGGTCATCAAATCTTAAGGGGCTTTTAGTATGTTACTAAGTACCCTTCAATAAAGGTGTATATCAAAATTCAGCTTTCCTGTTTTTTTTCCCCTATTTTATTTAATTTGCCTGGACTATATGTAATACATCCGTTGTAGTTGATTCACTAGATATCTACTATACAGCAGAGCGGTACCCGCCGTACCTACTTGCTGAAATTTGTATTTTATGAAATACTATATAGTACTTATATAAGTAAAATATATTACTTTTAAATATGAATTTAAAAATAAATATTACCATTTCAAGTTAAAATATTAAAAATAATAACCATGATCACCAAATCAAATAAGCTGTTTAGCGATATCAAAAAATTAGGTAAAAATAACATACTCAAAAAAGTTCAAACTTATTAAAATAAATGCGTGTAGTCTGTAGACTCTTACAAAAATGATTTAGTTAATGCGTATTATACATTCATTTTAAATAAAATGTACAGTTTCATTTAGTAATTATAAAATAAAAAAAAAGGATGAAAGCGATACCACTCTGCTGTATAATAGATATCAGTGAATTACTGAGATGGCTATTATATTAAATTTAAATTAAATTATGTACTACACGGAAAAAATTTCTAAGCATTAAGCGAAAATAGTAAATCAGTTTGTATTACTTAGTAAATTCTATGTTATGTTTTTGATATAGCTTTTAAAGAAATTTATTTAAAGAATTTAATACAGTATGTTGAATACACTTTTTCCAAAAAGATTGTATTTTTTAGTATCATTTTTAGCATACGTAACAGTTTTATGTCTTCATGAAAAATATTTTTGAACCGCGACAAAATAATAAATATAGTTATTTACAGTTTATATAAGTGATTTTGTTCAAATTTAAAATTAAAATTCTATAAAAAAAAAAAAAATAATAATATATTTTTATATTATTTGGTTTCATTGTGAGATACTCATAAGAAAACTACAATACAATTTGAAAATTTTTGTAATTTTGCAGAATTTTGTTATAAATTAAACTTTAAATACTTATAAAAATAAATTATATCAATGTATTTTCAATAATTTTTTACATCTCCAAGAATATATTTTTATATGAGATCTTGTATTTTAAAATATTTTGAAGATTATGACATTGTGGATAGAACATGACCAAATAAATATTTTTTGAAGATTTTTAGTATTTACATTTATTGGTTATTGAATTACGTCAGAAAAAAAATTGATTTTATTTAATTGGATTTTTATAAATTCTTGTGTTTCTTAAACATTTTTCCATTTTCCCTCATTACTTTGCATTTAACCAAGAATTTTTAATGATGACCTCTCTTAGTACAAATTAGATCCAATTTATTATTCGAAATTATAATATAAAATTGAATCATTATTTTGACTGCTAATCGTGTATGCACACACACACCACACAAAACACATATTATTGCAAAATCAATACATTCTTCACTCCACCCACAATCTAAAATATACATCCTGACGTGATAACTGATGTAGTGATGTATTATAATTTGTTTTATCGATAAAATATTATACAAAAACTGACGTTCGTATTAAAATAATCGTTACAAATTATAATCAAAAATCATTTCATACATTACCAACATTTCATAAATTGAAATTTTAAATATTCAGACGTTATAAATGATGTTATAATATGCAATATAATTACTTAATCTTATTTATGTTTACTCAATTATGTAGTGATTTGATGTAAGTAACCATAAAACTTAAAATGCCAGGCAATTGTATCTATAACATTAATGTACCTAACCTGTATACTTTACCTTTGTAAACCAATGTATAGATCATAATTTTATTACAGGATTGCAATAAACGGTTATTATAATATAAGATTGATTAAATAAAAAAAGTACTGAACCTGAGTTTCATACTTTATATTGAACAAAATTGTTTGTGAAAGTATGTACAACCGTATTTAATAATGAAGGATGTTATGTACCTATATTATATATATATATTAATTTAAATTCAATGTTTTACCTAAATAATTTCAAAATATATACTGAAATGGAAATAATGTACATACATTTTAGTATTAGAAAATATTCAGCATTAAGACATTTTTAATACCTAAATGATTTATATTTTTATTTATCGAGTTTTTTTTTTTTTTTACCTCAATATACGTTAGGTTCTTAAAATTACAAGCAATAGTCATAAATATTCTAATTGATATACGTATATAGTACAAAATATAGTTTAATATTTTATTATTATTATACAGTTATGCTTGTATAATAATATAATGTAATACCTTCATCAAACCAATATATTTTCCTTTTGTTAAATTTCCATAATAATAAAATTGATTCATTGGGTTATAAAATAAATTATGTTAAACCATATAACTATATATTATAACGTGCGTATAATGCGATTATTTTCACAGAAATAATTTTATTTGATATCAATATTGAACGTTTAACATAAATTGATGGTACTGTTCAAATGTAGACGTCGCAACAGGAAGGTAAATTGCCATTAATAACTTTAGTAGCTCAAAACGGTTCATTTAAATTAATGTTGATCTATGCGACAGATAAATCAGCAGCCAACAGTGTGAATTGTACTTAATTTCAGTGTTATTTTATAACAGGAGTGACACTAGTGTTTGAAAAAGACCATCTAGTATTTTTTCGGAAACAAACAAATAGGTTAAAGAAGGATACACAATGAGCATCCTATACAGAGCCACCATGGTATACATATTCTTTCGAGAACCTTAGCAAATAGCAATATATTTCTAACACAGTATATCAATCGACAATTGTCTGATTTTCTGAAGTAAATATTATAGACTGTGAGTCCCCTCATAATTTGCCTACGGTTAGCGATTATTGCTCATTGAGATAAAGAGACAGAGAGAGAGAGAGAGAGAGAGAGAGAGAGAGACAGAGAGACAGACATATCGACCATAAGTTAATTAACTGTAGGTATAATATATTATAATACATATAACAAACTAAATACCGTTTATATATTCGTATACATTATATATATTAGGTAGCTTATATGCTTTCAAACTAAGTTACATCAGTTAAATATTTGATTTAATTATCTACTTGTGTTAATATGTTTGAAATTATGGATAAAAAAGTTGTCAAACCGAATGCTATTAAATTCTATGTTGTCAATATATATTACTGCAAGCGTTCCCAAATTCAAATAACTCGAGAGTGGAATTTCGGTCCTTCTTTTATCTAACATTGTTAACGATATAACAATAATATTATGTTCTTCAAGCATGAATTGCAATATATATATATAAACAATGAGTAATTGATGAACGATAATCAAAATTAATAATAATTCTTGTAAAAATACTTCAATAGTACCAATTAATAGGCCAACAAACAATGTACAAGAATAGGTGTTTTATACCATGTAACGGCGTACAGAAGATTACTTATATACTTATGTAATATAAGTTTTTTACATGGATATTATATGATTTCTACGTATCGTGTTAAGGAGAAATTTAACGTTTTATAAATTTACATTTTTTTACGAGTAGTTAGTTATTTTAAAGTTTCTGTTGAAAAAAAAAAATTAAAAATGATATCATTATAATATACTTCACTATACGATGTATTATCTATGCAGTACTTATTTATATTTGAGTGAAATATATATGTATAAATATAATATTGTTATGGTTATATAATTGGTTATTGTTCGAAATCATTGTTGATGTGCTGCTACTGATTATTCCGGAGTGTTCGTTGTTAATTTTACCGTTTGGTATAGAAGACAAACTCGCCGATGTAAACACAGCTATTTTTTGCCGACAATAAGTGCATACTTATATCTCTAATGTGACGAGTTATAAAATAAAATACAACGACGTCGCGAAGAATTCTTTTCATATAAGCTATAATATATAGTTTTAAACGAGAAGAATAAAATAATATTATACTCTGAAAATATATTGGTTGAATTTTTTATTTTTTTTTTTTAGGTAAATATAAAATATTAGGAAACAAACTCGTTTTTTATTAAAAAAAAATAATATTTTACCTATGTTTAATAATAAATTATATTTTGTTTGATTTGTTTGTTGAAAATATTATATATTTTATGTTCATACGACCAAATGTATCCTACCTAACCTAAAGTTGTCCTTTAATGTCTTATTTATTTTGATCTATACTAGTTATTTTCACAAAATAATATATTATGCACATTTAAATTTTTTGTAGTTTACTTTGAGCATAAAAAAAAAATGTTAGATTTATTTAAAATACAAATAATTATAGCATATAAAAAACACTATTTAAGCATGCAAAGATGTGTTCTTAAAAATTCTGAAATTAAAACAAGGTTAAAAAAATATTGATAAAAAAAAATCTTAATATTTTTGTATTGAAATTGTAACGTATAACAAATTTCCCATTTGTGTAACTATTGTTTCTTACGTTTTAATTACTACTCATACTACTAACTACTTTATAATCTTGTTTTAAAGTTTAGCTAATACGCTTTTAGAAATACCTGTAAATTACCTCTTGAAAGTTTTAAAAACTGATTATTAAATTATTTTAGATTGATGAGCAATATAGTAGGTGTACGTAGATTATTCACTATAAATCTTAACAATGTAATCAAAATAAAATAAATTACTTTTCACTTGTTTTGCATTATTGCGTTACTTGCAGTAACCAAATAATAACTTTAAGGATATAAAAAAAAAAATATACGCTTACGAATTTGTTTACCAAAGACGTATTCCTATTCGACGATACTGATAACTTTCACGACGTTGAGTAACACTTGTATATAAGTTTCTCGTTATAATATATAATTTAATCTAATATATATTGCCATCAAAGCTAATTTTGATATGATTTAGATAAAGATAAATACTATAAATAAATGTACAAAATGCACAATATGATTAAAATTTAATCTATTAAATTAAATTTATTTAATAAATTATTATAGGTGTTTTTCAGTTAAAATATATTATATACATGAGATAAATTAGCAATTGTATTCATTATACAATAAATATATTAATTTATGTTCACGCAGGATGACTAGTTTTCAACTTTTTCGTTCTTTAATAAGGTGTTATTTAATAAAATATTTTAATATGTGAACATTAAATGTGTTTGAAAAAAATAAATTCAAATTCACTAATAACCAAAATTATACATTGGACCACAATCATGTGCATCAGATATAATAATAGTAATATTAGGTTTCTGTTAATTAAGATTATTTCAGTGAAATATAGCAATTTCAATAGCCTGGAGTAAGCAACAATAAAGTGTCTGAAATTCGTAGGCACCTAGTTAAATTATTAAAACCAGCATAACATGTTCCATCAAAACATTTCATCAATGATACCACTTGTATTTACTGTCTTAAAATGTTTATGTTGTTTATTAATGTTTCCCATTTTCTTTCTTTTTTTTTTGGTAAATTTTACTAAAACTTTATATTTAACTACCATACTTGTTTCGTTTTAAATTAAAACATTATAATTCTGAGTATTTTTATTCTATTATACTTACGTATACAATACGAACAATTGATTAATCTTTAATCAATAAAAATACTTGTGTGAATGTTAATTTAATTAAATAATTTTAAAATAAAATTTTAAATGCAAGTCATACTGACATTTGAGGGAAATATATATTAAGCAAATAAAACAATACACTACAAGCAGTATAGATATATAAAAGTAGCTTACAATTAAATCGATTTGAAAATATACATTTTGAGTATTATATTTATAATTCATTTATAATCCGTATTAATTAAAGTAACTGATTGCTCTTAGTGTGTTTATGTTCTTGCTATTATTTAAGGAGATTTAAATTTAAATTTTTAACTTATTTGAATTTTGTATGTTACAGGTGTTAAATGTTAACATATGTTTTGTCTTGGATTACAAAGAATATATATGGTGGGAAAACTATCTTATTCTAAGAGGACTATGTTCAATTTATTTTGTTGTAATTCTAACTTTAGAAAGCACGCTATATCTGTTAGTGTTGTTTCCGTTTTACTTGAATTAATTACTTAATTATGTGATTATCTCTAATATAACTAATAAAATAAAACTGGTTGTATTTAACTCAAATTTAATATGTTTCACATTTGTAAAACGGTGACTACATACGTGGGCGTGATATCTCTTCACTCTTATAAGAGAGGCCTACTTAGATTAAGCCGATTTAGGGCTAATAGAATCTCAACTGTCAAATTTCAATAAGTTCGTTTTAGGCTGAATAACCCGTGTAACAAAGTTACGTATTCGTCCTTCTTAAGTTAGTTGACATTTATATTGATTGTTATTTGTTGTCGTTATAATAATAATAATACCTATCTCATTGTTATTGTTGTCAGACATATACAATTACTGAGATATAAGTTTAATCTGAGTTGTGACTTATATAAAAGTGAAGTTTGGAGAACATTAATATTAATCTTCCATTAAACTCACATTCTTAGATTATATTTATTGTTATAATACAAAAATAGTAGGTATTGATTAAGAACCAGATTAAAAGTTTCTACAATATTAAATTAAATAGAATAATCTAAAATATATATTATAGAATCACATTGTTACTGCAATTAAACCATATTTGACTAATATTGAAATAACATATATTTCTCTATTTATTATATAGTCACGTTTAGCATTATTATGTTTAGTGTATATAAGTATAATAAATGTTATTAAATGTATTATTTTAGATTTCGATATGAATTTGTTAAATTTGTATGTATATATATATAGTAACCTGTATACCTGTATGTGTATATGTAATAAATTATAAAAATAAATATAGTAAATCAAACGTGAATTTTTTGTCAAAATAGCTTAGGCTTTTAAATTGAGAATATTATTATATCAAATTCGAGAATTTACGAAATATCCATATTTCTTACTCTTACATGATTGATATAAAATTTAAAAACATTGAATGGTATTGCGTTATAATAAATAAGCAACAACTAGATATTGCATAGTGATAAATAGAAAATATTTATTGTTTATTATTTTATAGTTATGCTATTTTATGTTGTTATCAATCATACTCAACAACCATAAGTAAATTTACCTAGGATATACCTATTATATTATCAGCAACGCGTTTAAAACAATTTTAGAGATGCTAATTTTTTAACGTTTTATTTAAATGGGGTGTAAAAACAACGTCAAATAAAACGAAGTGCCCAATATTCTAACGAGTTTTAGTGAAATCCCTAAAAAGAGAAAAAAGTTGAATTATCTAAGTAAGTTCATCGTATTCCGTAAATCGATTATCGTGTGCACCAGCATGAGTTTGCGGTGTCATCATTGGTCCCCACCACTCATCAATTTCACGAAGAGTATTAAATGACACTTACTCGACTATATTACAATATTGCATACATGCTCTTACACTATCATCGTAAGATGGATAAACGTTCCGTTTATTTTTTAAGTAGTACGTAATATCGTATATATAATATTAATAATAATAATAATATAATGTATGTCATATTTTTTATTTTATTTTTTTTTTTAAGTTCTTAAAAGAAAACTTGTTACATTAGTTATTTGTGGCTGACGCTAATACAGTTTACCAAGACAATTTCGTCTGTATCAGCTATCCAAAACCTCTTAAAACAATATTACTTGACGGCTTTTTCTGGTTTAACTCAATTTTTAAGGAAATTAGTAATGATTCCATGATTCCCCAATATGATATAACCTATATTGTAAATACGAAAAAATTCAAAATTGGAGTACCTACTTAGCTCGATTGCACAGTCTTCAATATATAGATTGGGGCATTTCGTAAAACTGTTGGACTATTTTAGTACACGAAAAAGTGTTGAAGCTTAAAAATATTTTACCCATGTTTGAATTCCTAATTCACTAAGTAATATATATATATATTTATTGTACCGTCAATGTATATCATAATGTAGGTAATAGCTTAATCATTTATTAATTTTGTACGTTTGGAATTTATTTTCAATTTTTTTTTTTTATGTAAAATTGTTTTTATTTTATGAGTTTCATCCTAACAGTTTGAACGTTTGGAACAAATTTAAATATTTTTGTAATTTATTGAGAGTCAGAACTAACGCAAATCAGTTTTACTGTATACATATAAAATAAACAAATATTATTCTGTAATCTATAATAAATAATTTATTTTTAATTTTATCGAAAGTATTAAAACAACGATTTCTCAACCATTATAAAATAGTAATAGTTATTATAAATAGTATATAGTTGGTATTTTAGTTATAAAAAAAATGAAGATTTTCGTTTATCGGACCTTGAATTTTGATAAGTAGGAGAAAACAAGGAGAAAATTTATAACTGAAAAACGAATGTATTAATTTATAATATTAAAATACATTAATTTTATAAATGAAACATTTCCCATTATATTATTTCAAATGTTTTTGACTATGTTACTATATTATTTAAACAAAAAATATATCTGTATTATAAATTATTCGTTTAGCTTTAAACTAGCTATCAATAAAAAAATATGGTCACAATTGATGATATATCAATCAAAACGATATTATGTTACATTTAGTATTAATTAATATAAAACTATATATTTAACATTAAATAAATTAGGCAATTGATATCGAAAATATAGGTATATATGTATGTATATAATTATTTTAATTGCACTTGTTGTATATAATTGTGTTTTAAAGTTTAGATATTCATTTTAACTGTTATTATTAAAAATCAAATTAAAACAAGTAAATTTCTTAAACATAATCATCATAATTTAATTAAAAATTGTTTCTTAACTAAAATTAATATTATGACATAGGTGGAAATTATCCAAATATCCCAGTTATTCTAATTTTTTTATTGCACAATTCAATAAAATTATTTGAAAAATACGATAATAATTATCTGTAATTAATTGTTTAGATTACATACTATTATATTATTTTACTACCTTATGAATTTTGTAAGCATGTATATAAATAAAAATATAAAACAGATTATGTGGTTATCAAATACTAGTAAAAGTTATATTGGTGAGTTAAACAGATTAAAAAATTATGTAACGAAAAAACATTTAGGTGAACACTTAGGTATATTAAACAACTACTAAGGTTTTTGACGATACTATGGATGTGAGACGAATTTTGTATTTATATGATAAAAAATAACTTAGACTATTATGAGACGATAATTGGAGTCGTGAAGGGTATAAACGTTTTAAATGTATCAAAAAAACTACAAAATAAAATATGTATTTTTGTTCATCAAGTAGATGACGAAAAAAAGATATCTTGAAAATGTGATTATACATCTCCATACAACAATAAATTAAATTATAAAATAAACCTTGATTGTTAAAAAATAAAAACTTAAATCATTATTTGAGTTTATTTAATATCATATTCGTTAGCAAGTATTAATAATGAAAGTAATGTTAAACACCTGTTTTCAATCATGTACAATAAAGACGTATTCTATTCAAACAAATGTTGATCTTTAGATATATTATATGTATTTTTTTAACGAAAATATTTTTGTTTAAAACATTTTTTACTAAATAATAGATTTGTGTTGAGTGAATACTGCGATAAAAATATTTCTAATTACTCTGTGATTTTAAAACACCTGTATACAATGAATGCGAGACCAATTTGTCACAGAGAAATTACTTCGAAACTATTAATTGTTTGATGGTGGGTATTAATCAAAAATATTAACTGTGAAAAAAAAAATGTGAAAAATGATAAAATGTGATTTTCTGTTTGAGCTATATGCCGATTGAAAGTTGTATTCATAATTTGAATTCAAATATTTATAACTATAGACATAATAATAATAATAATAATAATAATAATAATATTTATATCATTGGCTTTAAATAGTGTTTCAAAATTAATTTTCAGTGGGAACTGTATAAATATATTATTATACATTTTAAAGTTTTATTCACCAGCCAGTAATAATTCAAGAGCAATATAAACTGTTAAATACGATATTGGACTAAAAAAACACTCTCCTTCATACAACAAATCATAGTAAACCCATATAACTTATAGTTATTAATACTATCTAATTATTACAATTAGAACAACTACATATCATGTGAATTTATTTTGAGGTTATAAAACATTATAGTAGGTAATTACGTAAAAAAATGACTAATATTTAAACAAAAAATGTAATATTGACTCATTAATATTCACGGTTTATTATGAGTATCTCACCCTATTTTCTACGTATTATGATAAATAATACAATTTCATTAGTTTTGTTTTTCTTTTGTTTCTATGCTGATTTTGAGTTTTACATTTTACAAAGTATTAATCTTACATCAATGCGACATTTATGATAAAAAATATCCATAATAGGTGAAAAATATATTTTTAGTTTAAAAGAAATATGTATATTTTGCCGATCAAAAGACTCTTTTGAATCCAAAACCTGCATAAACGACTTAGCAATTTTAGGACATTATTGTGTGTGTAAATAGTATAACATGCATAGTATTTTATTAAAAAAAAAAAACATGCAAATTTGCTGACCCTTTGTTGAAAGTGACATTCCTTAATAGCATTTATCCGTTAGATGGAGTTTGTTTTAAAAGGGTTATTCTTCTTTTATATTAGTCCAGAGGTGAAATCGTAAAGTAGAGAGGAGCCTAATTTCGTTATAATCTCCCGTTAGTAATTATTGGCATTTTGTGAGAGACTTATTAATTACAATGATAACATAACGATGTATTTTATTTTATAATATTGGTGATGATTTAAATACCATTTTTTGGTCTATGCATTTTTTTTAAAAAAAACCGCTACCTACTTGATCCAGTACCCCGGAGACTTTCTATAATTTAAACATGTTACTTCTTTGCGAGTAGAAAAAAAAATATTATTTCTTAATGATAAGTTTTAAAATAAATTATTTCTTCAAATTTCAAATACGATTGTCAACTAGTAATAAATATATGGTTTTGTCATTACTGATAAGTTTATAACATTAAAATTCCATTAAAATATATAATATTATAATCGAAAATAATTGCGATTTTATTTTAAGTAAATATATTAAAACTAAAATTTAATTTTAATTGTATCTCAATACGTAATTTCTTGGTAAAATACATGAAACGATTTTCAATTCCAATAATAAATTTAATTTACAATTGCAATAAACTTTATTCTGTTTGGAATTGAATTATTGTTGGTATGATAACCACAATATATTTCTAAAAGATAATTTATGTTTTTTGATCAAGCTAAATTTTAAATTATTTTTATTTATAAAACATTATTGTTCAAAATAATTATGAAAAAAAAAAATATATAAATTATTTATAACTATTTTTAATTCAATATGTTAAATATAATATATCACAAGTTTATATTCCTTTAGTTTAAACATAAAGTAAATTTATTAAAATTGTATATTTATTAACTGTATTTAAACTGAGTTTTACAATTACGCGATTCTATAGTTATATATACTATTAATTATCTAATCTATTGTATTATGATGATTAAATGTATTATTTTTTGACGGCTATATAAAATAGACATTCAATAATGTCAAATAAAAATAAGAACAATTATTTTGAATTGATTAGCATATACGTATACCATTTTTAAAAAAATACTCGCTGCGAATTAAATATAATGAAACTGAAATATTACACAGTTATTTTAAATAAGCTTAGTGGTTAATATATAATTTATTAAATACAATATAATGGAACAGCCTTATTCTTTCAACGTTAAGGTTTTACAAAAAAAAAATGAACTATTTTTAAATCTAAAAAATATCTATATCACAAAAATATGATAAATTTACATTATTTTACTTGGATATGAAAGCTGATTAAAAAAAATAATTTTCATAGGACGGTTTCATGTAGTATTGTAGTAAGAAAAACGAACATAAAATTATTTTTACTTAAAGAAATAATAAAAACATGAAACATGTGCATTTTAATATATAGTATTAATTTCTTAGCTGAATATTTTTTTTTTAATCAAGTACAGAAATCTAGGAACCTAGAACGCTAACCTACTTGAACCGTGCGTTTCTTCTATTATGTATATTAAGCTTTATTTTATGTTAGACATTTTAAAATATTAATATCAAAATATTAATTTTTTTTTTTTTAATTACTAAAATTTATAAACAAGACTTCATAAACATTAATGATTCTATTACGTATTATGTTCTAACAGTACAATTAAAATCTTAATTGTTTTTTTAATACTATTTAAATATTATTTTAGTGTCTGTGAATATATTATATATTATATAAATATATTAGTGAATTTTCTAAAATATAATATAACGTTAACGTCTATTTAACTTATTAAATATGATAATGGTAACATCGTAAAACTAGTATTATAATTATCATTACTATAGTAATGTACACATAGTATGCACGACTTGAGATCTTATAGCTTTTACTGAAATCAAACATAATATCTTAGTGGGCGTTATTATGTAATTAGGTAACATATATTCTATGCGTAGCTTCATTTATTAGCAAATATACATTGTTATGCATCATATGCATGTGGTTAAAACATACTATAGTGAAGTTATACTAACTATAAAATACTTAATTTTTCATACTTTATTTTCATTAAGTACTTTTATTCATGATTTTGAAAGTATTTTTTTATTAGTAACAACTTTATTGTTTATTTAATATGTGTTTGCCATATTTTAGTTAAATATTATTCTTGGTTAGGTCGTGAGGAATAGAAAATAAATTAAATAGAATTGAGTCTGTAAACGTAATCTAATAATGTAGTATATATTATTATATAATTTATACACTAAAAAAAATTTAATTTAATGAAAAAAATTATATAATTTAATCAACTTTTAGGTTTTTAACCTTGTAATCATAACTTATGTTAAACTTGTATAAATTATTGTTGAATTTTTAGTGATTGAAATTTATTATTTTTATGAGATAGCTCAAAAGTAGTCATTATAATTTTTTAAATGTTTGATTCACAAGTATAAAATTAACCATTTTTCAATTGTATTTTTACGAAATCTTTAATGTAATTCCAATTCAATGCATATTATTATTAATAACTTTGAACATTCATAATATTATATTTAATTCAAATTAATAATTATATTTTGAATTATTATGACTTTTAGATATAGTTTATAATGTTTGAAATATTTGAAATACTTTTTTTTTAAGTATTCTCGAATAAATGTTTAAAAATATTTTATTCATTCGTAAAATAAACGAAATTCAATGTCAAATACAATAATTGTTTTATATAAAATATGTATATAAAATAAGTAGTTTAAATAAATAAAAAGAACTCGTTACTCTTACAAATGATAATATATACAATTTTTTAATTCTTAAGGAAAGAATAAAAATAATAGTAAAATATTTATGAGTTCCTATTAACATAGGATTAATACACAAAATATATTATTGAGAAATAATATTACGCCAATATCGTACTCAGGAACAATCAATCATATTATAATACTATTAACACTGCATAGGTGCATACTCACCTAATTTTAAGTACTTGGTGGAGATGCTAAAGACTTCGTTGTAAATTTTTTTTCATAACGAACATTTTCAATGCTTATTTAGTACGATTCGCAATTTCTGTAAAAATATAATAATATAAATATATAATTTGTGTCCTACATTTTAAAATAATTTTAAATTCATCAAAAATCTACGCAGAATCAAGTATTATGCAGTAAACGTTATCTATCTCTATTTATACTCATATTCAATGGATTTTAGTAAAGGTAAAATCTTCAAATTTATGTATTCAGTGCGTAGTATGTTTATGTATTAAAACTTGTAAAATCATAAAAACATTTTTTCTGTAATTTTGAGAAAACGTGCTTTTAATATTAACTCAATATTTTGATATAAAATATGATATTTGAGAATGTAATGAGTTTTTTTTGTATTATTAATACAACAAGTGATATAGTTGATATTTTTTATCATTTGGTGTTTCTTAGATTTTATCATGTAAAACTCAATAGCAAAAAAAAGCTTCTCTAAACTGTCTAATATATTGAGCTCCGATTGATCATTACAATATAATTTGTTGTATCTAATAAGTGATTAAATCAAAATACATACAATAAATTAAATAATTAATATATGTATATTCTATAATGATAAATTGCATTATGTATTTATGATCCTTTTAAACTGTATATATCTAAATCGAAGTAAATCGAACTAGAACTATGTAATAATCCCCGAAATCAAATTGGTTTCGTCAAATTAAATGTGAAGTACACAGTTAAACTATTAAAAGCGGAATCATAATTTAATTGACAATTTATGAAAATGATCCAAAATAATAAAAAATAATCGTAATTATATAAATAATAATTAATATAAATATTTTAAAATTATTTAACTGACATTTTGCACCATTAAAATAAAAATTACAGCACATTATGTCGTCTGTCATCTCTTTTTATTAACAAGGTATCGCGTACACCATCATACATTTTACTACAGCCGTATAAAATACTTAAAATATAGGAATATATTCGGTGTTTCGAGCCATCTTATTGATTTCTTTTTTATATGGGTTTTTTTTTTTTTTTTACTTGAAGTGTGCTTATGTTTAGCGTAGAACCAATTTTGTACGTGTCTGTCGAAATACGTTCTACTATAACGAATAGTGTAACTCATTTTTTTTTTTTAAATTGGCAATAGTATAGTCTTTTTTATATTTTACATTAAGAGCTATAAGAGGTATAAAGATATCAGTGGCAGTTCTGGTAGTATTTCCTGGTAAGGTGACATATTTATCACACCGTTTGAACGTACACATAAGACAAAAAAATAAGAAAAAAACATTTATCGTTCATAAATAATAAAATAGTTTATTTTGTTCTTTGTCAGTAAATACAATCAAAAAGAAATGATAGGCTTCACCTTCTTATTAGGTTTTATTAGTTGTTTTAATTATGATTCGTCCGACGTCGAAAGTATGACGTTTCTAATAGGTAACAAAAGAACTGCGTTCATAACAGCGACATAATAGCTTCGTTATTATGAAAACTTAACTGTGGCGAAACTGAAGTAACAGTCGCCCCGTTGTCACGTCATTCAAAATTTACGAGTTCGTCTTCTATCGGTATATTTGTTTGATAAACAAGTAGTCACGCGTGTCCTCACGGTTGGTTGGCACGTATTATAGTCATCGTAACAAAATAATACTCTCATCTTAAATTAAATTAATTTGTTAACGACAACGCAGGATGCGGTTCTAAAGCCAACTACACGGCAATGTTCTAAAATTGCCTATTCACCACGCCGGTCGACGGATATCGACAGTAAACGTTATCAATAGTAATATTTAATAAAACAAAATTTAACACGAAAAATAAAAATGACATACTTATACAATAATTTTATTTTTTTTATTTACGAATTCAGAATCCATTTATGTCAAACGTAGTTTTTTTTTATATATAATATAATAATTAATTTGCCATTATTATAGTTTTTACTCAATACTTCTCGTATTTTATGTTTAAACCAATATTGGAAAATTAATAATGATTTTTTTTTTTTAATAATTTTTATATAAATCAGAAGAATTTCAAATGAACAAACAAATCTGCAAATCAAACATTGATTTATTTACCTCATAAACAAGTCTATTTCAATAAATTATTTAAAATATTTTTGAAACTAGTATACTATTCATGTAACTTAAAACGCAGAATCTTTCATTTTTGAAGAAGTACATACATTATAAATACATTATAATTATAAAAAACATAATTTACTAAATATCTTATAATTCTATTCAGTATGTGAAATAATGTATTATTATTGTTTTATATCTAATTTAAAAACTTTACTATATTTACACAACACACTTGGAAAATATAGCAAAGTAATACCATTTCGAATAAATATAATAAAAAATGTTATGATTAAGTAAATAAATATATTTTAATAACTAACATATATTTTACAAACACACTTTTATTCTCTAAGTAGTATATCTACCGAATACTATTAATATCTGATCTATACGTCATAATATTATTTTAATCACTAAATGTTTGCTAAAATAATATATTATACCAATTTATACTATAAATGTTATAATATGATGACATATGCTACATTATTTATATTAATAAAGCAAACTAGTGACATTTATTAGTCACTAAATATTTTCGAAGAAATAAAAATTCAAGTTGTATACATAATTATGTGCTGTAAGCTTTTAAATCTATGCAAATTTGAAGAGACTATAATTCCAGCACATTTCCCTAATAAAGCCAAAATACAAATGATTTTGCATAATAATTAACACATATTTATTTGATTTGTATAAATAGGAAATAACTGAATATTTAACATTATTATCATTATACCATTTGTATCGTTGCAAATAAGCCATACCCACGTAATTTTGAACTATACACATTATGGTATATTATATTTGTGTATATTTCAATGTTATAACGTTTATATTAAAATCAACTATATGAAGATATTTATCACTAGCATTAATGCAAACTCAAAATATCGTTCATTTTTACATTTAATTATAATTTAAAAATATTCAACATACTAAAATTATACAACGACTTATTTTTATCAGAGATAATATATTATACTTATATTTATATAAAAATAGGTATCATATTATATCTAATAACAAAATATGATGGTTAGGTACTTAGATGCATTTTATAAAAAATAAATAAATAGATAACAATAAAGGATTTCCACAACTTTTCGTAGAACCGTAAATACACACCAATATAAAGGATTTTTTTTTGTTTTGAAACTCAAAATTATGAAATTATAGTTACTAACATTTTATTTCTTTTACAAGGATTTGACATCATTTTTTTTTTTTTTTTGTAGTGGTTTGTGTAACAAACTTTGGTACTTACCTATTACAAATTGTAACATAATATAACAAATGAAATATTTTTTAAGGCAAAAAATATATTTATATATCTAGATTTAGGGTGACAGGTGAGTGACCCAGACGTTACTCTGACGAAAACCCATTTCCCGGAAAAATAATGTGTACATTATTATATTTGTTTTTCTTATAATTGCTAATAATAACATAAAAAAAAAAAAAAAATAACCATTTTGCTGTACAGTAAGTGTTAAGTGAACCTCGCTATTGAGGAAAAAATCACTAAAAGTGATATGTTAAATATAATAGTATTTTAATTCAATATAAATCTTTGTATATGAAAAACGATTCTGAGCTAAGACCTTCTGACAGCCTATATTACTAAGCAATATTTATGATTTATTTTATATTGCAATTTAAATAATTTATTTTACTACTTAATAATTAATATTGTAGCTTGAATTAATTTTTGTCAAATGTATCTGTTTTGAAAATGTCATTGTTCGTTTAAATTTTAATAATTTATTAAATTAAAATTTTCCAGTACCTATAGATAATATTTTTAAATTACAAGAAAATACCTATAATTTTTATTTATCGTTTTAATATCTAATTTCGTATGAATTTAAATTTAAAATGTCTATAAATAAAATAATGTTTATATATTTTTAAGTTTTTCAGATCAAAGAGAATTTTAACGTTTTAGAAATTGAATATAAGAAAAAAAACAGATAGTTTTAAGATCAGTACATTCATTGTTCCATTAAGAATTTAAGAATATTCAGTAATTTAGAAAAAAACAATTTATTATTTTTTATTTTTTATTTAAATTTAGGCTGTAATATGATTTGTATAATATACAAAATTGATTTAGAACAACTGAACAACAACTGGGAAATTTAAAACAAGATATAGTTTTCACATCCATAATTTGTATTCCGATTTTATACGTACCGATCATGTAAATAATATATTTTTTAGTATTAATCTTAGTTTTTCAATGATGTTTATTCTAAACATGAAAAATTTATTCTTTGAAAAAAAAAATTATTTTTGAATTTGAATTGAGTAAGTATATTAATTTTATTTACACTTGATAAAAGTATTGAAATAGTTATTTTATATTGATTTTTATCAAGTTTTTAAATTTTTACAAAATATTTAACTAAACAACGAAAATGTATGCATATGAACTTCCTTTTAACATGTTATAACACGAGCCACACTCAATATAACACACTCTATATGTATATTGATATACATAGAGTATTGACTGTAGCCAAAAGAAATGACCTTTAATCTTTTAGCACAAAAAAAGTTATGTATTAATTAAAATACAAAACCTTGACAGAATTATGTTTTGTATGAACCAAATTTCCCCTTCAATTATTCTCAAGCTAAACATTTAAATAAACAAAACATATTGAAATCGTTCTATTTCCATTAAATAAAATACAAGAAACCATGTAAAATAAAAATCATTTAAAACCGAAAAGCTACATTTCATATATTGCGTGCTATGGTTATTCTATTCAATTATAAAATAGTAATGTTACAAATAATAAAGTATTTTTTTTTTTTTTTTAAGAAAAAATTTAGCTCGTTATTAGAGCACATTTATAATTTGTATATTTCATACTGACCATGTTTATAAGTGTATTATTTATCCACAATAATGTTTCTATCTATAAATAACAATTAAAAATGAATACTATCTTTAGATGATATAATTTACTATAAAATACGTATATACATTTGTGCACGATAAGTCAAAAGATAAAACATTCAAAAATTGATAATAAAAATATAATACAATATATTTATTTAGTTTTACTAATACATAGGTACATACTTTAAACATAATATAATATTTTTAATGCTGTATTTCAGGAATATATGCATATAGTAATCAATGAACAAAACATTTCTTGAAGTTGTAGATTAGCGTATACTACCTACATGATTCAAATTAAAATCTATCTAAAATTATCTTATTTTTATACAAACCTTCTAAATATTTATAGATAACTATTATTGAATACCAATTATCAAACACATATTTAAAATAATTTTAATATCTAATAAACTTTAATTTGATTAATTTGATTATTTATATTTTTTCCATTATTTATCTTAAAAAAATATTTAATTCTACAATAATTTAATTTAATCTACTAATTTATTTATAATTAATTTGAAAATAAAATGATTAATGATTTCAAAATTAATTATTTAAGAGGACATAAGACCTACGTATATCTTCTCAGCGACGAAAACATAAAATGCAGCTAATTAAACGTTTACTATTCAGAACAATTCATTTTTTTTTTAACATTTAACATTTCACACTAAATTTAAAGATAAGATTTTATTATTTAAGCGTTAGTGGTTCTATGAATTCTACTACAAACCTAGTTTTTTTTTATTCATGACTATTAACTATGCTAATTATTATATTAAAATAAATTCTTATATCTCTTTTTTAAATTTTAAGTTATGCCTTAAAAATGTGGTGTTTAAATTGTATAAGGGTCAAATTATTCCTATAGTATAAATAATAAACTAAAATAGATTACTTTGACGTTCTATGTTAAGAATCATGTATAAAATATACTTCAGTATAAAAAACATAACGTAATGTATGAAATAGTTAATTTTTGTTTCATGTTATTATAATAACAGTGTTTATCATTGTACATTCTTTAAACCACTTGTAACTTATACTCAATTTTTTTTTAAGATAAACCACAGTATTTTTAAAAATTTTATAACTTTTGTTTTTATTAACATATTTTAATTGTTTCACTACGGCCGTTTTACCGTTATTTTCTACAATAAATTAGTTGTTGCTCAGCATAAATTGTCAGGCACATTTTATTTGTAAATACAATTAAAAGCGAGATATTTGACTGAATGCGCTCGTAAAACCAACGAGAGCACGTAATTTTTATTATTTTTTATTTCTATATATTACCGTTTTAATTTATTTTATGCTATTATGTGTTATTTGATATAATTAACTAATATTGTACATTTTTATTTTTTGATCTCATGTTTGAATATATATATATAAAATAAGTTAATTTACATTTACACATACTATTATTAAGTAACTATAATTAAGTTGAAACTTGTACTCAAATTATTTTGTTACTTTGCTAAATGAATAAATGGGTTATATTTGTATATATAACCCATTTATTTGTATAAACAGATAATAATTATTATAGTGCGGAAAATTAGATATTAATTCGTTTCAAAAAGATTGCGGGAAATACTATTACGTACCACGGTGTAATATTGGTTTGTAAAATGTAACATGGATATATTTTTAAAATGGGTATATGAACGATTGGTATCTGAATTCCTGAAAAAGTAATTGGACTTTTAACTTTTATCGTAAACTTATTTGAACACGGACTAACTTAAAATTACTATTGAAAACTTAACTAAAGTATGTGTATTAGTAGGATTTTTAAGACTTGTACTTTTTCTAGCTATTAAACAATTTTCAAGCAATTAATAAAGTATTAAGCAAAACAAAAACATCGTATTTCATCACAAAACATTTTTATAATCGATCTTTGTGCGTAACACACGTTTAATTGAAAATATTATTGCAGCCCCATTACATAAATATATAATATATAATATATACATTTTAAACTTAAGCATGACAATTTTTATATTTTTATATTATGATTTAAATGGAACTCCCATTGAAGGCATTTCAGGACTTTAATACAATAATTAATACAAAAATATATATACATTTTTCATAGAAACAAAATAAATTATACCAATATAGAAATCATTGTGCAATATCCATTTTTTGTATAAAAACGTGCACTTTATAATCAACGATAATATTATTGCAAGCTGCGTATGACAACTTGATATCCATCGGTATATTGTATTTTAGACTATTTAGTGGTTAAGAGAATAGTAATAATACATATTATTGTAATTATCACAACGGCATTGTTTCGAAAGTATATAACTAAGAAATGATCATCTTTTTGAGACATTCGATGATGTCCTTGCCAGAAAACGTTTGCAACTGACACGTTTTGCTAATCCTTGCCAAGGGTATTAAATTATATCAAAGAGGACGGTTTCAGGTAAGCAGTAGAATATAAAGCCTTTTGAATTCGTATTCGATATCACCCAAACGTGTGCTACGTTATAATATAATAAACAAAATAGGTGTTACCCACATAGGAAACAGTAAATTATTATAATTTCTTAAATTATAAAAATGTGCTTTGTGCTTGTGTGGTTCCATTTTACGAGAACAATTGACAATGCTGAATGGTTCGATTTTACGCGACCACCGTGATCAAATGTTGGTAAATGCCATAAATGTTAATGTCATAAACGTTTAAGAAATAATAGATAATTTTCAAAAATTGTATAAATAATATTATTACTTACATTTAATTTCATGTTATTTAATATTTAATATTCTAAACATGTAAAAACCCACTAACAAATAAGCACGACAAGTATCAATGAGCCTAGTCTTCTACATCAGCATCTCCACCAATAAATTGAATAAGAAACTATAAAATGCTACGTATGATTATTATTATATTTATTTTTATTGATCATAAAATAACATCGGCAGCAGTGGCCATTAGTTTGTTAATTATTATTATTATTATTATTATATAATATATTCATTTGTAATATATAAAACTAAAACAACAATAATACAAATAATTATAAATGTATGAATAATATTTTACAGTAAAATGCTTATGCGTTATAATATTAACCTTTTTTGAGTGCGCTGATCGGATAATATTATGTCTCTACTCTATGGTATTTTAAATTTTACAGTACACAATGCTCTCATATAGTGGTGTGCGTGTGTTGAATTTTGAAACTTCACGTATCACAGTAGTAAAATATACACCACACAGCCATAATAGCTGTTTCGTTTCTATCGAGGGATTTTATTTATTTTTACAACGTCAACCAAACAGCAACATATATTTTTTAGCGTATAAAAGTATTTTCTATACACGCACTCAAAATATAATAATACACTATTATATAAATAATGATTTGTGAAACATATTTTAACTTTATGGGTATATGTATTATTCATATTTTATTTTTAATTCGTTGTAAAATTTTAAAGGTGCAATGATGATTAATAAATAAAACTATAATAATTAGAATTAATTATACACGTGATTAAAAGTGTCTTTGTTTTCGAAAATCGCTATTACTATGAGTGATTAAAAGCCAAAATAAAATGTTAAGCTATATATATTTTAACTATTTAATTATAAAATAAAATGTACTATTATAATACACATCGTATAAAAGGAACCATAATATTTTATGGAACCTTATACCGTTTCATTAATTGTTTTTCTTAATCTTTTTAAACAAATTTTAAAGATTATCTAGACCAATGTTGTTATAATGGTTAACATTAACTAAAATTATAGAAAGCATGTATGAAGTACTAAATATCATAAAATAAAATATCATGTACTTATTTTGTGCAGTTTTTTTTTCTTACTCTCTTCTTCCTCATTTAATAACTATATTCACTTGTTAATTTATACTTCACTATCTATATTATTTATTTAGAATTTTTTCTACTTACTATATAAATTATAAATATTCAACAGGGATATGAATATATAGTATTATATTCTACATAAAATACATTTTGTTCCATATTTTTTTGTCAAAAATGAAAAAAACAACACTCAGCTCTTTTGAGTAGCATTACGTATTAGTAATCATACTAAGATGTTGACATGGTTTGAAATGTAACAGGATATTTATTTGGAGTAATGAATCCGTTTAAATGTTTATGTGTTGTTTCAAATATAATATAATACTTATACAATATAAGTACTTATATTAAATATTTTCATTATTATTACATAGTATATAATATGTTAGATAGGGACAATAATAAGTTAGGATAAATAAAGACATACGTTAAATCTAAAAAAATCTATATCCATAACATAAAATATGGGTACATAAAAAAAAAAAAACATTATTGTGATATTGTAATTTGTAGTAACTGTACGACCCTTAAAAGCTTTAATTATATTAATCTAATAAATTATTATTCTATGCACAATTAGTTTTTTATTTCGAAAATTAAATTGATTTGAGAAATGATTGAAAATTCTTTCAACGTTTTTGTTATGTTTTAGGTTAGTATTTACTCCATTCACATAATATGTGGTTGTAATGTATAGTGTGTTTCATTTTTCATTCAATATGTGTTTGCCCTTTTCTGTTTTGTTAGTACGATCAAACAGTAACATTTTTAACCATTTTTCTCAATCCATTCACCGTTTTACAGTACTCGTTTGTTAGATTTCAACACTTGAATAAACCTGATAGTTTATTTTTGAAATGAAATTGGATAATCATTCGTTAATTGAATTAAAATATATGTGAGATGTATAATATTATCGTATTTATGTCACGCCATATTATTACTGTATGAGATATTTTTCTCAATTAAACATGTTTTTTGTATAGTTTCTAATTTAGGTATTGTGTTTGTGTTTAGTGGTTTAGTTGAACGTATACCCACTATTTGTAATGTAATATACACTATAAATATGTTATGTTTGGTATAAATACGATCATCACTAAATACGGTAATATAGATAGTTGGATACTGAACGGTATTAGGAAATTAAAAACAAGTTTATCATAAATTTAATATGTTTTGCATATAAATAGATTTAAACTCAAAAACTTCAGAAAACAGAATGTGGTGTGAAACCTAAATTTGAAATTCCAGGAATCTCGATTTATTTAGCATATTATGTAATTATGCAAATTATTCTATATACGCAGATTGTTGTGGGAACATCTTGTAAAATAATTCGAATAGCGAATCATCCGTGGCGAATGTGGGTTGGTCGGCCGGACGTGTCCACTATTTGCCCACATCCGTTTAATCCTTCACCGCCACTGTAATTATTATAGATACCTTAATCCGTGTTTGCTTAGTTCAAAGAAAACTTTATTCAGAGTTATTTGCTAAAGAATTTTAATATCTGTTATAAATCGAAACCTGGTTTTATTACAAAGAACTTTTAGTTGGAGTACATTAGCTATAAACAAACTGCAAAATGTAACTGAATAATAATTATTGGACATTGAGAAAGATTTATCTATTATATGAACCATAATAATAACCAGAAGGTTCAAGAAACAGTATTTTCGTTACCTAATTTAATAAACACCAAAAGCACATCAATTCACTCTGACGGCACTTGATGGTATTTCCTTCACACCTTCAATCTTTTTTAATGTAAGTAAATGAATAAACAAATAAATAAAACACTTAAAAACTGTTGTGCCGCATATATACAATTTGTATTATTTTAGAAATTAAAAAAAATAAATAAATAAATAAATAAACATATATTTATATATAAAATAATAATTAACATAAGTTTTGGTTAGTTCAAAACCCAAGTTCTGTACTATAAATTAAAATACTACGTGAAAATGATTAAATGGTAACGCATAAATAGTTTTTGCTTGCACAGAATTATTTTTGTTTAATTTTATTTGAAAACGTGAGCCAAATTAATATAAAATATAAGAGCGTAAAGGGTTGATTAAAAAAAATAAAATAAAAATAATTTAATTAATACAATTCAAGTGCAGCCGTGTAATTGTATCTAGATTATTGGTTAACAAACACATTAGCCATATATTTAAATTAGAGAATTTATTCTCAATGAAAACTTGAACGGTTGTCTACATAGGGTAATGTTCAGTCGGTACAACAGAATTGTTACGACGAAAATGATAAAGAGACTAAATGTACTAGGTAATCATTTTACCGTTGACGAATATTTAATATTTATAGCATCATAAAAATGTGCATCATTCTTTAAAAATTTAAAATATAAGATAATATAAGTTTTTATGGTATAAATATTTATTATGTATTATTATATCGTCAAAAGTAGTAAAATATTTGCGAATAACGCGGAGTTTATACCTACCAAGAGAAACGAATACGTACCGTCATTGGATCTGTTTATTTTGTTACTCTCCCTCTAAATCGTCATCATACTATCGCTTGCGATATACGGCGATAGAATGCTATCAAGAGATTTATCCGACGAGAATCGAATCTCCGTGACTGCGTTTAATTTACGATACAGATACAGCACAACGACGTTTGACAATTTTCTTGAATATGGCTGTGCTCCAGACACAAAAACTGTCGTAAAACTAATAGCGAGATATAATATTATGATCATCTTCGAGTCAATGAGATGACTGCATGAACGGATCGGAAACGGGCAATATTATTTTCATTTCGATTTATCAGATCGCTGCAGTGCACCCATGATGCGTGCCGGTAAAGAACTTCAAGGAATGATAATAATAGATTATAATTGATTATGAACAGCAGAATTTAAGGTTATTTGATCTAACCAAAGTTTTATAATGTATTTGAGGATCTATAACATTCACCACCATAATAATATATTCTAAACCAAGAATTCACCTTTAGGTCTAAAACGACTAAAAATAATACAAATGTCCGGGATGACTACTATTAATGTTTTTTCTCGTTATTGATCCTCTTATGTTGTAAAATACTAAAATTTACACATTAACGATTATTACATTTAAATAAAACAACTAACGTCCGTATCACTTTTTTTTTATCAAGTATAATACTAATTAGTTTATCCTTAATAACTTTCTTTAATATCGAGTATACGATATTCTGAAAATAAAAATTCATTTGCATCCTATTTTAATGTTATTGTTTATGCCTTTGATGTGTTACCTACCTGTTTTTCCTTCGCTGATAATTCTTACTCTATATTAATAAAAGGTACTTTTACGCGTTTATTATTAATTTTCAGGAAACTTTAATAATGTTACAGACACTTTAATATAGTATTATTATACCTAGCAGACAGCAGTCTTTTATTAATAACGATTTTAAATACATCACAAGGACACAAATCGAATGAATTTAACCGATTTTTGAATGCAATTTTATCAATTAATTATACGTAATTTGATTATTTTTTTTAATCTCAACGTTAATTTTTTGATGAGTGATAATATAAATAATTTTAAACTGATTATCAAATTATTGGAGTTGGTCTTCCACGAATATCTGGAAAGTGTTAATCTAACTATTCCACGGACCACAATATATTTAGTGTTATTACATTAAAAATGGCTTTTGTGTCATATATTGATATGCGAATGATATATTTTAATTTTTTAAGAAACACTGTATTTCAAAATAGATAATAATTTCAATTTATTATCTTATCGAAATATGTTTTGCACACTGCAGGTATATACGTATTACATCAATACACCTAGGAAATAATGAACATTTAATAGGTATATCTGATTTACATAATATTATTAACTATTAAAAGTAAAAATACTATTTTTAACATGTATATATATATATATGAATTTATGTGTGTTTAGTAGAGTTTAATTTAACTATAAAAAGATTATAATCAATTAAAAATCTCTCAAAAACAAACACTATTAACCAGATTATTGAACTATTTATTAGAAATTTATATAGTATTACATAAACAAAAGTTTAAAATTTTAAGTTCATTTTAAATATACTAAAATGTATAGTTAGTATTATGTTATGGTAAATCACTTAATCTTAAGATTAATAACATAAGATAATTTAGCTAATTCAGTTATTTCTATATCCCATTTACCTGCCTTAGCTTTAGTAATTGAAATTATACATAGTCAGCGAAGTTGGTTTGTAGTAATTAAAATTATTCGTATACGCATGACAGTAATAATGGAACATCAGGACCTCGATTTGAGTACAAGCATTATAAATATGTACTATATTTTATAATATAATTTGAGCACCGTGTTTTGTATTTCTTGTTAGATTCCGTCGTTGTATACACGAAACACATTTTTAAGAGAATTTTTGTCCAAAATGGTCAAATCATTAGTGAACAGAATGACAAGTGAACAAAAATGTATAAATAATGATAATAAGCGTATGAACTGTCAGTTGTGACCGCACCGATATAAATACACGACACGTGGTAATGTGGTATACGCTTATATTTGTCATATACAATATAAAAATAAATATAAATCGATAAAACACTTCCAATAAAGTATATAAAATATAATGATTTACTTTATTATACCTCTATAAGCTGCCCAAAGTTTAGACGTTCGGCAGATGTTGGGAGATTAAACGTAGTTATAATAAGAATAGTTTTTGCCTTTCATATCTGTATATAACGCATTTAAGATATATTATTATTATTATGACTATAACTATTATTATAATAGCCACGTCTACTTGATAACAACTATAATAATAATAATAATAATAATAATAATAATAATAATAGCAACATATATTGTACGTCAAAGGCTTGCGTGATCGGCAGTAGCAGCTTCCGCACGAGATGTATGAACTGTCGGACAACGTCATCAAGGTATCCATAAAAATTGAGTGTTATCAGACTCCCGGAGAGAGGATTAAATTTAGGGGTATTCTGTACATTGTATAATAATAGTGTAATAAGCGAGTGCGCCATGGGGATATACCCGACAATTTACGATAAATCTAAACCCTGTTGGGTGACGATAATATAATAACTATTCGACTCAAGATATGAAACGATGGCAAGAGAGTCAGTCAATTATTTTCGGTTTGGTTTGATATTTGAAGACTAAAACCTATCGTAATAATATCACACGTTCCAGAAGAATGACTTTTTCTCACGCATTGAAACGATTCATTTAACGTTGGTTAATGGTTTAGGGGTAGATAGAATAGATAAAATGTTCGACAATAAAGAATAAGTAAAAATATGGACGTACGTCTACGAGTGTAGCTGGACTTAATAATTTGTTAAGATTTACGTAATGTTTCATAATATTTTCACATACCTACGCATAATTGCAAATTATCATTATTTATTGCTTGTTAATGTTCTTAAACACGTACCACTCCCTCCTCCCATCGAATAGAATCCGACCATTATATTTTCACGAAGGTTATTTGAATGGTTTTTAGGAAGGAATTCATCCAGAAAAGTACATACCTGACTTGGTACGCAGTGGTGTGCGTACCTTTATTACTCGAGTAGCGATAATATAGCAAAATAATACTTCCGATGATTTTTGTTGATAACTGACACTATTTAAATTTTTCCGTTCAATAAGTATACGTAAATAATTTGCAAGTTCAAAAATAAATCCACGATCGTTGTGTTTTATATTTTATGATCTATAGCATATACGAAATAAGAAACGTGAAAACTTTTAAAGCACTTAGTTGAGCACGATAAAAAAAATTAAACAAATATTTAATAGTCATTGTAGAAAACTCACGCATATATAATAGGACGAGGAAACTAAACGGATAAGCTGGGCACATATACGTTAGAGTGTCCATTATTTTAATAGAGCCAATTTTTTTTTTTGCATTTTTGCTGGTCTGGTCTCATAGATTTTTGCATACCCATAAACAAATAAACTACAAAAAGTTTTGGGTCGATCTATCAAGGTTAACTCTTGCCAACTTGAATTTTAAATTCGAGAACATTAATTTACTCATTATAATATACGTTTAATATTTTTATAAATATCTCGTTAACGGATAGGGAAATTGTAATTTGTTGTTTTATATATTTAAAAAAAAAATACAATTTCTCATGTATCCTTTATTTTATTTTATTAATTTACAAGATATTATACTGACTTAAATGTATAAAACATTGTTTTCTCAAATTGTTATTATGAAAGTATAATAATGTATTGATACATACATATTACACATAATTTCTGAACACCTATAGACAATTAGAAAATAATAAAATATTATCGTGCTGCATAATATTATCTTATAATCTCTATAAAAGAATTCCTATTAATTAAGACTTTAAATTTAAATAGGCTTTTATTATTAATATCGTGATAGTCATGTACTCATGTTTATTGTGGTACGTGATTATTTTGTCTGATTTCAGATTTTATTTTTGTTATTACTATCAAATTTTGTAGAAATATGTCTACGAGCTGATGAAAAATTAGTTTTGATTGTTTTCGGTATTTTTTTAAAGTGAAAGAACAGTAGGACCTAACATGAGAGAAAGTGTTTCATTAACCGTTCACGAGTGCAATATTTTTTAAGAAAAATCTTGAATTACTGTCTAAGCAATTCAACAAAGTATAAATTAACTGTGCAATTTGTACCAAGAATGGTGTAATCTACAAAAAAATGCACACAAAATAGGTGATTTATTCAAATTAAAAGAAATGGAATTAATTAATAAACTCGACGATTTATTTGATATTGAACATGATAATGCTTAAAATATAAAATAATCAGTTTTTAATTATTCAAAAACTTCGGAAGTTGATGGTTGATGGTGGAGACAAAAAAATTACGAGAACAAGAAAATAAATAAAAAAAAAAAGATGTAAGTTTAGTGAAATAGAAAAACTACTAAGAAATAAAATAAAATCTACATCAAATTGTAATCTGACAAAAACTCCAAGTCAATCATCTGATATATTTTTAATAAGTTCGCCATAATTATAGTCAGATTCTAAATACATACCTTACAAAGCAAACGTATACCACTGTCAGAAAAAAAGATGGCCGAATGAATTTAATTTTGCCTAAGCTTGTTGCTGAATTGTATCGATGCAAATTAAGTATACTGGAATCATTTAATATTATTCACAAGCAACCATCAAAGTTTCAAGTCATAACGTTGATAGTCTGGTTATACATAAATTATCTATACATCGGTGTTGTGATACTATACGTATAGTATAAGTAGTAGTGAACACACCAACAAAATCAGAATCAATTTTCGAAGTTCTTCTCAAAATTATATCACTCTGCGCACTAAGATGGAAAAATACTACCAACGTTAAATGTTATGGACCAAGGTATTTAAAGATTACCAATTATTATAACGTGTTTAGGGATAATATAGATTTGATTATTAGTATCCCAACACTTGGGAAAATCAACGGTCAATAACAAGCTAATGTTACTTATTATGCGTTAGAAAATCGGAGTTCATACTCTACGATTATGATATTTTGTTGATCAAAAATAATAATAATAATGAGAATAAGAAATAGTTGATTCACGCTGTGACACGTGTCGATTCCGCATACGTTTCTTTTGATACGAGCATGAAAAAAAAAAAAAAAACATTTTTGGCAAATTTGTATTTTGGTCGCATATTTAAAAAAATGCCCCTCCCCCTAGCTTAATAATAGTATCATAAGTTATATATTAATATATTCAACATTAGTTGATAGTGCTGATACCGACTATGATCGTGATAATATTATACGTTTGCCATAAATGCTATTAGTATATAATACCGCAGTACAATCCACCTCTTATTATTATTATTATTATTATTAAATGTGCGTATGTCTCAAAAACGCATTATTTTTTGTACACATAACACAATGACGATAAAATATAACGTTATTGTTACGCACATACACAGTTATAATATATTATATTATATATTATGTAAATGTCTCGTCCGCAAAATACTAAAAATGTCATAGGTACTCGTGTGGAGACGATTTCCAAAAGAAACCTACAACTGTTATACAACCACCCGAATATTATACCATATGCCGGTATAATATATGTTATGAGTTCTGTTCCGCGGAGAGTAGCTTTGAAAGGTTTTCTTTGAATGACTGTTTGATGTAAAATTAATTTATTGATAAACGGAGTTCACGAACTACCGTACCGTACACATTTAACCTACGTCAAATGTACGTGTCAGAAACATGTTTTCAGTTTCATTATTTCTGGCGCGTTAGTGTATATTAAAAATTATTATTTCTATTATTTTAAGTGATATTATTTTATTATCAAATACAACAGCCAATAAATTATACGAAAACGAAATTGTGTTATCATTACACGTTTTCGACAAGCATACAAAGAATATGGTTTTAATGACGCTCGACCATGACGTTACCGTTAAAATATCCCTTTGGATTACCATTATAATAATATAATATTTTTCGTTTTAATAATTTTTTTTATTATTCGTTTCGTGCATAATAATAATCGAATAAACGGTAATAGGTTATAACAAAGTCAATAAATACAACAATTACATGCAACATAAATCAATTATTGTTGAATCCAGCTTAATTAATATTGTTTATAACATACAATATTATAAAAAACTTTTATTAATATTATTAAATAATCACGCCATAGCTAAATAAACCAATTTTAGTGTATAACAATAGAATCGAATCTGTATTATACACAAATAATAAAACCATACACATTTTAATTTATATATTATTTTATAAATAGTAAATTTAAAAATGTCAAAGATAATAAAGATACCACGGTTTCGTAAATACATTCTTGTCAGCAAGATTATAATATTTGTTAAGATGTATGTTTATGCACACCAAATGTGTTTGTAAATGACAATCAATTATATTATCTTACAGCCTAGAAATGGCACAATGATTATCATATTTACAATTATAAAATAATTAAATTAATTATAAATTATTTTTGATTAAACTTATTTATATCATTTATAATAAAGTAATTAAAAAAAAAATATTAATAATAAAAAAGTTTTATATACATTAAGGAAATAAGGAATAATTATTATTCGTATAGTAATTTTTTACGGAAAAATAAAAATAAATAAATAAATATTTCAGTAATAATCGATTCCGTTTAATAGTATATAAGAATATTTAATAAACGACAACAATAAATAGCTGAGCTTATGAATTTAATAAACCGAATAATTATAATTCCAAAATCGATCGAACTTTTCCCTCATTAATTCATCCTTGTCTTACCGACTTACTTTGCTATATCCTACAAAAAGTTCAAGATATTATTATAAATTCATATTTTCACCCTTGTTTTACATGTCGTATAATTTTAATTATTAACAGTTGTAAGCTCCAACTGATTTCATCATAGGATTTTGAACGTGTACCGAGAAAAGTGTATATTATATTTTATATACCTAGTATAAAATGATAATGACATAGAATACATACTAAATACTTCTTTGCTTCTATACTTTCATCATACTTTTTTCATTAAAACGTTTAGTTATTAATATGGCACATGGCGTCTTGGGCGCAAACGCAGTGATGTCGGCAGCGGCGTCGCATCCCGTCTTCCTCAGCGCTATTACTTCGTCCATACCAACGCTTTTCAAACCATTATAAGTTCAAACTTTTTATTAAGTTCTAAACGATGGAATAAACCTTGGCGGAATTATTCCTTACCAACGCGTACGTTTACAATTTTAACAATCAAACGTCAGGTTAAATCGTCAGCTATGAATGTATAGTATTATATCGAACAACATTTTATAAGAAAAAAAATATCATCATAATAGACCAAAGTCACGAGTATAAATATAAAATATTCGTGAAATTAATAAAATAATAAATGTCATTATTATATTACATATTAATTATTATAGGTGTCTTAGATACGCGGGGAGTGTTAAAGGTTTTACCCCTCCCCCAAAATCAAAAATAAAGTTCCGATTAAAAATAATGTAATGTAATAGAGGTACAATAGTATTATAAGTTTAACAAATAAAGATATATTAAATTATTGGAAATGATCTATGGTACAAACAGTCTGCGGTATTATTGATATTGTTAATGTTATTGAAATGTCGCATATTACATTTTACTGTATACAAATAGGCTATGAATAAAACAAAATAAATAACTATATTTTATATAATATACATAATATGCATAATAGATTAGACACGCGTTAATTTTATTTCCGGGACAAGATATTATAACCTCGTCATCCGTATGTTAGTCAGTGGTTACAGGCTTACAGAAAGAATGGAAAATACATAACACTAATAATTGTATTATAATTGAAATCTAACTTTATCTTGAGAATACACTTCAGACTTCAGATATATTGTACAATGACTGGTATCGTTGTATCAATTAGTTTATTTAAATTGGTTTACATGTATTTGCATTAACTAAACTAAACAATTAAATATAATCCAATAGTAAGTATGATTAAAAGAACAATATTTGATACATGTTATATTTTTTTTACATTTTTAAAAATAAAATTAATATTATTATGTTTTTAAAAACTTTAAATTGACTTTTATTAATATCTTCATTCACCAGTTAAAACACACAAATAAATAGGAATTGTTTTTGACTGGCTTACTATGATTTCCAATAAAATGAGTGAATAAATACTGATAATAATACTGCACATAATAAAATATACAATGCTATTATACAATACGCTACTAATTAATAACTCAATTTGTTATGTATTTTATGAAGAAATTAAATGTAAATTGTTAAATTTATTTTATTTATATATTTATGTTTTCTCTTTTATTTTGTTTAAATATATTATTAAATTTATTTAATTTAATTATATATTAATAGAAATGCTTAAATAAAATAAAATATAAGACAAATAATAAAAAATCGTATCTATATCACTGATTATTATCTATAAATCAATGCACGGACATCCTTGATAACCATCTAAATGCGCTATTTTTAATGCACTATAATCACTATTTCCTAATTATTATTATTATTATTATTATTTATAATAATTATTGTTATTAGCCGCGTATACAATTATTACCTACTTCAATTAATAATGTCTGGATAAATGTATCCAGCGACTCACGAAATGGTAATAATACTGACAAAATAACGGTTTGTCTTTCACAAAAGATGTACACTAAATCTAGACTAAAGTACAAACTAAGTCATCAATTGTAATAGTAAATAAATAAAATATATTTTGTACGCAACATAATTTCTTTCATCGTTTCTTTAGTGATGATAAATATCATAGTATTCTCGACTATATTTACATTGCAAGTAGTAAATAATGATAATGAAACATTCATACCCGGAAGCTGGCGTGCGACGTACTAAATCGTTCCTCACCTACCACACTACTCTACAAAAAAACGGAAACAGAAATCTACTTCATTTTGAATATGATTCTCAAGTGTTTTTAAAATATTCTCATTGGGTATAGAAAAAGAATGGTTTCGTAAATACGATGATCCATTTTTCCTCTATTTTCGGTAAATGTAGTTAGTTTAACGTATCATACGAACGTCTTGGAGCGTAATAACGTGTACCGTGATTTATTTTACGGACATTTTAAAATATAAATGTTTACAATACATACAGGTTGATGTGCTTCACGTGAGGTAGGAACGTGTTTTGGATTGAATAATTGTAAGGGCGCATAAGTTTATCCGTTACCCCGAAATCAGCTCACATTTGTACATTATATAGCAATAATTTAAGTACACATTTGGTAATAGTCCTTTTCAAAAATATGAAATCCAAGTATAATAATATGACTGTTTGATATCCACATGTATCCTATATATGTGTGTATTATGTATATAATATGTACGATGCCGATGAAACGCGATTCTCCTTCGATACAAATTTACCTAAGTCAACTTTGTGTTTACGTAGCGACTGCCTTTCGTTACAGACAGTATAGTTATTAATTGTTTATTCGTTATTCCATTGCAAAGTTTATATTATTATACGCATTTTTCAAACATTCTAACAAAGTCACTTTATATTTTACTCGTAAATTCTGTGGTGTTACGTGGTGTAGGAATTCAACGGGCACATACCACTCCATTCTATTCATAGCTCATACGGTATACCAATTGCAGTGGGTGATTGATCCATCACATCTGTCGGAAATGGGATCGTGGTTATTTTTCACCAAATACATACAACAAACCATAAGAATTGCATGCTACCAACAGAGTCTATAACTCTTTTCGGAGGGCTCCACTATGCATTATTATTATTATTATTATTATTATTGTTATTATGTATACTACTTGAACGGCGATGATGCAAATGTGTCTATTATAACTACAGCAGACGATTGAAATGCTACAGCATCTAATGCTAAACATCAGTTCGGTGGTTTCGTAAAATATATATCGACACGACTTTACCAAAATAATGTGTGGGCTGAGTAGAACGATCCCCAAATACCTATCTCTTTGTGTCCATTTGGAAAAGAAGAAAATAGGTACCCTAGTTGTGGATTTTTGTGTGATTGTATGTTATTGATTTCTATTATCACAATACACAGATATCAACGTAACATTGATCAATAATGACACTACGTATCCGTTATAATATTATATAGTTACACAATTTTATCAATTTACGTAATATTGCACAATATTGTAATATTTACCATTCGTAAAATGATTTTTTTGTTCAAAACATGAATATAATATTATCTAATATACAATAACACTGGTAGAAGATTAGAATATATAACAAAATATATACGTACTTGAACCAATTGAGTTTCACTTCATATAGACTCTATTCAGTTATGTAATACATCTTACTAAAACATTTCATATCAAACTAAAGAATTCATAAAATACTGTTATCACAACATCTGTATCCTAAAATCTAATATCGCATCGGTTATTTATTTATACAGTGAAAAAAATATATTTATATGTATAAAAACTATGATTAGAATTTCAGCAGAATATTACATAATTTAATTATTTATTTGAAGATTGATGTCAGAACGTTGCATTATTTATGTCAATAAATAGTAAATTAATCAACTGTAGGTTGTGTATTTCTGTTCACCTTCAAAATACGTTTACATTAACATGGATCAATACATATATCTCTAACTGTTCTTTAAAATTCAATTTTTAAGAATTCGAAGTTATGAACAGACGTTAGATAAATTGAATCACATGCAAGGCGTTAACATTTCTAAATCTGTGTATAAGTTGAATTCCCGAGGAAGTCATCAATCATATTATGTCTATAGAAAATCTTTATTTAAGATGGATTATGCATCGGATACAAGTTGGCGTGACTTGTTAAACCTGAACTAAATTTAATTGCTAAGGTATTATGAAATTCAATAACAGGTATTATTGAATGCTTAATAAAAATCATTTCCACCAAAAATTAATTCATAAATCAATAATAATAATGTTTGGGTACATATTTTTTTTTAGTTTTTACACTTCCTAAGGGAATTAAGAATATGTACATGAAGTTTAAATTTTTTTTCTGAAATTTTAATAAATATTATATAATTTTTAAATAAAAAAAAAAACAGATTTTTACATTACATTTAAACTTAACGTATACTAGTTAAGTATAATGTATTCATAATGCAATTTTATTGGTGATTATTGAAATCCACCGTATGAAATTCACTACAAGTTATAAAATAATATAACACTACTTTCATACATGGATTCATGGATTTTTCTAGCATTTTGGTCTCAGTGAAACCAAACTGGTAAGTAAAACTACCTACTATTTTATAGCCTGTCACCTTACATAAAATATCGCGTTCGGCGTGGCACGCTTATCGTCGACCAGTGGATAGGTGGATCGTTACCTTATCTTTCTTTATTTTCTTTTTTTAAGATAACAAAACTGTCGACTCAACACATAACCTTATCCACACACCTCCACATGCAAACAAAACAGTTAGGTACACTGTTAAAAATAAAAATAAACTAGAAACAATAAAACAAATGACGAAATAACTTTTATTCACCTCGAACACCTTATAATAAAAATAAATTGCCGGAACATTCCTTAAAAATATTCTTATAGCCAAATCGTTATTATTTACTACAATAACAAAGCTCTTTCGATTTTAACACAGAAAATTCTGAAAATATACAACGAATTATTGCACTATCACTAAGTTTATGCAAACGATCACGTCAGACAATACTTCAGAAAAAAATAAAATACCTTCAATTTTTATTTTAAATCATAATCTCAACTAAAATCTACTTTTTAAAACTATTATTAACATCGTCAGTGAAAACGGATTTATCTAAAAAAAAGTCACAAAAATACGTAAAAATGCAATCCAAAATCGACAACTACCATCAAATAATTAAATCCAATCCAATACACAATTTCAAACCTATCATCTTCAAAGTGAAACACCTTTCAGATGTAATCCACTGTCTACATACATCAATAACATACAATGACTATGTTGCAATGAAATAAAATGCGCTTTAGAAATCGTATACATTTCATTACTCCAAATAATTAACGTAATCCAACGGCAAACAAAAATAGCTCTACAATACCATAACCCACTTTATCTTCCTCCTCAAGCCTTCCTGCTTAAATAAATTCTTTAACTAGCAAAAAATTAGGCGCAGAAACATTATAGTTACACACCAAATATTAATGAGAGAAAACTTGTCTAAACAATTTAATTACAGATTTAAGAAATTTTACTATCTAAATATAGAAACGAATCATTCATCAACTAAAAAGCTCCACGGTCCTTCCACGATAGTTTTATCCGTAAAACCACAGAAAAAGCCTTTAAAGAAAAACCTCTACATACTCCTATAAAAACCCAACATTACGTGGACTATTGGCGATCTAGAAAAAGCAAAACATTTTAAAACTCATTTCACCGAAATTCTCAAGTGCATAACTAGATAAACACAACTCTGTATTCTCCAATCAAATAGAACATTTTTTGTCATCCTTTTTACAAATGAAACTACCTCCAAAATAATTTTCCCCGGCCAAAGTTCAATAGGGCATCCCTACATTAAAAAAAAAAAACTCCTGGATTTGATCTAATAATTATAATATACAGAGTAGCCATAAAAAAACCCAAGAAAAACTTTAATATTCCTAACAAATAAAAATAATATAGGTATTCTTAATGTTATTCAATTACCTTATTTTTCACTTTAGTGGAAATTCTTAGTCTTAATAATCATACCAAAACCAACCTGAAAAATACCTGACTATTCCTCTTCAGATAGATCAATAAGCCTTTTTTTTTTATTTTCGAAGGTATTCGAAAAAATAATCCTCAAAAGAATAACTCCAATAATAAACAGCTCTAAAATTATCCTGTACATTCAATTTAGTTTTTGCAACTTCCACTTATAGTTCACCATATTAACTGTACAAAAGATACAATTACTTTAGCTCTGAAAAAAAAACAATACAACACATTAATTTTTCTCGTACTGTAAGATTTGACTGAGTTTAGCACGGTGACCTTCTCTATAAATTAAAAATAATCTTATCCTCCCTCATTGTAAACTATTTTTTTTTAAATCCTGCATCAATAACTGTCAATTTATTTTCCATCCTATACTGCTATAGATGCTCTTCTATTGCAAACCATTGTTCTTTTAAGGCATCCATATTATTTAACATCTAAATTGTATATCAACCCACTTCTTCTAACATTTTGTCGCTGAATATACTGACGATAAAGCATTTATTTCAGTTTATGAAAATCCATTCACCGTATTTAACTAATTACAATCTCACTTTTCTTGAACAGAAACTTAGTGTCCAAACTGGACCTTTTTTAAAATAAATAATTTAATTAAATCCACCCACATCACTTTTACTCTCAAACATAAAAATTACCTCCAGATTAGTGATTATATTCAGAAATATTACAATTTCAACTTCATTGAACATAAAATACCTAGGAATACATTTTTACGATAAATTGAATTGGGCCAACCATACACATTATTACACCAAACTCAAGCTAAAATGTCGACTACGTATCCTTAACTATTTCAATAACGCAAAAAAAAAACTTACACTTCGGAATAAACTTAACAAAACTCTTTTGCAACTAATATAATATGGTGCTGCGTTAAAAAATTAAATCTAAATAAAATACAAATAACCCAAAATAAATTACTCCGTTTAGTGAGAAACGATTATTTCTATGATTTTAATTACACAGATTTAAAAATAACCAAGTGCCTGAACCAATTATAAAATTCTAATATTAGTCGATTAGAATATTTATGTTCGATATTCTAAAGTCATAAAATATTTAAACAACACATTTCATTCAAAACGATCCCACACACCCATTTACAATATTACGTGATTGTTATTAATATTAGCTTATAAATATTGTCTTTGTTGTTGTTATCATAAAAAACATAAATAGGCCGATATGTACTACTTTTACAACACACGAAATGGCGAATAATCGCTTATTTGGTGTGATCAAATATAAATATACGATATGATATTGTGATATTATTACAGTACCGTTATCATTATAAACTATTGCTGTAACCATACAATATTGTACGACTATCTACCTATTCATTGTATTTTTATATATCATATAACTTTATCAAGTGGTAATTTATTTTAAAAGTCTAAAACACTCGTTTAGTTAAATATCGTCTTGCCAACGTAGTCTACCTGAATTCATTTCTTGTTAAATTTGCATTGATAAATTATTGCGGTAAAAGTAATTTTATTATATTTATATCATAGTTATAATTTATAATAGGTAGTGTAGTTATTATTATTATTTTTTTATTTATTTATTTAGGTGATCAACAAAAATTATATGAGTATTTAATAAATTTTAGATTTGTATAATTTGATTTAGTGAATAATTGTGATATTATATCTAAATCTACATGATACTAGAATATCACAATAATCACAATAACTCATATAGCATCTAAACAAAATGGCGGATTTTCACAATTTTACCTGGAGTTGTGCATGAGACTAATAATTTGGAGTGGAATTATTATAGAAAAACGTATTCACGGAACAACCAATTAATTAAAATACCGCGAAATTGTCAAATAAATTTTTTTTTAACGTTGGTGGAATCCAAAACATAAACCAAAAATAAGGTCAATTTTTATATTTACAGGAAAAAGTTATCATAGGACTTGGTCGAGCGTACACGGTGCTCTTAAAAGAAAAAAAAAACATAATCTTGAATTACTATTTGGAGTAATGGGAACAGCTGCCTTTCAATTGGTTTAACATATATAGGGTATTATATTATACTACCATGACTGTAGTACAACAGAGACCACATATAAATATATATATATATATATAAATTATAGTAGTGTGAGTGTGTTTATATGTATAAAGGAAATTTGGTGGTTCGTTTATGGAACAATCGACAACAGATGTGAGTGGGTGTAAGTGAGAGAAGGTTTGTGTGTGAGAGAGAGAAATAGAGAGATAGAGAGAGAGATAGAAAAAGAAAGATATATAGTGATAAAGAAAGAGTGTGAGAGACAGAAATCGGGGATGAGGATGCGTGAGAATAAAGAAATAGAGGTAGGTAAAAAAAGGTAGTTTTATAATACGAAGGCACAACTGTGCCATGTTCGTGAATGTGCTCAATTTATCCCCGGAAAAAATTTAACCGATTGCACGCACATAAAAAAAAAAATTAACCCCTAGAACCGAGTTTTATTATTAAACGGGTTTTGCATTGTTATAATATTGTGTTGATTTATTCTTCTATTTACAAAATACGGTGGACATAGCAAATGCTTATTCTTGTGATTTTATACTATGCCTAAACCTATTATAGCTTATCTAGAAAAACAATTTACATTCCTAAAACTGAAGTTTACGTTAATTTATTAAACGAAGACGCGACTAAATAGTTGCTAACGACATAAATAAATTTATTTATGTAATATAATAATAATTCCTTATCAAATATTCAAATGGACATTTAAAATGAAAAACTAATATACAAAAAATCTATAACAATGGATGAATAAAAAATACCATATTATATATTATTATATTTAATTTAATAATTAATAAATAATAATATGCTATTATAGAAAAATATTCTCGAGATCTTCAGTAGTAAGAATATTTTATTCTCTTCCGGGTTGACTAAAAGCTTTTTTCTAATAAATTCAACGATATTAATAAGACGACAGAAATAAATGTAGTTTTACATTAAAAATATACAATATTGTTAATTTAAGGAATATTAAAAAATCATTAAATAAAATAATTTGACTTTACAATCAGAAGTGTAAGTAAATAATATTATTATTATTATACTTTTTATTTAAAATAAATAAATATAGTATGCTACAAGATATTTTTCTTCAGCGAGGAAAATTGAGAAATCATACATATATTTTTATATATAAACCATAAATCATATGAAATCTTGGTTACTAGTAGATATTAAATTCATGTTTAGATTGCTGCTAACTGCTAATTCTAATTTTTTTTTTATGGATATTCAGTCACTGTAATAAAAGTTTTTAAATTATGTTATATTATATCGGTTACGATTAGAAAATAAAAAAATTCGTTACTATCCTAAAAATATATTTGTGTTAATGTTAAAAAATTAAATGAATAAAAATTGAAAAAAGAATTTTTTTTTTCTTATTATATTTTCAGAACAGCGTTTATAAATATTTTAGAAGACGAAATTGAATGTTTTATTTATTGATTGCAGAGTTTTAAAAGTGGACATTTCATAACCCGGTAAATAAATTGTAAAAGACTTTGAAAAAAATTGTTGAATTGTTACTTAAAAAAATTAATACTATTTGTTTATAATTCATCGGTATTTCAATTTTTATAAAAACTAATATAATATTATTTTGTATTTACCTATTGTTTCTTTAGCTTTTATGTTAAAAAGTATTTTTTTTTTTTGCCAGTACCAGAAAATTTAAACATTTTATCTTATTAATATTAATATTATTTGTGCATAAAGGTTTAAAAAAGCTAATAGCTATGCAAATAAAATTAATTATTTATATTTAATTCATTGAATTTCTTTAATCCAACATTCAACAGGTGTTAATTAAATATGAAACTGTCTATAATTTTTAATAATATCAGCTTAATCATTATCATAAAAATGCAATTTCTTTTGTGTCTACGATAATATATTTGAAAAATTTAATTGATAATACCTTAAACGAAATTGTATAGTGTAAATCATAATAATAACCTTTCAAATAACAAGTACTCAATTAATAATATTATAAAATGCTCGTAATCGAATATTTCATGGTGATTTGTAGTTTGATTAATATTATTTTTACAAATTAATTAAACAAATACGTACTATAAAAATGAATTCATTGGGATGTTATGTTACATTATGTTTATTCATATACTATAATTATCGATGTACTTTGTTTATTGTTATTATTATTTATTGATACTTATTAACAGCGAGTTAAACTATTCATTAAATTAAATAACAGAACATCAAATCAAACTGTTTAAAAAAATAATTAGATAATGTTTAATTATCTGTAATATCTCTAAACATTAATATGAATACACCATTTATAAGGAAATGATCGTATATTTTTTTAACTATCAACAATAAAATGAATTTTACTATTCGTATATTTTTTATAAAATTATTTAATAATTAAATTGCATAAACATTTTATAAAAATTAAATTTTTATTTCGATGTAGAATCGTTTGTGTTGTATTTAAAATAAAAGACGTTTAGTTGTCAACATGTTTTTTCCTTCCTTTTATTTATATACTCGTATATATATATACATAAATCTCTGCGTCCGTTCCAGTAACATCATTTATTCGTCAATTAAATACAATCCACCTGTATACAACTTAAGTTATTTGATTTATTAATTTACCGAGAAATCAGACATTATGTATAATAAAACCTATTCAATTGTATTCAACAGAGATTGGAAAAGTAAAATATATATTTTAATCGCGTGGCTAAATATCGCAACTCATAGCAGGTTTATAACATATACCTGGTTCACAAAGCATTTGTATATCTACACGTTATGTCGTTATGTGTGTATGTGAAAAAAAAAGAGAGAGATGGTGTGTGTATGTGTGTGTGTGTGTGAGTGAGAGAGAGAGAGAGAGAGAGAGAAAGAGTATGAGAGAAAAAGGATTGATTGCGAGTCGGTGCACGATTTAATGTCTCCCGCAGAAGAGAATATTACGCGCGGAAAACGGTGCTCGATGTGCTACTAAGATTGTATCATTCGTACCATAGCCGCATAGAATTATACGTGATCTCAAATCGTTAAGGTTATGAGATTGCCTAACGGAAGATGTTTCAATTTTCTAGTTATGTATACAGTGTGATTCGTTTTACTCGTTGATCGGTATAGTACATTATACAGCTATTGGTCTCATGCGGTGTGATGCGTCGACTCTACGTAGAATTCGAAAACATTATTCGTTAGGCCTTTTCGTCTGTATCGGAGGTTTTATTTTGTACTCAAAATAAAATTCATCAAACTACGTAGAATCGTAAAAAAATATTCATTGGACTTTTATGTCTATATATCGGAGGGTTTTTTTTATACTCAAAATAAAATTCATCAAACGTTTTTGAAAAGGTCATTCATAAATTTTAAGAAAAAAATGTTATTATAAATGTTATCGAATAAGCAAATAAATAAAAAAAAAAAACATAATGATTTTACTTTCTTTTTTTTTCAGTCGATTACAGAATAAATGAACTATCGTCATTAGTGGTGAAATGGCCCGTAATAATATCTTTAACCATTCGGGTGTTAACCATTTTTATAAATAATTATTTTTTTTCTATTGAAAAATCCCTTGCAGACTTTACAATATTTTATAACTATAATTAACTAACCATACACACTCACATATTATATACATTATACATCCGTATTACATTATGATCTAGAAGATATTTATTATTGTTATACCTACGTTGTATAGAAAAATAAACAAGCATTTGTGCTTAGTAAGATACATAAACATTTTGTTATTAATGAACAGTAAATAGTAATGAAAAATTACGTAAGATTTAGTTACAAATAATGACCATCTTAAAGTTCGTTATACTTAAAAAAAACTATCGAGAGCAAACCCACAAGTTGTGCAAAAATTATACATTTTAACGATTACATAAACATCGTATTCAGATGTATGGCAATCTCATATTATAATCTCAACAGTATATGTAGAGCTTCTCAAAAAATTATTACTATAATTGCACAATAATCAGTATAAATTCGAAAATTATTATTATTATTAAAATATGTCTGTGAAAATCCCAACATATAATAATTTATTATATATTATATATCATCACAAAACATGAAGGGACCCATACGCATATCAGAACGACAATCTATTGTGATGCACATCGTATGCTATTAGGAAATTGTCAATTGCTGCGTGACCTATATGAGTTTATGATTGACAAAAAAATTGTACCTTGTATTCCTGTCCCCGTTTATGTAATATTTTACACATTTAAAAAAAAAAACTTTCAATTCTAGATGTGTCGCTTCTATATAGTTACAATCACTGTAATCGATGGCTCACAACTACCTAACATTTTTCGAACCCTTCAGCTAACCTTCAAGTAACAACAATATATCATGGTATGAATATTTTATTTATACATTTGTATACATTTTTTAGCTGACCAACGTAAACGATAGATAGTTTTAATAGAAAGAGTTCGGTTCTCTTGACTTTAATAAGTCGAATATAAAACAATAAAATATATTTTAACTACCTAACTATAATTATTATTTATTCATCATTTTTTTATTTTAATATCTTATTATATATATTATATAAATATATAATTTACAATTCCAGATTATATACACATAATTTAAAAATTCAAGAGGTAAAATGTGAGGAGATCATATTATACAATATATTATTATTGTCACATGTATTGGATAAAGATAGCAATCGCCAAACTATTATAACAGTATTCATTATATTAATTAATAACACTTTTTTCAATATTTTTAAAAAAAATCCAATAATGCAAATGTGTTTTTTATTCATCGTGAGTATACATTTATTGTTTATAATATGTATTTTTTATTATTATTATATTAATTTATAATTTTAATTTTGATTAAAAACTCATCTACTTCAAGAATACAAATGAAAAACCAAACATATTAAAAATTATTTTCATATGCTTTAATACGTATGTCATAAAATATAATAAATTCATGACGATTTTCTTTGAATTTTTCGAAAATTCGTTTTTATTGTAATTGTTATGTTATATCCGTTTAAAGAAAACCTTGATTAACATCATTAAGTATGAAATGTTAAAAATAAAAATACGTTAAAGTTTCAGTTGCACGCAATTATACCAAACACTTAAAGAGTTTTACTCTTTGCGGTCTATTTGTTGTGTATATTTAATAAGGATAATCTATATTTTTAACTATTTGAAATCAAAATTATATTATTGTATGTAGGTAATATTCAAATGAACAATTTGGCTATTTGCAACTACATGGCTATGTCCATGTAAAGAATATAACTGATTAATCTGAAATAATTCATACACGTCTCAAGTAATTTATAAATACTCTGTCATGGACATTATCACGACACACCGTTTTGATGATCGCGAGAATGCGACCGATAGCCGGTTTGGTTACTTGTCTCGCCAACGGGTCGGCAACTTTGCCATAATTGCCATCAGCGTTACATTATTATAATTACTTTATAAGAGACTCAAATAAATTATTTCAAATCTCCACCTCAATCACCTCAACACCTGCAATATTCATTGCATATATTACTTTAATGGAATTCAAGGCTATTTATTGTATTGAGCACTGACGAACAATATTTGTTTATGCATGTTTATTTCAATATAATTTTGATACAAATTATGTTTGTATTGTCAACAATAATTGTGTATACTTTTAAAAATTATAATAATGATAATCTCTATTGTATTATTTTTCTAATTGACTATGAAATTGAATATGATATATAATTATGAATTATAACTTTATTACTAATTTTATGTTAATATAATTTTTACATTAATCACGATAGTAAAGAAATATTTTATTTTATTTTGTTTTTCTTTCTAGAACAGTGATGGTCGGCAACCCTTTTGGACTCTCGGGTCACATTAACAAAATTAAAAAGATTTCACGGACCAGACACAAATAAAAATTTTATATTCTTGAATTCTTTACTAAAAAAAAAAAAAAAAAAATTGTCTTAAAAAACTTTAAAATAATAAAATGTATAAAAAAAAATTCGTTCTAGAATTTAAAACGGGCCACCAGTTTCCGACCACTGTTTTAGAATGTAATAAGTCGTTACTATAAATCGTAAAATGAAGAAACAAAGTACATATTGTTTATTGTTTTAATATTTATATACTGTAATATGTAATTGTACAAAACAAATTTAATTTCTGTATTTTTTTTCAGAATTTGCAAATAACTTAAAATGTTAAGATGCAGGATCAACGGTTATATACAATATATTAATATGAAAATGAGTAAGTTTCTTCTCGAAGGATAAAAACAATATTTTTATAAATCATCGGTAACTTCTAAAGTCCGACTTACCTTAGAGAAAATTTGTTCAAACATTCACTGTTTATACAGTTTATTTTATTTTTAATCGATTTCATCATACACTCAACATAATTTATCACAAAAAATGTATATTTTTTATCAATTAGGTTATATTTATATCACTAAACTTAAGTGGAAATATATAACACAGTATAGAACTTTTAATAAATTGTAATACGGTAGCTATATGAAATAATTAAGAACATTTGTCATATATAAATAGGACTAAGATAGGTTTAATTATTCACAAAAAAAATGTGCCTCTAAATGTTAAGCTTTTGTAGATAGAAAAATTAATAAATGGATTTGCACATTTCCATGGCCATATATTATATTGTAATTTTATATTATTAGTTAATTGGTAATAAATATATTTGTATTATGCATAAATCGCTTGTAATTATTATTCGCCAATTTCCGATGTTCCAATAAAAAATTCTTAAATTCACTTTTCAAATTGTTTTATTCTAAACACTGAAATTGTATGGGAAGGATTGTTAGCCCTACCTCAACCTCCAACATTGAGAGATGGAGATGCCACTTTCCAATGCTTAATTTTAGGAATTAGCAATAATAATAATATGTTAACATAGATATTGGATACTAACAAAATAAATACATTTGAGAAAAACATAGCTGTCAAAAACATTAATTATTTATATTGTGTTGTATTTAGTAAATGAAAGCGTCTGATATTTTTGTTAAAATGAATCGATCAAAGAGTGGCAAGGAAAAGGTGGAATTGGTTTTAAATTTGTAAAAGGATCAACTTTTGAAATTAATTATATTTTGAATTTTAGCAGATTCCAAAAACTAAATTAGAATTTATTTAAAATTACATGAATTATTCAACGAATGGATAGTTGTATAGATAAAATATTAAATCATAAAAAAATAAATGTGTACGATATTAAATGTACACAAATTAATTATATGTAAAAAAAATATTATAAATTAAAATTGCTGAGTTGTCTACGTTGTATATTGGACTTTTTATAAATTCTGATTAAAAAAGCTTACTTAATTTCATGTCTATAATTAAATATTAGTATTATATATACATCTATAATATAATGGTTATTTGAATACGATTTTAATAGTGTAGAGTTGTATCATTGTCATTTTCTTTTCGGAAAATGTTAATACACACAAAAGACTAAACCTTTTTACATAATAGATTAGGTAAAAAGCGTTTAATTCTTTTCTATTAAAAATTAACAAAATACACAAGACACAGTAATTCGTTAATGTAACGATGTATTACTGTGTGATTAACAATGCATAATTATACTAAAAAAACATTATATAATGTTAAAATCCCCTTTTTTAAATTTATTTTTATTTTTTGTTTTTGTTACTAGTGTATTATCTAACTGGCAATAAAAGAAATCCATATTTTTATTAATTTGGGAGTATGTGACGTTTCAGTTATTGAATTGTAGCCAAGAAATTGGTAAAGTATCAGTTAAATAAAACATAATATTAGAATGAAGTTGTATTTACATAATTTACTACGATTAATATGACCTACGGTTATTGGGTAATAAGATATACATTTTAAATACGATTTTAATACATTTTGATAGCATATTTAACCATTTAAAATTGAGTTTATGTATTAAAACAAAGTGAGTACTTACGTAAGAAACTTGGGTTGAATTGATACTTGCAGGTATGTGGTAGACTTGATTTCCACTCAACCTTGCAAGCTGTCAAATAATATTACAATTTTATATTTAATAGAATAATAGTAAATTATAATATTTATAAACAATTTTCAAAGCTATGAACGTCCATAAAAAGAATCTACAATAATAAATATTGTATAAATGTATTTCAAATAGAAAAAAAAATCTTTTTTATTCTTGATCCAGCATCAACTACAAAGTTATAAGCTTAAAATACCAAAAAAAAAAAAAAATAATAATAAAGAATATCAAACTATAAATATTAATAGAGTTAAGAAAATAAAATATAATAAATAAATATTTATTAATATAAAAATAAGAATTTTACATTGATTCTTGTTTGGTTTATACTCGTATAGGTAGGTTATTCAAAATTTAAAAGTTTTCTTTGGTTCAGCGTGGTTTCAGAAATGAATAAGAAGGTATTTTGGTATAATGATTATGAACAGAATAATAAGTTTCGTCGTAACTACAGTCGACATTTTAAGTCTGACTGAAGTCTTAAAATGTATTTTAAATAATCTAGCTGAAAAATTTATAATCCTATTCTAGCTACCATGACTGAGCGCATAGTTTAGAAAGGTTATTTTTAAATTATTTTTTACGAAAAAAAAACATTTATTTTATTAGAATATTATAATGGAAAATAAGAAAACTACGATTTGTTCGATTAGATTGTATAAAGTCTCAGTGGATTTTACGTGGGGTCACAATTTAATTATTATTTTAATTATTTATTAAAACAGATACGCGTCGTCATTTGTAAAATCTTACGTGTAGTTATCGAATTATCCACCAGGTTTAAAGCAATTGAAGCAAGTAGCTTTTATGCATGACAGTTGTATTATTTTTGGATAACCGAGAACAATTTTAATAACGCTGGTCAAAGGACAATGCACTTCGTCTCCGTCTGAGAGAAATACGCTGAGTAAACACACCCTTTGTCTTTTCTATTTCTAAACATGACGTAATAATTATAAAATATATTGTTTTAAACCGGCGATGTATAAATGTATTTTACCCAACGGTTTTACACAATATACATATTGCATAAATAGTATATAGGTATATGTAGACCACCCGCATTGGTTTCGTGCAAGTAAGCACCGAGACTTCGAAATAATTATAGTTGGTGAATTCCGTCCAGTGCTCCTTTTGCCACCCTAGAAGGCTTTTGTTTGCAGTAGGAGAGAAAATTGAACGATATTTATTTTGTCTAATAAAACTGATTAATTAAAAATAAATACGGTTAAAGAAAAAATACACTTCATTATTTTGTACTTGTTAAATACTAAATTATAGAATATTTCAATGTAACAAAATTTCAATAATTTTTGGTGAAATGTAAATCTAGCAGAAAAAAGTTAAGTTCTACAAAAAAAAAAAAAAGATTAAACAGTTAATGAACCGACAGCTCGTCGACTACCTGTACACTATCCTTCGTCTCAAGATTCCTGATTACGTCAAAATATTTTGATCGATTTTCTTTTGACAATTGACCGGTACATTATGTTTTTATGATCGACAATGTGTGAAACTCTCTGGCGAGTGAAATAATGAAATGTACACGCTCGGAAAGCTAGAATAGTATTTCTGTAACGATCTGCCATTTAGAAGGTAAAGTTATCCGATCACAAACCTCGATACGACGATTTGCTAACCACGAATTACTCTATAAATAGAATATGTATAATTATCCGGTAATATTAACAACCGCGGATAGTTTAAAATACTTAACTTCAAACAGTTCAAGCAGATGTCACGGTGTAACTCGGTTGTTGAGTTCAATTGTACGCATCTTTAATACTGTGTCGGTGGAAGAATTATTCCTAAATAATTAGAAATAGCTAAAATCCATTGCAATACGATTAGCTACGTACCCGGTAGGCATATCCACGATATAGGTTAAAGACTATCCGGCACTGGGGTATTGAATAATTATGGTACAACGCGTTTCCGCGCATCTGTCTAATCATATTTGTAGTAATCACTACATTTTTAATAAGAAATTATAGTTATTTATTTTATGCTACTATATAATGCTATGCTGAATATTATATTGATTTGTGAAATAAAAATATTAAAAACCACGTAAAATTAAATTCTGTTGCTAAACGCTTGAAAAATGTGACTTCTCTGCAACTGTTTTAATTGAACATCTACGATACATTATCCTGTAGGTGCTCATCACAGTTTTAATACGGATCATGAACCATTGTGGTTGTGACATTTACATACTATCATTCAATACAACGTTTTTCAATTCGTACGTTTTTTACGCGCTGCTTGTAAAAAAAAAAAAATGAAAAAAATACATTCATTATTGCTAACTCTATACGACGTGGTACATTACAGCATCGCCTACTCCGACACTACCTGAATATAATATTTTTTTACATAACATGTTATTATATGTATATACTTGCGGGAGACGTTGACAAATTGTGTGGCACGTGCCGACGGGGGCTGTTCGATATTATATACGATCTCGGAGTGCTGCTGAAATATGTAATTTAATTCGTTGTCGAGGTGGTCTTTATATTGTACGTTGCATCGTCGTCGAAATCGTCATATTTGTATATTTGTATGTAATACATTTTTGTATAAAAATATAGTGAACAACCTAAATTGCGATTAGATAGAAATTTATTAAGTGAAATTTGGTAGAACCTCATCCGTCTTGAATCTTTATAGCACACGGCGCACAATTGTCCTGCCAAAACGATCAAATCCCAGACAGTTTGCTAAACGTGAGCTATTTTTCGTTATAAAATCAAACAACAATAATATAATAAAACTTATCAATATAATCAAATATTAATCAATATCAAATCGTTTCATTTCTGTTCAATAAAATACATAATATATATAAAGTTCAAAAGTAACGTTAATTTAAAACTGTGTTTTAACACAACCCGTACGCTGAGGCATCATTGAATATTACATTTCTTATTTAGTTCTTTTGATAATAATAAGTGATTATTTTAAATCTAACATTTTAGATTTACAATATTATGGTTTTCAATTTTTTTTTTTTTTGTAAGTAGAATAAGAAAATTGTCTATTACTATCATATAATTTTTATATAATCATAATGTTATCACGTTTACTATTATAATATACGTTTTACAAAAAAAATATCGGTATTGTTTGAATATACCGATTATAAAAATGACTGGTGATATTATTAAAGTCTTATAGTTTATAAAATATTATGTAATTGTAACACTAAAGCGATATTAACCAATTCTGAATTAATCATATTGAGTAATCAAGTATTTATTAAGAATTTTCATTTATTTATACGGTTTTCTTTTGGAAACCAAAAAAAATTAAAAAAAATTATTTTGTGTGTATTTATAATTATTTATAACAACAAAAATGTGCGTTGGTACCTGTTGCTTAGATTTTTGACATTTTTGTTTTTAAATACATAAAAAGTGGTAAAAAAAACCTTGAATGTTTCAAATATCACATGTGGAGTCGGTTTTCAAATATACTTCTTGGATTAGCTTATTCTTAGAACTGCGTCATGTCGTATTAAACATAAACAATCTCTTTCCCACTATTAAAAATATAAAAGACAAACAAACAAACAATTTCCATTAATACTACAGCCTGTATAAACCACTTATGGCGAGAGAACTAAAAAGCAACAAAAAAAGTGGCAAAGAAATGGTCCTGGAAACAAAAAAAAATTCAATAAAAACACGAGAAGAGGAAAAATATGAATCAAATAGTACATGTTTTTTTTTTTTTTTTTTGAAAAAATATAAGATATTTACTGTACAAATTATTTGAATCTGTGTAAAACCTAAACTTGATGATTCTTCACTTAACACAAGTATTATATTTAAAATTATTACCATTTTTGAGAATATTGTTTACATAATTTTAAGACATAATTATATTTTCAAAAAAAAAAAAAAAAAACTATTATATTTTTCATTATTTTCTATTATTTTTATTTTTTATTAAATTTTGTACTTTTTTAAATTACATTATGTATTTATTTTTTCAAAAATGTTAATATTTTTCGTGATATTGAAAATGTACCTACTGTTAAAAGGTTTATTATTGTACTATAATGTATACATTTAAAGGTGAATGAGAATAAAGTGCTATACAGTAATTCGTACAGTTTTTTTTCAAAAATGAATGATATAACATTTGTCATATATTAAATTAGTTGTAGTTATGTTATTTTAAAATTTTGAAATAATAATTTACTGTGATCAAAAATTAAATTTAACTTAATTGTATAAAATTATATGTAAAATAATGTTAACATCTTACTACTATGTTGTTAACGACTATGTGCCTATAGATATTTAATAGATAAATAAATGTAGTTTAAAATAATTAATTAATTAATATTTGAAATAAATATTAAGTATTTTTTTTTTCTTACAATATTTGTTATATTAGTAAATTAAATAATATTTACTTGTTAACTGCCGGCATATTTTATATATTATAAATTACGTGATAGTATTGGTTTTAAAATTATATCTTATATACCTGTGTAGTTTATTTTTTTTGGCTGTAGAACAACGGTCTCCAAAAGTTTCAAGTACCTATTATTGATCGGTTGAAAATTGAGTCTTGTTGGTATTTTAGTGAAGTATTCTTTCAATGTTGTTTTTATCGACCATATAAGAAAAAAACTGTGAATAGCCATTGAAATATTTTAAAAATATGTCCACAAGAACATAGGTTAGGTCATAACAACCTTTGTGTAATACTCGGATATTGTTATAATATATAATATAAGCTTAATTTATTTAGTTTATCTTTTTAAGATTATAATTTAACCAATTATTGATATTTTTAATATGATATTGATTAAATTACCAAATTTCCAAAATATTGGCTTACGAAACTTCATTAAGAAATATAAATTCAAACAAACGAATAAATATTAAACTGTAAATTATAATTATTACTCAATATTATATATTTTGTAATCTTTTTTATTATTTAATTATTATCTATACCTATAAATAATATTAATATTACTTAATAGTTGTTAACTCGCTTAAATTAATTTTTTGCGCTAAAATTCCATAAAACACGATATATTTTTCCCATATGATTAAACAATTTAGACTAAGTTAGGTAGAGTTTACAACATTTTAATTTAATGAAATAAATTTTGTTTTTTTAACACTTTCAAGTTTTTGAATAGTATCACTTATAATAATAGAATCAATATAATTTGTATTGTTATTTACATTTTCTTAGTATCAATGATATGATAGATTTTTTAATTTTTAGTTGAGATTTTGGCTGTATTATTATTTTGTACAGTGATAATTTATTACATTTTACTTGAAAAACATCACATTATTTTAATATTGTTGCTCAAATAGAACAAAAAATTGAATTATAAGAATATTGAGAAGCACTTATGGGTATACGTGATTTCAAATCATCATTATACTTTTTATCCATAACATAATAATGCTAGAAAACCATTTCGTTTCAAGCATAACACGGTTATTATATTTTCTGAGTATTATTTGAAAATATTGGTTATTCATATTTAAATAATAACTTATTTGAGTCTATAAATAGTTAAAAAAAAAAAAAAAAAAATACATTTTCTAGCATATCCATCGTAGATACTATACTCGTATTACTACGATTTGTTGAATTCCTATTCACGAGCTTTTAACGCATTTACATAGGTTTTACAATGCGTGTTATTAAAAAATATATATTTTGAAGAGCAATTTACTTTGATAACATTATGAAGGGTTATTAAATATTGCATATTATAGTATAATATTCGTACAACAACTAAAAAGTGTCGAGACTTGCTAACGCCCATTTATTATATGAAATGGTCGGCATATTTTAATAACGTTACATTTAATAATAAAAATAAATACATACAATAAAGTAAAATAAATAAATAAGGTCATATTGTATACGCAACGAACACAAACCATAATATGAACTAATATTGATATAATTTATATTTATTTTATAACGGAAAATGAACCTTATTGCTTCTGTGTTAAAGTTATCACTTTGTCGTAACTCATCCAAAACAAAAAAAAACTCTTAAACCATATATATACTATGCATGAACCTGCTGAATATTATTTTATTACATACTATAATATATAATTTAAATCACTTGGTCATGTTATGAGGAGAGTGACCTGTATGTGTTGTTTTCGTATTGTATATGTACAATAGAGACAATTTATGAATTTACTAATTGTTAAATTTCTCGGCGAGATTGTGGTCTAGAGTATCTCGGTAGCTTTTATTATTATTTTAATTTTTAATTAAATTATGATAGTTTTAACATTTATAGAACTCTCCGAATTACCGTAGATAATAATCTTCTTTCACCTTTTTATAATCGGTCGATTAACTGTATTATTAAAAATATTATAGTAAAATGGTTTATCGTTAATATAAAATTTGTAATGTTATGTTTGTAAAATGGGGACAAGACGTGTCATGTTCGCACCGTCCTCGTAAATATTAGTAAAATATTCATTAGTCGCTAAATTATACATATAATCCCAATAATATTGCTAAGATACCATTTGACAATATAAATGTATGTGTTAGTCGATAAATCATTTCCTAATGTCTTGTGACGTGATAAGACTGTAATAACTTTATAAAAGTGATTAAATATTTTATTATTGACATACTATAATTAGTTATATTTCATATGCTTGTATTACCGATCCGAAGATAGAAAAGCTATTTAAAATATATAAATATAAAATACGTTTGTGATATTGTGTTTTTGTTTGAACTGTTGTATAATAACAGAAGGGTTATTCGTTTTTCAATACATATAGATAGCACACCTATTTGTATTTAACAGTAATATATGTTATATATTAAAATGAAAGTAATAAGAATTGGTTTGTGGAAACATAAAACATAGCGAAAATTTCTTGTTATTTGATAACATTATAATACCTGATATTATTATACTAAATAATGATAATAATAATAACAAATAAAAAATAAAAATGGTATGATTAATAGCTTACTACAACATTATTATTATTGTTATAGCTTCAAACGATATATCTTTATTAACGTGAATTCAGTTTGAAAAAATAAATCAAAATTGGATGTAATTATATATAAAAAAATAAAAAATATAAGCTTTATATTTATAGTATTTTTATAGTACGATACCGAATGCATTTATGCTTTAGTTATTTATTGGAAAGTTCCGTAGTTGTATATCTTATCGTCAACGTAACAATTATTTACAATTCATTAATATCATTTATTTTAGTCTCACGTTAGAAGTTAATATTAAAGGCATATTAAATATATCAGGTAGATGTAAAAAAATATAAAGATTAACTATTTTGCTATTTTTTATTTTTTTTTTAAATCTGTCCTTAGTACATTTCAAGTTAAAAAACACTTATCCTGTATGTACATTGAAAAAATACGAAACCGACGGACTAAAAACTTTTGACAAAACCTAAATGATTTGGGTGAAAAACAAATCCCGTACAACTTTATTGCAGGTAATCAATCGTTATATAAAATGAAACAATATAGGTAATATCAGTACTTATTAAGATTTGGGTAAGAAGTTTAATAAAATGTCATAAAATTAAAACAAATTTTTATTGCTTGAAAATTAGTAGTAACTTGATTACTATTACCTAATGTATAGTCATTTATTAACCTATAAAAAAAAAAGTCGATTTATACCCTACATGAATTCAAACTCTTAGAAATTCTAATCATTTTTTTTTCAATTTTATTATTTTCATTATCCGTCACACGTATTTATGTTAAAAATAGTGTGAAGTGTACCTTGTTATTATATTGAACATTATGATAAATTTATTAAATTTTAATGCAATGTTAAATCATTATTGCATAATAAAACGATTATGATCGGAAACAATGTATACAATTTTATTTCTCAGGATGTTCTATAATTTATTTATATTGTTGGGTATTAGTAAGATGGAAATTGTATTTGATTTTACCAAAAGCTTAGCATTTAAAATAATTATCAAAATATTATATATTTACATCATAATATTTATTATCTTTGTTATTAACTTATAATTTCATAGTTACATACCATAAAATGGTGCTTATATATTCATGCTATAAATAGTCTAACTGATTTATTTATTTTTTTTTTTACTTAGTAAATAATAATAATAATATGTCTAATTGTCAAAAGTTTTAGGTTCCTACACATTTTGTTTTTGAATTATAATGAAATAATATTTTTATAACGAAAAATTCATACAAAAAAATCTTACATTAAATAGTCAACTTATTGTTTCAATATTATCGTTCGTGAAAATTTTCAATTATTTACAATTATTCTTTTTAAATTAAAACCAAATAACAAAATCATTTCTATCAAAAATGTGTACCTATTTCGTAACTTAATCTCCGGTTTTTTGTAATTTTAAGTTTTTCTCGGTTGTTTAAAAAGTATATAGACCCACACCCCATAGAGTAATGTATATGTCTAACTTTTTATAGAGAACCAATTTTAAGTTGACGATCATAACAGTTTTACTGCTTCCAAAGGTGACGACAGTCATATACAATTAAATTAAAAACACATTGTCGTAAAATGAATAGATAGGTATGCAATGTTTGTTTTTCCACTCAGAATAGAATCGTTTAGATGATTAGTAATTTATACACGAATACAGAACAACAATCATATTATTATGCATATGATACAGTGGCATATATCACACATATTATGTAAGCGTATAAGAAATTATTATGCATTAAAGCGATCGTGATAGTGTACGTGTTATTGAACACAATTTATTGTATAGGTACGAAAACACGTCTTACAAGTTATATGTTATATTATTAATGTAACTGTATAATATATTGTGTTTATAAGAAGTATAATGTGTTTATATTTTGTAGTAAATTATTTTGCTTTTAACAAGTACCGCGTATATCATTTTATTATTGTTATTTATGGAACATAAACATTGATTTCACACATGTACGTAATTTTATGAATAATAAACGAACCATTAACTACAATAAAAAAAAAAAACAAATTTGAAATGTATAATAGTCCCTAAGTAAAAAATAAATATATTATACCGTTTTTTCAGATACTCAGAATAAATGTATCATAATTATTATTAATTATACGTTGTCGATTTCCTATCGAATCACCACCAGCTGCATGTATAACACGAGCGGAATAATAATTTTCAAAACATATTAAATTATTAATACTGTGTTCAAAAAGCATGTACGCATCCGTATCGTAATAAACACGTATATGTCACTATTCTATCCATATAACTCGTATATTCAACAATAATTAGTCGAGAACAATCACACCTGTACAAAAATACTAATTCGGATTGGTCATAATTTATGGTGTACGACGATTCGGACGTTTCGGCGACGAGGATTGGGTGATTTAACAACAATGTACTCCACTAGGCTGCTATAATGATACAATAATATTGAACACATTCAAACAACAAACATGATTTTTGTTTTCCGAAATAATAATAACGTGCTATATACACGTATAAAGGTTGAGAGATATAGAAATAATCTAGAGTATTGTTTGCTTAGGGTACACTGAAGTCATAAAAAAAAAAGAAGGTTAAACGGAGAATGATGGTCATATTTCGTTCCTCAAAATCGTCGTTATAGTAATATAGACATCAACAGACCGTATAAAGTTGTCACCGTGTATGCGATTCATCCTAAAGATATTTCTATGGATGAAAAATTGTTTCTACTCAAAAAACTCGTTTGCAGGACTTGCTCGCATTTCAACTGGTTAATAATGTGGTTTCATTCCCTATCCTTAATTATTTTCAATATACACTTCCCTGAAATGTTTTCAAACAAACATTTTGTAAACAAGTTAATATTATTATTATTGTACATACACTTAAACTTCATTGAATTGAGTGTTTCTTATAATAATAATATGCCAATAAATTACGATTATTATTATTATTATTATTATAACACGGTACTTCATCATTGCAATATTTTTTATGAAAACTTTTTTTTCATTGTTATTTCAAAACCTTTTTTAATATGAGACTGACCATTTAGCAGTTGCGGAAAATAAACTTTGTTATGATTTATTTATCGATTTTAATATTAAATGGTTTTTTGACGGAAAGTAGTTTACAGTTTAAATACGTACCGACAACACGCGTTATATAATACGATTTATCTGTTTAATTATTATTGCTTACGGAATTTGTGGAAAAAACAAAAAAGTAAATAAAATATACTAAAATATTAACTGAACCTAACCTAACCTTGGAGTATATAGTATAATATAAGTATTAACATCTATATTGGAGATTAATAAAAAAAAAAAAACATGGTATGAATATAATTGAAATTATACTAATAATATTTATGGCTCAAAACAATATACGATCAATGCTCAAGATCATACTTTATAAATTACTCCTTATATATTAGACAATTATTGTAGAAATATAAATACACATTGTGTTCGTTATCAACATAAGTACAACATAAGACTCTAACCTAACCATTTTAAATGCATACTTTTGAAAAAAACCAAAAACTAAAAATGTAATAATATATTTAATTTAGAATTAAAATGATACATTTACATGTAAAAACCAACAATTTATATAAATATAAAATAGTCAATTATATAGTCACAGATTTTTGTACGTTTGTTTATGTTTTCAGTGAAGTATTTTTTCAAAAAATATTTTATAAACCGTATAAGTCATATAAATGTATGCTTTAACACGTCCTTGCATCATTTGATTTGCAATAAGCACCGAAGATTTAATCATCATAGTTAACGAATAATTAATTGTCATATCTTCAAATAATATTCAATTATTATGGTAATTAATATTTTTAGAAAATCAATAACTATGTTTGAAAAATAATGTATTTTATATTATTTTATTATAATATGTTTGTTAATGGGTTTATCGCAAATATAGTCTATATGACATTTAATATAATATACAAGAAATAATAAATTCCAAAATGCACAATCGATTTCGATTAAAGTATAACACCCGACTGCCGATCGGGTTTCTGGTACAATATATTACCGATTTAACGCAAATAGGGTGTAACCCACGAGTAGTTGTCACTTATTGTACGTTTACACTACTAAAGTACCGTCGCGTCTACGAATAGCACGTACTGTACCCACTATGATATATCCACTGACGTTTTATTTATTGTATATAATATTCCGGTCGTGGTTCGGGTGGAAACGGTGTACAAAATTAAATCACTTTTTGCGGGAAAAACACAAATAAAATAAAAACAAACAATAAGAATAAACGTTTGAACGCGTTTACATATGGACGGGTAGGTATCTTCCTAGCTCGGTGATGACGTCCACATATATCTATATAACATGTATAGGTGTGTGCAGTATTGTAGTGCTTACTTTTTATTTGCATTGTATTTTGACCACAAATCCTCAAATGCACTAGAGAATGAGGAATAACAATTTTGCATTTATGTTCACTTAAATCAATATATCATTTCGATAAATCCGCGAAATTCCGCACACAACGAGTCCGAACCAGTGATGTGATTAAGGAGCGTGTAGTTGCGGTCTGGTTAACAGAACCATCACGCAACGGAGATTTTGAATGTTTAAACGCTTTACAAAAATAAGACACGTATGTCCGTCGCACGCCCATTTCTATCTCCGTCATTGTGGACCACATGGCGACGATTTATAATCCTTTAGAATCGTAATTATTTTTGTACATTATAGATTCGGATTCCCGGAAAAAATGCACGTCGAAAGTCCATATACTTGGAAGTATTTATATTATAATGTATAAAGGTATATACATTTTGCGACACTCCATTTATGGAAAAATAAATATATAAGATAATATTATAATCGAGAATGTTACAGAGAAAGTATAATACAATTCATATTTTTTTTAATTTCGGAAACATACAAAATGCTTCTCCAAATTGTTCAGCACTGTATGTTCTCGTATAACTATAAAACCAATATCTACCCGAGCACGGTCCAATTTTTTTGCATAAGACGTATGAAATTTGTGTAAAAGTAAAAGTATTTGATTATTAAATTATATTTCTTATCATCGAAATCAAAACAGCCCTACTTAAGTTTATATTAATGAGTTTAACGAAAACAAATTATTTACATGTTAAATATGTACATCACAAAACTTATGGTGGGTTCTATAGTAACTCAAAAATGAACATCATTATGTTGCCCACCTAACCGACCATTAACATGCATAAAATGTAATATTACAACGTTTCGCATTTAAATCGTGATTGTTATATGATGTATGCCAATACAATGCTGTTTTGAAGTCAAAATTAATAATTTTATAACTATAGTATACACATTCTTAAGTTGCATGTATCAAAGTTATTTATGTTTCGATACAGATAATTATAAAAGCTGAAAATGCGACAACGTATCGTACAAAATATTAATTTTGTCAAAAGTTTTCTAATGAATAACGACGACGACACCGTAAATCAATATTTTACACGCTCGTGAACCTATGATATATTATTATTTGTCAAAATTAAACGTATTTTATGTGCGTACATTACATACAGAGTGATTATTTTAACAAATATTATCTTGAAAAGTATAACGTTTTAAAAACATATTTTTTTTTTTTACAGGATTTGAATCTATTATAAATTATGAAATTAAAAATCCAAGTTAAAATACAAAACAGTAAGAAACTTAAAAAATAACAGTCAAAAATATAATGTTATTTTTTAATGACTTAAAACTTAAGTAATACAAATATTTTTTATAAACATCTAATTTTTTTCGAGGTAATGATTGTTTACTTAAAAAAAAAATCATCATGTATTTTAAATAAGAACTTTGTTTTGTTGAAACTTTTGTACACTAACTGAACTTTTGTCAACTTGCTATATATTTGACGGGATAGGTTTTTTTTTGTACAAAACTTTTACAGGCCTTAAGCAACGTAAAAAATGATTTTCCTATATGAACATATTATTATAATATATTACTATAATATAATGATTACTTATTGCATAGTAAAACTGCAAAGTTCATACAAGTACATACAGAATAACATCAGTTATAAAAATTTTAAATCTATAACATTTAATGAGATATAAACACAAAACAAAAATACATATTATAATTGAATCTAGAATTAATAATTTTGAAAGTCAAATAGGCACAAAAAGCAATATATATATATATTATTATGTTTTGATATACCTTACTATAAAATAATACCGTTTTGTCGTTAATAGAAATGTCATTTCATAATAATGTTATTTTTGTGATATTATCATGTCATTATTTCAATTGTATTATAATTATACAATATAAATATTTAATAATGTATTACAATGTACATACTATTATAATATTATAATAGTAACAAGTCATGGTCCTGTACGCTCAAAAGCATCAATATTGCATATTCAATGCGCCGTGTTAATGTTTTAATATTTTATTAATAATAATTGTATTATTGTCTTGTGGATACATCTGAGTGTAATGTTTAGTCATTTATAAGTTTGAAATATTTTACAAAATCGTGCAGAATGTATATATACATATATATCATACTTCAATTATTCAGAGAATAAAATTAAATTTGCTTTATGTGGAAATATCAGTTATGTTTAGTATAATATATCAGCAGTATGTATTAAATGTTCAAGAGGAAATTTTCATACTCTGTATTAGTAAACTGCAAAAACAAATTAAAATAATTTAGATTTGGTTATAAATAATAAATACTATTCATGTATTATTTTAATGTGCATTATTAAATAATATAAATACGAAATGTGAATTATTATATATGATATAAATCGTATGGAATACGTTATATACAGGTTTCCATAATATTCAAATAGAACAATCACTTCCAAGAATTAATTTAAATTTGAAAATGTGGCTTAATTTATATCTTATAATATAAATCATGTACTTTATATTTTTAATTGTATTTCACCTTGTTGTTTTTAAATTGAATGTGTGGTTATGATATTTTAATACAATTTTAGTTTTAGTTTTAATATAGTTATAACATTAATAATATTAATTACAACAAATCTATATTGAATTTTTTCAAAATGCATATAAGTAAATTAATTTTCTATGTCATCTAATTTATTATTGCCTTTTGTTTCTACTTTTTAATGACTAATGGCTAATAAACATGCAGTGTAATTAATAAATAAAAATTAATTTTATAAAAAAAAATAATCTATAATTAATAATAATATTTTACTTGATATTTATAGATCAATAAAATATCAATATATTTCGTTATTGATTAAACGTCATCTCAGTAAAATTATTGATAAACGAATATGAAGTTTAAAAATTGTTATTATATTTGGGACACTAAAGAAGAAAAAAAATATTAATTTTCAATAATAAAAAAGAATATGTAAAACTTTTGGTATTTAAAATATTTAAAACTTCTTAAAAGTTTTTATAACGAATAATGAATAATTTTATTCACTGAACTATATTAAAATTAATGGAAATAAAAATTAAGTTAATAAAAGTGCACTTCAATACAAAAAGAAAACTTTAATTTTATTGCTATTTTCTTCTATATGATCCCAAGTAATATAATTTACCTGTTATTTTTAATAATTATTCTCTTTAATATCTCAATGACTTTCATTTGTATAAATGGTAATTTTTATACCTAAAATAGTTGTAATAAGATTGTTCTTCAAACATGAAATTGATAATTAGGTTATAACGCGTTTTAGGAATTAAATTATTTTAATAATTATCATAAGTTTAAATATCACAAAAACAAATTTAAAAAAAAATACAAAGTATAGATCTTTTCTTATTTTGAAACATTGATAGTGTGTTTATATATTATCATATATTACGATTATGTTTAAAATAATATTACCTATAATTGTAATGAATCAATTAATACATGTATTCCGAAATATATTTGGAAAGAAGATCAATTTTTAAAATCCTGATTTTTTAAGACACCACAATACTGACGATTAGTTTAAAACGTCCAAGCATAAAATGTATCTACACGTCACTATATTAAATGTGTTCATTTTGAGTCATTGGAGGTTCGAGTGAAGAATAAACCAGTTGTTAAATTTGGACAAAGAATAACGACAGTAAACAATTACAAAAAAAAAAAAAAAAATGGAGGAGAAGCACATATATATGTGTCCGTAACAGGTCTTACGTTGTCGTGACCAGTAAATCATAACAAAATAAAATATTGAGCATCACTCACCCGAGGCGTGGTTGAACGCTCAAGGAGGCTCAAGAATACCGATCCCGACTAGGCAGGGCTACCACCGCTAACTGTTCGTCCAAGAACGGTAGACGCATACTGAAGGCACCACCCGTATACGTACTATGTTATCACGATTACAAGTTTATAAGTTTTGCTATTGAAAATCGGTATTGCGATCACGAGACGAGGACGTTTGCTTTTTTTTGTTTTTGCTTTTATTCGCCTCTCGTCGAGACGCGCACTCCTCCGCGAAATTACCGAAAACACACGGTCGACGCACTCAAATGCTATGTATTTATTGAACTTATATACGTGACTACTTGCTCAATAGGCGGGTACGTACTCATTCGTGTGATTAGAGGTACAGCGCGGTCGGGGGATAACGAGTCCGTCGACGAACACGCGCGAGTCACCCCGCCCCCCGGTCCGGAAAAACTGGTCGTTTTACGGCGGCGTATGAACGACGACTGATGCGAACGGACAAGCGGCGGCAACGGTGGTAACGGTGACAGTCGTGTAGTCTCGCCCGCCGCCAACGTCAAATCTCGCGCGCGCCTCCCCGCGGGCGAGTCCTGAAAATGACCATCGTGGCGTCACGCCACCGTAATAATAATAATACCATTAAAACGCCGAGACAACTGCAGCTGCTATTGCTCGACCTCCGACCCCCGTCACTCGGACGCGGATATTATTAATAATCGCACGGCGGTGATGATGGCCAGAAATTTAATTATTTAAATTACCGGACACGCGTTTTGTCGTCGTCGTCGAATATTATCGTTTTCGTCAAACGACCACCACTACCGCATCATAACCTAACCGTGACCACTATAATATCTATAATTCCACACATAACGAATCGTCGTATGATTATCTTGTTCAATGTGACATATTCCCCGACGTCATATATATTAAAATTACCCTCATGAATGTAACTCGTTGCATGGTTACGACGACAGATGGTGATAACTGATAATGCATACGTCTTATTTATTGCAAAAGTTTACAAAGGTATTGGAACTGTGTTACTACATAATATCATGTTAAATTTCGAATCACATAAGAGCAACGATTCAAAGGGACCTGATTCTTAGATCCCCAATTTTGAAACCAGATATCGCATGATTCATGTCATTTATAATACATCGATGTTAACATTGAACATGCAATATAAATAAGTTATTAATCATTTTGTAATTATCAAAATAATACTGTTGGATTTACGGTTAAGAAATGTCGACATAATACGAGTATGGTCGTGATTCGTAAAACTAATTATCAATATCGAAACTTTCAAAAAATATACATTGTTTTTTATTAAAATAATCATTTATTAAAAATATTTAATTACAAGTATTTTGAAAACATTACGGCTGCTTTATCTTCTATTAGCAAAGCTTGAGTTGAAGGTAGACAGTTATGTTCTTAAAATGTACACACTTTATACTTTTATAATGAAGTACAAACTATATAAAAATAATGACAAAATACAAAGTAATTTATCGAGTTTACAATTTAGATATAAAAAAAACTAATAAAAATGCATTTATAATAATATTATTTTATTTACTCTATGATATTTTTTGAAATTATTATTTAAATAATTAAATTGTGAAGGTCTGAATTAATCAAAAAATTGCTGACCTATACCTTTTTTTTGTATAATTTACATTTATGTTTAAATTAAAATGTCTTAAAGACTCACGTTTACTTATATATGAATTAAGTTTAGAGTGATTGTTTGATATAAATGATAAAGAATATTTTGTATACAACAAATTAAAAAGGAAGTACAAACATATATCTTTTAAATTAAATATAATAACATACATTACCTAATATTTCTAAATAGTCACTACAAATTCTTTATGCAGGTTTATTTCCGAAACATTATAAGGGACACGTCATACTAAACTCTGATGAGATATCGTCACATACGTGATCTGTAGGATTAAAATAACTTACTTGGGTATTAAACATTTATCCTGATTATTAGACCATTTATGAATTATGATAGGGAAAAAGTAGAAAGTAGTAAAAAAATTCTTTTATTTTAGCTGTAATATTACCTATCTATATGTTTTTTTCTTTTTTGAGTGAGCTTGCTTGTCTGTCATTATTTTTAAGATCTATACAAATGTAAGTTAAACTTAAATTTATTATTGAGTCACTAGAAGACCTCCTTCCTCACGTATACCATTGTTTTTTTTTTTTCTATATAATGTATCTAATATATTTATTATGCATTGAAGTATATTAAGTATAGACCGTGAATACTTTTTTTGATAAAAAAAAATTTAATTTAAAAGTGATTTCTGATAGATAATTTTGATCTTGTATTTATTTTGGGGGCAAAACTACATAAACATTAAATAAATATAAAAGATTCATAAAAGTAGAGGCTGATATCTCGTCTTCACTCAAAATCTTTTATCGTATGCAGTTATGTATATATATATATACATATACACACACACAATACATTTAACACACCCATTACCTACTCAACGTTGAAGTACATTCAAAATTTACTACTTCAGAACAACTACCTTAAATTTGTTATTATTACAGATCATATATAATATTTTTATTTATGTATATACGAATATATTAAATATTTCAAATTAATTTAAAAATCTTAATGATTTTTGTATAAGCTAAAGTAAAAGTATAGTTTGTCCTGATGGCAGAAGCTTTCTATTGTTAATATTGTTGCTAAAATAATGTTACAATTAAATCATCTATAAATATAAATTTTAAATAAATAATTATTATAATACAATTGCCCAATAATAAAACTAAGTTTCAGAGTTATTATAGCACTTTAAGCACTTTAGCATTTTAAGAAGAGTCGATATTATTTTTTTATTTACAAGAAAGTTATATATTCATAATTATTTTTATGACATTTATAAATATTATAGTTTAATAGTTAATTGTTCAATCATTTTATGTATCATAACATATCGCCATTGGTACATTCAGTGTAATATAATAATATATCAACGTTTATATTTCTACGTTTATTATTCTGTTACATAGATGATATTAAATATATTTAAATAAAGATAACTATGAATTATGATTTGTTATAGACTCAACACAATAATAATAACGTTATAAAATAAACTGCGTGATTTACCAAGCACGCTCACCCTTCATTTTTCATTTAATAATGACTTTGCTCAAATTTTGATTCGTAGTATTTTTAAGTTTATTTAAAAATCATGTATTAAATACTTTGATTTATTTATATTTTTAAGTTTTAAACAGTGTTCTGTGGAGATATAAACGTTATTTTTTCTAACCTTCTTCACTCCGGTTTGTTAAGCGGATGATTTATTGAATATTTTGTTGTATCCAAATCAAAATGTGAATAAATAGTTTCTAGGTTATTATTAATAACTTATTACCCTTTTTATATAAATTTAGGAAAATTAATAGACTATAATTTTTTTTTTACTAATTATAAAATATATTATGTAATATTGAATCTAATCCTTACTCTTCCATTTTTTTTTCAAATTATATAATATTGATATATTGATATCAATTACTATAATTTTCATATCATAATAGTAACTATATCATTCAAATCTATAGTATTATGAACCTATTATCTTTGATACACATAGTAAAATAGCTCAGGTACTATTTGTTTGAATTTAAATTTAGATACATCAACATTTTCAAAAATGTAATCTGATTAATAGTTTACGAGAAAAATAATTTTGATTATCATTTGAAAAAATTAAAACACTTCTTAATTTGTATAAAATTCTAATTATTTGAAAGTAATATAGTCCTTAAATCAACTTAAAAATTCCCAAATAAACATTAATACAGTTTGTATCAAATGTAAACTGTAGTTGATGGAAGCAAGTGACCATGAAGCATAGTATTTATATCTTTAAATACGTATCTTAGAAAATTATTATTTTATAATATTTTATGTAATACTAATAAATCATATAGGCATTATAATATACGTAATATAATAATAGTATTTTATAGGTAAGTTGTTTTTAACTTAGTCCATAGTAATATAGTTGTCTAACGAAAAATAGTTGCTTCAAAATTAAATTGAATTTTACCCCGATATACATTTATTTTGGAACTTATATTTTCTTTTAATTATTTGTTTTTCCATCGTAGTATAATATATTACATAAGAAAACTTCCCAAAATCGGGAAATACAATTAAAAATTTTACGTGTATAATTTAAAGTACACGAAACTAAACTATAACAATAATGCTTTCAATCAAAAAATTTCAAAGATTTAACAGCATGAATAAAACATTAAAACCAAATTAATATTCAAAATTTAACGATAAAAATGTACAAACAAGATTAAGTGACGTAATATTACATTTTAGTGAGATAATCATTTTTATAACTATTACACAAAACAAGGAATATTACATTTATTTAAAAAAAAAAAAAAAACAGGAATGTCACTCTTCTGTATTGTAGTTTTCGAGTGTACCTTGCTATGGAGTAGATAATTGTACACAATATGCTAAGTTTTAATTTAATGTTAAATCATTAAATATAAAAATAATCCTGAACAGAGGCCATCTGTTGTTAGACAATAATATTTCTAAAGATATTTTATAATCTATAAATATTTATATTTATCTTCTACTAATAATACAATAAGTTGTAGAATTTTTTTTCCGTAAAAAAGGATCACTTATAGTATATGATATAGTATTTATTATTAAAATATTATTTGTTAGCTGTTATCAACCTATAAGTTATTATTGATGTAGGGAAATTTAGGATAAATAAATGATATGAATATCTTAAAATTAAACTAACTATTTTAAAATTTAAAGCTTTAAGTTCTTACGAATAATCTTTTTTGAATTTCAGAAGTTTTACAAAAATCCTTTTTTTATTTAAATATTCAACTTTGTTAACTTCTAAAATTAAATATCTGTAGAAAAAAATTGTAATCATGCATATATTTGTATATCATATCAATTATCATCATCATCTTTTATTTATTTATCAATATTTCATTCTGTAATAAACAATTATAATTTAAGTAATACTAGTAATAGTAGAATTATCTAAAATGTATATGAAATGATATATTTTTATTATATATTATCATTTTTATTGTCATTCAATGATAATTAATTTTTGAATACCAATACTAAATAACAAAAATTATAATAAGATGAATCGTTATTAATTTGAATACTCTCGTAATAAAAATTTGAATTTAAATCACTTGCAAAAATTGTATGACTACGCTATTTTTATTATTATTTTTTATTTTTCTCTATTATAACTTAATCACAGTATGTCTCGAATCGCTGTTTGTTTTTAGATTTTTTTATATTATCATGATACATCATATTAACATTGTACCCGTCTAGTGGCGTCTACCAGAAAAGTACACACAACCTTTAGTTTTGTCTAATCGTACTGGTGCATCATCTAAATATTTTTTTAAGACTACTTTTAAGAAATGTATTATTGGTTATTTATATTTACAACTGACTCAGTTGCTTGAAACACGCTTTACGTCAAACTATGCAAAACTACCAGTACGACTAACATCTCACCCTTATGTCATAACTACGCTTCGCACAAAACTCTTTAAAGTCTCATTTAAATCCATTAGGGTTGTCAATCTGCGGGTATATGCTTTTAGAAATGTCACAAAATTGTACCAAAATGTGTTTTATATAAAAATACTGTATTTGAAAAGAATCTCCTTAAATTAACTAATGTATGCAAAATACTTTGGTTATAATTGCCGTGCACTGTTATCAGATATCGAGAAAAATTAAAAATATTAAGACAACAACTTGTTATGAGAAATATATTTGAACTTAATAAAGTATTAAATTGATCATTGTACGTAAAAAAGGTAATTCATTCTTTATGTGACTATAATTAAAATATACTATGGTAAATAAAAAAAATATTAAATACTAAATTATATTTTATTATAATAAAGCTAATTTTTATTTAACTGAATTTTATATTTCCAAAAATAACTTAACATGTAGTTTATTAAAAAAATACCGAAGAAAATAATTAAGTAACGTCCGTGTTCATTATTAAAATAATATTTATATATATATACATACATAATTTTGTCTTATATGGTTACCGAATTGTTTGTTTTTGTTTTTAATTAAATTATTAAATTATTAAATAATTATTATAGCTAAGTTGTCTAACAATAAGCAAGAATAATATTAAAAATTGGAATTAAATTCATCTACAATTCTTGAAAAAATAAACTACCCACTAACGACCCTCCTGATTTATTTGTATTAAAATAAAATATTTATTATTTAAAATATTAAAGACAGGCACTAGTTAGTGTTAAATGATTTTGATTGTATTTATTTTATAATTTGTATTCATCAGTTTTACCTTTTTTTGGTATTTTTTTTCATATTTTGAAATAAAATGCTCTTCAATATGGTTTGAACAATTAGTAAAAAACAACCAGTAAAGTTAGGTTTACTTAAAACTAGTTAGCCATCAGGATCCTGGAAGAAACGGCTAGACTGAATACATAAATCATGTTTATAAACTTTTGAAAGTAGTGAATGTTGACCAGTAACTCTCAACAGGATTTTATGGCATTTTAAAAATATACCAGTTGCTTTCAACCGAATTTGCCAGTTAACCTCAAAATATATAATAATTATAGTTATAATTATTGTAATATTCATAATATTTTTATAAATTTTACCGATCATTTTATACTACTTTTTTTATTATATGCATTTTTTATATTACATAATAAAATACCTACATACGTAGGTCCTTCATATTATCTTTATATATATATATTATTAAAATTTTAATTTTATTTTTTTGAAAAATAACATTGTATACCACTTATATTTATTGTATTTATCCTTTTATTATAAATATTATTATTATTTAACTTATATACAAATTTATCTCTACTTTTTATGGATTGGTATTATATACTTATTGGTTATTATAACCATGTATATAATAAATGAAGGCATCTTCGTACATTTAGTTGAGGGCAGATGGTGCATTTTGCTCTAGGTAGTATAAGCCGTTTGAGGAGAATTAGTATAAAAAAAGGTACTTTTAAGGGAAACTGATACACGCCCATCCTTTTTACCTATAACAAACACATTGTGAAAAATAATATATATTAATATTATTATATGTGTATAATAACACAATGATTCACTCAAATTCCTCAACATGATATATTATAACTTATAATTTATAAGCAAGATAAAGTCAATATAATACATTTTTACCTTAAATTACAAAATTGCCTAATTTATAAAATATATTGAGTTTTTTTATCGCAACTTCAAGTACATATATACGTATAGTTCTATACCAAGTTAATCTTGTCAATTATAATACTATAAATATTATGTATTTACAGGGTAATAAATTACAGATAAGTTATGTTAGGTAATAGGTACAAAATCACTCGTATTCAAAGTAAAATGAATTTTAATTAACACCATCTAATAACATAGTCACAACTATAAGTTAAATTATAGTTCTTATATGTAGGTATACTTATACATAATTAATAACTATAAACTAATTTAAATACATTAAAATGTAAAATGTTTATGAAAATTCGTTATTGGAATATATAGTCCGTAAAATATTAATATATTAGGTATAATAATATATTATGTATTATGTGGTTAACATCATGTTTTGGATTTATTATTTCCAACATAGATTTATCTTCTTATTGTGTTTATCCAAAGAAGTTTTCACCCAATTTTATACTTGTATAAGAGTTTTCATAGGATCAAAAGTTATAGCAAATTGTTAATGAATCAAACCACGGGTAAGTTTTAATTTCGTTACCTTCTACACGGCGTTATATATCATACTTCCGTTCTTCAGGTCAACCCTATATTACGCAGTATGCATGCAATATTTACTCGTTAAAACTGGCAATCAACGGCCTAGGGCGTAATATACAAGTGATTCATTAGACGTCAGAGTTGACAAGCGAAAAACACAATGTTATAAAAAACATCAAAGTGATGTAATGGAATGAGATCAAGTATAACAATTAAATATGTTTCGAATAGAATAATATGTTTTAGGTACTAAAATGTAATTGGGATGTATTTATTGAGATACACAATAAATAATAAATAATACGTAATAGAATATTAATATTATATCAATATGTTATATGTATATATTATATTAATATGTTATTGCATGATAGAAATAGCTGTATACTGTCTATAATATCATGATAAAAATTCGCTTTTTTTAAATTAAAAGACAAAAATATAATAGAAAAATAAAACTTCAATAATTATGTTCGACTAATATCTACAAACGTTACATTATAAAGTAATTTAACAAGTTAAGATATAGGTAAATTTATTTATTTTTGTAAAATTATTTTGTAATGATGCAATTGTTTTATTATTATTTTTTTTTCATATTAATTTTATTCGAATGAAAATAATGTAAAAAAAAGTTCAATAACAATAATAGATTTTGAAATAATAAGCGTTGTTTCATAAAAAAATCTTGCAGTATATGGCATATCGCATATGATAAATGCACAATAGTAAAATAAATGTAGAGCATATCAGATTTACGTCTTCTTTCATTTAAATTCTTATTAGGTTAAGTATGGATCATAATTAGCAACAATATTAAACCGATAATTGATATGTTTATAATACCGTGATTGTAAATTTCATTCGTTATCTATTAAAAACCAAGATTTAAAATTAAAATTAAAAATTACATTTTTATTGTTTTCCAGCTTGCAAAATTAAGTCAAAATTATAATACATTTATCTGTATTATAATATTTACTAGCAAATTGGATGTTTCAAAATGGTTTGTATAATATAACGAGTGGTAATTTTAATTGGGCTTCCGAAACGTATCCTTTTAATTGACTACAAAGTGACTATGTCTCAAAGTTAACCAAGACTCGCAATTAGAAGTAAGTAGTGGGATTGATTGTCAAATTACTGAAGAACGTTATACGAGTCTTAATACCATAGTTGATGGACGTAGTTACCATAGTTTGTTATTTTTTGACATTTGATGCTAGTAAACATTGATTAAATGGCGTATGTCCAAGTATAAGGTGTGACGTAGATCTATGGTTATATATTAGGTATAACTTATAGTGTAAGTACTTGGACTTTGACGTTTTTGTTCGTAAAATACATAAGCCTGAGTATTTCAAGTAGGTATACTGATATAACCCTCAAAAACCTTATCTTATATTACCTAATTGTCACTAATAAACAGTGAAACCCCTTAGAATAGTTAGCGCAGCTATTTAAGTTGTCTTACTCTCGTACGCGTTTCTAGGTAAACGCGGACCAATGGTGATTTACAATTATAAAAATATTTAGTCGCCGTTATAACATTCATTGTATTGGTAAAAAAAAATAGCTAATTATCGAATAATATTATTATTAATAAAATAATACAACAGATCTATATCATAAGCTAACAAACTGTATAAGACAATTTCGATAAATATCATGTCACCATTAGTTATCTTACCACACCAGTAATTGAGACGTTGAACGCAGTTTATTAGTTGTTATACGGCAATAAACTCAAATATAAAAGGATACAATTATATTTACATTTGATAAACCTGGTAACAATTTAATAATGTATAATATGTAAAAAATATAAATATTGTTATTTAATAAAAACTTAACAAATTTCATTTTGGAGGAAATAAATTAGACAAATAATTTAAAAAATATTTAATTATATTGTAAGCTATAGGAAATAATTTATGAGAGCTAACATTATGAAGCAACCTAAAAATTAATTAGTCGAGTCTAATAGTCCACATTGTAATATAAAAAAATAAAGAGACGGAAACCAAAAACATGCAATTAAAAAAATAAATACATTCTTTTATACGTTTAGTTTTACTAGGATATAAAACAAAAATCTTAACTAAGATGTTTGTCGGTAATGAAGTACAAACATATAATAATAATTTATAGATCATACTATTGTTGTGTGTATACTGTATTATCATAAATTTGTATTTTCATATAGCTATTATTATTACCTTACCAATTTAGTGGTTTTATGGCACGTACTACGTAGTGTGTACTGTGTAGTGTGTACGACAAATTAAGATCACGACTAATGACCAACTAGACCAACGTTTTTTTTTTTTATTATGACTACCTATGAACAATAATTAATATTGACTATCATTTTGATATTGTCTAGTAAGTTAGGAACGTCAATTTTCTAAATAATAAAAAGCGAAAATAATTGTATGTACAAGCTATTTTTTAATATTGAATTGTTTGATTTACGTGTTTGTTGTCTTATCGATACCCTGAGTGTATCTAGGTCTAATAATTAAATCTAAAAATATAAATAATGGTCTAAACACCAATAATAGTACTTTATGTTTATTTTTGAAAATTTCAATGGATAAAACAAAAGTAGTTGTAGATGTTATATTGCTGTATTCGTTATATACACGAGGATATGAAGAAATAACGAAATAATATATTCTTAAAAACAAAATAATTGTCAAACATATTTTGTTCATTTTTCAATATTATAATATTTTCAATACAATTTGTAATTTAATTAAATATCGATTTATTAAATTTATTTCTAATACAGCGTTCTGTGCACGATACTCGTCTTTTTAGACATATGAATAAGTATATGATACATACCACGTTAGAAATGACAGTTATGTTTAGGATAATAAAATAAATATGTAAATAAAAATAGTCGGGACTTCAATGTGTTAAAAATAATAAACAATTATATTATATTATTATATATATAATAATTATAACGTATGTTGTTTTCGTTGAGAAAATAGACAAAATGAATATTCAAAAATAAACACAGAAAATATTTTTTTGTTCACAACGTTTGACGTGTTTAGTTTTCTTTTTATTTTTGAGTTCGCAATAATTATAGAATTTCGAACTTTGTATTTGAGTTCGTTTGGTTAGGTTTTTTAAAAACTAAGTTTAGTTTGATTTTTTAACTTTGAACAGTTTGACACATCTCTAGTAAATGTTACTGGAAATTATTTTATTTTCAAAATGTACAATAATCTTTTCCTTTCAAAAGTTCAATAATATTATACCAGTGTTACAGGTAATTATTACCCACATAAATTATTATCAGTGGAAGGGAGTTATGATCGTCTACAGTAACAGGTAATTATTACTATTGTATATTATTACCAAGGGAATATTAATTGCCTGTGATACACCGATACGGTGGTACGGTAAAAAAGAATATCCCAGGTTCAGTCAGTATATTATACTGGTTTTGTATTATTTTTTTTGTTTTACAATTATTGTTTTATTCCAAACCAACGCAGAAAGGGGAGGGTGTTTGGGGATTCAACCGCGGGCTACTTGACATATTTTCATGTTTTGTGTGTGTATAATATAGTAGGGCACTAAAGAAAGTTGCCTTTAGAGGATTTCATTGAGTTTATTGAATTATTGTTTATTAATAATACATAACAAATTTTTATGATACAGTTAGGTATCTATAACAAATAATTAGGTAATTACATTATTTATAAAACGTTTTCTATCGATGATATGATGTAATAGTGACAGATTAATATCAAAAGGGTAAACCACAAGGTTTTGATGTTAATAACTAGATAAGACACTTAATTATACAAAGTACGATTTAATGTATACCAAAGTAAAATGTTGATATAATATAATACTTTATGATACTGGTGATCTGTTCACAATTTGAAGGCGAACAATTACACAAGACTAATTCGGCTCACGTATATTACGTGAGTAGACCTAAAGATTATAATTATGCATTTCGTAAAACAATCAAAAATCAACGAATGTAAAATCATACAAACATCTTATACATCATAAATCATTTATTATACATTAGTGTATAATAATTAAATTTAAATATTTCATACTTTATTCTTATCGCACACTTTTTAGTTTCATATTACTCGTAGTATACAGTAAAATTAATACACATAGCTTCTATATATATATATATATATATATATATATTCAGGCATGAAATATTATAAGAGCAAGAGATTTTTAATATTATAACATAATTTTGAACACAGAAACACAAAAGTTTGACTAATTTGAAAAGTCCATAAAAAGACACAAATAATAATTAAGCAATAATTGTTATTTAGCATAATCAGAAAATTATCATAGTGATATTCAATTTTTGTATGTAAAAAAATTAAAAAGTGTTGACACAGGATGGCCGACTAGCTTGTAATATGTTATAATATCACTTATGACACATGAGGCTATTTAAAAAAATGTCATGGTTTTTTTTATAATATATCAGCCGTTTCCTGAATAATAAAAATTACACCCCGACCTCAAGTCATTCACATTTTCGTTATGCTGTTTTCCAAAACTAAGTGGCGCTCTCCCATCGCGTAGACGATCCTGAGGACTCTTGACAGTTTGTCGGAGACCTCGAAATGTTGGGTCATCGACCGCCGTGATGCCGTCATAAAATCACGTGATTAAATTTCCACAGGAAGAGCCATCACACGTAATTTCTACAGATGTGTTGAGACAGCCATCTATCAGGTTTCTCTTTTTGACATCGAAATTAACCATTATTGCTCAAGTATAGGCAATTGAATTGGCTCTGAAAGTTGCTGAATTTTAACTTAAGGCTATCACTGGACAAAATGGTTCAGATATTATGCCACAAAAGTGGAGTATCAACAGACCTCGGAGGCGATGTCTTGTACGGCCACAAAGGCGCAGAGGTAACTAAGCTACAAAAGCGCAATAAAAATAGAGTTAGTTCCAAGGAAAGCCGGAGAATTGATGATAAAGAACGAGGTTTTGTGGTGGGCCGAAGAAAAGACTCCTTTATGGAGAGCAGAGATTTTTTTAGTAAGACGTGGATAGAATACCACAGGACAATTATTTGTCCGTTTTAACTTGTTAGGTTAGGGTAAGAAAAAATGCCAAACGCATCTGTTTACAACAACGCTTGTACAGACCATCATGTTTAAACAATTTCTAACGAGAGAAATGCATAGAACAGCAAATAACGATATGTCAGGGCAAAATATAAATTGGGAATGACGTTAAAACGAAAGTGTTATGTTTAAAACCAATTATTTTATTGTGTTGAGTTTCCGTAGAGTTGTTTTAAGTGGTTTTAGATAATATATAATAAGTTGTTTGATGAAAATATTGATATATCGTATAAAAAGTAGTTTTAAAAAGTTTATCCTGTGTAATTTTCAAGTGTAAAATTGTTTTATTTTTTTTTTATAGATTTATTAAAATTACAATTAGTTGATAAATATTTTATTCTATAAACATAGATCAGTAACACTACTAAAAGGTGTTTATTATATTTGATGCAAAAGGCAGTATTAACAGTAATGTATTATTATTATTATATATAATATATGTGAATAATTTTTCTTATTTTCAAGTTATTCAAATAATTACACTACTTCCAATAATTCAATATTTAAAATAGTATAATAACCTTTATAGCTTTTTTGATAGTAATTAATTCAAATAATCGTCATTAAGGATTAAGAAGATTTGTAACGAAGATTTATGTTAGCCTTAAATATTAATTTAGAATATAATAACTTCAAAAACATTACCCAATTAATTAAATATTCGGCAGTTTATAGGACGAAGTTATCTTTAATGTTGTCAAAATAAATGAAAGTGATTATTTACTAAAGCGATTTTTTTGATAAATATATCAATTATTATCTTGATGAATTCATCTAGAAATAATTGTTTCAAAACTTTTTTTTTTTTAAATGATTCTTAATTCATTTTAAATTGATTTATTTTCAATATTTTCTATATTTCACAATCGTTTATATTATACTTTTTTATGTGGTATTTTATATTTTATCTAAACTCATCATTAACTTTCTCTTTATGTAAATATATTTGATATATGGGTCTTATTAAAAATATTATTTTTAATATAGGTTTTCTTAAGCACAAAACATGGTTATTAATGATACGTTTTGTTGTATGCATATTTGTATGCCATCGCCTTTCAAGTACAAACGAAAAATCACATTTATCACACTATTCCAAGTTCAATCTGCCACGTAAACATACTAAAGTGATTTTTAATATTTTTATGTGCACATCCTAATGATTTGTTGTTTACTTAAAAAGATTTAAATCTCTTCACGACTCCTGTGTCCAAAATTGCAATAAATAATGTTTTTCACTTACAACGCGAATTGTATAATGTACACGTAAATTATATGTAGTTTAAAAGTGTTGGTGAGTACAAAGAATAACATTTTAACGTACTATGAGAATTTTTAACGTGATACTTATTTAATGCATAAAACAATCATGTGTTACGTGATTAAAGTTTGTCAAAACCATTTCAAATCATATAAATCATTAAAAAAATAACATAGCTGAGTAGGTGGCACTTTGCTTTATGACAGTATTTACCGCAAAAAACCAACAATGTCATTGTCTTCTCGTGTATAATAAAAAAACGGTTTCGCTGAATATTCCTCAGTTTTTCGTAGAATTCCTTGCATAAAACAGGTCTTAGGATTTTTTTTTGAGTAGCACTTTGAAAAGGTCACGAATATGTTTAAAGTTTGAATAAAAGATACAATGAAACGTGGTATTTCTATAAACCTGGGTAGAAAAATAATAACTTTTTGCAATATTATATTTTCTTCTCGTCCAAGTATTATTAAATATTTGATTATAATCAATTGAGTTACATACTGGTTTATTTTTACTTTTCCTAAATGAGTAACTGTTAGATAAATTGAATGCAAATATGCTAACCATTATATATTGTTTTTTAATATGTTTCTATTGTTCTAATATAATTAAAGTGACGGTAAACAAATAATATGATTAAAAAAATATATGTAATGTATTAAAATATGGATATCACTCAACTATTACTTTAAAGTTATTACTTATTTAAAAAATATTTTAAATTTATTATGAGATCTGAAATAATTAATACTTATATTAAAAATTATGCATTTGTGTGAAAATACTTGTATACAATACTCATCATGCGATGTAATTATAATTTTAATTACGTGGATATAATAAAATAGATAAGTGTGGAAATAAATAAAATTGTATTATATAAAAATATAGAACACCGAAAAAATTAAATGGTAACGACTATTTTTTTGTGAATTAGAGATAATATTACGTACCTTTTGTGACTAAAAGAGCACGTCGAGTAAAAGAACCATTTCATAGATAATATAACTAGTAATAAATGGCAAAAAAAAAATTCTTTACAAAGTCCCTTAGAATGACAAAGAGAATGGACAGACAACGTTAATAGAAGAGAATAATGTTATGAGGACAGACACAGGAATGTATGTTAATCTGATCATTTAAAAGTTTGTATTTATATAGTGTTTGTAAAACGATAATATTCATTTTAAATGTTTATTCATTTACGTACAGGTACGTTACGAATCATGTAGATCGTAGATCTAAAATTCACAAAAAAAACAATAATAATTTTTAAACAGAAAAAATAAAATAAATATGTGTCCAACTTATGTAGTATTATAATTATTAATTACTATGTGTAGTAATCAATAACTGAATTATACACGCTAGCCATGAATTTACTGACGTAGTCATCGAGTAATCTAAGTAAAATTTATAACCGTCCATAGTTAGTAGAATTTATAATATAACCTTAATACTTAATACATTTTAAAATGTCTTTAATCAAAATGCATGCAGGAAATTGATTTGTAAATTTATTATACTATGCCAATAATTGATGAAATTAATTAAATCGTGAATAATGATGGAATAGTTTAATAAAAACTTAAAAACAAATATATATTCATGTAGAACTATAACATGACGTATGTAAATTAATTAAACTTTACCAATGAAATTATTTTCACAAATATAAAAACATATAAATATTCGATGTAAAAATTGTGATTTGTTACATTTGATTGTAAAGAAAATTCCGTATATAAATGCGGACAATCATCGATATTTGTGGTCTATAATAATCATGGTTGTAATATTTTTATGTGTTTTAACCGTATTAAACAAGTGTCAAAAACATTTTATACATAAACGTTTAAAATAACATAAAATTATATCGTCATTTTTCTATGAAATAAACATTTTGTTTCTAGATTCACGGTATATACAGCTATGGTATAGATAATATAAGAATGATGTTTCTTTATAATATACCTAGAGTTCTAAATTTGAAATATTTCAAAATTGAAAATTTTACTCTTTTTGAAATATTGAAAAATATTTTTTCTTCTTTTAAACATGATCGGTTATAGTTGATTAGAAATAATATATTTATTAAACACAGAAAATATTCATAGTAAATATGCAAAAATATGCACTATAATTTGTTGATATTTTTTTTATTCATCACTTGTATTATTAATTGGATCCTTATTGGTTATTATTATTATTATTATTATTATTATTTATAATACATAACTTCTTTGTTTCACACAATAAACCAACTTTTGAAAATTTTTACTTGCAAGTTGACGTGATTATAAACTTTAAGATATAATAATTTATATTTTATTTTTCATTGCAATGAAATATTTTATGAAAATTTTATGAAATTTTAAAACCCTAAATACACCTATATTACTTTTGAAACAAAGCATTGTTATAAATTAGTTAATTTTTTTTTTTAATTGTTTAAACATTAAACCATTAAAAAAAAAAAAACAATTTAAACGAATAAAACGTTTGTTTTGTATTATTTAAAAACAAACTGTTTTTCCAACTCTGCATGTAATGTATGATAACATAGTCGATATTAGACTAAATAGTAAATATTGACACGTAATTCGTAGTCTTAAATAGAGACAATTATCCAAGATATAATTTAAATACCTACGTTATATTATTATATCTTAATATGTTTTTTTATCAACTTCCTTTGGGTATACAAAATGAGAAAAAACACAATGCAGTACATCATAACATCATACCGTCAATTAGCTCCATTATCAATATAAAATACTAAATGTTGATTTACTAGAAGATGAATTATCTATGCTTTTTACAAAACGACAGCCTACAATAATAAATACTTTCAAGAATTAAAAGATTTTGAAAAATATGTTATCATTTAATATATATTTTCCTATCAATAATATCTTATTAACATAAGGTATGTGTATATATAAATTATTATATATTAACAAATATTTGTAAAATGTGCGTTGGGGTTTAATGGGTTTATAATTAACGTTTAAAGATTGTGCTGGCAATTTGATAAACATTTGAAAAAGCACAAATTATATAAGAATTTTCACTAAATTCAAGTGTTAGTTCGTTTAACATAAAATCGATAAAATATCACCATACCTAATTACTATATGTGAATTTTGATTAATTAGTAATATTATTTCAATTAATTCACACATACACTTATAAATCTAAAATTATATAAAATATATTTAAAAAATATAAACAAGTGGGTTTCGCTCTGCTATGCATTTGTTTTATAGTGGATTATAAGAGTGTTAAATTTGAATTCTATGATATTTAATTGTTTATGAAAAACCATTTTAAGCAGAGACAATCATTTTATATCATTAAGTATATTTCATGATATTTGTTTGATATAGTACTCAATTTTACTTTTAGAATTACAGTAGGTTAATCATTTTTTTACCGAAAATATTTTATTTATTATATTATAAGTATTTAATTATTAATTAGTTATTATAATAATATATATTTTATCAACTTATATTATAATTCAAATTCAATAATATCGTTTTGTAAGTACCGTAAATCAGTAAAAATTGATTAATAGTATAAATAAATAATAAAATCTTAAAAAATTAAAAATGTCATTACGTATTGTAAAATTAATAATAATATATTAAATTTAAATTTTTTAAATTCCCATGAATGTTTTTAAATTATAACAAAATATTGTTGAAAATTATTCATGAACTTTTAACTACAAAATAGTAAGCTATTTTTGCAATTTTAGTTACAATTATAATTTCAAATATAGATTTGAAAAAAATGTTAACAATTTATTTTTAATATTTTATAAAGATATAAGAACAACTTATATAAAACCCTAAAGTACCAATTAAGTCCAAAACGTCCAATTTTCTATCAGATATCAGCTTTATTTTTGAAAATAAAAGTATTTTTACTGTCCCAAAAAGTGTTTACAGACACACGAAAAAAAAATACATATAATTGTACAATTAATACATTCATCGCTCTGCTCAGAGTCTAATAGCCTTAAAAGTTAACACTAACAATATTTTTATAATGTGAAATTTAAATATTAACCTATAATAAATATACAAGTATAACTTTAAGTAGTATGTGTTAATTTTATTAAATTCAGTTGAGTAAAATTAAAATCTGATAAGGTTTTCGATCTTAAATAATAAAATTAAATACTAAAATGTTAAAAATTAAAAATAATTAAGATAAAACTACACGCAATAAATCGTTTTTAGTAATTTTACGAGTATATAATCTATAATGTAGTTATGAGGTTTGTGTTCAGAATTTTTTTTCTTTTTTGTGAGTGTTTTTAGTATTTTCTGAAATAGAAATATAAGGTATAACAGTATTATATTCTATAAATGAATAACATAATTGTTAGTAATCTAGATTTTAAAAATTATAAAATAAATCAAATTTAAAATCACACAAATGTTACTAATAAAATATAAGGTATAAATTAAATACAAAAGCAAAAAAGAATTGTTTCACGTAAAAAACACTGTTAGTAACAAACCATTAGCAAAAAAAATATCGTTAATTTAAACAAAGTGCCATTTTGTTACCGAAATTGACTAATTTAAATCACAATTTAAGACCTATATTGAATATTTGTCTTAACAGCGGCTTAACCGGGATATTGGATTGAATGGGGATGTTTTTCTTTGTTAAAAAGCTTTAAATTTAAAATGTTACATAATATTATTTTTAATAAACTGTTCTTTTAACAAACTAAAATTTTTAAAATAAAATATCTAAAATATTTTTTTATAAGCTTTTGAAGTTAAAATACTCATAATATCGTCAAAATCACCAACCGTGTAAATTAATTTTTAGTTAATACATAAAGTTTTCTATTATACTATCTACCTTAGCTTTGAATATTTAGTCAAGTTTCATCTTAAACAGTTCTTGCAAAAATGTAATTATATCGATTTCAGATAGGTACATTTTTTTATACACTTTAAGTCTAAAATGAAAAATAACATTATAATTTATTGTTTTAAAATAATATAAATCGTAGTTTTGAAACTTTTTTTCATTATTTTAGAAATTAATGACAATATGTCTTTACTCTTTACTTTTCATTTATTCAACAAAACTTTTAAGATATGAGTGAATAACAATGCATTATAATTAGTCATTAGTAATGATATAATGTATGCAAGAGATTTTTGACAATTAGTTTAAACTTCAAGTTTATCTATCACATTACTATAGAAAAATAAATATCTTATATTAATAATGTAATATTATAAAATACTTTGAGAATTAGAGTTAGACTCCTAATTAGTAATTGCACTGTCTGCACTCATAATATATATTTTTACATACAATGATTTATTACTGAATTTTCGTTTAACACATACAATACAGTGACCTACTCGATACCTAAGTTCACTCAAAATAATTAATTTAAGAAATTTAGAATCTTTTTTTCCATCGAAAATCCTGAAGAAAATCTGTACATAAATAATTTATAGTGATGATTTTTTTTCAGATTTTTATATATTTTATAACTAGACTATTAATAATTTACTCAGTCAATATATTTATCGTAAAATTAAAAATTAATTATTCAAATGTCTTCTTAATAAATTTGTTATAATAATACAAAACATCGTGTTTAATAAATACGGATTATATTTGTATTTATTTTAGTAAGCTTTATACTCAGATGAGTATATATAACTAGTTCACAACGGTATTAATCACTAAAAATATTATTAAAACTCGTTTTTGAATCTTTAATATTTTTAGTATAAGTGTATAGTTGGGCGTGAACATGTACTAAGACATACATAGGTATAACTTAGTCCATGACTACGAAGCAGAATTAATTTTATATCTATATATCTTCACGAATATACATGGCAGGGTTAAATTTAAAGCATTTCGAACAACTCTGCTCATGTTACAGTTATATTTATACACTTACTTTTGGAAATATAGCATAAGTTAGCAGTTTAATGATATTAAATATATATGTATATATATATATATATATATTGATAATAAGTAAATTATAGTTTATAAATAATCGCATACATTTTCAGAACATTGCCTTTAAATTAAAATATCTTCTTAAACTATTCATCACTTTGTAAATAACTTAATATTACGCATAGAGTTAAAACTTTCTTTATAGTGATTGATTGTTTGTTAATGTATCTATTTTGAAAAACACAATAATACATTTAGCCATGAAATCATACTTGAAATTCCATCTAAAAATATAGGTAACTGCTGTTTGATTTTAATTAATTGTTGTTATTTAATTAAACCATTATATAAATATTGAAATACAAATAATTATCAATAATAATACCAATTTTTTCGTTATATAAATCGTATTGACTGCCATAAGATTCCATTTGCACATATGTGAATTTGAAAACCGAGTGACTGAAGTACACGGTGAAAAAAAGTTTTCGTCTGATACAAAAATAGAGTTGATGATGGATATGATTCATATTTTTGAAAACTTTCCATTTTACAATTTTTTCTCAAATGTATCGTTATTCGTTTGAATAGTATTGCCTATATTGAGTATTGTTGATAATATCGAAATATTGAGTGGTTTGCACTTATATAAATTTTACATAAAAAAAAATATTATAATTTATATATATATTGATTCCGCTTAGTTACTTTAGTTAGTATGTAGTTTATATAATGGTTATTTACAAATTTGCACTCGAGGTTTACATTACAGTGTATCAATAAAATATGTTAGTTTTTTTTTTTTAATATTTAAATGTGTAAGTTAAAAATGTTTTTTTAAGTTGTCGACCATATAATAGTATATCTAAATTAAAAAATAATAAATATTTAGTCGTTATATTAAATATTGAATTATTGTTTCGTCTTCAATTATGTTCGTATACAGTTAGTAATATGTCCATACCCATATTTGTGTCATTAGTTTTTTTCGGAATCATCTTTAGAACTTTTCATTGTACCTGGATTGATTGACTACCCTTATAGCAAATGCAATGCATAATATTTTCAAAATGCTCATAATGTGTTATAAATTATTATATATTATTTAAACTATAATTGAATAAATCATATGACGTGATTTGTTATCTTTCGAATTGTATACTAGAAAAAAATAATTTTCAATGTATATTTTTATTTTTATTATTTATTTATTTATCATTGTTTTGTGATCATTTTACCATATAAATGTAAAAACAATTAATAAAAAAATTTATTTACTGTGTCTGACATGTCTAGTGAATAAAATTAATAAATTACCATAATATGTATTTTCTAAATGAAGATGTATTTATTAAAGAACAGTTTTGAATCTTAAAATATCTAGTAGAAGGAATGGCTTGAAAAAATTGTGTATCACTGTTTTTAATGCCAAAAATGTATTATAATTGTACACACGTCTTATATATCGGAAAAAGACTCCCAATTTTTTATTAATCGTCAGTGATGATACCATGATTGTTTTGATTTCTGACTTAAATAAAACAAAAATGACAGAGATAGCTACTGCAACATAAATTAAACTCTGTATCAAATGTGTTAAATACACAATTATTATCATTTTTTGTTGCTTGTCTAACAGTTGACTTCTATGTTATTCAGCTATTAATGTTGTAATATTCATTTATAATCATTACTTACTTTTAAGGCGATACACTGAATATGAATTTAATCATCGGATTATCACTTTATTTTATATCAATGGTCAATGAATGGACTATCCAATAAAAAAATGTGTATCTTGTTCATGAAGACATTTAAAAACGATTAGTTTGCATAATAATTCTAACAACGCAGAAATACAAATAAATATATCGTCAGTACACGATAATGCATATACGATAATATTGGCAATAACATGGTCATAGAAAAGTTTGAAAAAATTAAGCAAAATAATTTTATAATAAGGTTTAGGTTGATGGAATTAGAAATGAATTGTTTTACATCTTATGATGGTTAATATGAATATTATCGTATACCTATCAAGAAAATATCCTATATAATTAATGTTATATAAATATGAGCAGATGTGGTGATCAGATAAAAATATCTTCAAGTACTTATTACTACTATAAATAATTTTAAATTTTAATGAACGGGAATATGATCAGTGATAAATTAGTGTATACAGTGTTATATTATGTATTTTTTGGATAATATAGATTCAAATTTAAATTGATTAATATTTAATGATGTACCTATATAAGTACATAAAATAATATTGATATTTTTGAAAATAAAAATTTCTAAAACTTCCTTGTATTTATGATAAAAAAATGTACAATCATGAATTTTACTTTTTTTTTTATAATTACTATTATTACTAAAGCTTAAAATGTATAATATGTAAATATATTTGAATAAAAATAATTACATTTAATTTTTTTAATACCATAGGACTATTTTTATGGTGCATAATTCATGAAAATATATTTAAAATGATATTTTTGTCTAATTCATGACTTTTAAAAAGATAAAGTCATAACATTTAAATATGTTCGTTCTACTTTTTTCCTATAAATTGTACATTTAACATTATATTACTCATTTTTTTTTAAATAAAAATCATTGTGTTCGAAGTGAAAATCTTATTCAATGCATAATATTTAAACTAAAATAAACAAACTGAATAATTTTAATATAAACAAAATGAAACACTCGTTTTGTTAACATATTGTTAGCCGTCAACATGAATGTGAAATAGTGAATTCACTTAAACATTATTGCGGAACATTTGTAACGACTAATGAGTAATGACAAATATATAACATAAATCTTTATGTATACACAATATTGTAACATAACGAAATATTTAACAAGATTTCGCATTCGCCAGCCACAGATCACAAAAATGAATACTAATAATTAGTGTTGGTATTAGGTAATTTAGGTATACGTATACGTATTTTTTTTTTATTTTACTAATTTATGTTGAAATGTTGTGACTTTAAATAATTAATGTTCTTTATTTAACGCAATAAATAAAATATTTTTCACGCTTAACATTATAGTAAAATTGTGTTTTGCATTTTATATTTTGAATTTTAATATTTATTGTATTGGTTTGTGTGGTATAATAATAATGATGAATATTTGTACAACTATGTTGGTTTATGTATATTGTAAATAATTATTATTAAAATATTAATTATATTGACTGTCATATTATTATGGATTTCCATTTATCTCGTTGTACAGTATTTATAAGTAGCGAAAAAGGTTTTATTATCAAAATAATTTGAAAGGATACAAAATGATATTAAAAACCTTAATAATTATTAAAAAAAAAATATTGTTCCCCCCTCCCAATATGCTATTAGCATACTATATATTTTATTGTTTTATTTTATTATTCCAACATTCGACTTAAGCTGGCTGATATAATTTAAGTTAAAATTTAATTCTTAATGCAATCCTATTTTAAATGATAAATGAATTATGCTGGACGATAGTACGCACTGCATACGTTTAAATGCATATTATAACAATATTAATGAGAAACGAAATACTAACCACTATGTTATCATATTATACTATACCTATGGAACGCAGTTAGTAAAATGTAGGTGGTGTTGTCGTAAGCCTAATGGACTGGAGAAAATTTAAAGTGACTTGGCGCGCGCGTACCTGGAGATAATGGAAAATGATGGGCAAATTTGGAGGCAACAACGTTATTATTGTTATACAACATCGGTGCGTATGTCTAGACAGTTTGGAATCAATATATACCTATGCATATTAGGAGTAGACATATTATTATACTTGTATATCCGACACGATTGGCCGGTAATTTGATATGACTGGATAACCATTAAACTGACGTCCAAATCACAGAATGCGTGTTTCCATACAATTGTGTAAATAATCATCGAAATCGGAACTTTCCGCGCGGGGACGCCTTTGTGGCACAATAACTTGTATCTGAATCACAATAATGTAATAAAGGTCAGATCAATCGATCGGCATAATATTATATGACGTGGACAGTGAGATAGGTAAAATCTAATAATAAAAATTCTAAATCAAAAGTTATAAGCCCGGAATAAACCCCGCGACTAGGAGTTGGAAAGGTTGGGGATCAAACAATTCTCTAAATAATTATTTTTTGAAAACGAAGAAAAATATACAGAGTTCAAGTTTTATTAATAAATTATTTTTTAAATTATTAGTGATATTATATTCCTTGGTCATACAATATTCATGTCCACGTTACTATGGATAAGTATATTAACAACACTTCAACTTGAAAATACACCGTAGTTCATAAGAGCCACATTATTATAACACGCCACAAACTAGGGTTTTAATTAAGACGATTAATTTGTAATATCGATAACTGTTATACATTATACGATATACATATACCTATGATGTAGGATCTTATAAAGTGTTAATATTTAGTGTAATTATTAATAAAATGGCCATTGAATATTTATACGTAAATATTAATTTACTTAAATCACTAACAACGATCATAATATAAAGCTTTATTTTTCCATGATAATTATTTAAAAATATCCAAGACACTTTGTATGGAGATAACCAGTAAACTTTGGATAATTTGTTATAGGCATGTTGTCATTTCAAATTTAAAAGATATAAATCATTAACTCTATAAACGATTCCGAGAAGAGCTCTTTTGTTGATGAATAAATCATATTATTATACTGCTATATTAAAAAAAAAAAAAAAAAAAAAACTATAAACTTGTGGACAATAAAACTTTCTATTATGATTATCAACATATTACGAGGGAAATGAGAATAATGCTCAAGTAAAATTTTAAAGTTTAATTTAAAAAATATATTTATACTTAGTAAACCAAATTATTATAACTATAAAATAAATAAACAAATTTTAAATCCAAAATGTTAATAAGATCGTCAACTTAAAAAAAAAAAAAATATTATAAAACAATGGGAATAATAAAATATTATCATTATCTTAAAAAAAATCGTTACAGATAATTTTTTCGTTTAAAAAAAAAAAAAAACAAATCAGAATTCTAAAATATTGTTGACCATAATTCAATTATTTGAGCGATTATGAATACCATTAAAAAAATATAAATATACTCATGTATATTAAGAGTTATTATAATCTGAGGTTATTATTATTATAAAATGAAGTATAGCATGGTAGGTATGTAATACGTATTTATATGTATTTCTTTAAGAGCTTACTACATTCTATACCTCAATACCAGATATTAACAAAAACTAATTATTATTTCAGAGTTTTGTATATCTTTCGTTATTAGGTGTATTGCTTTCCAACCATCTGAGATTTACACAACCAACACATTTCTTATTAATTATTACCGGCATCATAATATGACTTGAAGTTACATTATATTTATAACTTGATATAATTCTATTATTTCTTTTGAACTATCTATCTATTCAGTATTTTAAACATTACATGTGCACTGGCAAAGTTTATTTATCAAAATCCACAGAAAGATTAAATTCCCTTTATAAGAAAAAATTGAAACTTTAAGGATATTTTAAATTTAAAGGATATATCTGTGACTATCCGTTTGATCATATTCTTTAAATCTAATGAACGCCAGTTCTTAACGATAGTCCTCGCTTCAGTTTAGGAAAAAAGGAAAAACTCACTAAGCCTTTTTTTTCTCATACAATGCGGAAAAACACTGCAGTTTCCACAATTGAATTCGGAACAAAAGATACTTTTCAACATAAATAATTAAACTACACGATAAATGTGTGTAAGAAATAATTTAGAACAGACAATGCGCGAGATAGCCACGTAAACGCATTATCATTTATCACATATCGTGCATGACAGGCCAGAGTAAAACCTACATTTAATGGAACTATACACAGTAAAATTACGCTTTGCAACTAAATCGTGGGTCAATTTATTTTAAGTTTGAGCCATATATATTTTAATATTACATAAAACTAACATGTATAGGTGTATAAGAAAATAATGGTTTCCGAGTACAGGAAATTGAATACTAAGTATATACAAAACACTCTTATTTAATTAAAAACAACAAATCTTACTGATGTAAACTGATAAAGAAACACAACGAAAAAGTTTGAATTTGGTGTATAAGCAACTTAATATAGTTGTAACTTTTTTTTTATATATAATTTAATATATATTAGTAAAACCTATCTGAAATACTTTTTAGATCACTATATTAATTTTTCTTTTCGTATAATCTATCAATATATATATATATATATAAATTAAAATATTAACAATTTTTTTTTTAAATTTTATGATTTCTAATTCAATGATTAGTTCAGTGTGTACCCGAAACACATAATATGTTACTATACAACGAATGAGAATAATACAAAAGTATTCGATACGTCGATTAATATATGCATTGATTTTAATCATCATAATAGTAATGATCACTAAGAATGATCAAATGATCAAATTTTTGGTTTCACTAATCTATATGAGAAATTTAACGAACTACAATAAATTGAAAGGCACATTAGTACGAGTCACGAGTAGTTACACACATCAAACTTTAAAGGATGTTCAAACTACAAATGCCAACTCAAATTCCAAAAAAAATAATCATTTAAACCGTAATAATACTAATTAAAAGACACGCAGTTTCTATTTTCAATTATATCTCTCTTATGGCCGACTCGTCAATTAACCAACATTTCTCATTTTACCATTGTGTGACTAGAAAAAATATAAATTGATTAAAGTAATTATTTATCTGCATTTTTGTACTTTGTATTATCAACATATTAACGTCATCAAAATATTTAAATATTACACCTACATTCATAACTTATCTGAAATTATTTTCAATGTTTAGGTTATATAATATTAATAACAATTACTCAAGCTTATAGTATCAATAACGAGTTATGTGCCGTTTTTTTAGAGACGTTATCCAATCTATATATGTAAGCCCAAAAATTCAAAATAAAATATTAAATATTTTTAATATTTACGTTAGTCAAAATTTAGAATAAATTTAATTTTATCGTTAAAGCATAAATATTAAAAATGTATATTATTAATTTGAAAACAAATTAATTTATAACAAAAAAGTTTAGTATCTATATATTTATTTTATTTTATTTATCGACATCATTTGAAGTATATTATACATAATACAATCTTTTTTTTTAATTTATTAAAAGTGATTTATCATTTCATCCACCGAATAATTACTGTAGATATGACTAAGGTGACAAACAAGTTTTTGAGAACAGTATTTTCATTTAAATCTCAGAGGAAAATGTTGATAAGAAATGTTTTAATGCGTGAATCTACTATAAAGTTGCTCTAACGCTCTAAATGTATCCTACTGTATGTAGTTCAATTTAAAAACGAATTATTTATTTCAGTTAATTAACTATAATTCTATTAATTAATGTCCTAAATAATTATTAATTATACTATATAGATATATCATTATTATCATCAAATCAAATGCTATTTTTACAACAAATTAATACTTATTATTTACACTGAAAGTTCTTATATACAAATGCTGGTTTGCATTAAGTTAGTAAGATAATGGTACAAAACAATTTTTTTTTTAACACCTAATACTCATTATCTCGAAAAGTATTAATGGTTTTAGAAATCATCTTTTTACATACTTAAAAGTTAGGTATCACATAACAATATTTTTCTAAAAAATGCATGCGCTATTACATTTTTTTATCCAGTCCAGTTACTTCAAGGAATAGAATAATATTGTTTGTTATATCTGGTTCAATGGATTCATATAAGTTTTTAGGTATGTTGGATTTTATTCTGCCGAATAAAGGCATTCTACTATCCATGGAGATGTGTAATACACTTGAAGCAACTTCACTTGAAGTGCAATTTTTCGATTCTTTATTTTCCCATAAGTAGTCGTGAGTTAGAAGGTATGTTGGACTCTTAAGCTGAATATTATCGTTTTTATTTCCCAAGATTACAGAAGACTACGTAAGAGTTAAATATTTTGTTTAATTACATTCTATTTAATTATTTGATTTGACCGTTGGTTTTATCAAAAATTATATGAGCATGGTTTTATTTATATTTTTATATATTTTTTTTGTATCTGTAATTGTTGTTGTTTAATTAACTGTTGGAACTGCTGATGATATCACTGAATTTTTCACAATCCAGTAGGTTTGCTAATTTTTGTAAATTGTACAGTGTAAATAAACAAAAAAAAAAAATTAAATTAAATATTTTTTCATAAATACCAATGTATTTAATGTAATAAAAAAGGTATAATATGACTTAATTTTATTCACTTGGATAATAAAATATTAATCAAATATTATCTTATAAAATAATACCTACAAATCTATAAACAATTTACATAGCAAAAGGAGAAAATTGTAAGTTCAAGTTTGTATGATATGTTTATATTTTAATGAAAAACATTTACCACTATATTCATCGCAAAATCATATAACTCTTCAAATGGAATGTCCATTACCGACAGAAGCACAAGAATTTAATTAATATCACTGTAGGCAATACCATAAGTACTACAATAGCTTCGGAAATATTGCATTTAAATGGTATTTTTCATAATATTGTTTGTTCTGTGAATTATACATATATATATAAAAAAAAGGGATAATATCACTGGTATAAATCTGTATGGACTATATGTCTGTATAATGATATAACACGTTGTCTAAATTAATTATGTTATTATATATTATCAAGTATTATTAAGATTTTGAAGACATTTAATTAACATGATTTGAAGTCAATAGGAAATTAAATTTTAAAGAAAAAAATGTATTTCTGCTATTTATTATATTTATGATTTTTGTTTCAATTATTTTACTTTTTTGGACTACATATTACATTTTTATTTCATAATCCAAAACAAAATAATTTCTGTTCTAAGAATTTTTATGCAAACAAATATAGTGTAGTTCACTAAAAAAAATTTACCGCTATGCTTTACAGAAGGTATCGAGTCGGTCGCTATAATGGGTGTATTAAATGCATAAATTCTTGTATACGAAAAACGATTCTCGACGAAGACGGTCTATCAGCTTACATAGCTTATACTACTAAGTACATTTCATGATATATTTTTTTAATTGCTATTAAAACAATTTATTTTGTAATTGTATTATTAATAGTTAACACAGCAAAACAATAACTTGATTTAATTTTTAACGAAAACACTGCAATAACATATTTTATTATATCATAAATATTTAATTATTATAATAATACATATTTGTACTAAACTATAATATTATAGTTATTGATTTTTTATTTAATATTACTTTTGGTTATGTCTTTAAAAAAAAAAAAAGTTTGCCCATCCATTTTTAACATTTATAATTAGATATGAAAAATGCGTATGTGGGATTTTGTATTATAGGCAAAATTGACGCTCCAGTGATAACGGAATTGATGACGGTAGTGGTAGATCCAAAAGTATAGATGGAGCTGTTAGTAATGTCACAGTCAAATGGTTCAGCCAAGTGTCTGGTGAATCAAGATTTATTGAAATGCGAGTAAACTACAAGTCCAAATCTTTGTAGTCTGACTAGTCCCGACATCAGATAGGAATGATCCATTTGAATGATGAATGTTGAGTTCTTGATTACCTCTCCTGTACACACTTAATCACATAAAATTATGTTCAGTAAAATCATATTTTATACCTCGCCTAAATTGCAACATTACGTTGTTTAGATATATTACTTTTAAGGATTTCAACCTTAGTTTAAGTGTTCCATACTTTTCACGGGCTTTTATATATTTTCTAAACAAACAAAAACGAGTAGCTCCTATTTCATTCGTGTTTTTTATGAAAAAAAATTATTTATATTATAATATATCACTTTTTAAGGAAACAAATTGTTTTTCATTCTTTCAAGGATTTGCATATTTATGTTCAATATATTATACGTATTTTACTCTTAAGCATTTCTTCGTCTGTAACAATAAAAGTTTTAAGTTCAACACCGTTCTTGTTCATAAATCACGGTTCATTATCCAATAATGTTTTTCAATTATTTTTCAACGTATGTAATTCAATCAGCAATAGTTTGCCGGGCATCAGGTTATCCGCTAATAAAAATAACTCTACAAAGCTTACATTTTACTTTTCAAGACCCTATTGTGTTCCTTGTAAAATTTGTCCATTAAGATTACAACATTAATATCATACTCAATGTCGCACTATCGGTTGTTGAACGTTTAGCACGATTGCAGCATTGTTCAAAATCTCATATAAATTCCCCTGAAATATAAAAATAAGTAAATTATATCCTTGTTTTAAATTTGTGATTGGTTACTAATTATAACTATTGTTATTTTTTTTTATTATTATTATTCAAACCATAAAACTAAATATTATTATTATGATGGTAAAAAAAAATAACGATCGGATCCTTTTACAGATCTTTTTATTATTAGCACTGCACCATATGTCAATAATTATCTATAAACTTTGGTTAAATGATATTACTACTTTTACGTGTAGTTTGAGAGACAGCAAGATTTCCAGGAATAACAAAACTTAGTCTTATGTATACTACCGTCGTCTTCCTTTCACACTCTAAAATCGAATCAGATCACAGCTTGTTTTGACCGAAAACATTTATTTCCTGCTGCTGCAACGATATTCTAAGTTTAACGCTACTGTTATTTGAACTGGAATAGCAATTTCGAAATTATTTTAAAAACGATTCATCTTAGTATACTCGTAGTATAATATTATTATTAACCTTCACATCACCAAAACTAGTTGAGCTCTTCTGCTATATCTGTTTAATATTTATTTGTAAATGGCTTGTGAATAAATTTAATATAATGTCATATAACATCTTTTTCCTTGGTGGATTTTTACAGTGAGACGAACTATATTGTACTTTGTGTGCGAAATTTTACGTCAACAATCGAAGTTAAGTATTGTCGAATTTGTGATGTGTGCATATATCTAAACTCCAGATACTCGAATCGTGTTTACTTCGCAGATATGCTCAAATACTGCATTTACAGATCTACTCAAATAATATATTTATATTATTCATCTCTATTGTACATAGATATAATATATATATATATATATAATATATAAATTTATTTTAGTATTTTGTATTATTGTAAATATATTTTATAGTAATATAATAGTTACACTTGAGAAAGTTTTTTTATTGTGTCGTTGATATTTATTGCTAGGGAACTTTTTTTTTTCATAATTTTTTTAATTCATTTTTTATCCGTTATCGTTACTGTCTGTACGTTTTATAGTTAACTCATTTTTTTATTGTCTTTACTAAAGGTTAAAATGCATACTCTTTTTTATCTCATCGAAAATATATTGTGATCAATTATATGTGTAAAAGTCTAATCAATATTGGTCAATCATAAATTTTTAAAGTGGAAAGACGCATTACAATAAATTAGTTTGTTGGAAATGCTCATACATTGCTTTTATAAAATGCTATGTAAGATTAAAGTTTTGTTTAACACACCTGTTTTATTATTTCTCCTTAAAAATTAAAAAAAAACCCTAACTTAAAATTATATAGCACAGTGTCAACCTGTGTGGTAGTCATAATAACATAATTGGATTAAGCACATATATATATATATTATAAAATAAGTTAATATTTAACTAAATATTATGGTTATTTGAGATAAACTATCTAGATACATTTATATGAAAAGATATTCAACTATATGTATATATACATGTATCTTTTTGTTTTGACAGTTGAGTTTTAAATTGTTGTATGATATTGTCGAATCTATTATTTTATCTTATTTTCAAGAAATTAGTTATTTTATGTATATTTACTACGTTTACTTTGTATTTATTTTGTACTATGTTGTTTGTTCTTTGTAAACACCGATAGTTATTTAATATAAGCGTATTAACGAGTTTAAAATTTAAACTTATATAATACTATCGAACAAATTCTATTTCACACAAATACGAAATTAAAAAGTATTTTTCGTTTCATTAAGCATCTTTTGACAAACAAAAATAATTTTATGAAGCGTCTTAAAAGGTCAGCAATCAAGTATAAACGTTGTACTTTGCAGAGGTAATTTTCTGATTTACTGAATGATTGGTTTTTTCGAGTGCAAACAAAATAATAATAATACGACTCATCAAAAACTATTGAATAAATGCAAACAAACGTAATTTGGCTTCGCTTAGATTCTATTTTCAGAACATTAATTTATTATCGATCACTAATTAATCGTCATAACACACTATATAAATATGCTGTCTTACAGTTCAAACACTGTGAACGAAGTATAATGAGTATATCGCTTGTTTTTCTTATTCGTCCAGTTTCTCATCGCATTATCATAAATTTGTAAAGTACTGTAATATATTTTACATTTTATATTTAAAGAAATCTCAAACTTTTATAATGTTTTTCTTTGACAACTATTAGCTAGAATATATTTTATAAATTCTATAGTAGGTATATTTATATTAAATATTAAAAATTGTTGTTAGGGGAGACCCCTAGTAGGTTTAATACCTACTTAATAAGTCACAACACAAAAAAATACATTTTTAGTTAACAACACACCCATTTGTGCATAATATAATCGAATCGGTGTACGTTATGTACCAAAAATATATTCTTGCAACACATAATAACTAATGTATATTATAGTTGCGTTTTAAAATAACTACTTATAAAAATCGTTAAGTATGTGATTATAGTTGTTTTTTACATGTTATATTATAAATTATAATAAAACTAACAAGCTATATATATAAATGAGTGTTAATTTTCATTTTTGTTTAAACCCAAAAACATTGCTTTTGTCATATGCGTTACACTACATATGTGATAAACCAATTTTAATAACAAAGATATCTTTATTTTTATCATTACACGTAAATACATCTTATTAAATTATAATTTAATTTAAAACGTTAGTAAAAAATTAAAATTATAATATAATTGCTCAATACACAAACTTTAATTACTGATATTCGTGAAAATTAGAACATTTTTAACTGCTTGCTAGAATGACTGAAACGATGGTACAAGCATATTATGGCTTTTGGGGCAGTATAAAAACAAGTTCTCGTAAAATAGACGAAATAGGTTGGTGATAGTAAAAAACTATATAGATTTTAGATACTTAAATAATTTATTAGAATTAAATACCTAATTATTTATTTATTTTAAACGGCCAAGATAAATAAATATAAATAATGATCTAAAAATTGTAGTTTACGGTAAAATATTTTATAAAATTAATTTATATATATCGTAGGCCGTATGGAAAATTAGTTTTTTTGCAAAAAGACTAGACTCTTTAATAAAGAGTATAAAATACTTTATAAGATAAAATGTCTTGAGCATAATTATAAGAATGTATTAATTATTTAAGTACTATTCAAATATTATGACTAAATAAACATTGGAATAAATAATTAAAAATAATAATATAATAATAATAATTAAATTATTATTTACTAATATGCCCAGTACCATTTAAAAAATATTTAGATTAATCATAAGTTTTTTTACCACAAATTTATTTACGTTCTACGGTACATTGATATCGACTTAGAAGCTAACAACAATAATAAATAATATCATTATAATTTATTAATACAATAATAAACACAATTTTTTGTGATTTAATTTACTGTATTATAAATAAAGTAATATAAACAAATTATTAAATATACTTAGAAATAAAGACTGATACATCATATTATCTTATTAGAACCATTTATTGCTATTTATTTACTACGTTAAAACAATACATTTTATTTAGGTAAACGATAAAATTAATTATATTGTCAAAATATAAATTTTAATTAAAATATATATATATATATATGTCGTAAGCATAAAATATTAGTTTTTTTTGCAAAAAGACTAGGTTCTTTGCAATGAGGTAGCCCGTTTGCGAACTACTTATTATTTTTCCAAACAGTCTGCTGTTTTCAGGCTCATTGCATACAGACTAACAGCAGTTAGGCCTCTTAAGAACTACAATCATTTTATGGTATAAAGCATTTTAATTATTTTTGATGCTTCTGCAAATTTTCAATAATTTCAAAAATGTTTTTTTTTTATATATATATATAAAGCACTATCTTTCATCAAATTGGTTAAGAATGTGCTTTCTTTTGTCCATAATTGATGTACTTTTTTATATGAGAGAACGGACGAGAATGATGACTAATATAAAAGAGACAATGCCAAATAAACTAATTTTTGCAATTATTCCAAGTAAATTTTTGATTAATTGCAAATTTTACAATGAATTTAAAGACTCACAATTTTTTTACATGCAATACATATTTATGATAAATACTCTATCATCGTATCTAAATGTTTAAGTCTCTTTAGTTTAGAAGACAGAAGTATAAAATCGCAACATGTTTGCATAAATTTGCTTGCTACGACATATAATTTTTAGTTTGTAAAAACTTATTGCTGTAATCAAATATCAATACTATAAAATGTTTTGTATTGAAAATAACAATTAATTTCCATAACAAAGGCAAAAAAATTATCATCAAAATTATCAAAAATCGCTTATTTAGCGCTACCCCATTCAATATTTCGTGATGTATGACATTACGATGAAAAGTCTTAATATAAATATAGCTCCATAAAACCTATGGATGTAATTTAAACCAAATTATATCATTATATCGATGGATATCTAAATCACCATTAACAAAATAAACAAATTTATTTACTTAGGTTTTAAATTTTCAGCAAAATTACTATGATAATATTATTTCCTAGTTCTATACAGACGTAGATATATCAGGATTAAGACAATTGAATATATTTTACGAAATTACTATATTAAACCATTTAGAGGAGTATTAAAAAAATTTTTCTAAAATTTCGTTTGTCATAAACGTAACAATAAGCTAAATTGTATTAAGCCATTAAAAATTCTGAACAAGGTATAAATATCAACTTTAATAGTAACGACAGTATTTAGGTATTAGCTATACATCTTATGTAAAAGTGAAATTATATGAATATTATACTATTCATGCTTTTAGACTTATCTTTTTACTTTGTTTTTTCTACATTATTATTTCATTTATAAACGTTTAGTTAAATTAAGTTTAATAATTATATACTTTTTTACCTGATTGATTAGTAATGAATTTTTTTTTAATAGACTTAATATTTTTTCTAGTTTAAGTATCTAAATTTTTAAAAAAATTAAGACAATACGTTATATTAAAATGACGGTTCATGTTTATTCATATCCATAATTATAACTAATTAAATTATTATCGCTTTGTTTTATCCAAGATGTATACGTTAATATTAAATACAAATAGACAGATTAAATTTCCTCGATCTAACAATTTAGGTGACACAGATGTGTAATTACCTAAACCCCACTACAACTACATAATGAGCAATAAATAAAAATAGCAGGATGAAATGTTGACAAATAATTAGTTGTGGTTTAAAGTTTTAAAGTTTTTGAAAGATGCACAAATTGCTTAGCTAGGTGATATTTAAGAAACTTTTTTTTTAAGTATATATATTTAACTTTATATATTTATCAACATTAAATGTAATCTTTTAAAGTTAAATTTATTGTTTGTTAACTACTATTAACTTAGAACTCAACTTAATTTACTACTATACATTTGTTTAATTAATTCATCCACCTTCGAGAAAATAAATTATTTTGTGTATTTAGATATCTACGGTGATTAAAAGTAGCTAAGGAGTTGGACATAGTAAGTATACTATGTTATTATATAGTTCTCAAGGTTGGGTATTATAAATGCATATACATAATAATATTATGTTTTAAAATCGTTATTATCGGATCCGGGGAACAGATGACAATTATTATTAAATCAAGTTGTTTACATGTGACTGACAATTATTAATTTGACACTTGACACACGTATGAAGTAAATTCGAAATAATTTCCTTCAACATTAAGTATTTTGTAATGATGTTTACGATCGATATCTGTAGAAAGTATGTTCACGTACAACTACAAACTATATTGTACACGTTACTCTGTTAAAATTATATTATATAAAAGCTAGTTAATGTTTGAGTCAAAGAGATTTGGCAAAACTACTTTAAAAGATCTCGCATCACGTGTTAAATAAATGTAAAACTCTGTACCTGTTCTTTTTTCTTTAAAATAATTAACACGTTTTCAGCAAGTTTCCCAAAAGTGGGCGTTTAAAGCTCCCGCGGGTATACCTAAAAAATTGAATTCAAAAAATTATTTTGCTCTTTCGCTGACACGCCTATTCAATATTCAATTTCTTTTAGTTTTATTTAAATGCCTCTACACTTATATGTAAAATAATAGTAATATATAATTTTAAAGGCCTCTTTAATCAAATAATTGCTTAATTATTTATCTATTTAGTATCTGTTTTCCAATTATAGGCAATGGAAAATATGATCGTAGTAAAAACTTGTTTTTGCAAAGTACTTACATATAGAATAGATTAATTATCTATTTGTTAACTGAAAATTGAAAAAGAACCAATGATCAACATAACCATAGTATATGGTATCTATACAAAATAAAATTAAAGTGAAACTATAGTAAAATTAAAAATAAATTACAATACAAATATTTATAAGTTTAAAATAATCACATCAGGACAAGGATTATGTAAAAATTAAAGTAAAGGACAGTTTGTAAATTCATATTTTTATAGAAAATAAACGATTTTCTCTAAACATTTCATTATTAAAATTAATTTTAAAAACCACCAAGAGAATTTTTATAATTTTTATAGTAAAAAAAAATTTTATTATTATTTTAAAATCACAAAAATTAATTTTAGACGTCTATATTAAATTAAATAATTTATATATAAAATATATATTTATTATTTATATTTTATAGATACATTTACCTAAAGATATTTTCGAATTGTAAATTTAAGACGTTTAAGCGCGATGGAAAAGTCCTACAGTGATTCCGTAAATCTTTTTACCGGACAAGACTTTTTATATTTGTTTATTGAAATTGGATATTTGGTATTAAAACTTCAATAAACAGCAGCTGACGTGCACATATTATATAGTATAATAATATGTTAATCTATTATGCCTATCTAAAATAATTGCAATCTGCTGATAACACAATGGTTATTGATTATTATAACTAGGGAACGGATTTTAATTTAATATAAAGTTAAAAATAATATTTGTTTATTACTTAAAAGATATTTATTTATAATATTTAAATATTTAAATTGAAAATAAGATAGAATTTATTATAAGTAATACATAATACAAATTACATTTTTTCATTATAAATCATCCAGATGAAGAGGGGAAGCGCAAGGGAAACCATTAGAAAGAACATATAGTTTTAAATTTTCAAATAACTTTATATTTTAACGTAATTTGTATGTATTGGTACTAAAAATTTAAGATTTACGGCAAATCAATTAAAATTACTAGAAACTATTTATAACTTTTTTCCAAAATTCAAAATAAATTGGTTATATCACTATTAAAGTAAAGTACATATACTATGTATATCTTTAATCATGGTAAAGTATTTATAGGGCTTACAAAATTCGTCACTAAATATTTATTTCTACTTATTGTATAAAATATTTTTACTTCGGTTTCGTAAAAAAATATACGACCCACATAGATGTTAGGCCAAATGTTAAAGCCATTTTAAAAATCAACGTTATCACCTCGGACGTAGACAAACGTTGCAACAGCAGTTGACAGGAAACGAGAATACTACTATAATACCCACTATATTATATTATACCTATAGAGCTGACATCCGAAATTTGTGATCCAACGAAACGCTATTTTGCTTTTACTCAGTGACTGCTACAAGTCGACGTTGTTTTCCACTGCTAGTTGAGGACGGAGGAGTGTTTTTGGTTATCGGACTTGACGTTTAATGGCAGAAGGCACATAGGGAATAAAGTGTCATGACATCCAAAATTCACGACCTACCTACTTAAAACGAAATAGAAATTATTGTCCAACCCGTGACGTTAATTTTTACTGCAATAAGTTTATGAAATCATATATTCATAAACCAAAACCAACGGATAATTAAAATTACAATATAAGCAAAAAGCACGCATAATGATGTAGAACCGTTATTTAAACTATCTAATAGTATTATTTACGTTATAACAAATAGATTTTCTTTTATGATTTTTAGCAGTTTCTTGCCAAATGTAAAATTATAATTTTATTATCCAAATCTCAATATAAAAATGCTAAGTTTTTTTGGAATTTATTTTTGGAATAAGATTTAAAATGCATTACTTTTGTTATAATTCGGGAACTATTGTCTACTGTGAAAATAAAAATATATTTTGGTATTCACTCGGTAAATGTGAAAATAATACTTGAATTGTACGAAAGGAAACAAATATGGTTGCCTTCCAAAATGTTTAGTCTTAATTTTTAACACATATGAATGTATCAAATTTATTTTAATACAGAGACAGTAAACACTACTAATATAATTCATCTGAAGATAGCATCAAGGAGATTATTTACGTATATAAATCGTAAAATTTGAAAACAATATATTATGTAATAAAATATATTTATTTTTAGTATAATAAAAGTGTTTTACTTTTAAATAATGTTTTTAAAATCGGCCAATAACCAATAAATCACTAATCGCAATTTATTTTAACTTTGTGGTTTGCTATATGTATAAAAAGCTCCTTGAATATTGTGCCAAAATGTGTAGTGAAATAACGTATTACTAAGACACGTCATGTTACAAGTATTAGCACAATCGAAATTTTTCCACTTCGTGGTATCCTACCATAATTTTTTTTTTATATTTATAAGTTTGTCGATATTTCGTTCTAGATTAACAAACTTTTGTCAAACTTGGACACGTTTACTAAAGTTTCAAAGCGTGTGATGATTATATCGGTCTATTTATAATAATATAATAATATTATTATAGTACCTGTACAACTATTATGGTAGTTCTTACAACGCAGGCGTGTTTTGCGTTAGTGGACAAAAACCGATTTTGACTGCCGATTATATACACACACCTATACACCTATATACCTATACATACATACATATATATATAATGTGTGTATGTGTGTGTGTGTTAGACGTTACACACTATCCACCTGATCGTTCGGCATTATACCTGTATAATATTATATTTGTCTATAAGTGCTTCAAAAATTTACAACGATGATGATTTATATAGTGTCCCTGTCATTCGAACCTCGGTCCAAACCGCTGTCTATTTTCCTCCCATTAAAGTACTTCGATACTATAAACTATAGGTATTAGGTATACACATTTATCAGAAATTATTTTACCAAATAACGATGTACTGTACAGTAACAATATAGTGCGTTATATCATAATAATGTTAACCATATCGGCCACACCTGTCGGTAGGTATATTATATACATACCATTATTTATTCGATATAGACTATCTATAGTTCTTGAACGGCTGATAGATGCGATTAACGCATAAAATTATGAATATCACGTGATCTATTTGTGAAAAACATTTTACAAGGAGATTCGTGTGACATCTGCGGATTTTTCAAGGGAATTTACGAAGTGTGGCTAATTTCTTGGATTTATAAAATATATAGTTTAACAGTACCACCCACCCACCAACTATCCACAATCGGACTTATTATATTGAAATTTCAGTATATCTAATTATAACTATACATAGTCGTGTACCAAATTTTTAAATTTAAAAAAACCCGCCCTCCTATTAAAAAAAAAAAAAAAAAAAAAAAAAAACATTTGATAAAAAACATAATACCGCACGATTACAGTACATCAGTGTGCCTACATCAGCGATAAGTAACAGACACTTACACAGACGGACAAGTCGTTGAATTCAAACAACTACGGTTGACAGAAACCCAATTTCAATTGAATATGTTTCAAAAAACAAAAAAAAAATCCATTTATTAGAATATCTCAGTACACGTAAACACGCACACCGTTGTCCTTTTATTTTAGTGGCGAACGCGATATAACGCACTCGAGAAGCCATTGCAAACGGTGATTTATTAAGGAGTAACGTATAGGCAATTCGTCTTATTCGTTATCTAGCGGCAGATCTTCGTGCGAAAAGTATATTAATGTCAGCGTGTGCCTTTAGTCGTATCCAAATCGTATACAGAGCAATTCAATTAACTCAGAACTATGGTGTTTTGATAACCAATTATCATTTTATTATTGATTTATTTTGATAGTTTTTAAATTTTTCAAATAATATGGCTCCTCGTGCTTTTATTTTAACATTCAAACCGTTACTTCATTAAATTATTATTTTGCTTAAAATTACAATTAAAAAATTTTTCAGAACACATTATATCTTAATTAAATAAAACATTCAATTTCAAAAACATACCCTTCAAATCACTCCAAATCATAAAATAGTTATTTTTATTAAAAAATAGTGTTTGTCCTACAATATTATGCTTCCCAATAAATTAACTTATTTATAATACCTGAAATTAAAATTATAAATTTCCATTCATATTTGCTACTATAATGATTGAAAATAAATGCAAAAAAAAAAAGCAATTTTGAAGTAACAAAAAAGTTATTGAAATACGCGGTGTTTTTGTGTCGAGTTTTGTTGGAGACTAGAATCTTTTACTTATAATAATATTATATTTTACATACACAATAATATTTTCAAATTAACGACTAACGAGTATAATATATACCAAAAATATGAATAACATTATAGTTAGAAATAAAATAAATTCGACGTTCTTGGCACAAATAATTCAACATACCGTATAACTAATACTAAAATAAATGGCTCCACAGTGGTACCGTTTGTTTTTTTTATTGAATTTGCTTTGGATATATTATTACATTGTATAAATTAAAACTCTTTTGATAAATAACTTCAAACTGTGTGTATATGTTCACCAAAACTATGAACCACAATAAACTCTTTATCAAAAAAAGTATATAAAGCATACGAATGATTTGATTATTTAGGAACAATATGTAAAGTCAGAGCAATTGAATCAATATAGAACTTTTTCACTTTTGAAAACTCAACTACAAATATAATACATATACTTTGATCAACATTTCATTAGTATTTGTAAACGTCTTTTGGCTGTAGATAGTCATATTGATTATTAAAAAAACAATATTTCATGATACACGATTAGCATGACGAGTTAGAACATCGAGTACGATTATTCATATTTTATTTTGTCACTCATAACTGAGATATAATAATATTGTTTAAAATACCTTCAACTTTTTTTCATATAAAAAAAAAGCGATTTTAATAAATTTTTACCATAATAAGTATTCGTTATTAATTAAATTGTTTTTATTAATATACAATAACTACATAATGAAGATAATAAATACTATATATAATAAATGATACATTTTTAAAATTTATTTAAAATGTTAGTTATGGAAAGTAAATTGACTAATTCTAGTGACAAAATTCTCACCAAGTATTTTTTTTCCTAAATGTTATGATCTGAATGATTTTGAAATTAAAAAAAAATAGTAATTCATTACCTTCATAATATACTTGTATTTAACAAAGATATTTTATATATAAGAAATTGAAGTGATAATTCCCATTGTGTACATTAAAATAAAATATTTCAATATCTACAAATTAAATAATTAAATACATTTTTTATTCATGTAATAGAGTTATCGATTTAATTTACAAGCCCGTGGTAAGTATTTCAGCATACATTAAATTCAACTTTAATTACAAGGTTCGTAATTTTCCATTTTTTAGAAGATGCTCATTTTGATGCCCAGTTATATTCAACACACGAATATTCAACATGACATTCTACAATGATCTTTGACTCCTATTGTTGTGTTAAGTAGGCTCCACAAGTAAAATTTCTGACATTTTTCTAAAGTAGAATGTAAAAATTGATCGAAAAAAAGGCATTCAAATAAATAATTCATTTGTATTTACATTTTCCATTACTGTCAAGTCTGCTCAAGGTGTTTCTATTTTATTACATTCAGCCAAGTGAAAAATTGTTCCAGGTGTTATTTGTCACAGTTCAAAATTGACTATTTTTTTTTCATAGTTGTAAAAAAATGACAATTTCCATTAAATGATCTTTTTTCATGCTTTGTACGTTCATATTATTATCAATATATTGTGCCTGCTAACTCATTTCCAATGTAAAGTTAAATAAAATATGTAATTAACCTAATTGATAAGAACAGAAAAATTTTTTTAAAAAAATCATAAATTTATAATTAAATAAATAGTATGTAAACTCGGTTTCATTTAAAAAAAGGTATTTATCTTGTAAATTGAAAAAATAACTGCCTAATTTATGTATAAAAAGTACAGTATTACGATAGTACACATATTAATAATAATTTTTATTCAACACTATTTTAAGTGAAAATAGTTTTAAAAATAGTATCATTATATAGCATATTATTTATGCATTAGATTCTAATTATTCTTATTATCTTGCTTTAAAATTAAAATATCATAAAAAACCCATGTATCGATACGGATAATGTTTCAACAGTAAGTTTGATAGTAGTTAAATGCCTTATAAATCCTTATATTTACGTTAATAAATCGACATTTATCAATCTTATTAATTTTAAACATTTTATTTTACATTTACGATTATTTTCATATAGCACTCAAGTCTCAAACTGATACTATTTTTACTAATTTTGAATAGGCGTTCGATAGTATTGATCATAGTTTATTAATTTAAAAATTAAAAAAAATTTACTTCTATAATCCCTTATTATATTGATTTTCATCATATCATCCTTTATTTCTCCACGTGCATTATGTAAGATTCAATAAATTGTTATGTATTTGAAGATATTGAAGTCATTTCAGGCATTCCACGAGGCGATCACCTGTCTCTTTTTTCTGTTTTTTTTTTTTATTTACTAATAATATCATTTTTTCCTTTGACAACTCTAATATCTTACTTTTTTTTGATGATGAGGAACATTTTTCTGTCCGATACTGAGGATCTTCATAGTGATTTAATAGACTTTAACAACTGATGCTTACAAAACGGCCTTTCCTTAAATATTAATACATTTCTAACTATTACTATTTCTAAGTAACCCACAAACTTGGATTTTAATTATAATTTAAATGTTATTACTCTCACTCGTTCCTTGATATATGTATATCTTATAGCTAGGGTCATTCTATAAATGTGTACTACACGGAGAACCCGAAAGTGTTTCCATGTCGTCATAGACCACCTGCAGGTTAGTTTTAGTTTAAGTTAGTAGTCCGTTTCCAAAAAAATCCGCGTTTATCTTTAACGATTATTGATGCCGCGTTATGCGAATCGTCAGCCGAAATTTGTATTTCTATTTCGATAGGTGTCACGCTTATCGAAATATTCGGCAATGAAACAGATTGCCTCATCACCAATGACTTCAACGGAGCTCACCACATCCGACGGACCTTCGTTATACGTATCATCATCGGAATGCTGGCCTAACGACGACAAGGGAGCCGGTGGTTTAACAGCGTTTACGATCGTGATCATTCGCCGCATCTGCGGTCCTGCGTAATTGACAAGCAGGATTGACGATGTTCAAGTGGCGCGTCACATAGCTTAAAAAATTCAAAATATTTTTAAAATTTAATCGTAAATAAATAACACTCATATAAAAATTTGGTGAACATTTCAAGTATATATTTAAAATGATTCGTTTTTGAGTTACAGCAAAATAAAAAAATCAATTTTGTCTAAAACTGGTTATGCGTAAAATTCCCGTTTTCTGTTACTTGTTAGAGTTTTTCTTGACGCTTTTGAAAATTACTGGACATTTTTAACTTTTGACCCCCCCAAGTACCAACTAGATAAATTTTCCTTTTCAAAGAGGGGCTGAAGAATTTTTGAATTAAAGCATTATTTCTACTCCAAAACGTGACGACAAACATAAAAATAAAACATACATCAATGTAAAATCAATACATTCTTCACTCCGTTCAGAATCTAAAATTTAACAAACTGTGATATTATCCGATCATTAAATAAAAGTTTTTTTTATGAACGAAAATTAAAATACATTTTTTTAATTTTAAATGTAATATCATAACTTAGCCGTATAGTGAAATGATCGTAAGAGGAAATTAATTCTAACCCTTATATAGATCTTTATACAAAGTGATTTTCCAAGCATAATCACCCACATTTTTACATTTTATAATGAATTAATTCAATTTTTTGAAATCGTTAATATACTTATAATCTATTTTTTGAAAATTCTTGAAATTGATTGTACTCTTAAGTAGTGTTACAAATTTCTGTTTTTCAAATGAAAAACATTCTTTTTTACAGTACATCATTCTATGAATATTTATTTATTTATTTATTATTTTTTTTTTTTTTTGATAATGTTAATATAGATAATAGTTACCTTAGTAAATTTAAAGACTGAAAATAATATGGTCTTAAGACGTATGTTTAAAAAAAAAAAAATCATATTTTGATGTATTATTGAAAAATAAAAGGGCAGCGAGCATGTTTGATGACTTATTCTGTGTATTGTTTTTATTTGGTTTACCGTAAGCTGAAAGAAGCATTTCTGCAGTCTGCGTCGTCTGTGATTGACCGCTTTTAGTTTTCTACTTTGATATATAAGCAATAAGCATGTAATCAAAATAACAGATGTATGTTATCTTATAATAAAAAAATACTGCGACTAGTAGAAAATTAATTACATATATTATATTACTTCTGGACCAATTTGTATATTTATTTTTTAATTTTTTCGATGACTCTAGAACTGTTTACAGGCGTGTAGTGATAATAGCACCGTTGAAACCAAGTGGATTCCGGCAAATCCATTTCAATATGCATTATCATTTAGTGTTATGTTCAAGAAATGTAGTGGACGTTTTACTTTCCATTTCTTGAAAACTAATTAAAAACAGTCAACTCTAAGTAAATAAGAAAGGCTGCAATTCAATTATTTTCTGCTGCTATATAAATTAATTTTAAAAAAAGATTGGTTTTAATTAACAAATTCTATAACTAAAATATGAAAACTTTATCAAGGATAATCTAAATTGTAGATTATACTACCTATATCATTGTTATAAGAAATACAACAATACATTATTCTTTATACAATGAAACTTAAAAGTTAATATTCTAAATGAATAAATTTAAATTGCAATCACAAAATATCTTACACGTCATGCATTACGATATATAAATATATATATAAGTCTTAAACTAAAAATAATTGATACAACGAAATATTTATTGTAAAGCTTAGTTATGAAAAATGATATTTTTTAAGAACGTGATTTTTTTAAACTTATTTTGAATTCTGTAGCTTACACCTTGAAATATAAATTTAACTATTACTAAAAATGATTGAAGGATATATTCTTATAATACCTAAAAGTCATTTTATATAATATATTAACTATTTATAAAACACAGATGTCAATAGATTTGTTTTTGATTTGTTAATGTTCTATAAAATATATATTATATGTTTTTAAAATATTAACTATAATATAATAATATTTTGAATGACATTTTAAGTTGTTTTTTTTTACGAATAGTAAACTGTTTAGTAACTGCTAGTCACATTAAGCCCATAACTAATTATATTTTTCTTAATATCTGATTTTTGAAGTAATTCGATACTTGATATGTTAATTATCTTAATCGATTTAGCTGTATCATCAACTTCGATAAAAATTCCAAATTATTTACCATAAACTATAGAGTATTTAAAATTAAATGTTTTAATAAACTGTTTGGAGAACCACAATATTTTCCTATTTTTTTTTATTCGTCGTGGGATTTTTATAGACAGCAGCATTTTCTAGACTACTATGAATAAGTCATTTGGTATTTAATATTAGACATAAATTCAAGTTTTATTAAATGTTTATTAAATTATGTAAGTTGTATTATAGTTTTGTGATCGAACTTATTCATATTAAATCTTGTTAACTTATGTACTTTTAAATATAATTCATATTGAAGTCGACTTAAAAATTCCTTATTGATACGATTAATAATGATCGATAAAATGTTATCAGTTGTAAATAAAGATATAGAATGTATTTTATACTTCCATAAAGTTTGACTAGCATACCAAAAAATAAACCAAAGACACAATATTATAATATATCAAAACGGTGAATATTCAAGCTTTATCTAAACATTCTAATGGAGTGTAATCAGTATAGATCATAAATTATATTCATCAATTTAATTGAATCCATTGTTACAAGGTCAAAATTCAATTATTTTGCTTCCAACACCAATGCTTTACATAAATTATTATATTATATTAAGTTGTTATATTATGTAAAATAAAATATATCAACATTATTTTAATAATACAGTTATATTTAAATCATTATTTTAACTACTAAATTCTTAGTAGTTAACAAACTTTTATCAAAACATGCAATTCCATAAAAATTGTTGTTATGGTTTATTAGGTTTTCCAAGATCAAATTAGATTATGAACAAATAGGCAACTTAGTGTTAAGTAGGTAAATTATAATTACATTTACGAAACACCCTTATAATATTAAATACTTATTATATCTTGATTTATATATAACTCATAAGTAAGTACCTATTATATAATAATACTGGATTACTGAAAAGAGATTTTTATCTTTTTTCAGTGCGCTCAACGAAACAATAATCATAAGAATTTATAATCTATTAAAAGCTTATATTTTCTAATCGATTAATTAAACTTTTTCAATTTAAACTACAAAATAATATAAGTATTCGTACAACAATGCAAAAGGTATTACATTCTGTTAAAATACATATACTATTATTTGTTTCTTAAATGTTTAAGTTATTAAATTTCATCGTATAATATTATAGAGCGAAGCTATAGAATGTATACTGTATTTACTATACACGTAAAATATCATAGTATCTTTATATTTTAAGAGGAAAATATTACATGAGTCCAATTAACTTTTGGAAGAAATTTACGTCTAAGGTAAATTAAACCACAAAAACAGTATGGACTAATTGTATCTAATTTAATAAATACATGGAATAAATTTTTTAATTATTTAGTTGACGTTTTCATAAAAACTCGAAATTATTGTTTTTAGGTATATTTACCTAAAAGAACAGTCATATATTTTTAATTATATGTTCAATTTTAGTTATTATTTCATCGAAGTATTTCATTATATATATATGTGTGTGTGTGTGTGTGTGTGTGTGTGTGTGTGTGTATTCAGTCGTATATCATATATTATTTATTAATTATACATAAATCATCTTAAGTAATGCATTGTAAAGTTTGTAAATTTAGATATCGAGATAAAAACAGTTTTATTAAAAATTTTAATCAACAGTAGTCGTAACTAATGATTAATAGTCACCACTGATATGGATTAAAGCAACAATGATACATGGTGTAGAATACAGCTAGATCAAGTTATTTGGTGTGCCTTATATTATATTTTAAATTTAGTTATAAAAATAACTGTTGTCACTAAATTGAATAAAATATTCCAAAACTCCAAAATTAAAAAACTTTACACCATAAATACTTCATGAATAGTAATATGAACTCATTGACCATTGTATATAGTAAATATAGATGGTAGTGAGCTCTTCCGATTGAATGGTAAACTTTTCGATGGTAAACTCTCCAGAGTCAACACTTCGTGTTAAGTTGAAGAAGATATGTGAACTATCCTCTCGAGTCAACATTATCTTTACTTAAAGTACCTATTGTATTGTATATTCAAAATTAATTACAAAATTAGAAGTTTTAAATAAAATTTTAGCCTAAACATTTTTTAAGTATTTCCAACTGTGGAACAGTGCAATTTATATACTTTATTTTTTTTTTAAATATTCATATTCATGTTATTATTATAAATTTATAAATATTAAATTATAATATACAAAAAAAATTATTACGAACTTGGAATAAATTAATAGCGATACCAAAAATCAGAAATTGTGTATTTTTTCCAATAGCCCAAAATCATACAAATACATTTTATTACCTGGTAAAATATTGTTCCTGCTGTATTATATAAGTTTCAGTATAAAATTTGAGGATTATTACACTTAGTTTTTGGTATATTTGATAACTATATAGCTATATAATTTAATTTTAAATGATAGCAGACATCGTCTAAGAATATGGGCTGAGTTATATTTGAACAAACGAAGGACTACCAATGGTTCAGATTATACTACCATAAATTAATTTGAAAGATCAAATTTTCAATCTACTTCTATCAATTTATAATTTTATTAGAATATCAACTACCAAGAAGAAGTAAAATTGAAATTAAAATGAAACAAATGAAATACGAAACAATGTATTCACGTTTATGGGCTGTTAAAAAGGTAATTTTTTTCTTTTATGGTATGTTAATTTTTACACACATTTAGGTTTAGCATTTGGATCTTAAAAGCTACAGTCACGAATAAATAAACTCATTAGGTAGTCTGAAGTAAACCCAGGGAGAGTTCACTGTCGGGAGAATTTACGATTTATTTAAATTGGAAGAGTTTACAATTGTTTTAAATATATTATTATATGTAATACACATAATAGCACAACACGAACACAATATATTTTATCTAATACACAAACCATTTTAAAGATATAATTTAGAAAGCTAATAAAATATACACATTATACATACAAATATTACATACAAAATATATACACATATAAAGTATAAAAATTAATTTAATGCAACTAATTTCCTAGTAAAAAAAAATAGTAATAGGCAATATAAGTTAATCATTTAAACAACATTTTATGTCAGAACAAAATAGTATGTCTAAAAAAAATGATAAAGACGACAAGTATTTATTAATGAAAATTAAAACGAATAAAGAATACTAAAATTAAATTCACTCATAAATATATAAATATCAATTACTTTATGTTCAAAAATAAGTTTCTTATAATTATTATGTTTTGGTTAACTGTTTATGAAGTATAAATAGGTAAGGTTTGGTATTTTTCGTTGAATAACGAAAAAAGAATAATTATAAGTGTATAAATTGTTATCAGACACACTTAAATATAATTTTTATTCTTATTATTATTATTAAGTTAAGATACCAAAATATTGTTTGATCTATAGCTTAACAGTAATAGTAAAATTATGTTGCAAAATATATCCAAGTTTTTGCACGTGCACAATTTAAATAATAATTGATAAGCAATTTCGTTTCACTAAATATTCAAATATATGAACATATTATGCATAATATTATTATGATATTAAAGCTTTATATTAGTGCTAATATATGATGTATGATCAATAATCAATTATGATCAACACGTATTTCTTCAAAAAAGATTTTTACAACAACATTGTTAATCAACATTAAATCAAACTTTGAAATTAAAAAGTATCTTGTTAATTTAAAACAATTATTCTTACTAATACATAAATATTAACGTTTTTTCTTACAATATTATACAATGAATTTCATAAAATTGTCTTTAGTAAGTAAAGCTTTAATTATTATTATGATATTTATAATTTTCTTATAGTTTATACAAGTATATGTCATAAATAATGCAAATAAAAGCTATTTCATTGTATATTTCACTTATCTCTTTTAGTTTTAAATTTAATACATACTAGCAATCAAAAAAAACATCTATATATTACTTAACTCAGATAAATAAATATGTTATTCATGAAGGGATATTATATGATTTTATATTTAAACTTATGCTGCAATGGGGACTTACAGTTGTGATCATTGCATGATGAAACGCATACGGAGAGACTTATTATAAAAAACTTATGATTTTTTCTTGCAAGTATATTTTTCAAATTTCTACACAAATCTGAACTAAATATCTTGAAAATTCATCGAAAGTCACAAATTGTAATTATTATAAAGTTTTCTATTTTGTTTAAAAAATAATTACCTATCCTAAAACAAAATAATTTTGTATTACATTTCAAACTTCTAGTTTTTGTAATTTTTATTAAATAGAATCTAACTCGTGACAAAATCATGGATAATACTTACTTTCAATAACTGGAAATATTATTTTATAATATATTTCTCTTTAATAAATAATTTAACTTTATTTCAATTTTAAAGTAAATCCTGAATAAAATGTTTAAGTTTTCTTTAAGACTCAGTATCACCTTTGAAAAATAAATTTGGTATCAAAATAATTATATAATATGATAATTTTGCGAGCTCGCATTTTATGTCACAGTTCGAAATATAAAATATGGAAAAATATATATGAGTATGTGTAAGTATATGTAAATATTTCGTAAACTGTAACCATAATATACTGTGGAATTCGAAGTCTTATGACGGTAAAAAAAAAACTAATTTCCGTAGGTGTACCGTGTACCTCTTATACTAAAATATGCTAACACCAGATTTAAACGAATTTTTCTTCATTATTCTGTATTCGTATTGTCGGCTATCGTATGTATTGCAGATAGCATCGAATTTATTCAACATTTTAGGATTTCATTTTATCAAATATCGTAAATCGAAAAATGCATTTTTTCTTTCTAGACTTCTTAGGATAAAAACACCTGTGCGTGGCACCTTATAATAATGGCAATATTACATTACTACATTTTTTATATAATAATATAATAAAATATAAAATAGATATAATATTAGATCAGGTGTTCATTATGCTAGGGTAATTTTTAAAAATTTTAAAAGTTTATTTATCAATATTAATTGATACAACTTTCAATTTACCATAGCCTTTATATCTTCCAAATCCAAAATCATGGACCTATTATGTTTAGTACTACTCATTTAAATTTAATTTTTTATACGCCAATTCCTAGTTAACAATATTATCTTCTAAATAATTTAAAGTAAAAAAGAGGGGTTCTTAAATAGTATACAACTTAAATGTTTGAAAATATAGTCCAAAAATCATGTTTTGTTTTGTAAAAATCATGTTCTGTAACTTCATTATTGAAAAAAAATAGGGGTAAGCCAGTTTGGTGAATAATCCTGTGTACATAATTCATAAATAAATAAATAAAATATAAGCTTTTTAGCTTAAATATATTACTGCAAATTTATGCAAACAATGATTAATTAACGCATATTATATATATATATATATGTAACTGTTATAAATTAAACAGTTGAAATAATATTTTATTAACACCTAATGACCTCTGATTCCACAAATGTATTATATATATATAAATATTTTGTAAAGTTATTCTGTCGTTATAAAATAAAATAATGATTATATCATTACACATACAACAAAATAAATATTGACAGTTGCAATTACAAGCGACCTACCCCTTGAACATCATTGGTTTTTTCCAAGCTATCCCAAGTTTTGTATACTTAAGTAATAAGCAATTAAATACAGTATATGTGTAGCTACTTAATATGAACATACATTTCAAAAAACAATTATGTTGCTCTAAAATGGATTCTCACAGAGTGATAAATATTGTTACTCGGCAAAAACTTTCTGAGTTGTCAGTGGCCACATTAATTCTATGTAGCGTATGTCGACCAGATAATCTGTAAATACAAACTTCAACTCCAGTATAACTGTATAAGTAATACGTGTCGTTCTAAGTTCTTAGAGACATAAATGTTGTATAAAACTGTCTTGTAGTTTCATTTTTAATGATAGATACCTACCTGTTTAAAATATGTTTTTTAAATAATGCTTATAAAAATTATACTTAAAACATAATATAATTCCAACTTCTATATGCAATACTACTGTTAGGTATAAGCATGTTATACGAATTAAAAGATACATTTTTTTATTCTATACAGATTTATGTTACATCCTTCGCCTTTGGATGAAAATATTTTTTAAATAATAGCGTAAAATTAAATTTATCAGACAAAGAATAAAATAAATTGCGTTCGACTTTTAGATTATACTATTAATACTCATTACGTTTAATGTATTAATCTGCAAATGTAGTGTAAGTGACATTTTTTTGACCCGTTTTATTACACATATTAATAATAGTGAAATATTTTATAGATTACAGATACAATTTGTATTGATACATTTTGTATATAAATATATACATATATTTTACAATTTTGTGTCAAATATTTTCTATTGATATTTTTATTATACGAAGATAATATTCGCTGGGGTCGTGTAATATAATCTACAACATGTATGAAAGATATTATATTGTTAATAGGTACTCTATTAAATTTAAGATACACTATTTTGTATTTTACTTCTTAGTGTATATTTGTTTGCTTTTTTAAGATTCTCAATGAATAATCGATGATTCAAAACTCGCCATTAAAAAAAAAAAAAAAAAAAAAAAAAAATACTTTATAAAAATTAAATTTATAAACCTAAATTTAATTTAACTTATATAAATAAAAAAAAACCATTGCATTTTTTAAATGTTATATATTATGTATTTTTGCCTGAATACTACGTTTGTAGTTTAGTTTATACACAGAACGAAATACTACTACATAACTTAGAAAAATAAAAATCAACAATTAGAAGTTAGTATTTACAACATGTATGGAAGATATTATTTTGCTAATCTAAAAAAAAATAATAAACGAAAAAAAATGAAAATAAACAAATTAAATAATTTATAAAATTATAAATATACTTCGTTAATTGTTCTTAGAATTTTCGAAATAATAATAAATTAGTTGAAACAATACACGGTTATATGAAATTATTCATAATCAGAAGAAATAACTTTGATATTTTATGGAAAAATTTGTTGACTGAATAACAAATATGTTTTTTAAATTAAGTGGAATTCCTTCAAGTGTTTTTTTTAAACTTTTATTTTATACAATGTATGTATCATTATATGTCACTGACCACAACTTGTTCAATAAATTAATTACCACGTAACTCATAACAAGACTCATGATTGTTTACTTAGGTTACTTGTTAAAATTAATTGTTTTGGTATCGAAATAATAAATAATAATATTAAATTAAAATATATTCATCTGTAGACTATTTTTCATCCTTATGGACAAAATAGTTAAATTATATTGAATCGATATACTATGCAATTTTAAATATTATATTACAATATGATAATACAATATAATAATTAACTATTAATGAATAATAAAATAAAATTAACTCATGATAAATAATCTATCGATTGTCGCCATATTAACCTAATCATAAAGACTAATTTGTTACGTTAACTTTAAAAAATAAATATATCTGTCTACGTCAGTAAAAAATTATTTCATATTTATTTTTATAACTAACACTATAATGGTACATAATGCATTCATTAAAAAAAATATAGGTATATATATTTCGTCATAATCTTAAAAATAAATCTTATAATGAATTAAAAAATATTTAAAAAAATAAACACAGAGTTTTGATTAAACATTCGAATTTGATTTTTTTTTTCATTATAATAATTACTCGATAATATTTAATTAAAAAAAAAAATTCCAATTTATTAAATCAACACCAGATAATAATATTTTATTGATCATAAAGGTTAAATATTAAAACCACGCAAATTTGTTGAAATATCTGTTTATTAAATTTATTTCATTAAATTTACTAGATACCTTAAGGATTTATAAATCTCTATACTCTGTAGTTTTCACCATCTAATAGAAATATAATTTATTCCTATTACATTTCAATAAGCAGCTTTGAATATTTTTAGTACTTTTCCAATCGGATGTTAAAACTAAATATAAATTAAATAGTAAATATTTCGATATTTTAATTCGTAAGAACTTCATTAACATGAATCGAGACCAAAAATAATTTATTATGTCAAAAAACCTTTTTCTATATTCATCAATAATAAGGGCTTAATAAAACAAACTAATTTAATCATTGATGCTTTAAAAACCTAAGACCTTTGATAATAAAAATCTTCGCTTGCACGGTAATTCAACTGTAACATTACATTAGAGTCCAATATTACCACACACATATGATGCATCTAGCGTAGGGCAATAACTGGATTATCTGGAAAATTCTTTTTTTTCTTTTAACGACACATTTAGAAGGGAAAAAAATATAAAATGATTTGTTTCACTAAAATAATCACTTTAATGAGTATTCGTCAAATATCTAAATTAATATTATCTTTAACACCTAGTATATAAATGATATACTAAAGGGTATATAACAGTATATATTACTAGTATATAATCGAAATATATGATTTAAAAAATTTTTATTTGAATACATTGGATACTTGTTTGTTTCATGAGCCGTAATAACAGTTGTACTTCATATAATATTGTTAGTTGATAAAATTTATTTTACTTCTATTAAGTTTGCATGCGTAAATTATTGTAATTATTTTTAAATACAAAAATTATTCAATTTTTGCGATTTTAATTTGTATGTATTTTACAGACTCCAAATATACTTCAAAAGTAATTACTAACATTTTTTTTATTAAAATATATTGACATTAAGCTAAATGGTTGTATACATTTTAAATATTGATTATTTGTTATGTTGGTCTAAATTTAATTATGTAACGTTTAAAATTAAAATTAAAATACAAAAAATAATGGTTAATTAAATATAAAATTAAACTTTGAAAAACTATTCACGAAGGTACAATGAATGGAAAGCAGTAAAATAATATTGTGTATAGTAATATATAATTAATAAAAAAATATATATCATCTATTATTTTTAATTATTTGTGAATAATTAAGAAATTATAATACAATTTTACAATATACTGAAGTACCAACTACTAATAAAACGTAATATAAAATAGACAAGTTAATTCATTTAATATTAAAAATAAATTATTTTTATAATATGATAACTATATAAACATATTATGGAGGAATTGATTTTTACAAAACAAAATATACAGTTATTTCACAAATATAAATACATGGTTAAGCAGAAATGTATTACAGACAACCGATGCAGAATTTCTTGACGAAGTACCAAATACAATTATGATATTAAGAGAAATAGCGAAGAGACATTCTCAGTTTGGATGGCAGGGTTATCAAAAATGTTTTTGCAAAATATCGTGCAAAACAAATATATGCGCTTGTCTAAAAAACAATGTACTGTGTAGATCATGATGCCACGAAAAAACCACATGCAACGATAAATAAACACCTTTATATAATATTTAATATATTAATGTAATATTTTAATATTTTTTGTAATATTCCAATTTTATTTAATTTAATATTTTACATAATTTTTTTTGTTAGTAATAAATAATAAAACTAGTAATTCAATAGTCAACAACTGTACAAAATTAATAAGTAATAAGTAATAAATAATAACGTTACACGCTACATTATATTGTACTGTGTTATTATCAATAACTCTCTTAAAATAAAATAATTAAAATGTTTTTTACCATAAAATGATTATAGTTCTTAAAAGGCCTAACTGCTGTTAGTCTATATGCAATGAGCCTGAAAACAGCAGACTGTTTGGAAAAATAATAAGTAGTTCGCAAACGGGCTACCTCATTGCAAAGAACCTAATCTTTTTGCAAAAAAAAACTAATATTTTATGCTTACGACATATATATATTCATTAAAATTTATATTTTGACAATATAATTAATTTTATCGTTTACCTAAATAAGATGTATTGTTTTAACATAGTATCAATAAATGATTCTAATAAGATAATATGATGTATCAGTCTCTATTTCTAAGTATATTTAACAATTTGTTTATATTACTTTATTTATAATACAGTAAATTAAATCACAAAAAATTGTGTTTATTATTGTATTAATAAATTATAATGATATTATTTATTATTGTTGTTAGCTTCTAAGTCGATATCAATGTACTGTAGAACGTAAATAAATTTGTGGTAAAAAAACTTATGATTAATCTAATTATTTTTTAAATGGCACTGTGCATATTAGTAAATAATAATTTAATTATTATTATTATTATTATTATTATTATTATTATTATATTATTTTTAATTATTTATTCCAATGTTTATTTAGTCATAATATTTGAATAGTACTTAAATAATTAATACATTTTTATAATTATGCTCAAAACATTTTATCAGTATTTTTAATCTATACATTTAAATTAATGTGGCATTGTAACATTGTTACTACACGTATGACATTTATTTATAAAAAAGTTAAGGTTATATGAAATGTATTTAAAAATATAAAAACTAAAACAAGTATATATATAATTACATAACATTTCAATATATAAATAAAGAGTATTTTGAACAGTGATTGAAAATTCTGGGAAACTGAAGCGAATTAGTCGTTTAGTGATGGATTAAGTACCTATACAAAATTAATTTATACTTTAAGTTCATCAATAAAATATACATTATAATCTGGATAAAATAATTTGAATTTATAAAAATATATTAAATTGAGAACTAATGGGTATCTGAAATTAAATTCTACATCAAACTAATAACCTACTGACCTAATAATAATGAATTCAATATATTATATACCAACACAGATAATTACAATTTAAATTAATATTTTTTGTAATTATTTATATTAAAATGGAAATATTTATATTATTTAAATATTTTTTATGTATTTAATTAATTTCTGAAATATCTTTGGAATAATTAGTTATTAATTATATCGTAATGGAAGTTAAACTTGTAATTAATTCAAAAGCAATAATTAATAAAAAAAAATTCAGAGTAAGTAAACTAAAATGTTTTTACTCGTTAAAAATTCATCATTGTGTTGTTGTACTATTATACATTCCGTCAATGTTCTTTAAAAGATCATAATTATTATTTGACAGATGAGGTAGACTAAAGTTTACATAGAATATGATTCCAATTTTGACAAGAAATGTCTCTGTATAAGAACTCGAATCAAAACATATTCACTATAATAAAATATAATTAAAATAAAATAAATGGTCTAAATAACAGTAAAATTGTGTAACGATAAGAATGTCAAATTGTCAAGTCTATAGGACTGTTGACTGTTGTTTTTATTGAGTGATAACTAAAAATTCGATGGTAAAATGTATGTTCAGTTGTTTAATTATTTGAAAAATATATTACTAATTTATTTGAGACTAGATCACATTATTGGTTTACCTTTCAAAACTTAAAACTACTAATACACTGTTTTTATATACATTTTACACAAATAACGTACCTAGTTCTTTTGTTAAAAATAGTAGGTACATTTTTTTTTCTAAGTATATTGATAACTCGTCTTTTTTCCACAGATCATAAAAAGTATTAATAAATTTAAATAATAAAATATGTTACACACTCGACATAATATTTTGTTAATATTTAATAGAATACAATGTTAACCAATCGATATAAAAATCTGTTATCAACGTATTAACTATATGTATAATGAAAATTTAAATGTTGATAGTTGTTAATTTAAAAATTGTATTAAAAAAAGTATATTATATATTTATCTATAAGTAATAATCTTAATAATTATTAAACATAAGTAGGTATCACTAATTAAATTTATTATACAATAGTTTTAAATAATGCTTTCAGTAATTAATTATTTTAATTAAATTAAATCAATTAATCAAAATAGTAAAACTAAATATATAGTGTATTCAAATTAGTAATTTAAGACATTATTCATAAATAATATTCCTAAAAGTATTTTTTTTTCAATTTAACTTATAATTACCTTTTTATTTAGACTAAGGAATGTTTTCAAGTACCTAAGGCTTAAGGTTGCAGATTACTGACTATAAGCATGGAATTGATTTTAATGGATTCTACCACTATAACTTCAACTAAAGCTTGAAAATAAAAAATATAGGTCGTTAATTTAAAAAAAAAAAATGCTTTTTACGATTATAGACCATTTGTAATTTTCCTTATAGTAATTGCTTGAATACTTACCTAGTAGCCTAATGTTCGAAATTCCGATATTTGTGTCCTTAACAAGTCAATACAAGCTGATTAATATTGATTAGTGTATTAGAATTTTGTAGGCTAATCTATTATTAAATTTCAAGACAAATGACAAGTAAATGAAAGCTATACTAAAGTTACTAGCATTTTAGATTTTTAGTGTAATCAAATTAACACATAGTAATAAATCGACATGATAAATCAAGTATATAGTAATACAGTAATACTATATAGGAAATACCTTATTAAGCAATAAGATTTTTGATGTGGAATTTTTAATTTAATTTATTATCGATAATTTAATTTAAAAAAAAAAATAATTAACCCGGGCACAATTGTGTGTAATAGGTTCAATCACTAGTGAAAACGTAATTATATTAATAATATTGTTTGACTAATCAATAGTACATAAAATATACCTAATATGAAAACTAAAATCTATCTCTTTATTTTTAATTTGTGATCGTATATACTAATTTATGTCACATATAGAGTATCGTAATTCCCAATACGTGTTTATTTTGTTTAAAAAGTTATTAAAACGACTCATAGAACTAGAGACTATTAAAATGTATCATTTTTCCTAGTATAGACACTAATGGAAATATATTGATGAAAGCTGGCAACCTCAAGAGCCATCATTAAAATTCGATAAAGTTAATGAGGCGTCAAATGTATTAGAAAGACAGGTCCAAGAAAAATGATTATGTACATTTTTCCAGTAAATAACGTAACTAAAAATATCCATGACATGTATTGATAAATTATATAAAAGAACCTAAAACCTTGTCAAAATGTACAATTTATAATAAATTAATAAATTATATACTATAAAAAATATAAAAATTTGTATTTGTTTGATTAACGACATTGTTTGTGAAGAAAATAATATAGAAACGAATAAACGATTAAGATATTACTCGTAGCGTATTATAATAATGTTTGTTTGTAAATTATACTAAAACATTACGGATTAAAACTTATAATAAATACATAATGAAATAAATTTAAATTAAAATTAATTTAAAATGTATGTGAGTATAAATAGCACATATCACAGCTTCAGAGGAACGTGTGTGATGTTGAATAGATAAGACGTATCAACTGAACTCGAATGCAGTAAATTACACTGTTTAACTTACATATATATTATCACATATTATTAGTACGTTTAGCGTATTCACGATTATATTTTGCAACGCCGATGATTGAAGTTTAATATAAAATAGACTGAAGTCATAAAGTGTAACAAATGACTATCCACTAACCCGTTATTATAGAACTGTACATTCGTGTAGATTAAATAATAATATAATAGCACTTCCGAAGACTTACCGGGGGTTGAGTCAAAACTATGTGCAAAGAGGCAAAGTAGACAACACTAATGATGCACGTTTCACAAACTAAATCGTTCTATTTGCGCATACGGAATGTTAAATGAGTTATACACGTTAATCCTGGTGTATAATTCTTATAGAGTTTAGTCGATTTGGATAGATACATTTTTACTGAATGGTTAGAGTAAGTAGAAGAAAAAATATAGTATAACTAAAGTAAAACGCAGATAATAATATGTAGTTTCCAAAAATATCATGTACCATAAAAATTATAAAATAATTCAATATTTTTATTTTTTCGTACATATATCTGTCTTTATAGTGGTTATTATTCTGAATATTAGTAAGTATTTATAATTTTTTTATATGGACAACAAATCAAAAAATATACCAAACATATTTAAATAATACAATATCATACAGAATTACAGAATACTCATATTACATAAGCATATCATATATGTTTATATTTAAATATAGTGATAATAGTTACGTAATAAATAAATTAACTGTTAAAAAGTTTAATGTTTCCCATTTTTTAACTTCAAACACTACCTACAAAATACAGATATTAAATAGATATTGTCATGATGCCAAATGAAACAATGTGTTCTGTGCATAGGTAAGACACGATTTTTTTGTCGTATTTCTGATATGGTATTGTTTTAAATGACAATTTTAGGGAAGTAGCTGAACTCAAAATACAAAAAAAAATAATATAATCTGCAGATAATTTGGGTCCGCTAGCTATGTTTAATAGATTTATGATAAAAACTTGGTGTTTTTCGTCCCATGTATAACTATTGTAAGTTTTTTTCGCTAACGTGTGAAGGAATAATATCAAATTAATCATTTTTGTCTTATGGCTATTGAATTGGGATAGTTGGGGATCATATACAAGAAGACTGGAAAAAAATTACGTGACGCATCATAACACTAGACTAGATAATAATATAATACCTATTATATTGTCTCTCGTGAACAAACAATTATTGATTTTTTTTTCACGAATAAAAACTACTGTTCCGGTAACATTAGGTATTTAGGTATGTGATGCATAATTAATGGGGTATATTGATTACTAACTAATTTAAGTTATTTCATGTTGCTTAGTATCGATTGATGTATAATTATTTACACATCATGGAAATGTATATGTTTTTTAATAATTTAACGCGCAGATATTTTTGACGGCCATTTCTGCAATAAGTTTTAGTGTACAGTTATTATAGACATTTGTTTTAGAAGCGCATGTAATAAACGTGATTTATTAATACTGTAAAATGTTAAAGTATAATTTTTATTTAGACTCGATGAGAAAAAAATCCGAAAGCGGATTTATGATATGGACAAACATAAAAACTTCTTAAGACAGTCAAATTTTCAAAAATCCCATTGTTTGAAATGTATGAACTTGCATAGTATATTAGTGTACACGAGGAAATATTATATAAATGGATTTAAAAATTGTTTAACGTTATGCGGAAATTCCATTTTTATATGCATTATGAAGTTCAAACGAAACTAATGAGACAAGAGCTTATAAAAATACTTATTGAAATTATTTAAATCAAAAAAATAATTTTCCTTAATCAACTGTATTGTCTTTTTAAGTATTTTTTAACAATACAAATATTATTATCGTATAATTTAGTGCAATTTATTATTGTAACATAATACTAAAGAAAAAATACAGAAATTAAGATTGACTGCAGTAATTTAATATCCTAATTTTTTATCTTAAAATAATATATAACTAACTCCGTATAAATTATATTATTCACTGTTTAAAATAGGTATATACGAGTGCATGTGCATAGGTAATAAATAATATACGTATTATTTTTTCCTACTACAATATTATGTCATAGGTTATTCATTGTTACCTAAGGTTTTATTTTTACTTATTATTATCGTTATTATTATTTTTTAATTTAATTTATTATTATTACTATAGGTAATAATTTCAGCCATCAAGTCAAACAAAATATTGTAAAAAATACATATTTTTAATTTGTTATTTGAAATAATATATTAAAGCCATTTTTATTACATTAAAAATAAAATGATTAATATCTAAAAATATTTAGTAATTACTTAAATGAAAAAATGTTACTATATTAGGTATAATTACAACATCAAGAAAAATGCTCTCTTATTAAGTAAAACAATATTCAATATTAAATTGTGTGGAATAATTATTTCATTAATTTGATTGAGAAAGTTCAACGGAAAATAATAACATAAATTTAAAATTCGTATAAATTAATATGTATGAAAATTATTTCCAGTGTAAAATATTTCAGGATATTTTATAAATATCTTGAACTTTTTTTTCGAAAGCTTATTATTTACTGTTATTATTTATATTTATTATAGACGACTATAGTAAATAGAAATAATAACAACTAAAAATATAACTTTATTTCAGTATATTATATTGTAAGTGGATTCGTGATCAGAATTTAATTTCAGTCGTTCTTAGAGCGATTTACGCTTTGGACTGATAAGATCTAAAGTTATTTAAAATGTTTTAAAGCCTTAAGATTGAAATTATAAGAACATTTCATGGGCACAGAACCAAAAGCTGTTATCTTAAAGTATTAAATTATCCAGAAGAGCAATTATAAATTTAAAACTGTAATATTGAATGATTTAATAACTGTTTAAAAGCAAATAACATGTTTTTTGAAATTTGTTTATATCAGAATAAAAATACAAAATATAATTTTAGAGCGTTTAGAACTAAACTTTTATAAATAAAAAAAAATGGAGTCTGCGATCATTTATTAGCTTATTAAAGGCTTATTAAAATTGTATATTTATATATTAATATAAGTATTTAGATACTTATTTCTATATATTTAAAATTATACGTATCTTTTAATTAATTTGAATACCTATTTAGTACTTTATTTATTTAGTTATACAATATAATAAATATTTGTATCATTATTATTATTTTTCATTCATTGTTTTTCTGAATATTTTAACTATAAATTGTTGTATGTTATTTTGCTATTAATAAACAGGAATAAATGGAATACAACTTTTTGGTTGTTGGGCTATAATAATTAATTTTGAAAACTATAAAGTTTTAAAATATATATACATTATACATAAAATAAACGCTCACCTTTGGTGTAAAAAAAAAAACAACTGATCTATAGAAAATTAAAATGTTCACGCATAAATTAATAATTTACCACACATAAAAACAAACTTTTTTTCTCAAAAAGTGCATATTTGAAACGTGAAATACAATATTATAATACTAAATTTGTAATTGTCAAGAGAGTTAATAATTCAATTACGTATAAATGATTGCGTAAAATGAAAAAGTAGACAAAAATCTTGGATTACTAAAAAAAAAAAAAATTAAAAACCTGAGATGTGCACAAAAACGCCTAAGGTTAAATTAAAACCACGCCACTGATTGAAAAAATTCTTAAGACTGTGGTTTAGAGAAAGAAGATATTTGACTTCACTTTTTTCCTAAAAATTACAATAATTTAATGATAAAATTAATATATAAACTGCGTTGTGACAAGATATTATACAATACAATAATTAAGAAAGTTGTTGCTACATAATTATATACATATTATTATGCAAACATTTAAAAATCTAATTTCTAAAAAACATAATATCAATATAAACTACCGTACACAAAAATATAGTATTGTATTATGTTTGAAATAATAAAACATAATAATAATTTATTGGCAAACCATTCCATTTGTAATGGAATGATGATGATCGGTTAATCGTCTGATTTTCAAAGTTTTCGGACGATAAACATTTTGCCCATCTTTGCGGCAATAGCATATAAGAGCTCGCACAGTTTGCGCGTCGTGTTTACGTGTGATTGCTAGTTATCGACGGGCAAGTGTTCGTGCGTGTATGTCCGGCTGCCACCTTCTGCGAACTCGGCTGCCGCGTGACCGTCGCCGTTCAGTATCCACTTGGTTGTCAGGAGTCCTTCGACGCCTACAGGACCACGTGCGTGTATTCTTGCCGTGCTGATGCCCACCTCGGCGCCTTAAATTAAAAGAAGAAATCGCATACATTAATATTATAATAATTAATAAAATATTAAAATTCTCGCGGTAAATCCACCTGCTATGATGTTAAATCGAATGCGCTTAACTATAATATCTACTAGTAAAAATATTCAACCCCTCGGCAGGGTTTTTACCAAAATAATATTATCTTATGCTAATTTTGTAGACTATCATGAAAATCAAATTTATTGTAATAGCTTTGTAAAAAATATTTGAATTTGTCATCTATAGTTTACTTGAAAATTATATTTTAGTTTTTTTTTTTTTTTTAAATTAAACTCAAAAACCCTTCATAATTAGATTTTTAAATTTTAAATAGGTACTATAAATTTTAAAATTTTAATAATATTTGATTAATTAATTCAATAATATGTAAGAAAGACGATTTCATTAAAGTTCATGAATTATAACGAATTAAAATATTTGTTTACACATTTTATCGGATAACTAGATAAATAAACAGAAAAAGCAAAAGATTAATACTTTAAACAAAAAAATAATAAAATAAAATAAAGTGATACGCATTATTAACATATAAGTCTACGTGTAGGAATGTCAAAAAATAATTACGGATACGCCGGGTATCTAATTCCCTTAGTTCTTAAGTTGTAGAAATTAAATTGTCGTAGCGTTTAACGTCTGGTCATAAGAAAATCGTATCATGTTAGGAAGTTGACAAATTGGTTAGGTTAGTTAGTTAGGTTTTTTTGGGTAGTTGTACAAATCTTTAGAAAAATAAAATACTTATGTTAATGATTTAATAAAAAATAATTAGATAATAATAAAAAAATATATTAAATGGTGCACAAAAATAATATTATGTAATACTGATAATAACTAAGAAAAATGTTATTTTTTTTCATTCAGTAAATATGCTTATTAATTATCGTTTTTAAACTCGTAATTTAATAGAATGGATTTCTAACTAAGTCTGCTAAAATCGAGAGCATATAAAAAATATTTAACTCTTACAGCTTCTAAGCAATAATTATAAATATTATTGTTTTATTTTTAAGAAAATGTATTGTTTAATCAAAAGCAACTACGCCCGCATACAAGATACAACTACTAGATTTACTATAACTTACTACATTCTACAGAATTGAACTAAATAATAAAAAAAGTCTTTTAGTTCTATACAATTTCAATGTGATTATTAATATCAACAAGTGATTCCGAATCGATATCATTATTGATTTGATTACAAAATTATACAGAAAAATGATTTCGGCAATGAATCTTAAATACTGCACGTAAAAGGTAGTCTAAACAGTAAGACACCAATAAATTGTCTACACGAAATAAATGGAAACCTTGTTTGTATATCAGAGCTATATTTTTTTAATTTGTTTTTTTTTTTTTTTTGTGTCAACACAAAGTACTTGTGTTATAATATTTTATTTAATGAAATTTCAATAAAAGCTTTTTTCAAATATAAAATGTTTAATATTTTAAACGTTATAATAAAAAATATGATACTTCACAAATAAAGTATTCATCTATCTGTTGAACTGTAATTCTTTTAAATGTGTTGTATTATAAGTACATTTGTAACTTCTGTGTTTTTTTCCCATGCAAAAATATTTTTTCTTCGATAAGAATAATTTCGTTTTCTGTTTTATAATATATCGTTTTAGAATAATTATTTTTATTTTTATGAACATAACAAAATTTTTTTTTTTTTGATTGATTTTATTATTTAATCAATAACTGACGGTTTTTAAAGTAAATGGACATTATTTAAATACATAGTATACAAATTGAAAAACATATTGTAGTTAAATTATGTACTTCTATCTATACAATTTTTACTTTTTGTAATTTTTATAGTTGAATAACATCCATACACGAGACACTCCACACAATCTGTAACGTATCGCCCGATAAACATATAAATATTAATATTATATTGCATACAGCATAATATGACGGATTTACGTAATGCGCTATTTATCGTTTATATGTTTACAAAATATCCCTAAGCTACACGCATCGTATACAAATATACGACTGTACAATACACATGCAATGTATATATTATTACGCATAATACATTTACATTTGAAAACTTTAGCTTTATAAACGTTTTGTGGAATTGTTAATAATTCTTAACCCCGTGATCCGTAGGGGGTTCAAAAATCTAAAAAAAATATACAAATATTGAAAACGGACAATAAGATAAAAATAAAAATAAAAACTTAATAATTTCACGAAAAGTAAAATATACCAATTTTTATAAATGCAATAATAAATTCAATTTTCTCGAGGGACTTTTATCGGTCCCAGGGTATATCTTCCATACAGTATATTTTGTTTTTTTAAATCTTCCAAAACACTATAAATACGAAATCCCGATTTTCAGGATGACTGCAATTTGCAAACATTTATTTTATCAAACAGTTTCTTTATTTTATTTGAATTTTTTTAAACTTCTTACACATTTGAATAAAGTTACGTAATACCAAAGAATCACCTAATTAATCTATAATATTATACTTTTACATACATTAAAAATGAAATATATATTTATAAGATAAATTAGTATTTTGCTACGGACACTGAAAAAGTAATTTTTAAAAAAATCATATTTAACAATCGAGCTGAAATACAAAAATTAACCGATAAATTATTGTTATCTATGTGATTTGTGTACTTTATAACTAAATAAACCCTGACTTTTAATTTTATTATAAATAACATAATATTAAACTTTAAATTAAATAATAAAATGCATTTCCCGTATATATTATTTGTAATTTTTATTTTTTTTCTTACTATTTATTTATTTATTTATTTATTTTTGATGGTATAATATTTTTACATCGAATACATTTAAATGATAATATTATTTTTAATAAAAACATAGGAGCTTACTATTATAGTTGTCGTTACTCATTTTTAAAGTATTATGATTTAAAATACCATATTTATTATCAATAATAAGATAGACAAATAAAATATTCAAAATAAATACTATGAAGTTATTAAAGATTCCACTAAAAAATCAATCTGAAAGTCCTAATAAATTTAACATAAGAGAAAATGTAAACCGCGTGTTTGAACTAATTTAATTTACTATGACATTATACCAATTGTAACCACGTATTTTATTGTTTTTTTTAATATTTCTTTGACACTAACAAAGAGAACAAACTGTTTAAAGATATGTCGTCATTTTAATGGTCTATTTGAGGGATTGACACTGTTTCAGGTCTGTAACACATCCTATACTTATATCTTTTGTACAAACTTAAAAATGTTTTCAAACGTGAGCTTTTCTTACTAGATCTTCTACACACTCGTTTTTAGAAATATAATGAAACCCTTTCTAACAAAGTTACTGTTTGACAAATTCTACTAAGAGGAATGTTATTTGAACAACCAAAACCCTTTTTAATCTATTACGCTAAGGCATCGCTTCAGCGTCCATCAACATAATTGTTTTTTCATTGAATCAAAAAAATCCCGCATTGTGTAATAATATCATTGACAATTTATTGGTCTTCACATCATTGTTAAATATGTGGCTTCGGGTTTTAAGTTAATTTAATTATTATTAAATTTAGTTTTTTATACAATATAACAATTTTTACTACATTTATATAACCTCAATAATGGGTAAATATAATATATTATACAATAATATATTTTTTATTTTAGTAAAACAAGTATGATAAAAATGTATGCTTAAAATTCAAATTAAATTAAAATATAGTTTTATCTACGTTTATACTTTAGTTATTAAATTGTATTTTTCAAAAAATAATGAAATTCAAAACAACACTTACCTAAACCGAATCTAAATCCATCTGCAAACCTTGAACTAGCATTATGGAAAACACAGGCACTATCAACATCTCTTTGGAATTTCTTAGCGGCATCGTCTAATTATCAAAAAAATATTTGTTATTAGTCATTACTATTTATAGTTAATTAATATAAATATTCTGAAACATACCGTTTTCAGTAATTATAACTTCTGTATGACCACTTCCATATGTATGTATATGATTGATAGCAGAGTCCAGTCCAGAGACCAATTCAATAGCACAAGCCAGTTCACCGTATTCGTGTTTTAGGGATTTAGCTTGAGGTGGCCCAAACGTTAAACGAGATGATAATTTTGGACCAGAAAAAAGCTGTACCTGTAAAATAACAAAATGGGTATCATATAATAAATCTCTAAAATAAATCTTATAAAAATGTATAATTTTTACCTGACCTGAGTAGTAGTTTTAAATTAAAATTGTTTTATTATTTACTAACGTGTTGTTAACAATTCAAACGAGCATAAATGAATATTTTAATGAATACATAATTTATTAAGCATTTTAATATATGTTATATATTTCATAAATTATACTATCTTTGAGTTCATAGAATAAAAAAAAAATTATTAAAATATATTATAATCTAAAACCTATAAATAGCTAATACTTAAGGAAATAAACAACACTAAATAATAATAAAAAAATTTTAAACATTAATAAATAGGTGGATATAAAAATTAACTGTAGTAAATAAATTAGTTTAAAATATGACTTTAAATAATGTGTATACAATTTTCACTTGAAAAATTAAAAAATATATAAAATACTATTGATTAAAACATGTTTAAATAATATAAAAATAACAACTATTTTTTGGTAGAGTTAATAGTCGAAATATGTGTATAAATATAATTATTAATTTATGTTATAAACACACATAACACTGTACATTATTTAATATTTTAATTTAATAGAAATCTAAGTGGAAGTGTTTAAGTTTTTTAAACATTTATTGAAAATTATATAAATTAGACTATTAATATTCTAATTATTCTAAAATACACTTATTCAATATCTTACCATAATATCTATACTTTTTAAGATATCATACAAAAATATTATTTTTTATATTGTTATTATTATACTATTTCCTAATCGTGTTGATTTTAATATAATGAAATACAATCCATACAAAATATATAATACGTTATTGTATGTCTATCATATAATATAATCATTTAAACTACAAGGATTAAATTATTATTTTACACTTACATTCTCTCTCTTTAACATATCACAGACTTCATTAAAGAACGGTGATGTAAATAAATCTTCGTGGATTAGGAGGGTTTCCATAGCGTTACATGCGGCTGGGTAATCACACTTAGAATCACGAACTAAAATTGTATACATTTAATTTTAAATATAATTGTTGTTAACATAAAATAATTCATAGAAAAAACCACTTACTAATAGTCAGAGCTTTATCCAGGTTGGCATCCTTGTCCACGTATACGTGGCATATTCCTTCAGCGTGCCCTAAAACGGGGATGTGTGCACTCTGATCCTGAATACTACGGACCAAGTCACTGGATCCGCGGGGAATAATAAGATCAATGTGGTTCTCCATTGATAATAAATCGCTGATTTCTTCTCGGGTCGATACCTATTTCATATAAATGATTAGCAACATTACACGAAAAAAGTTAATTACTATTACGATTTACAATAGTTTATTCCCGTCGCAAAAGTTATAAATAATATGTTGAAATGTATGACGAATACATTAACTTATAATTATTAAAAAATAATAAATTATGTATTTATGTATTTATGTATAAGATAATCTTAACTATTCTGAAGAATTATACATAAATACACTATATTTTGAATTATTTTTAATCGGCTTTATTTTACTTAAATATATTAATTCCGTTATTAGTATGCACGACTTTTTTATTTACCCTTAATCTGTATTTCTATTTCAAACTTTTATTTAGCTGACTTATTAGATATAATATTATTCCTAGTTGAAATTTTTTTATTATCTATATTTTATATATATTTTTTAAGTTTTCTAAATAATTTACACTGTTGATATTAGGTACAAGCTCGATAAAAAAAAAAATGTCTTATAACCATTTTTCTCAAACCAAAACCAAATCTACTTCAAAATATTATTTGTCATGTTTAGAATTGAAAAATGTCAATGTCAAAACTTGGTTTGTGAGTTTCAAAACATTACTTGAGTACGTGGAATTTCAATTCCTTAAATCTGAAATAAGCAAAGTAAACAAGCTTTCGCAAACTTTCATGTTTGACTGATTTGTTGAAGGTTATTAATTATTAATAAGTGTTTACCAAATACTTGCTTCAGATGAATTGTGTGATTATTACGACTCGTTAGAAAACTAGATTATTTTATATTCTAAATATAATGTGTTTTAAAATTTCATATAATATTCCGACTATTAAAAAAAAAAATAGGCGCATGTAGTGTAAAACAAAGAAAATTAAATTATAAAATAATATGTTTAGTGTCTATTTTTATAATTTGATTGTAAATATCAGTACATTGTGATAAATTTAATACCTAACCAAAGATTTTCAAATATCATATTATGTGTAGGTATTTATATGAACTCAATTTTATTCGTAAAATACATGTGGAAAATATGTATAACATAATAATTATAAAATAACAACAAATGTTGAATCTGTTGGAAAAAATGACCTCAGTTATAAACAGCCCACTAAAACGATTGAATAAGTGACCCACACCACTATTTGCCCCAATGACTTCTTCTATATTATTAAGTTTTACTAAATTCACAAAAGTCCATTTCGGTATACTATTAGTCATATTTTCCGTAGTGACATGTCAAGAAACACAACTGTGAATAATTTACCAACGATATGGCGTCCTGGGCACCGACTGTGGCCAATGCTTCTTTGACTACATCCATGAGTGCTTTGTTACTATGCGACGCCTCTTTGCCTCCTTTCAATAAAAGTCCATTTGCCGAACTCAACGCCAAAGCAGCTACCTGTGGGACCACAAAAGTCATTCATAATAAGATTTTACATTATTCGAATGTGTAACACACAAATGAGGTTGCAACATTATATAATATATTATTATTGTTTAGTGCTCTAAAATTTACACATTAGCCATTAAACGCAAGACACCCATACATCGCCCTACTTAGTGTGAGCAAGAGAAGAAGCTTATTATTCTTATTACAATAACATATTTTATACAGCCGTTCATAATACGCAGTAAAGTATTAAATAATACCTCGTTTTCGAGAAATTCATAATTTTAGGTTAAACTTGTAAAAAGTATCGTAAAATTCAATACTAAACATTCAAAAGGCTTATATGTAATATATAATATTATGTAATGTGTAAATTTGAAATAAATATTTTTAAAAAATAAAAGATGTCATTGATTTCAATAAATATTCAAAAACAAAAGAAAATATAATATATAAATACATTCATTCTATGTGAAATATGAACAATTGAAAATTGAAAATTGAAAATACAAACTTATATAAATAATATATATATACCAATACATATGGATGTTTGACCTTTTCCATTGGGATTTTTTCATTAATTAATCTTCCTCCGTCGTTTGAATCTGTCATATTTTATTTTATGTTGTGAGAAAAACACATAAAAATATGTATTTTTATTTATAAAAACATAATACCCGAATAACCTTATTGTCGTGTTGGTAACAATTACGTTATATACAGAGGGATGTGAAACTCGTCATTGAATAATAACTAAATATTTTTTTTATGTTAAAATAGATTTTTAATGATTACCAGAAATTTTAAGGGCTTACTAGTGTTAAAAAAAATGCATACAAACGAATTCACCTTTTTTTTTAAACATAACTTTTTCTCTTCAAATATAGTTGAATCTTAAGTCGTGAAAAATCATGTTGAAATTTGAAGGTAACACAAATATCGTATAGAAAATAACTAAGCTAATGAATCAATTCATACTATATGTATACATATAAATACAAAATATTGAAAAATATGTTTCTTAAAAGCTGATTTGAATATTGGTTATAAAATTAATTTTCTTCGAAACAGTTTAGCAACTAATACAAAATAAAAATCAAATAAGATTTCTTTACTTAGCTAAACTTGTGTTTAATATAATTTATATGGATTTTTATAAGATTTTTTATTTTTATAAATCATCAACATTTGTTATAAAATAATATTTCATCACAACTTGCATTTAAACCAACTTTAATTTATTAAGCTGTATTTGATAACGCTAAAAGCATTTAACAAGAAATTTATCTTATTCTTCACTTTACGTTTATATTATTTTATTTATAATATGTTTTTATCATATTTTTTTATGTTAATTGTATCTACTCTATTTATTATGCAAAATTAAGCATTATTATTGTAGGTTTTCTATTTTGTTAGAATAAAAATAAACGAAAACGACATGGATAATATTTATCTCTCTCTCTCTCTCTTTCACACACGCACATTATATAATATTGTTGTTCTTAAACTTTAAATATATTTACCTGAGGCAAACAGTCAGGTCGAGATTCAAAAATGACAAGAAGAACACCAATGGGAACTGTGACTTGAGTTAAATTTAAATTTTCTGAAATCTTAGTTCTCTTTAATACCTTACCAACATTTGTGTGACTAGTTTCGGCAATTTGTCTAAGGCCTGCAATAATATTTATTAATTTTAATAATATATATTATGTTATTATATTTTACTGTGAAATAAATCTTACCTGTGGCCAGACTCTTAAGTTTAGCCGGTGTCAAAGATAATCGGCTGATCAAAGGAGCAGCTGTTCCTTCCTTGGTAGCTATCGCTATATCTTTTTCATTGGCGTCCAAAATAGTTGCCTGTTTACTTATTAACAATTCAGCTAATGCATATATTGCACTCGCACGATCTACAGCTGGTAACTTTTGTAAGACACGACTTCCATAACGTGCTATAGAATCAATAAATCATATAAATATATTTTAACTGTAATATAATTTAATCGTGCAATTGTATAGTGTGATATTTATAAGACAAAATAAATATTTATGTTTCATAATCTCATTCCAACTTTTGAATACCATGTATAATCTGATTAGTTTCACGCACTACTCCCTTTACTCATCTATTCCTAAACGCCTCATATTTCGATTACCCGCTGACTTTTCTAGAATTCCGCACTCATGGATATCAAATATTTTGTGTATAACACTATTTAAATAAGATAACATTGTTTTTATACCATGTTATATAAAATAATAATAATATAGGTAATATTCTAAATTAAAACATAAACATTGTAAGTTGATACTTCGATTTTTATTGCTACCTATTTATATATAACTGCAGCTCTAATAATGCTTAATTAATGAAAGAAATATTTTTGAACATAAAACTATCACGTATAGTAAGTGGAATATCAATTTATTTATTTTATCATCTACTACTGAGAAATCACTAGGATATAAATTAATATACTTTATACTTTTTATGCCTATCGAAGCAAATTCAAAATTGATAGGTGATAATCGATTCTCCTAGATATAGTTATACTCTATTTATTTACTGTTAATTTAATAAGATGCTTAGACACAAAAATATTCACTCAATGATTTGGACGGTAATTAGATAAAACTTAATATTAGCATAAAAAGTAATTCAATAATTTTATTATACCATTTCATTATTCTGATAACTATTTATCATCAAAATATAAAGTGGGTAGGGTAAGTTAATACAAAATAATATAACATGTAATTAAATCTTAAAAACTGCTACTTAACGGTTAGCAGTTACCATATATAGCTTATAGTCAAATATAAAGCTTAATATCGTATAAATTAAATTAATAATAAATTATTTTTTCTGTTTGAGAAAAAAATTGAACGTACCATTTTCAGCTAGTGTTTCAACTGGAGTGGTATTAGCAGTTGGAGCATTGGTGAAAAATGTGCCAATTTTTCTACCAGCCATAATAGACTTAATAGCTTTTTCTTGCATACCATTACAGATAACTACAGAAACTCCTCTATTTAACGCCCACGTGGCCGCTTGTACCTAAAATGATAATTCGCGTGACTCATTATTTACAAATAGACTGTTTAAATTTAATGATCAGACTAATGGTTTCCCCTTCAAATAATGTAAACTGTAAACAAATCATATATTCCATGCATAATTAATATTATATAAAATATTGTTATCCCTCTACTATAAACAAACGGAACTAATTAAACCAATAATAATTAACGTTGTAAAATCAATTATTGTATACTTTGGCCTATATGGTTATTAAATGTTTTTAAAGTGATTTAAATGAAGTCAATTCACCTTGGAATCCATGCCCCCTGTACCCACAGTTGACTTTTTGCCGAACTGTATTATGTCCACCATATCGCTGTTGTATGTCCAAATCATTTTTGCCCCTTCCTGTTTTGGCGGTCGTGTAAAGATACCGTCTACGTCCGACATTAAAATGAGTAAGTCTGCGCTAACTTCGGCAGCTAACATAGCAGCCAAACTATCATTATCCTTGATGCTGATAACCTATAAAAAAAAAATTGTTGAACACAAATAGCTATTATTGTATTAAGTCTAATAATAGCTTGTGTAATGCGAATTTTAAACATTGATGATAACTGCATAATTTTCTAAACACGAGTATTAATTAATATATCTACTACATTATAATAGTTGTTTAAACATTTATAATTCACCGACCTTCTTTCCTTTAGATTTAATGAGGTCGTCGTCCTGTGGCGGTGGTGTCACTGCGTCATTTGTATTGATAATAGGCACAATATTCATACTGATAAGTTCTGACAACGTGCTGAATAGGTTTTTCCGTGTCTCGTCGTTATAGAAATCAGGCTTAGTAACTAAAACCTGAGCGATCTTAACACCATATTGTGAAAACATGGCATCGTACAAAGACATAAGACCAGATTGACCCACAGCCGCAGCTGCTCTAGCCTTCAGCAATGTTCTAACATCTTTTCTAGCATGGTCGTTAGCCGATAGTGTCTCTCGCATACTCAACGACATTAATAATTCGTGGGTTAACTTTTGTTTCCCAAATGCGACTGCTCCACTGGTAACCATAATACATTCACGACCCTCCAGGTGACACTCGGCTACCTAAAAACGTATTTTATAATTTTATTTTTTATGCAAACATTTGTTTGTTGTTAATATCGTTTATTTTTTAATAGATTTGTTCAAAAAAAAAAAATTAATAAATAAAAATTTCAAACACTATTACTTTTAGCTTATTCAAATTTTAAAATTATAATAATATACATTTTTAAGAAAAATTGTTTAATACATTTGAAATCAAATCATCAATATTTTGGGTTTTAAAAAAATCGAAGGAAATAAAGTACTATAAAATATAATATAATAAATCAACAAGACCGGAAATCGAAGTACTATTATAGTTGTCAAATAAGGTAACTATAAAAATTAATTACTAAAATACCTTTTCTTGCTATAATACAATTGCAATTTACAATAATAATTGAACAACAATAAGTTATTATACAATTTAATAATATACAACACTAAACTTATAAATTGTTTTAATTAATATCGTGATGCCATTTGTATTATAAGTACCACATAACTATTAACATTGAATTGAATCTAACTATAATTAATATTTTAAGTTAATTTTCAATATTATTTGTTATTAAAAAACAATTTTTTTTACCACATACTTGCTTATTTTTAAAATTGATTAAGTATAAATTAAAAAAATATATATCGTAAAGTATTATTTGTAATACAATTTACTAATAAAATAAGTTTAGCTACATTCCCATCGACTTCATAAGACGATTACTTATCAATCTCCAATACTTACTTGTTCAACAATTGATGCTAACCGGCCAAGGGCAATTCCGTGTTCATCTTCTCTCGTGATTACGGCACTACCCAATTTTACTACCAGTCGTCTTGCATACTTTAATTGTGATCTATCTGAAAACGAGGATCCATTTACTGATTGCGAATCAGCTGATTGTAATGCTCGTTTCAGGTCCAATTGCATACTCTAAAATGACCAGATAACAATAAATCAAATATAACAATAATTTTTGACAAATTTGTCATAAAATTATTTACAGATAATTGGCTATAAGATCTCCTTACACCACATTGTCGAATGGTGGATGGGTATGCTCTCAAACATCTACAAACCCGAATACTATTATACATAACTGCCATCCTACGATGTTGACGTCCCAAAATCATGATGCTACATACGAAAAAGAAAATATGTTACTTATAAACTATGCATTAAAATATAATATAAATAATCAGCAAATACATCTTACTGATGAGGTGAATTTACTTAAAATGTATGAATATTTTTTTAATTTTAATAAAATTAAATTACAATGTAATTAACGTAATAACTTTTATTAAGGTATCGATTTATACTAATACAAAGCTTTTCATACCACTATATACGACTATATAACGTTAATTGTTAATTAAAAAATAATAATCGAAGTTCTTCATTATTTAAATAAAAAATACAAATATACCAATTATTTTAAATAATTGTAAGTAAAATTTACCGAACATTTTTTTACAAATAGATTTCTAATATAGAACTCTGCTACGAACATACCTGGTCTTACAATTTATTATTTTTTCAAAAATTAAATATTAAAAACATAATTTTAACCTTTAACGTCTAATTGTCTAATATTACATAATATACAACAATAGGTTCCAAGGATATTTCTATAAAATTAAAAAAAAATAATTCGTACAATTAATGCCATAATATTTTCATATAAATTCTGAAATATAATAATAAAAACATACTATACTTATAGATAAATTAAGTGTTTCTTTAAAGACAATATACTATCGTACTTTTATAAATTACGAAAATTTAAATATTTATACCCCATATTATTATTTATACCATTTGTAGTAGTGTAATATTAAACAACTGAAAAATAAATATATCAAATAAATTATTCATAACAACATTTAACAATAAAAATTACCTATATTTTATTTATTAAGATATTATATAATGAAATAAATATATTGTAATCTTTAAAAGTTATCAAATCAAACAACATGCATCGTACCTAAGTTTAAGGTCAATTATAAAATAATATCTATTTCCTTGCTATACGAATTTAGATTTGCAACAAATTAAAACCATATCAAATATACTAAAAAACGAGTATGTCGTAATCGTATATACTCGAGAATAACAATTAAATCACTATCTATTTTGGAGGATTCTTTAGATTGTTTTCGGAGGATAACAAAATATGTTTAAGTTTTCTAGAAGACATATCATACTCATCAACTTGTTGGATTGATGAATAATATAATACTATTCCCGGTTTTCAAAATATGTCTTCATAGATTATAACACATATCCCTTACAGAACTACTTGACAGACTAACAAATTGTTCGCTTAAGCATGTAGATAAATTTAAAGGAGTCAAAATAAATTCAGCTAAAATAATTTTCTGAATTGTATTCGAACGATTACCAGCTAATTGTAAACAAGAAATTTTAATTTTTTTATATTTTGTTTTTTTTTTTTTTAATGAAATCATACACAGTAATAAATAACAAAAATAATTAATTACTAATTAATATTACGTAGAAACTTTTAAAAATAGTAAAAAAAAATAAATAAATAAAACACTAAGTATCAAGAGTATCAAGATCTTTGTCAAATACGGCTATATAATGTAAAACCAATTTATATCAAAAATATTTTCTTAGATACAGATATAATAATCGTTTATTATATACAAGATATTTTCGAAAAAAAATTAACTTCAGTACCTAAATAAATGCGTACATGATATCATCAATTATTTACATTTTTAAAGTTATTTTATAGGTACTAAATTAATTATGCACAACATAGAGATGTATAACTGTTTAATATTTAAAATATTATACTCAGTAAAGTTTTTTTTTTAAATTAAAAAATAATAATAATAATTACTGGGTTATAAAATAAATTCATGTGCAATTTATCAAAAAAATAATTAAAACAATAAATTATAGCAGTGATATTTTGTAGGTTACGATTATATTATTTTTAAATTCAAAATCAACACTCATCAAATTTAATGAGACAATAAAATTATGTCTACGTCAATCTATTAGGTAAGCTTTATTTTATTTATGATATATAAATTATAATACAATGTACATTGTACACTTGTAAACATATTAAAGTTGCGTTTGAGTACTGAATTAATACACTTTCCTACTTTTTATAGCACAAATTATTTGCTGTTAACTAAGACAGTAATTTGTAAACTATTACAACAAACATCAATTTTTTCATAAAATAGAATATGGTTGATTTTAATTTGAATTACAGTTATTTAATTAGAAATCGTGAACTAATTTACAATTGGAATCCCATGTTGTAATGTAACAAAAAAGTGTCTATCGTCTACTATATTCATTTCCGTATTATTGAGTTTGTAATGTGTAATATACAAACTGCATAAACTGTTATATATTGTTGGTTCAAAATAAAACTACATAATATTATGTGCACAATTTAATATTCACAGATCTGAAAACTTTTGATTTTAACTGAACAAAATATCTATTGCCACTATAAAATGTATTACCACATACAATTGAGGTGATATTTATTAATAAACAATACGTTTTATTGACAGTAATATGATCTTATAGATAAGTCAATTTTTAATAGTTTTGTTTTTTTAACATGAAGTCTTGATCAATAGCGTTTTCAACTTAACTTGTCCAAGAAGAGTATTATTGTAAATTATATTATCAATTTAATGAAAAGTTAAATATAAATTATGAAACTTAATAAGTTGCAATTCAAAGAAATGAGTCTTTATTTTTGTGATGATCAAATCGATTAAGAGTCCGTTAATGCTGTACTAAAGCTCAAGTACAATATTAAATGTAACGATAGCAGTTGAAGCGAATGAAAATAATAATAAAAAATGTATCTTGTCAATAACGCCGATGGTCCTACATGCTTTGTTTTTCGATTTAAAGTCATATGTGTTTGTTTAATTTGTAAAATATTTATGTCATTTTTACTTGAATTACCTATTATTACATCAATGATCGAAATAAAATCAGTTGAATATTATGTTTTTCAAATTTTATATAAGCGTTATAAAATACTAAAATTTATAAATTAGCAGTGTATATATTAATTATATTTTGTACGAACTAACCTGAACGAGATGTTGAAGTGGCCGGAATGGTAGCTTGATAGTCTATACGTTACTGATTTGCCTACTCTTACGTTGTGAGTCTAGCTAATGTTTATAATTGAACCCTGGACACTTTACTATCAGAATTACAGATAATAACAACAATTCCTCCTCACCTTTGCCGTATTTCTTGTTTCTTATCATTTCTTGTTTTGGTTGGACTTTATTTTCTCATTTGATCGAATTTGGTAAGAAATCAATATAAATACATAATATTGATTAACATAAACTAATAGATACGATTAATAAATAATATATATGTACTTTTGTTTGAAACAGGCCACTTTAATGCAAGGTCGGTGCTCCGATATTGCAAAATTATACGACTACTCCTTCCCTGGATTACACATTTCACAACACGATTCAGGTACAAAACTTCGTTTCCTTTAAAGATAATAATTGCTTCTTATCAAACATCATGTATTATTATATACGCATTTTTTGTTCTTCAATATTAAATACTTTAAAAAATTTATTATTATCCATTTAACTACACAAAGTATGAATTGTATGTTAAAAATTATTCTCAAATGACATATTTTAAATTAATCATCACATTATATCGACATTTTTTCCGTGATTTTATTTATCTATTATCAAATGTCCCGTCATTCAATTTTTTTCAAAATATATGTAAATTATATCAATGAATCGTTATTTAAATTTTAAATCACTTTATCTTATTGTCTTTTATTTTTTGTTATCATAAAATGATATTTAGTTACGTGGAAAAAAAATATACCTAGTATGATTATTTATAATACTAACTATTAAGTACCTTAAATAAAATTCAAATAAATTTATCAATTTTGACATGGATATTACAATTGATTGTTTTATATATTTTTTATTTTTTCAAGCACGAAAATATATCATAATAAATATGTAACTATATGTTTTTATTCCCGTTATGATATTATGGTATATATATATCAATGACCTATCGACACATTTTCATAACACAAAAATATTCAATCAATAATATAAAAACATTAACCTATAATTATTATAAACACGTAATTAATAATAATAACAAGTAAGCTATGATCAATATTTATTATTGTTTTTTATATATAATATATTAAATTAGTTATTAGGTGCTTAGAAAAAAAAACTCTAAACAAGTTTACTATGCATAATAGAAGATTCGTAAACCTTTTTATCACACCCTATTTTAGATTTTAAATGAAAGCAAACTTGTAACTATTTGGTTTACAATAATATAATATTTGTGTATTGGTTAACACATGATATATTTTTGAACATGTAAAAACTTGTTTTCAGATTATTTTCATTTATTGGAAAATAAATACGGATTAAAGAAAAAATAGTGTTTGAGTTAATACTTATACAATTTCTTAATTTAAAATTAACAAAAATAAATTAAAAATAATTGTTAAGTATAAGCAATATTTATTTTCATTCATAAAAACTTATTGATCATTTAAAAACAATATAAATTATACTTTCAGGTATATAAGGAAACATTCTACATTTAAATTATTAAAAACATTGTCCAATTTTATTTCAAATTTATCAATATTCGTTTATGACAAAATTTGTAATAAAGTATAAAATTACAATAAACTATTTTCGAATAGGAAAATCATAATATAACCCATGGATTCCGAATGTCCAAAGAAAAATCTCCTTGTGTGAATTCTATAAATTGAACCCATTTAATTAAATACGTATTATACTAGCCAAGTCCCACTAACAATACCAAACCGAAAGATAAAGCATAAATACATCAGTAAACCTTGATACATCTCTTGGTCCAAACCCGACGAATAACAAAACAATTTATAAAAATCTCTAAATCTATTAACAACATTTAAAATCAAATATATTTATAATATTATTACGTTCGTAATAAAATATAAAATAACTATTTTTGATATCAATATAACTGTTATACAATTTATACCTTAAGTGACTAGTTGCTATAATTCGTTAATTTGTTTTTCTTTTTAATATTTTTATTTCTATATATATTCCAAATTTTAAAAATAAATGCTAAATATATCATATTGCTTACATATTTTGATTTAGATAATATAAATATTTGTACACATTAACTTTTAATTAAATAAAAATCTGCTCCATAACCCCTAGTTATTACACTTAAGTAATATTAATATTCAATTTATTAATGGAAATAATAATGGATTTTTATAAGGCTTGGTTTGGTTTATAAAAAATAATAATGTAAAATAATAGCAATATCATTAATTATTTGTACATAACAGATAATATTATTATGTAGACTTATTCGTAATTTAAAAATAATAACAAAAAAAAAAGGCGTAAAACACTTACACTAGCATAACGACAACGAACTCGCTCAAAAACTGATTTTTCACACCAAATTTAACTATACATATTTATATATTATTACTAATTATTTAACCTTACGCATGTTTTTTTCCGTTTACACATACAATATAAATTTTAAGAACTTACCACATCTGAGTAGCAAACATTTCTGAATATTGTACGAAATTTTGTTGTCGGAGTGTCCGCTATTTAGAGTTTTCACTGTATAATGTTCAAATAATAAGAATAGAAATATACTTTTCCATTAGCAGGATCTTTCAAACATGTTTCAGCCCCTGTACCCATAAATCCATCTTAATCCGAATTATTCATTATTGTCCTAAGTCAGTATACTAAACTGGATCATCTAAAACTACCGATAAAATATATAGATATACTTAGAACTTAGAATTTTATAAATTTATAATAATTAAATAATACTAATAAATAATAATAGTACCTATCTGTATTGTATAGGTATTTAAAAAAATATTGTTTTTAAATCAAGTGTTTACATAATAATTTCAATTTTCTACACCAAATATAATAATGATAGTAAAAAAAATACTATCCAACACATCAAATGTAACTCGAGATAATATACATTTAAACATTTAATAATATAACGCCTATGTATTTAACGCGAATACTTTCAATTTTTTTTTAACTTAACGAGCTATGGATTTTGTTTATTTATTATCTTAATACTATAAAACAAGATTTCATATCTAAATGTTAAATAATATTACTTATTTATGCTATAAAACTACGAATATCAAAAGCAATCAAACAAATTGAACTTGACGTTATGTACGATTTCATTGGCTTTTCTGGTCTCAATAGTCACTAGTTATCACACAACTAACAAACGTCAATTAACTACTTATTTTCTATAATTTTTCAAAAATACGGGGTTTATTTAAAGTGCATAGTTAAGAAAATTGATTTATGACTGTACAATCTCCTTGAAAAAACAACAAATTGACTATTTCAGTATTTATTCAAAATTTAAAATCAAAACACATTAAATTCCTATAAAAACAAATAGGTTTTATTAATACACCACTTTGATAAAGTAACATTAAAACGTATGTTTAATAATAATGATAGGTATTTACACTTTATACAATGAAAAATTTAATTAACAATAGTATATTCTGAACAAAATATTGATTTTCACTATTTTAATACTGAGGTGGAATACTAACGTCATTATTTAATTGTTTATTTAAAAATTTACACCCGTTAATCATACTATCATAGTATGGGATATGGATTAAAGAATCATACTCATTATAATATTATCGTCTACCATATAATAAGTTTAAAAAAAAAATACTTAAGGTGATGATATCGTCATATATGAAGAGGTACTAAAATAATCAATCAAAAAATGTTATAGGTATGTGGTAATATCTAAGTCACAAAAAAAATTGACTATTTACTTTCGTGACAAATTCAATAATCAAAAATATAGAAAATTAAATGCTTAACATTTAAAATAATAATATTGATTTTTTTAATATATATCTTTTATGTTTTAATTTGTATTTAATTAACTAATAAGGGCTATACGATAATACCAATTTACACGATTAGTATTTAGATAACTTAGTATGCTGTTTACATATCACACTTTTTATAGTAATAAAAAAAAACTCTTTAAAACTACAGTTGTTCATAAAAAAAATCCATCAACATTTGAGTATATTTTAATAAATCTCGAGTATACTGCATAGGTACTACGGAAAGTATTAACGTAATGTAATATGCACAATATTACATTGTTAAATTAGTTTATTCATTATGTACGTATTGTATTCTATTTCTTACACTCCTCAAAATAACAAAATCATATTAAGTAATAGTAAATTAATTAATTAGAAGTAGCTGGTACTCTAATAATATTAGATATATTTAATAGTAACATTGTGCTCAAAATAAAATTCTAATGTGTCTTTGTATAGGCATTTAATTTTATAACTCTGAATTTTCAGAAATCAGTTTTTTTTATTTTGATATCACTTCAGACTTTAAGTGACAGAATTTGATTTAATTTTATTACCTACTTTAACCTTCACAGTAATAAGTATTGTGACTGTAACATATAGAACATTACGCTGAAAATGAATTTATTAGACAAAAATAATTGTCATGTAATTATTATATCATGACACACATCATTATTTTCTAGATTTGCACAGTTTCCCATCAACATCACATTTTTCTCTCCTCATACATATAACTATATATGGAATACATTCAACAAAGCTCTTCCTCGTACAACACATAAATAATATAATAATGATGAACCTAATTTCACTCAGGAATACCTGAATAAACCTTGTAATTAATAAACTTCTTACAAGTGTTTTTTCTTATTTACAAAAGTGTTTATGTATTTAAACATATTTATTAGATACTATGAATATAATGTTTCTTGTAATAAAATAAAAAGAACTGGAATCAGTAAATATTTAATAATATACACTAAATAGGTACTTGTATAAGTACAATAAATTATAGACTTATATATTGATATTTAAAAAATAAATATAAACCATATATTTATATGAGTATTTTTTTTCTGTTTTAATGAATAATTATTAATACATTAAATGTACTAATATTTTTCCTGACTAACCTTAAATATATTTACTATACTTTAAAATAATTTTTAAGATTTAATTTTATATTAAATTCATCGTTAGACATTATTCAATACTATACTATGACATTAATATTATTAAAATAATAGTTTAAACAAAGAATTTTTAAATCTCTAAATTGACATCATCGATCTAAAATTTAAAAGTTTTATTATAATTAAAAAAAATGTAATTTGAAAATTGTAATTCATAACCATCATCAATGTGCAATTATTATTTTAAATTTTACCAACATATACAAATAATTAATTTAGTTATATCTATATATAATAGTTAACTTTAATCTAATTCTAAATAAAACATATAATCAGCTAATTTATAGTAGCTATAATAATTATTAATTATTATATTATAGTGATTATACTTACAATTGGTAAGATTATCAATCCAGAACAGAATACACAATAAATATTACATAATTTAAACTTTCAAGTGACCTGTTAAAATAAGATAACACAATGATTATTACATTTTATTATCTATATTAGGTAGTTATACCTATACAATATATAGATATCTATCATCTATGTACAAAAATATACAGCCATACAGGTTGTATGCTAAAATGATGTATTCGTTTGTATCCATAGTCCATATATCTATAGTAGAATAATAAAACTTCAGTTGTACCCTTGTACCTATCACCCATTTGAAATTTGATTCATTAGAAATAATATGATATACATATATTTAGCAATACAAGTAAACATATTAATTATTATTATATATATATATATGTATATAGGTTCTATATAATTGCTAGAATAAGAGTATAGTAATACAGAGAGGATTAAATATAAACATTCAAAGTTTCGATTGCCTGTGTATAAAAAGGTTGAAAGATCTTTTGAGCTACTATCTTCTCTATCTGTGGTAACAACCACTAACCATTATAATATTACTCTTACCTTTGAACGTACATAATTTAAACTGCACGAGAGATAACTAAATAAGTAATCGCGAAAATATCCCATATAATAAAATAATTGTATTTATAATATTAGCACACGATCCACGAGTAACTAGTTCTTTGCCTATGGACATCATTCAATACCAATAAGATAATAAATAATATTAATAAAATATAATAATAAATCAATGAATCATATTAAGATATTTATTAATTATAACTGGGCTTTATCTCAACAACCATTTAATTCGTCGTTGCCATCAATCTACTCAACTAAATTTAAAATTTCCGTGAATAAATTATATATAATATAATAATTTCGTATACTGTCGTATTTGTTAATTATTTATTGACTCTCGTGTAATCTGCATCAATATTTATCAATAAAACTAAATTATATGTAAAAATTATCTTAATGGCTACTATTGTCAAAGTTTATAACTTATGTGAATAAAAACAATATATATATACACACAATACACTAATTAGTAGTTATATATATATAACTGCTATTTTTTTTTCAAAACTAAACCCTAACGATTTATTTAGTATTCAAATAGATACATCATATTACCCATAAATAATAAAAGTTCACAGAATATAGTCTACCTTGTCTATCCCGTACAGACGCTTATCCTTCCGTCTAAAAAACTTTCCAAAAAAAATTTAATAAACATTAATTTATAAAAAAAAATAACTTAACAATTAAAAAATTTCTTGTACTTCACACAGAATTTAAAATCTCAAGTAAGATGCAAATAATATTTCCATACCAGGTTTGATCGTTTCAAACATTTTAAAATTAATACCAAGTCTAAAAAATCAAAACTCCAATCTACTGAAACTATTATGGCATAAATATGAATAATTCTCCGCACGCACACAAATATGTATGTAGTATTTTTTAATATTCATCGGTTTATCATGTTTATATATATATACATAAATAAATATTTTATATTTTATATTTATAATATATTTTAGAAATGTTCACTGATAATCGTTAAACATATTGCTATTAAATAATTTGAAGTGAACAAAAATAAATGTATTTAGTACCTACAATCTGTATTTATAGTAAAATACAATATGACAAAGCGTTTGATTTAATAGTAAGACGTATTTTATAAGTTAAACTATTTCTTATAGGGACAAAAAATATTTATATAATTATAGATCACAGAACATTTTAGACAATTTTATGAGACTGAAAATTCGTTTATTTTTGTAAGTTTTAACTAATTAAATTGGCAATTATTAATATATATTAAAATCTAAAAATGTATTTATATTATATAGTTTCATAAAACAAAAGTTACAACTATTTGCGAAAATGTTAAAAAATGTATTTTTTTTAGGCTTTGAAACTATATGAAACTCATTTTTACAATTCACTCGTTTTTTTTTCCAATGATGAAAATAGCATAACATACTTTTATCAGTCTATACATTGACAATATTTTCTATAGAAGGTATTTTTGTTTCTTTCAATACCTATTATCTTCAATATTACAAAAGTTACCAAAGTCTTGTTTGTACATGTAAGTTTAAAATAATACATAGTTTAAAATGAACGAAATTTAAAATATATTGAAGATACAGTCTGAAATGTAAAATAAAATTGTCATCACTATATTATAGTAGTATAGAACGTTAGTCAATAACAAAAAAAACACATTATTTTCATTCTTTTCGTACCCAAATCATACATTAATAGGAAACCAATATTTGAATACCTATACTGATATTAAAATTTAATTTTAGAGATGAAAATAATTCGTAATATAGGACATATGTATTTCCTGTTTTGCGTACCTACTAATATACCTAGTGTCAATTATACGTAGTGAAAAGTAGTTTAGTTGTAAGCGACTACAACAAGGTAAATTATTGTGTAGGTACTTAATGCAGAGTATTAGTGTGGATCAAATAAAAAATACTCATTATTTATGACGTGATAACTGCATAGGTGGACATCGGTGGGGGGCTTAGGAGGATTAAGCCCCTCAAGTATTTCAATAAGCCCCTCCAAAAATCGAATGTCATATTTTATACTTGTGTATAGAAAGGAGGTGCAAGGTCACTGTACATTAAATTATTATAGCCCCCTAAAACTTCAACTTAATGTCCGCCTATAGACTGAGAAGATAAAATGAAAAAAAATTACTGAGATATGAACGCCTGACCAGAGAATTCGAAATAAAATCGAAAAGACGTGTTTAACTAATTTTTCCCCCCATTTTCAGAGCAGGAGTAGTCGCTCCTAGTAACCTAACCTAACAAGCCGCTTCTGTTAGTAAGTAATACTTAATCAGGTAGTATTTTTGGATAATACAATAGAACGTAAGCTATTTGGATTTGGAAAAACTTTTTTCGACTGGCTCAGTATATACGCCTATCTGAAAATAATATACATACTAATATATTGTACCTATTCAATATCGATTGCTATGGACAGGTCATTGAACAGTCGTAATCGGTTAATAATTATATAATTGTAATATAAACAAGATTTCCTCGATTCATTACATTTACGAGAATTGATTAATTATGATTATTGGAGTTTAAAATTACATACATTATCAATGCATTATATATACTACGAAATTCTTTTACAATAAGTTCTTTAAATTTCTAAAAAATGTTAAGGTAATTTTTATAAATGTATTTACATGGAATGTTAAAAAATACTCAACTCAGTAATAAATTGCAACTACATAATTATATAATATATTGTTACGGACTAATACAGCAAGCAAATTTATTACAAGGTACTTAAATATGTTGTTCCACAATACGAATTACTGTAGAATGTCATCAAGGATGTAGGTAGAGATACTTTGTTGTACTGTTTTAAACTAGGTGTGGTTTAACTATAGTTGACTTAATGGTCAGGGGCCATATAGTCTATATAGTTTATATATATATCACATTTACCCATTTATGTTTTAAGAATTTGCAATCTACAAAAACAAAATGTTATATTAGTTACCAAGAAAATGTATTAAAAAGTTGTTTATCATAGAAACAATATAAGTTAATTTGCAATTCTGAGTGAGCGGCTCAGTGTACTGTGCGCATCATACATTTCTGCCATATCTATTCGCAAATACTAAAACAACATTTACATATTGTGATACGTAAAGAGTACTGTAAGGGCCATTGGCCCACTTGTAAAACTTTTGGTCTAGAAAAATAATAACAGAAACACCATATATTTAGGTCGAGAGTGTCTACAGTATAACATTTTCGAATGTAGATAAGTACTTACCATAGTTGTTAAGTCCAGAGCATCTACTTTAACTTAAATGACTTTTACGATAACATTTTCAACTTGTATTTTTTATTTTAATAAACAATTTTGATTTCAACTGAAAATTTTTTAAGCTAGTTCACTGCACTATATTATCTAAATCGCTGGCAGTACCACTCGCTGCAATATATTACGTCTATTATGATGATTCTTAAAATTCGTATGAAACAAAAATAAAAAATATTAAATTTTCTATCACGTGTTCGTTCATATAATATTATATACATTTTTATTATACGTGATCTCGAATCTCAATTCAACACAAAAAATTCTAAATATCTTTAAGAGAACGCTATACCCACATGTGTCTTATACACGCATAACATAGTGAAAAACTGTTTTACATGAGACAACTTTACTCCCTCGATATTTTAATCCAAACAACCAAAATTATAAATCCCATTGGGAAGAACTTTACCTATGACGTAGCGTTTTAATTTTTTTGATAATATGAATGAAATTAACGTTATCGGTTTGAGAACTTTAGGTTTTAATTATTAAAAATTATTGGTTACCACTATCAAAAAAATTAAAACGCTACAACACAGATAAATTTCTTCTCAATGCGATTTAAAATTTTGGCAATTTTGATATAAATATCGAGGGAGTAAAGTTGTCCCGCGTAAAGATGTTACGCGTGTATAAGACAGAGAAAACACATAGCATCCTCTTAATATTAGAAATAAGAGACTTATTATTTCAATACGGTCATAGCTACAATATTGGAATCATATTGTAACAACTGTACCAACAACCAAATGACAAATAATAATAAAAAAAATTAAAACTCCTTAATGTTTTAAAAAAAAATAAAAGAATATATGACGTAATAATCTACGAAGTATATACCAATATACCCTAACCTCACGAGTACTTATAATAAATATACAAAATGATTTGATTTGATTTCTTATATTTCTTGCAAGCACTAGTACACCTCCTTAGTTTGCAGATTGAAATGGATCTTTGCTCTACAATCATTATTATCGCGCGCATCCATTTCCAAAGGAAAAATATGCTGATATGTGAATATGCTATCTACTGCGTTTGTACGAGATAATGAACCGACATTTTTAATTTAATAATTTAATATGTCACCTGACGGCTGTGTGACGTAAATCCATACATTAGGTATTAAGGTTGCCGTGTTGTCAATAATATTACACATTATATATCATACTATAATATTAGTATAGGTAACTTAAATAGTAAATACCTAAGTTTGAAAAAGAAAATAATGTATTTTCAAGAATATATAATTAAATATACTCAAATTATACAGGGGTTAAAAAAACCCCAAAACTGAACCACTTAACTTAATGAAAAAAAATCAAAAGAAACTATTAATATACCTAACTTTAAATGGGTGGTCCTCAGTTCATGTTGGATTAATTTACAAAATATTATGTTAGCAAGAAAAGTCGAAAACAATTCAAACGTTGCAATCGCGAATGACTAATTTAGTAACTAACTAGTGTTAACCTAACCCATTCCTAATATTATACAAATAAATTACGTATAGTGGTATAAATAAAATAATATAAAATGTCCGTAGAAGTAAAGTCTAACAAACACTTAGAATTATATTTTTTCATCTAGGTAGGCATATTTTATTATTGAATTCAAATTTAAATCAATTCAATGGCGTGGTACTACTGGTACTCGCTCTAAATTCTAATACTTACTATATTATACACTTAATCTTGATAAACGATAAACTACTTACCCCAAATTTAAATTATGTAATCTTTTTTAATATATCTACTGTTATTATTTATTTTGTTATAATATGTAATCATAAAAAATAAAGCTATACTGTTGTAAAAGATTTTGATCATACTTATTTTCAATAATCTTATACTTAATTAAATAAGTATATTCTAAAATAGATGCCTAGTTAATAATTATAGATAAATAATAATAGTATAAAAAAATAATTAATTTCAATACAATATATTTAGTTATAAAAATAAAATGCATAATGGACACCTCAAAAATACATAAAAAGTTACGAAATTCAAAATAGTAAAATTTAAATAAAACTTAGAAAGCTAAAAATAATTAAAAATTTCCAAATATATTATTTACAAACATAGTTATTAAACTATTTTTTGTAAAAGAAAATAACTTCAATAAGCAAAATAAAATACTTTAGAAGATAGTAAATTCATCCACAAAAAATACTTATCAAAGTTTAAAAAGTAAAACATTTTAGTATGCTTATTAGACTTATAATGTTAAAACTCTTGACGGGGAAATAATCAAGTTGGAATATTGACTCATTTGGCACTGTTGAATACTAAAGTTATTTTGTTAATTTATCGCAACCACTAAATCTAGGTAGATAGGTAAATATGAAAAATAAATCGATTTTAGTTATTTTAGGTAATTGAGAAAATAATAATTATAACAATCATTATAAACATGATATTTTTAATTTTTATCTTTATTTTCATACTAATGCATATTTTATAATACATAGAAATATTTAACCAGAAAATCGTTTTGTTATCTGGTATTAACAGTCAATTCTGATTATGTTTAACATTGTTTGATTACTGAAAACATATTGGACTCTGTCCCCAATATTCATCTAGAAAAATTTACAAATCAGTTTACGGAAGAAGTATAACAGATTTTCATTAAGTAAACAATGAGTTACCTATTGTAAATAACTAAATAAGTATAATAAGTACCTACCACAAGGTGGTATTGTGATAGTTTTATACAAAATTCTGTTTTTTTAGTCTTTGAGAATACAGTTCATAGAACAATAAACAATGGTCAACATTCTTTGTTGGAAATATGTGCTATATACGTAGCACCAGCTATGTGCTTTTACTACTTATAAGTATTTTTAGTCTTAATACGACGGTATTGTTTAATACATTTCGAAAACTACTGAAAAAATTCGTAAGATTACACATCTTCGAACAACGACGCCGTTATGACAATATTATGGGGACCTATCCTTTATATTATATTATATTGTATAATATATTTGTTGAAATTTAAAAGTGCATACAATAATTTTTAGTCAACAATGTTTCAATGCCCAATGGTCAATAAATTATTCGTGATAAATACAAATAGATTCGAAAAAAGCTTACATAAGGCGTCATCAGCTATTGGATTGAGAAAAATAATTATTAAAAATCTAGAAATTCAATCTATTATGCAGTTGTGGTAACTACTCAATTACAATAACTCATTGTTTACTTTATGAAAATCTATTATACTTCTTCCATAAATTGATTTGTGAATCCTTCTAGATAAATTTGGGGGACAGAGTCCAATGTGTTTTCAGTATTCGAACAATGTTAAACATAATCAGAATTGACTGTTGATACCAGATAACAAAACGATTTTCTGGATAAATATTTCTATATATTATAAAATATGCATTAGTAATTAGTGTGAAAACATAGATAAAAATGTCATGTTTATAATTATTATTTTCTCAATTACACAGTTGCGTGCTCTGGAAATTCAATAAGAATCAAGAGGATAATAAAATATTTTATTAGATACTTGGAAGATGGCATAATGGCATCATTTCAGTTTTTAAACGGGGCAAACAAAAGTTTTGACTAACCCATTTAACTAAAAAAAGCCATTTGCTTCGCTAGCAAAATCCTTTGCAAATACATTTAACTCTATAAAATTTATATTTCAATAATATTATGTTTATTACTACCTATATTTTTTAAGAAAAATATTGTCAAAAAGACGGGGAAAACTAAAATATATAAATTCATATAATATAAGTATTATTACATTTTTTGTATAAAGAATGTATAGAATTCATAATTATGTATTTATTATTATCTATTTACAGGGTCGGAATAGCTCGGACCGCAGGTCCACGATCGCGGACTGGGCCTCTGGCTAGTTTGGGCCCTCAGACTTCATGTTCATATTTTAAAATTAAATATATTAGGTACCATTGATTTAGTAATGTAGTAATATTTCAGCAAGAGCCAGCCTGCATTCTCCACTATTATTATTATTAATATATAGTTAGTTCAGTTCAGTAGTGTGAGCGCGACCGATGCATATGATCGGCGTCATCGCAAATCGTTTCACTGTCTCAAATTTAAATTGCTAAATCATATCAAATAATAAATTATATATATAATTAAATCATATCAAAAATAAACTGGGCATGCGACAGGACATGGTATAACACCGATTGATGACTGATAGCTAGACACTCAATTACAATTTTCAAACTTTTACACCGAATGATAAATGATAACTGATAAGTTATAGAAAAACTGTAAACTCGCAAATAAGGTTATCGATTTTATTATATTTTTAGTGACCAATTTCTAGACACCCGATCACCATTCCCTACCGATTCTTTCAACCACCTTGAAGGCAGTTTCTACACACCGGAATCGAGTTTCACCAGCACCTAGTAGATTAAAAAAAAAGATTTATAAGTAATTCAAAGTTACTTAGTGATTGCATTTGCTTGAATTCAAAAATTTTAGTTCTATAAAAAATGAAGTACCTGCAAAATGCAAATTACTAGAACTTACACTAGTTACACTTCTAACAACTATTGATAGAAATACACTAGCATTTGGTATATTAATTAGGTACAACAATTCGTTTTACAGTTTAATTCTATTACTAAAACTTTAAAAGACAAATTCATATTTTTAACTGAAGAGTCCCAACCTCCTATTTATGAAGATGAACTAGATTTAGACCAAGACCAAGCATCATTTGTTGATTCATCCAATAGGCAATAATTATTAATTGTAAAACATGCAATAACCGCATGTTTACGGTGTGCCTTCAATGCATTACATAAAATAGTTAAACACTCATGTTGCTTTAACAATATATATTATATTATTATGCATATAAATTTATATTAACATTACCATGTACCCAAGTTACTTGTGAAAGAATATTTTCGAAATCAAAAAATATTAAAACAAAATTAAGATCAGCTATTTCCCAAGAAACAATGAAAGCATTGTTATTGATGAATATTGAAAGAAATTTTAAAATTGATAAAGAAAGTGTAATTGATACTGTTGGAAAGAGTTCTAGTGAATTATCTTAATACTAGTTGTTTTAAATTTGAATTATGAAAAAAAAAATTAATTTAAAATTTTAATTAGCTATTTATTTACGTTTTTTGTTTTAATTGTTTCATGTTTGTTAAGGTCAAAAAAAATTTTATAAATTGTTTTATTTATAAATAATAGTTTTATTCAACCTATATGTATTATTGAAAGTGCACGGTATACCTATATAAAGTATTACATTTTTTTTCTATAATTTTTATAATTATATAATTTATGTATTTTTTTTTCATTACATTTAATTGTTATCTTAATTAAATACAACAATTAACAAGTAAAGAGCGGAGCTAACAATTTTTAGTACAACCTAAGGACCTTTGATCAAATTACAGATTGGGCCTTTTGACGCCAGTTCGACCCTGCCTATTTATTTATTTTTATCCAATTTTTCGTTATTAAAGTATAAAGTCTACCTATTTTACGAGGATTTTGGACGTTGCGTATTAGAAAAACTTCCTCAGGTTTACCATAATTAAGTATGTGGTACATTCATTATTATTTATTTAGTATTTACACAAAAATTATTTTAGTGGAAATAATAAATTAATAACTGTCTAGCTATCATTGGATATTCAAACTTATCAGTTAACAATGACTCCAAAATTGAAATTTCATGGATAATTAAAAGAAGAAAAAAACATAATTTGTCAATAAATTATAAAATTACATCACATTATGAATTACAATCAGTTACTGATAAAAAGGGAAGAGTTCAACCTTCAACCACATGAGTCTCTCCTTCGTGCATGCTCCTGCATAATATAATATCTTGTAATTGAGTGTTAAGTTATAAAGATTACCTAGGTATATCTAACTAAAGCTATGATATTTATGACTTAGTTATAATTATTAATTTATAAACTTTAAAAAAAATACAATATGTACTTAATATGTCCCAAAAATATTAAAGAATGCCTTGAAAACAATCAAATACATAAGATTATAATATAACATATTAAACATTGTATTATTACTAAGTGGGATTTATTATTCATTCAAAATATGGTACCTAGTACCTACTATATATTTTTAACAGATTAGGTAGTACCCATCAATATAAAAGCTACGAGTGTATGTACTAATATAGCAATATTATGTGTTAGGTAAGTACTATTGGTACTAACTACTAATAATACTAAACTAATCTCAACCAAACAGATAAATAACAATAAGTATGTACTAGCCAAGGACAAGTCCAATGAGCCCGAGCTATTTGATAATAAAATTTCAATTTGCCTTGAATCTGATAAAAATAAAAACATAATTATCTATTATAATAAAGGCAGTGGTGTAGTAGTAAATATTTTTTGGGGTATACGCCTAAATTGAGAAATATATAATACGTGGGAGCTCTGCCCCTCACACCCCCCGTATACTAATTAACTTAAATTTATCTATTATTATAAATATATTTAAATACATAATAATATATAATTCCATTATAGTAAATGTATTTATTTATTATTTATAATTTATAAAATTTTCCACTTTGTTTTTCTAATGGCTCCACTTTTCTTGGACGGTTATTATCGGCCGATCTGTGCTGCAACAGCCAGCTTCCAACATATTTGGTTGGGTTCCCTATATTAAGAGGAGGTCACCCATTTATATTGATGAACATAAGATTTGTTATATTTTTTATTGTCAATTTAGATCTTAGATCTGAACATATTATGTTCATTAAACATTAAATTAAATCCCCGTTCACATTAGTATATTTAATTCCTGTATGTCTTCATTAATTATATTATTATGAATTTATGAATAAAGTTTCTCATTCCTTGTACTAGTGCAGATATATTTAATAAAAATCTACGGCCCAATTGTTGTATTTAATTTTCCCCATGTCTTATATATACCATATTGCCGTCGACATAACTCATAATATTAATTTAATTTTAAATATTTGTTTTATTAAATTAAATGTAATAAATGACAAGCATATTGTATTATCACTTATTAGTATCTATTACCCTAGTATCTACTACTTACCTAATTTATTATGTTTACGTAGTATTCAATGCAAACTTATTGATTTCTGATGATAAATAAATAAACCACGAGTAATTTGAGAAGCTATGACGTTAGGACAATTTTAAATTTTCCTATTTCATATAATTTTATTTTTAATCATAATTAATTATTCTGATACAAAAATTCTCTTGGAATTATGAGAATAAAAAAAATCAGAAATGTTCAAATTATATGTATATTATTAATAAATTGTGGTAATATAGTTATCATCCAAAAGGCTACGACCGTATACCCGCGTATTTGTTTTATTTTCTTTCCTATACGCATTTAAGAATTTTAGCATTTTGGATATACGCCGTATACCCTCCACTACACCACTGAATAAAGGTGTAGTGAAGCAACCCTGTGAACTTCAAAATATAGCTAAGAAACAAATAAACTGTTGTTACATTCAAAATTAGTTATTATAATAGTTAGGTAGGTACTTACTAATAAGATAATAATTCATCATCTATCGTTAGGTATTACCAATTTACTAATATTCGCATAAATCACTAATGTGATTCTACTTATGATGGTAAATAAAATGAAAGTTAAGAACTTATCCCATACACCACTACTATAGTAAGTTATACATACCTACAGGGCCCCCACATACAATCTCGGGCTCCTGTACTAAACGTTTGTCCGAGCCCATTTCAAAAATCACGAATAAATTTCAACGAGCCAGCGGGCCCTTGTACTCGAAGTCCATCAGCCCCCTCCCTTGTGGGAGCCCTGCATACCTACATACAGAAAATTAGGTACCTATTATTATAATAACTAGGTATGTTAAACGAAAAGTTATCTGATTATTCATATTATGTAATGCACAACTGTTGAAACACAATCATATAGGTACCTAGGTATATATATAGGTATACATTTAATAATTAAATACAATTAATTTAAATATTATCTCGAGTACCTAATTTATCTACTATAAGTAGTTACTAATTAGTAGGTAGGTATTTATCATTACATATACAGTAACATTATACTAGTATTGTAATTAGTCCTCGAATTAGTCAGAAATATCTGTCAATTATTGTTTAAAAACAGCTTTAGATAGTACCTATATACTTATAAAAATCTAATCAAATAAAAATAGTTTTTTTTTTAAATATTACCATTTAATGTTGTAAATATCTAGAAGATAATAGTTTACCAAAAATCCTAGTATCTAGGTATATTATGTTTTTCAATTCATTTTAAGATCCTAAAAATTTCACAATATTTTGTTTATTATACAATATTTACTTAGTTAAATAGGTAGGTACTTTATATGAACAATGCACATAAACAAAATACCTATTAAACTATCAAAAATGTAAATGTTTACAAACAATAACAACAGTGATTACTGATTAGCATCATATTTTCATAATAACAATAGACTTAACTTTGTTAAGTCTAGAATGAGATAGTTATTAAACACATTTTAAGCAACTATAATTTAAATTCATATTAATATTTATTATTTTAAAAGAAACTGTAAAAAAACACATCCATTATATTATTTTAATTATTAAGATATAGACTGATTTAATAAATTTATTAATAGAGAATTTTGGTCTATTAAGCCAATAGAATAATTTTACAGATATGTACCTTATATAAAAACAATAATTAAGTGTTGATTAAACTAATAAATCAGTAAATAATATAATTATTTGTATGAAAAAAAAATTAAAAAACTAAAATAAAACCCAAATCTGTTATTACATAATTTTTACTTATTGCTTATGCATTTTTATTTTAACTAATAACTATCAAATTGTAAAATATTTAACTACCTATTTAATTTAAAATAACATTTACAATATCACATTATTTTTTTTTTCTTACACAGCTGCAATAATTGTACATCCAACAATACCATTCTTATGTATTGAGTACTCAATCGAACAAGAGAACATGCCAATTCTGAGTATGCCCATACGATAACCTGCTATCATACTGGTTCCACTATGGTAGGTTACCTATCGTTTAAGAATGTATTGTAGAACAAAATTATGTTGATTAACAGCATGTTCTCTCACTAAACAGAGTATATTTATATTTAGTATTAGAATGAATTGATCATATTATTTGATAAAATCTGTGCTTTCAGGTTAGATGATCTATTCTATAATATTATTAACATATTACAGTTTAAAAATACTTATACACAATAAAAAATATACTTGGTGTTGAGTGATAGATAAAATGTATCTAAATTATAATAAATACATTTAATGGGTATTATTTACAACATATTATACAAACATTGCATTTACAAAACAACCTTGTTCAAATACTAAGAATTTTCAATTTCTTCATATTCTGTTATTAATTTTGAAATGTTTCCATTAGTTGTATCAAAAGTTGCTTCATCCATGCCTTCTCCTGTATAATGATGTAAAAAAACTCTTTTTGTCAACAATTTATTGTAATTTTTCATTGTGTTCATCCAATACTGTTTTATAACTGTATTGTTACACAATGTTGTCGTTGCTGTAGAGGCCGCAATAATTCCACTACCTGGCATAGTGATAGGAAGTAGGTTGCATAGCCCAAACTAAAAAAAAAAAAACAATTTACATTTATAACACTCAATTAATATTAAAATTGATTACGCTCACCTTGAATAGTGGAGAGTTCAAATTGTGTGTTACAGGAATAGAATGATCTCTTTGAAGAAAAGCAATGGTTGTATTGATATTTGTGGGTCTTAAATTACCTCGGAACATCATACAAATTGACAAATATTTGCCTAGTGTGGGATCAATTTTGATCATTTGATAATCACTATCAAAGCTCATTACAGCTGATTGTGTACTAGCTGATGAAATACTTCTGGCACAACTGGTAATGGGAGCGTATGAAATTAACGGAAAATGCAATCGGGGCTGTGGTATTAACTGGTTTAACAATTTTGAAATGTTACTTGTCATTGAACCTTCAAAACGAAGTGATGAAGTAACTCCTGACGTAACCTAATATTATAATATTTAGTAATCAATTTTTGTTTACATAATTACAATACATACTAATGCTACAATACTATTTATGTTTGCATAAGTAGGTTTAGGCAAATCTAATTTAGAACCACATATATCATAGATTGACTTGTTATCAAAGAGCAAAGAACAATTTACTAAATCTAAGACATGATGAGTTGCCAAGGCAGTGTTATATGGTTCCACAGTAATATTTGAAAACTGTAAAAATTCAATTAAGTAATAATGTTTACAAAAATATTTTACTAAAGACAATAATGAAAACAAACTTCTGATGAAGAGCAAATGTTTAAGTCAATAATTGTTTTGTTAGGATATGTGTTTTTAATGGTTTCGATGATCCTTGAACCCATTCCAGATCCAGTACCACCACTTATTGATCTAAATACAGCAATACCCTGTAATGAATTACAATCTTCTGCTAAACGTGCCAGTTGATCCATAACTTTAGATGCAAGTGTCTTGCCGACTCCATAAAATCCAACAGCATAGTTACTTGCTGCACTTTCCTTTCCAGATATTATATTCTCATCAGCAAACAACTTTCGAAAACTTCCACGTTTTAAAACATCTGAAAATAAACAAGTATGAAACTTTATTAAAAATGCACCAGAATCCTTTATGATTAATTACTAACCTATAACTGAAGGTTCAGTGTCTACAATCAGAACCCTAGGCACATAGGAATTGTCTTCCAACAAAGAAAACATTGATGTAGAATTTGTTGTTAGTTCTCTAACTGTTCCATCTAGATTGATTCCATGTTCAAGACAAAACAATTCCCAGCATGATAATCCCACTTGAACACCAGCTTGCCCAATATGAATCCATATGAACTCACCTTGTGATGGTGGTGGTGGTGGTGGTGGTGGTGGTAGTGGTGGAGGCAGTTCTGGTTTAACTACTTTTCGTTTCACACGTCGTGCCTTTTTAGATTTCTTAGTACTTTTCTTTACACCTTTTTTCTAAAGGTTATTTTTTAATACACACTAATAATATTTTTAATTGTAATATTTTCTTACCTTTCCCATTTTCATTCTTTTAGTTTTTTTCATTTTTTAAAATTGTAAAATAATAAGTAACAAAAATGTTTATTATTATTTAAATTATTTATATTTCCAACGTTACATGATATAGGTACATACACATATTTTTTGACCACTATTTATTTTTAATATGTTAACTGACTTACTTTTTTTATCACATAACAAATTAGTTAAATCAAATTATATGGGACATTTTATATAATTAGAGTATTTGACCCATGTACTAATTTGTAAATTTGTAAATTTTTAATTAATTGATTCCTCTTTTCTGTATTCCTGTTACCCTAACACAAACAATTTTTAATCTTTAAAAAAAATAAATGGTAAATTATTTATACCGTTTTTGAAAATTAAATAGTATTAAAATAAATTATTTCTATAAACAAACACAACAATTTTTGAAAATAAATAATATAGATACTGATAAATACTTTTATTAAAACAAATAATTAACCATTTATAAATAATTACTCTATATTTTATTTTAATCTTATATTATACAAAAAATAATCTAATAGTTTATATTTTAGGTAATTTTTTAAGTTCGTGTACAAGCCATAGAGCAAGTGAAAGTAGTGTAAGTGAACCTGACTGATGAGCAGCAGCTAGTGAAACCGGAACATAAGTAAGAAGTGTAGAAATTCCTAACCCCATCTAAGAAACAAAATTTTAATGATTTTAATCAACAATTCTAATATGTTAGCATAATTTTATAATTTTTAAATTAATTATTACTTGGCACCATGAAAATACTGCTAAAGCAGTGGCAGCCGCTTTAGCTCTTGGAGGTAGCTTACTTTTACGAGACATAACATATAAAGCTGACAGAATTGAAACAGTACTTATTCCCTACAATGTGATATCAAAATAACAAGTTAATTATTTCTTTATAAATATGTTATAATTTACCAATATTCTATGGTCAAATTGTACTGTAGTAGGATTCTCTGTAATATTTTTAAGTACAGGTTCTATTTGCAATATATCATCGGGTATCCATTTGTCACCCATTTTTGGAAAAGAATTATAAACCAATCCAGCATCTAATCCAGCAACAAATGCACCTAAAAATTAAATGAATAGAATTGATTATTTTATTTTAGTAATTTCTTACTCTGTATATTATAAACATTTTTATACAATAATGTATTAATAAAATACAGTATTTATAAGCTTAAAATATATGCATTTTACAATTATATGATTATAAAGTAGTATTAATAATCCTCTTTTAATAAATATTCTCCAACTTAGTAGTAAACAGATTTAAATTACTCATTTCACATACCTGACATAGCGGTTAAAAAGACTAATCCTTTAGCTGCCATTGCCAGTCCCACAAACTTTTTAGTAACAAATCCAGTTACTGTAACTGGCAGAAGGATGCGTAATGAGTTTGTTAGAAGAAATGAATACAACACAAATGCTAAACCCAAATGAGAAGCCAATCTATACTGAGATACTCTTGGAACATCTGTGGGCTTGTCAAATCTATCTTCTAGACCAGATTTAACCATATACCATCCCATCAAACCCTAAAATAAAAGTATATTTAGAAATCAACAACAACTATTTTTAATTAATAGAGTAAAAAAATAAAACAGGTTTAAAAGTATAGTAAGTATAATTATATAATATTATAAATGACTTATTTAATTAAATTATTTTATACCTTAAATTCAGCAATTATAACATTACAACTTTTAATGATTAATTTAAAAATTTTTAACACTAAGTACCTAGGCGTACTTGCAGAATAATAGGTATGTATATTTACAGCCACAATTTATACATGTTGAACCTTCTTATAGATTTAATTTATATTTTTTATTGTAGTAACGAATATATATTATATAATAATATTTTGGTTTATTATTTTGTTATACATCAAAACAGTTTTAAATTATTTATGCAGTAGAATCTGCTTAATAGGGACAAATAAGCTGAGTCTCAAACAAATAAACAAATGTATTTGTTGCATTATACATTGGCTTATTAGGATAGTTGGATAATGAGGACGGCTCATGGATAGACCACCAACCGCTGTGTCCTAATCATGCAGATTTTACTGTACTATCATTTTACTGCATCATGCTTGTTGATTAATGTGTTTTGGTTGGGCTACCAGATTTTAAGAAATATATATAATGGGGAAATACACTGGGAATCCTTGGGCTTGTTATAAATCTTAATGTATTAAATATGTAAACAAGAGTTTAATTATTATAAACCGGGTTTTCACAATTTGCCGTGATAAGTTATGGACCTAAGATCGAGAAGAAACTAACGGCGATGCCACTTATTATATGGGAGCCACCAGCACAGCACAGCACAAGCAGATGTACAAGAACCATTGAATCTAAAGCATCTTTACGCCACATATCACCACATGCACTTGTATACTTAAATTAAATTATTAAACCACAATTTAAAAGTATTATTGACTTAACAATCATTTCAAACCAATAACTGAAGTAACCTCTTGATCACCCACTTTTACATTATAAATAGATCTCTTTATGTATTGGACCATGATTTATCATTGACTATGTTTACCCAGACATTAAATGTCCCTCAAAGTGCTCAGCTATCTTCTCTTGTTCGCTTTATTTATGAAGTCTGCCCCTTCAATGTTCCATCATGCCAAACTCCTAATTTTTGCCGATAATATGAAGCTTTATCAACTTAATCATCGACTATCACCTTCTTCAAGAGGATCTCAACAGATTGATTTGCCATGGGTAAGTCACTTAAGCTATTCTTAAACATTTTTAAATGCTCTTTATTCACTTTCACTTACCTATACTCTCCTGTATCTTTACTTACAAAAATATTTATATATCCATTACATATAACAATAACAATCAGTGATCTTGGATTTACCTTCACACACAACCTTTTATATATAAGATGTGTATAAAAATATGTTGTAAGGTTTTCAAACTGCTTGGTCTTATACTTCACACATCTTGTGACTTCAAACATAAAGAATTTATAAGGCTTTATATTATATGTTAGTACAACCTATTTTCAAATACGATTGTGTTTTATGAGATCTCTCTACATCAAATGTCTGTAAAATAGTTTAATGAATCCAAAGACTATATTTCATTCTAAATTGTATAAATACATATATATATATATATTTATAATAACCTTGCTATGTATTAATTGTTTACAATAACTACATTTTTTTTTGGAGCTTGTCATTGGATTTTTGAATATGATGCTAGCAACTATTTGAATACATTTTAAGTATGTAACTACTAACGGTTTTAATAAAAAAATTTCAATTTTTTTAACATTTAAGTAAGACTAAACTTATTTAATAGTTAGTTTTAATATTATTTTAATAAATAGATTTAAATCTCTAGTTTAAATTTAATTAAGTTAAATATTTTTAGAATAATGTATTAATTTCATACTTGTCCTGCTAACAATACGGAACAAATCATAGAATGTATTTTAGTAGTACGGCTAAATTTGCGAGTTAACCAAAATCCGGCCATAGGAATAAAAAATGCAGCACCTATGCATCGTCCCCAAGTCCTGTGTGCATACTCCATCCACCATATCCATTTGAACTCGTCTATAGTCATAGAAGCATTTTTCCTAAAATAAATTTCATAGTCAAATTTTTTTCAAATAGTCTGGATAATTTTACTGACATTTTAAATTCAGGATACTGTTGATATTTATTGAATTCTTCCAACCACTGAGTTTGAGTAGTAGGTAGTTTTTCACCCAAAAGTCTCCAACTAACCATAGATAGACCAGATTCTGTCAACCTGGTGATTCCACCCAAAGCAACAGCTACAAAAACCATTCCACTGCAACCAAGAAACCAATAACCAACATATTTTGGATCAGCTTCTACTTTTTGAACGTTACTAAAAGATTTTTTCCACAAATTCAACTGTAATGTAATAAATCACGATAAAGAAATTAGTATAATCTAATAGTTCATAATTATATATTTTTGTAATACAACTTGTACAACTATTAACAAACAGAATAAACTAATCTTTCTCCATCTCATAGACTAAAGTTTTATAAAATAAATTAAATAGTTATCATAATCATGTTGTATTTACATTTAAATTTGACGATATTGATGTTTTGTGAATTGATGGTTGATGAGTGATGGATAGTTGTTTGGATTTTAATAGCAATGTCTACAACATAATAAATCCAAATATTTCTTAAACTAAACAGTATAAAAAATTTAACATAACCATGCATTACTTTGCCAATTGTTAAATTGGGACTCATCTTTGTACCTATACCACATAAACATTTACTTAGACTTAACATACTTCAAATTTTACAATACAAAATTTAAAAATATTGTAATAAAATTCACTTTAATTAAACTAACAAAAGTCGAGATTCAAATACCACTTTGTAATCAAATTTTAAAATATAATAATTAAAGTCATTTGAATTCAAATTTAAATTAAATTACAAGATAGGTATTTGTCAGTTTTCTAGCTTTCACAGTTACACCATTCGAGGAAATTCTGATTTCTGATAACTCGTATCAACCAAACGAAAGATTGATAACATATTAAATGATAAATATGTGATAGTAAATTCGTGTCAAGAAAATGTTTTGAATTTAATGTTTATTTTACATTTTTTGAAAACTATATAATAAATTATTATAATTATAATTTTTTTTTAAAGTGATAATTCTTCAATCTACAAATATAATTATTAGATTTACAAATGATCTTTTATACAATCATTTATTATAAACACAATTAACACTTAAAATCTTGATACAATTTTAGTTTATTTTAGCTTATTTAATCCGGCACAAGACAGTGGAATGATTGAGGTATCAGCCAAACTTATTGGTGGCCCTATATTTATGCCAGGTAGTAAAATTGGATGTTGTATAACATTTACTCATCCACCGTTGCCATCAGATTCTCGAAGCCAAAGTAATAGGTAAGAATTTATAATTGTTATATTATTTTTGCTTAATTTATAAATAGCATGAAGTAGAGTAGGTATTTAGATATTAACATTTAATGTAATATTATTTTATAATTAAAACTAATTTATCACATTTATAGCCTTATAGGTACTTAAATAATCCTTATTAATTATTTACTTATAAGAATAATATGACAATTTAGTAATAAGTTTATTTTCCATGTCATTAAAATATTATTTATAACACTTTTTTTTCTTTTGTTTTTATTAATCACACTACATTTTCAGTGATGTTTTGGAAAACTTAGCATGGGCCAGTGTGCAAATCAATTGTTTGTGTTTAACCAACGATAACATTAATTTCCCATCAGTAATGCGTGTTACCAAAGATGAGAAATTTTTAGGAAATTCTGAAACTTCATTTGCACCATGTTTAACAGATAATGGTCATGTTGTTTTATCTACAAAACCAAAAATTTTATTTTGTGATGTTGGACTGTCTCCTGGTGAAAATAAATCATGTAAGTAATAAAATATTGTAGACATTTAATGATTGAACTAAAAGCCTGTTGTTGTGTTCATTAATTTTCAGTTGAAATAATTGAATAACTATGACCTATTTTCCAAATTACTAATATTAGTTTACTTAAGTAATATTTTTTAATCTAACTCTTATAAACATATAAATATCAATGTTGAGTTTAGTATAGTATTATATAATGTTAATTTCTATTATATATTTTTAATACTTATTGTTTGTGTTAGTTTACATCAACATTTTAAAAAAAATACTTTACTTCAAAAAAAAAAAATAAAAATAAATACTTTTGATATTTAAAAATTGAGTGAATCGTCATATATTTATGAATATATTTAGGGCAAGATAAAATTTAAATTATTTACCACTTAAATTCTCAAAAAAAGTTAATCCTATTCTGTATAATTACTTTTAAAGTAACCATTTTGTTTAATGCTAAAATTTTGTTTTTAGATTTATACAGCGAAACATTGCCTAATGATGCACCACCGTCATATAAAGGACATTTAGTTAAATATGCTTACAAAATTACAGTTGGTATGCAACGTTTAAATAGCCCAATTAAATTATTGAGAGTACCAATACGTGTTGTAGTCATACATGGTAATTTTTATAAGATAAATAAATATTTATTTGTGACTTATTCATTAATTTGTTTATTTTGTGTCTTAGGACTTACTGAAGGAGTGACATGTGAAAATAGTATTGATTTATCTCCAAGTAACCCATTTTTAGAGTCTCAATTTAAACATGAAGAATGTGATATGGCTCTGCAAATGCTCCAAGTATGTATTTAAGAATAAATATAAATATATCACTTAAAAGCGATGATAATTAAAATCAAATACAAAACTAAAATAAATAAATTACTTTTATCAACATTTTTGTATTATGTATTTAATTTTTGTAGAATTTAACTGCTAAACGAAGTCCCAATTTTTACAATATAACAAACTCTCGAGGGAAAGTAGCTCGGTTTTGTTTATTCAAACAAGCTTACAGACTTGGCGAAGATATAGTTGGAACCTTTGATTTTGAACAAACTGATGTATCTTGTATTGAGGTATCATATATTCATATTTATTATTATTTTATTAAAAAATATTTTTATGTATTCATTAGGTATGTGCTAAATGTTTTTACTTAACTAAATCTTAAGTTAACTATTTTTTATAAGTTATAAGATCAACAACATTTTGAAATGATTATGACTAACTTTATAGAAAACAGGGCTTGATAATGGTTTTTATTTTTCCATCACTAAAACTAAAATTTTATTAAACTAACCAATAATTTAATGCCTTATATATTATGTATAAACAATTTCAGGAAAATAAGACTAATTTTGTTAAATTTTAACTGCAGAAAAAATGAATTTTAGCTGCAAGTGTATACATTTACAATTTTGTCCCAGAAGTAAATAAAACTAATATTTAAGTATAATAATATAAAATATTAAAAAAAAATTAATAAAATATATGGTAAGTGGGTATTGCTCTGCTGTATAGTAGAGATGGAAAGTAGGTCACTATAATGGATGTGTTAAATTTAAATGCAATGACATATTTTTTATGGTTTAAAATGCTCGTAACTCGCTTAAAAATTAAAATATCAATAAAAGCCTATGAGATACCCTAGGTAACATTATTGCCTCCAAGTTTGATAATAAGTAAATTTACTCTAATATTAAAGCTGACATCACAAAATGTGTTTTGCTGAACGAAAATTTGCTATAATCTACATTAGTAAGACAGAGACAACACATGGAGGTATAATGTCCTCTTAATCATTACAATAACTAATAAAAATTTACTAGGGCAACAATGCCTTACTTTTTGGAGATGACGTATAAACTACATAATATTATGTCTAATAATATACCTAATATACATAATTTTAAAATACTTGACAATGATACTCAATTTAATAAATTGTAATTAGTTAGTAGATATAATATAATACAGATTCTGATAGGTAGCATACTACACGAGTAACGATACAACTCACTAATTGGTTAAATATTAGTAGATCAGGATCAGTATATTTTATGTTGCTTGAAGTTAAGACAGTAGAAGTTTTTAATCTGTGTGCTGGAAGCTTGGAACATTTTTAATTTTTTAGTATGAATAAACGTTATACATTGCTAGATTTTTTGTGTCCTAAATATTTAATTTGTAAAAAATAATATATGGTGTCTTTTTAAAAAGATTAAAATCCACTGTGCTTCAATATCAATTAATTCTCAAGTTACGCAAATATGTATTTAATATTTTTCATTTTTTTTCTTTTATTTATGAGGTTAAAAATCAAGTGTAGTTAATTATCATTAATATTTGAAAGCTTCAGAATATTTAGGCTCAAAAAATAAAAACACATTTAATAGTAAAATCTTTGATAATAAACTTAAAAAAATTATTTTGTGTATGTATCTTCAAGTACAGAGAACAAATTACAGGGAAAAAATATTTGGTTGATCTAACTTCAATTTTAGGTACATTAACTGTTAATTATAGTTCCCTATGGCTTATCTATATTTTTAGTTCTGGATACTATTATTTTATAGTTAGAAGATTATAGTCACCACAACTAATTATTGGTTAGTTACATTTCAACTATTTCATATAGTTTTAGACGACTATTTTTTTAATGCATTCTAACTGAATTATATAAGTAAAATAACTACAATTGTTTATCAATTTGACCTCATAATTAGTTATTTAGCTTAATTAAATTAGATGTAACTGCCAAATAAAAATACTGATTGCATTAAAATATATAGTTGCATTAGGAAATACAATTTTAGTTACCTTATTATACAATTATAGTCAATGCTCTAAAATAATTCAGTAAAATATGTAGTAAAAGTAAATAAAAACAAAGTAAGTAAAAAAAACTGTTTTTATTAACATATTTATAATAATTTATAATATTATTAAATCAAAAAGATATATAATAATTATTTGTAAGTTATACAACAAATAGTAACTAAATTAAGTTTATATTTTATAATATTGAAAACAGATATTTAAAAAAAAAACATTACTACTTAGGTATATAATATAAACCATTCAATTTTACACATACAGTTGGATGTACATTATTTAAATTTCAATACAGCAACATACTAATTTATTTGTTAAAGTTACATTATGCGATTTAAGATGTTCATTAAAATAATTACACACAAACATATTGCATACCTACTATAAATGGTTTGTTATCAACATCTTGAGTAATAAATAGTCATAGTGATAGGAATAAACCAAAAATTGGTACAATATATGGATCTTCACTTAATTGTAAAAGGACTGACATTTGTTTCTTTTGTTTCATTAAAATCAATCGGGTTTAAATCTATTATTTCTAATATTTTTGTTTTCAAATAACATAAAAACAAATAGGTAGTTAAAAAATTGAATGTCATCAAATAGTGTTTGAATTATTTTTTTGGGAATTATACTCAACCACTAGATAGAGCAAGTAGATTACTTATCTATACCCTCATTTACATACGATAATTTAAAAATGTAATTATAGATTCATTTTGAAATTTTGAAACAAATATATATATTTATAAACACTCAATATGTGCCGAACATCTAATAATAATTAATAAATTCGAAATTGTTTTTAAATTATATGATTTATCATTTATTTCAAATTAACAATAATATTACGATAGAGTTTTTAACGATCATAAATAGGACTAATAACTATAATTTTGCACGTTTTTTAAAATTTATTTAAAACATGGTTTAGTGATATGGAAATTTGTTTCATAATAGGTACCAGGAGTATCTATAGTAATTGTTTGTTAGTGTACGTTATTTGTACCCATTTTATATATATAATTTTTAATTTTTTCTTTAAATTGATCAAAAAATTATTTAATTATAAACGTGAAAGAATATTTGATGAAAATAATGTAGGCCATGTATTTTCCTTGTCTGTGTTACTACTTTTAGTTAAAATTATAAACCCCCGATATTATTTTATCTATATTAATACATAGACGATAGACTACATGTACTCATAAGTAGTTTAGTATGGAAAACTTTAATTAGTTTTACATGCTTCGATGTCGACTTGTTGTCATCGGTTGTTTTTTTTTTTTAAATATCATACACCCATACGCATACCATGTTTCAGAGTTCGGAAAATCAGTTATTTTAATTGATAAATCAATATTATTTTTTAGACTCTGTTATTTTGTTAAGTTAAAGTTAGTCAAAAAGCAAATTAGGTAGATTAACCTAAATATAAGCTAAATAGCCCGCAACATTATTTTTTTATAATACATACAAGTAATTTATGTACATTTTAAACAACATAAATTAATGTTTTTCTAATATATATCGTAATTAAAATTGTTTTGTTTTTATTACATATTTAAGTAATTGTGTTTATTCTAAGGACATATTTAATGATAATTTAGTGTATAAATATATGCATATTTTAAGCTTTTTTAAGGTATGAAGTCCCTAGCCTTAATCATAAGTCATAACCCACACCAAGTTTCTGAATTTTATATATCTATTTATAATATTATTAATTCTAACAATTTAAACTGAACATACAAATATTATATTATTACAAATAGAGATTGCACACTAATGACATTCACTAATAAGGTTGACTTTAAAGCCAACTATAGGCATATAATAGGATTTGTTGAACTTTTGGTTTCAATGCTATCAAACGCGTATTATGTAGCTTATCTGATTCGTGATTAAATATCTATAATAATGTAAAGTGATTATAATAGTTTAATAAAAGCCATTAATTTTGGGTACATTGCTTTACATTTTGGTTATAATTATGTACATTATTGATTTTCAATTTTCAACAACCTTCATATATTCACTAAAACCATAAAATAATTTTATTATTTAATTTGGTTCTTGACAGTTTTGTAAATGGCTCTTTTATGAATACGACCGTATTATTATTCCCTTTCCAACAATTTTTCATCTCCTAAACCCTATTTAAACACATTTTCGACAAATTATGCCGCGGTCATTATTTTTGTAACAAATGCAACAAAATATTCACGAGATCATGAAAATATTTAAATTTAGTTGACCGTATTATACTAAAATTCATACATCAATATTATTTCATAATTAATATTAAGTAATTTAATTATAAATTTAAATATTTATATTTATTTTGAAACTTACTTAAATAATAAAAATATAAAATTATAATGTACCTACCTATAAATAAATATGTACCTATATTATGTAATATAACATTACTGAATTAACTATTATGTATAAAATGAGATTATATTAACATAAGATATATCGAACCTATTTAACTAAACATTTTGTAAACAGTTTGAAGTTATAATCAAACCCAAAGAATAAAATGTCTTAACATTTATATTTATGTTTGCGCGAGTGAGTTTTAATAAGAGTATATAATATTCTCAATTTTGAAATATAAAATATTGTTATAAATAGTTTATTTTTTATAACCTATTAACATTTAAAGAGTCGATGACTAGAAACACATTTTACTGAAAAACAGATGAGTTATTAACTTAGAACAACACTTAATGATGGATGCCCAATAGTCTGAAAATTAAAACGCAATATATTTAGTAAGAAAACTAGCATGTTATAACTTAAATTGTGTCAGTTTGATTGTTTTTTGCAGTCTAGAAAATTATTAGAAATTTGTTAAAATTACGTACCATATTATAATAAGTACATATTATCTACCTACTTAATTTCGTGTTTATATAAATAAAACTAATTATGGAATATTTTCTTCATTTCAAAAAAGCATTCACTGAAATACTAACTATAGAAAATATGAAGACCCACATAATTATAAAACCAATAAATTTCTTATTAACTTGTTCATAATGTTTTAATTTTTTTTTAGTTGTTCGTAATAATGTAGTTATTAATTTTATTAAGTATTATCTTTGTAATCCGTTAAATTAATGTACAAGATATGACATTAACTAATAGCTTTTTTAAAAAAAAATCATTGTTTATTTTACTACTTAATCATATCGTAAGTATAAAAAAAATCTAGTTTGCAATATTAATTATCAAAATGTTGACGTAATTATCATAATTTTAAAGAGTAATTAAGAGTTGTTTTATGGATATAAAAAATATATTATGTATGTTTAATGTTATTCTTGACTCTCGTCTTTATATTATCTATATTATATTTATCTAGATATCGTTTAATATTCGTGTTTAAAACATGGAAATGTACCATACATCTTTTATAGTGTTACAAGTATAAGAACAATAAAATTTATTTTTTAAATGTGTATATCGTGTATGTATTTGAATATTATGTATTTTAATTGTCTCGCTTTGTTCGAAATTGGATTGTTATAAGAATGATATCACTCACCCTTCCTCGTTATCTACTATTTTCCCTAATATTGGATAAAGATAATGTAAATGCCTTCTATAATACAACGTTCACTCGTATTTCTAATGTGCACAACTTAAATTAGTCACGTGACGGTTTCCATGTAAAAAAATATTACTTATTATGATTAAAAAGTTTTAAACAACCATGATAATATTATAATATAATGTTGTTTATACAGTTCACAGTGAGCTTGCAATGCGAAGAGGCCGTCAATAAAGACTTTATTACAGCCAGCCCAAGACCCAGGAAAGATAACGTATCTATCGTTTCATATAACACTCAACATCAATTCTGTGCCAATACTTTGAAATCATTTCTGCAGTTGGCTATACCACTGAACGTAACACCGGCCTTTAGTACACTCCTAGGTAATTAAATATTGAATAATTAAGTAATATCCGCATTTTTTGATGCGCACATTGCCGAATCGAGTTATTAAGTAAGTAAGAGAAGCTAAGAGCTAACCCCACCTGATTGTCTAAACCTAAGAGAAAACAGTTTCGAGATAAATAATATTTCCAAAAACAAAAAATTGATTTATATCTGTCTATATTTACACAGGAAAAGTTCTCTAAGTAACGTGTTTTTAATAATATTCCAATAGAAAAATACTTTTATACTCTCCAGTATAATACAGCAGCTCTACAATGAATAGGTATATAGGTAGACGTACAATGGTGGTCATTCATTCTCGCATACGCCTATTATAGCATGTACTCTGTATTATTATAGATACCTACATGACTGCATATATTCAACTGTAGGTAAGGGTAGGTTTTTATGCCATACTGATCTGTGTGTATGCAATAAGCAATTACTTCCCGAAATATAACCATATAGCTTCTGATTAAGTCCGTAAATATTGGTAGGGAAATTGATTAATTTCGCGCGCTGCTTGTAAAATAATTATTATATTACGAATTATGATAGAAAATATATAATTTGTAGTATGTGTGAAATGGAGGCTTCACTTTGAATTCGTGACCAGTACGAAAACTTCCGGCGAACGATTGGACGAAACCAAGGAGGGCACTTGCTGGACAGGCCCGGAACACGTAGACATCGAGACAATGGTGTGGGATTTACCCATACAGATATATCCGTCCGTACCTTCCATAGCCAATGACCCACACGCCCAAACGAGGATAACAATCGCGATATGATTTTTTTCCCCGCTATACATAGGTACTATAGGTACACCGTTCACAATGTTTTGTCCGTTTTATAAAAATAATAATGTGTATTATTATTATATTTTTTTTTATATGAATTATCAATCAAAACATTTTTTACACCTATTATTATTTTTTTGTTTATTATTGGTATCTTGATAAATTACTTTTATTCTGTTATTAAAAATCGAAAGGGACATTTTCTAGTGTTTTTTTTTCTACACCGTTACCGTAAACCAGCAGAAAAGCCCTTTTACAAATGTCAACTCTTACACGAATACAATAATGTCGTCCTATCCTCCGCGTGACGTGTTATTAAAAGGATAGCCGAAAAGACATTAATCACTGTAGCACACACCGTATACACACGCATACATATTATATTATTATTATATATAGTCGTTGTCCGTCCGTCGCTGATGACCAGTGACGGCTGCGGTGGCGGTCCACTGCGATTGTGTGGATAAACTTTCGGTTAGCCTTCATACTCAACGAAATAATAATAATATTATTATTACAACAGTATAATAATAATAATAATAATAATAATACATAACAATACGCAGCAGAGCTGTAGCGGTTATGATACAATTTGACAAACAAGGAACCGAATCGCGTGTAATTCCGTGCGGTACAAAGGCATTCCTGAGCGATACTGAATATTAAAATAACTTCCGGTCGGTCAAACATCATAAATGGCAAAGGCGTGCACTGTAGTAGATACGCCGCACATGTAAAATAATAATAATAATTCGAATAATATAATATATGAATCAGTCGTACGGGGTAAATTTTGAATTCCAAAGAAAACGCGCTTTATAGTTTTTGTATAATATATTAATATTATGTTCCCGGGTACCTGCTCACCTCGCGTTGTTTTTGGATTTTTATTTTTTTTATTTCTACATAGTATCAATAGTATACGGTTGTGTTGCCTAGAATCATATAGGCGGATATAAGAGAGGGCACTTAAGGGGCTTAACCTTCTCAAATGTTTTATTCTGAACCAAACTATATTTTTACAAATTAAAAGTAATATATTACTGCTTGTTGAATAATATTGTTTTTACGTTAAACTATTATCCTCGTGATTCTATTATCTACTTATAAAACTAGGTTTAAATTAGTACACTAATAAGTAATAGGCAATAGCATAAGACTATCGAAACAAATCTGATGGATTAGTCTACCCATTTATAGAGTTATAACTAATAACATTTTTGCCACAAAAGTATTGTCTATAGTAATACTTATTTATGTTATAACTTATAATACATTTTACCTACTTAAGAGGATGTCAGCACTCGGCACACTATTGTTTTCCTATCTCTGACTCACGTGCAACATAGTGAATGTGAATTTGCGTTTATTAGTACCAACCTCGTGCAATTAGTTTTAGTATTCGAGTGATCGACCTATTATGAAACTTAAAGTTAGGAATATTATCTGTATTTTGTACGTTGGCTTTTCTACGAAATTTTAAAGTGAGATATAAGTATTTTTTGAAGTGTTATCATTTATAAACTTATAATTATCATAAAAATTGAAATGTCTTAAAATAAGCCAACATGTAAACACAGCTAATATTCCTAACTTTAGGTTAAATTCACTTCAATTCACTTGGATACTAGCTAGAGCTAGTTACACGAGGTTAGTACTGTTGAATTCAAATTCACCATGAGTATAGGTTAAAAAGGGCTGCAAGTAAATAGTTTAATTATATTTTCTTAGTACTAAATATAATATAATATATTTGGTGTATTATTTTATTTTTTGTAATAACAGTTACAGGTAAGTAAGTTGTACGTAGTGTTTCTGTTAAAAATATTTTGAATAGTAAATTTATTGGAGATATAGTAGCAAGGTCGGCCTGCCCAAACCCGAGAGTCCAGGCAGAAATTATTTTCTGGGGCCCAATAATTTTATACTGTATTTTAGGGTAATACAGTACAATGGCCCAGGAACTATAATACAGCAAGGGCCCAGGAATCTCGGCCTTCCTGTCCTGGCCGATTCTGTATGGTAGCTTCGCTTTATTGGTTCTATACTTCTATATGCTATCAAATATTTTCAACATTCATCATTCATCTCATTCAATATTTAATAGGATCTCCACTTAACTACTTAACCTATAACTAGAGACAATACATTTTGGACACTGCCTAAACGAAAAACGGTGTTTATAATACGCATAATATAAATACCTACATAAGTAAACGTAGAAAACCACACGCTCTTTGGTGATAAATTAATGTCGGTCTGTAGTAGAACACGAAACCTAATTCGTTTTTTCGATCTGTTTTGCATGAAAAGCACAGCGCTTACCATTGCCACGAATCACGTTCTTTAATTCCGTGATTAACGACTCTCGGGTTCAGTTTTAGATAGACGAGTGCAGGGTGATTTACATTAACTCATTAAAACAGTCAATCTATTTGTATATTATACATATTTCAATAGAGTTTGAAGGATTTTTCTAAAAAAATAATTTTTTTATTCTAATGACTTACTTAAATTTTTTTATTGCTTCTTTAATAGCAGCTTACATAATATTTTAAATTTATTTTGAAAACATTATGTGCAGACGTGTAGTAGTGTATAGCCGTATAGGTGATGAAATGAGATTGAAATTTAATATATTTTTTTTTTTTTTTAATGTTAAGTACCTATGAATATTTAAATTTTAGATACCTATATGTAACAAGAGTTGAGTGACAGGAATAGACACATTGCGCGAAATGACAGCATATTTCTTTTCGTTCATTAAACTTTAAATGTCTGTAAGTAATTTTATTACTGATGGTACAACATTTGTCTATTGAATATAAATCCAAACTAATAAATCATTGTATATATATGTATGTATGTATGTATAATAATAATATATTGTGTCATGCATGTGGGATAAAGACGGAAACAACACAATGTAGGTGCTGTAGCTATTGCGACACTTTATTATAACAAAGTATATTATACATAATCAGTTCGAGTATAGCCTATTTACGAGGAGTATCTAAGGATATGAGGGATGGATTTTATTTTACAAACAAATATTTAACCTCACAGGTAACGGCTTTGGTATGAATTACCAATAATAGGTATAGTAAAAATCAACAATTGTGTGTTTATAATAATATTATTAACTAACGAGTTTTCTGTTCTCACGTCAGTTTTGAGAGTGAGAGAGCGGAGCGCCCCTCAAGTAAGCGAACTTTGTTTAAATACATAGGTATAATGCCTCACATTCCCCAATACAAAGTCATTAATACGCCACTGCACATCATTATATATTTTATTGATACTATATCAGGACTGCTCCTTCTGTTCTGCTCCCATACACGGCTACAACATTTGTTCGCTCTCCGACGGTGTGATTTATGTACATTGACTTTTAATTTTTGGATACACGAATCGTCTTGTATATACGAGGTCTAATCAAAAAGTATCGAGACTGTTTAAAAAAAAAAAAAAATATATTAGATAAAGTTATTTACATTCAATCTCCTTCAAAGTATGCTCCTTCTGAGTCCATACATGTTCTCCAACGTTCCTGCCATTTTTGAAAACACCTGTGGAAGTCATTTTTAGAAACTCCTCGTAGCTGCTCCGTCGCATTTTGTTTTATTTCATCTACATCTTGAAAACGTTTACCCTTAAGCGCCATTTTTATTTTTGGGAATAAAAAAAAATCACATGGAGCTAGGTCTGGTGAATAGGGGGGTTGAGAAACAACTGGGATACCATGTTTAGCCAAAAACTGCTGCACAACATGGGCTGAATGGGCTGGTGCATTATCGTGATGCAATTTCCAACTACCAGACTCTTTAAACTCGGGTCTTTTTCTTCGTACAGCGTCTCGTAAACGGCGAAGAACATCAATGTAGTACTCCTTTGTTATAGTCTGTCCTTTAGGAGCATACTCATGATGAACAACACCTTGGTAGTCAAAAAAAACGGTCAACATGACCTTCACTTGACTCCGAACTTGACGAGCTTTTTTGGTCGTGGTGAATCAAGTGTCTTCCACTGCGAAGATTGTACCTTTGTTTCTGGATCGTAGTCATATACCCAAGTCTCGTCACCAGTTATAATTGATTTTAAAAAAAAATCATCAGATTCGGAACACTCTAGCAAATCAGTGGCGATCTGTTTTCGATTTTCTTTTTGCTCACCTGAGAGCAGTTTTGGTACAAATTTGGCTGCAACTCTTCTCATGTCTAAATCAGTCGTCAATATGGTTTGAACTGATCCAAATGAAATTTGAAACTCATTACTAAGTTCCATAATTGTCAAACGACGGTTACCTCGTATTGCTGTTCGTATTTTTTGTATCATTTCCTCATTGCGGCTTGTTGATGGGCGTCCTTCACGTTCATCACTTTCAACAGTTGTTCTACCCTCTTTAAATCGTTTAAACCATTCAAAAACGCGAGCACGGGACATGGTTTCATCTCCATAAGCTAACAATAACATTTGGTAGGTTTCAGTAGCCGTTTTTCCCAGTTTATGGCAAAATTTAATGCACACTCGTTGTTCTGTATTTTCGCTCATTATGAAATCCGACGGGACGTAAAAACATACTTGACTTAATCGCACCTAGAAGCCGACTGAAACAATTTTAATCTAATCTATGTCTAATATATTTTCCCAACATATAAAGTTAGATTAATATAGCACATGCAAGTTCATACTCAAACTGGTTTACGATTAATCGTATCAGTCTCGATACTTTTTGATTAGACCTCGTATATATATGCACGGATGAGCGGTGGTGGGAGGGTTTGATGTATCGTTTCAATATCTTTCGAGAGTTACTGCGACGATAGTACGTGGAGTGGGTAATGTATATATATAATAATAATAATAATAATATGTATATTGTACGTATATTATAGTCGTAGGACACCCAATAACAGCAACATTATCACGCCCGATTATACGCGCTCTAAGTTCCAAGTCCTAAAAGGGTCGTCTCAAGGTTCATAATATTATACCCGCGAATTGCAAACGATGAGATAATTAATTGCAAACAATATATTGGTATAATATAGTATAATTTATCGAGTGAAAAGGTGAGCAATGATCTTTATTTAGTTAAAAAAAAATTAAATTCATATTTAAATAATATCCATTAGAATAATTACATTTTTCCAATTAAATTGAAAAAATAGGTATGTACGCATTTAGTTAAAATTTTATTTTTCGTTCTTATTCCTAGAATAATTATACCTAGATACGGTTACAACTTGTTCATTATTTTTTTAAATTTTAATCTCAATGATTAGGTATTCAATTATTTTAAATAACTACCCATAAATAAACAAATCAATATTCTCGATTTAATAATTATTGTATTGAAACAACTATACAAGTGTGTTATATTCAATTATATCTATATATACACTATCCAAATTTAAGATATTAATAAGATATATTTTAACATAATGTTAAGTTCTTATTTGAAAATAATTTAAAGTTACACAATGACTATACATATGTAAAGAACCGTAAAAAAAAAATAAGTTACTTATTTTTAACTGAGTTAAATTAAAAATTTTCCTTCGTATAACATAAAACTTTTAAAATAAATACATATTAAATATAAACTTTAACTTTCTTATTACATATACTATCTTCGTTAACTTAACTTTATTTGGTTTATTACCTTGCTCGTATATTGTATAGGGTGGTATAATTTGTTTTCTTTGTCTTACAACTGTAATGTGCCTATATGTAATATTTATATATTATATATAGGTTTAAAGTTTCTGGACTACTTCTGCCCAACTGCAGTTTAGATTTTCCTAACAATTTTTTCGACGCAAGAGACATTTATCTTCTGTTATAACTCATTTGGGTTGTTTACTTCAACAGTTTCTGAGATATTTTAATGTTACCTTTAAAATTTTCAGCGCTCCTAAATATACTAAAATTGTTGAGCTTTATATTATCTTAAAAAGTAAAAGCAAGTAAATATTTACACACGCTAAAGATCAAGTTTTCGATCAGCTTAAAATCCAAAAAGAAAACTATCTAACCATCAATACTAGCCCGTTCAATACGTGATTAATTTAAAAAGATCAATTTACATGAGTTATGCATTAAACATAATTTAGGTCTCAAAATGTTTGTTGTTTTTAAAATCAAAATGCATATAAATATAAACATATATTAAATTTATGACTTATTTTGTACAAATTAAATCATAGGTATATTAAAATTAAAAAAATAAGTTTGTATTTTTATGTTATCTATTCAAGTACATTTCGTTTATTTATTACTTTGACTAAATTTCAAATTATTTTTTTTTTTGTTAGTTTTTTTTATATTATATTAATATATAGTTTTATATAAAAAATAAAATCATAATATTAATAATGAATAAATTATAAATATTCCCTAAAAAATTCCCGTGGACAGCATTTATTATATGATTATTTTGTATAATATGTTCCTTACTATTTCCAGACCATAAAAAATCTACAATAATCAGTACAAAATGAAACCCCTTGGCGTTATCTAAAAATTAAAAACGATTCCCGCTACAATCTCCACTGACTCCACTTATTAATTTACCTATCAATTATCATATGATGATATATGTGATATGTATAATTAAGTATTATAGAAGTGTGAAGTTTTTATATATAATACATATGTATTGTATATTATGGACTTATATGTTACTCGTATAATTCACATTCATTTACATGCCACCCCTTCGCATTTTTAATTAATTTCAATTTTTTATACGAATAATAAGCATGCAATTTGCATGACTATTTTCGCAATTAGCACGTTTTTAGATTTTGCGGAAAACAAAAATAGCAGTGGGGAGACTGGAGAAATGTTTCTACCCTTGACAAAATTTGAAAACTATGAGTACCTATATACTTATTTTAAAATTAATTTTGAAATCATTTCCGATCCTATCATAAAAGATTGTGTGGTATGAAGGAAACTTCAAGCAGCTGTCGAATTACAAATTTCAAAATAGTACCAAAAATATTTGCAAATAAATTTAAAAATTAGTAGGTACATAATTCTTATATAAGTTGGTCGTGGTGAGGGTCCAATTTTACGTACGTGCAAATTTGTGCTAATTACGTGCTGAATATTGGCACAGGAATACATTAACGTATTCATGTTTGGCGCGGTTGGAGAAATAAGTCGCGCAAATTCATTCTAATGCATTTAGCTAATTATTCATTTATTAACGTGAAACATATCCACAAAACAATTTACAGTGGAAAAAATGGGGGGGTTCTATTTTGAAAAATAGAATTTTGTCCCCTAAATACTCCTCGAGTAGTAAAAAATATTTTAAGAATTTAAAAATATAGTCTTAAAGTATATTTAAAAATTATAAAAATCTAATTTTAAATAACTGCAATATTAAAGAAAAATAAGGGGCGAAAATGGTTGGTAAATCAGTCCGTATAATAAAAAAACAATATATGATATTATCAGACCACGTACACAATATAATAATGCGTAGGATAACTACTATCATAATATTATATAAAACTAATGTGCATATATCTACTATATATAAATGCGTTTGCATATGTTTCACCGCTAAGCCCGCTCTCGTCCGGTCAAAAGCTAATGAAATTCCCGCGCCGCTTAACGTTTATTATTATTTTTAATATAAAAATCCTCATCCACCCGTCGCGGCTTTTGAACAGTGTTCATTTTTTTCTACGTTTTTTTTTTTGTCGTCACATTATTATTATTATTATTTTTTTTTTTTTAATGACAAGCGTTTATTCCCGTCGACTTTGCGCGCGCACTAGTCGCGATGATAAAAGGGTGACCGGCAGTGGTGTGCGCGGGGACGGCTTCGAGTGGCGACGACGACGACGACGACGACGATTAGATCCGCGTGTTCAACAGATTAAAGACTTTCGAGCGCACCCCACCGAACCCTCCCCAGGCCCGGGATAGTGCGCGATATTGCGCGCGTAACGAGCCGTAGGAATTTTTATGCGCTGCCCGCGGAGAGGGCGCGGCGGCGCATGTCATCGTCCGCGCGCACATAATACATATAATATAAAAGGCTAACCCGCCCCCGCCTGTATACACTGCCGCGCTGGTCGCAGGTTTCGAGAGTATGTATTGTTCGTCGTCGTCGTCGTCGTTTGTTATTTAATAATATAATAACGCACAACAATAATATAATGGTAGTAATGATTTTTTTTTTTTTTTTTTTTTTTACTGGCCGTTGCTAATCTCTGCGCTTCCTCCTGCTACGCCGCCACTTTATGGTATAGATATTATTTTATACGCGCGCAACATCCGCACACCCATAACCCATGTTTTCGAATGTTTGCGTGCACCCAGAACGAAAATGTATATTATTTTATGGGCTCTTCTCTTTAATATTCCGAAAACATTACGCACATAATAAATTGTGTAGTATTATATGAAAAAAAAAAAACCAAGAGGGGCGGGTTGTGTTAATTCCCTTGAAACGTCAAAGTATAAGCAATGGCGTTCGGAAAAAAAAACGATTCACCGAGATGTAATGCGGCTCGTGGATTGCGGGAAAATCTGCTGCCGCACGTCCATGCATATTATTATTGCGAAAGATTGAAATAAATAAAAATATCGCTGGAAGTCTGCAATACATTTCTCGGCGCTGACTAAGGGGAGGGAAAAACCACGTTTGCCTCGTCCTCATTAACGTCTGCATTGATGTATAATTAGCGCGTTAATTGTACGCTGTGAGCAATAATGTATAGGTGCACCATGACAGTGTAAGCCTATCGCTTACGCAAACAATATATTACAGTGTATGATACCATTACGCGTAATATTATACGACACGACGACACGCCACCAATGCACTTATTATTATATGCATGCACGTACAATATACACTGCTGCATCAATGGGGTAGGCTAGTAGCGAAGGGGTCGCGTTTTATAGGGCTCGGAAGGCCGGGTGCTCGTGAAGTGGCCACTTGGGTGCAGCGCGTTTTAGGGGTGGTTTTGACGTACGTCCTCCGCCGCTGACGTATAGGCAACGGGGGATGATCGTTATTAAATGTCACAAATTACCCGACGACAGAGCGGTGTAGGTATAACGTCGGTTTTTTTCTTTTTTCTCCCTTCTCTTTTGAACTCGGTAGTATCATCAAAATTCCAATCCCAGTGCACTGATAGACCTCGGGAATCGTGTAGCATACGTATAATGTAATAATATGCGTTTGACCGACCGATTTAGACGGGATTTACGTGTATTTAAAATACAAGTGAAAACTTCAAAGGGCACATTATTAGTATAAAATAATAATATATATATTATGTCCATGTACGATCTTTGGATCTTCAAAACAACAGATTAAATATAATGTATACCTCGACAATTTTGATGATATCGGTCCCACGGAAACAGAATCCGCGGCTGCATATGAAACGTTTTAAATTAAAACAGTACACGAGTAGATAATAAATTTAAACAGTTGTTCATTAGTGTTCACAATTATTTTTATTTAATTTCTTGGTATTTTAAATGCTTTGCATTGAATCTCTTCGTAGGTGGGTATCACATGACTAAACTTTGTAATAACTTCAACTTCACGTTTATTCACATCACCATTTTAAATATCTTTAGTCTTAAATTAAGTTTGTTAAGTGTTATAAATTAAAATTTATAATATTTCTGAAATAAAATATCATTATAAGTCATATAGAACCTATTACTAATATATTTTTTAAATAATAATATTAAATAGGTATAGGTATATAATATAGTTATAATTTAAAATATGACACATAGTTACAATATTTAAAAATTGAAATATAACCAACTAATCGTATTTACGGTGGATAAACACATTATAATATTAAATTATTCGTAGTTCGTACTGTAGAACTAAAATGAATATAAATATTATCATTCGACTATACTTGAGATCTGGAATAATCCTATTATTATTTATTTTTAATTACACAAAAACTATTTACTTAGGATACTTAGATATTTATTAGGTATTAATTATAATTAATAGTTCTTAAACGTCAGCCAATTAAACTTTTTGTACTGATATGATAATTAGGAATTCTAAATAATTTAATTTAACCAGTTAAGTTAATAATCTCGTCTGGTTATTGTTAAAATTATTATTTTAGCAACATGTTATTGTCTTAACTATCGTATACTATATGTATAAAGTACAAGCAATGAAGCAAACTAAACTAATACACCACTTATTTCTCAGAAGTTCCTATATAATTGAGAAGTAATAACGATGTTGATTATACTTCGGTCTTGGAATGTATGAAATTGGTGCATAATGGAGATTGTTATAGTAGAAATTATACGCTATAGCAGTAAGTAAACGATAGTGGTATTAATTCCGAATAATTTTCATAAACTGAAATATTGATTTAGGAATTCAGAATTCTAAACTAAAGAAACTAAGAAAAATAAGAAAAAATATGGAAAATAAAAAATACGGCAATAAAACAATTATTTATTAATTAAAATTATACTATAAAATAGTTATGTCTAACTAGTTTTGGACATTAAAGTATTTTTATTTATTATTGTAATTTCAAAACCAATAACTGTATAGAGACTTAATATGTTTGCGAAACATTTATAAATGTATCTTCTTAAAATTATATAAATTTTCGATTTATGCACAATACAATACATTGCTAAAAAGTATTGTTTATATTGTTTATAAGTAAAAAAAAAAGCTTTAAAATACAATAAGTACCTTTAACGTTTGTCTTAAGTTATTCTTAGGGTAATTAAAGAATATTTATAATACATTATGTAAATAATTTTTTTTATAAGTGTTTAAAGTTAAAATGTTTACAAAAATGTAAAATGTTGCAAATTATTTTGTGGTTAAAATTAAAATAAATTTTCAAATTTAATATTTATAGCTAATTCTTACAGTATATTTGGTATGTTATGTAATGAAATATTTACTTGAATTTTCCACATAAAATCTAAAAGAAGAATTCTCAATAGTAATACATTTACTTTGGTCAGTACTTAAATCAAAACTTGTCTTTCACACGAAAATCACCATATCCAAATACCTATTAAGATCTATTTAGGACTAAAATAAATTTTAAATTTGGAGATATGTTAATAAGCCACCCTAAATTTGTACCTTATTATAAGCCTTCCAATTTACAACTCTGTATTATCACTTTTTAATCGACTCCCATGGTATATGATTGAATACTTCAAAATGACTTTAAAATAAAATCAGTAAATTACTTATCTACTTAACATAAAAAATACATTGCTTATTATTGTTGATTCATTCAAACCTTTAATTGCTGAATTTGTATCCACTTTAATTCTTGAAAATTCTCCTCGTGAACTCCAAAGAAAATTACATTGGATTCTGTTGGAAATTAAATTGGTAAATTAATTTATTATTATTAGTAAGAAAAAAAAATGTACATAAATAATATTAAGTTCCACCTTTTCACGTTGTATTTTGTGTATATTATATTATTTTCCAATTTGCTTATTATGCCTTAATAGGTATATTGATTTAAAAAAAAAAAATATTGAAAATTAAATTCAAGGTTCTTCAATAGTTTTTCTTCTCGTCTTTAATCGTCGAAAATGCATAGACACTACTACTCGTACTTATCATTTAAAGAATAAAAAAAAATATGAGTTTTTACGAAATTGAATATTTAAATAAAAATAATGATTTTATTTATTTTGTAAACCTAGTAATTCAAAAAAAATTAATTACTGTAAGGACTTGAGACTTTTTGTCATTACTTACATGTAATATATGTAATATGTATGATTGTTTTTTAAGCACAATAACATTTTTCAATTTTTTAAACTTTAATTTTAATCTAATATTTTACCATGAAGATATTCATACCATTCCATGGTATTATGAATGAGTATTGACGTTTGACTTATAAATTATATCCAATATTTTTGATAAATGTATTCAACCAACCAAACTAAGAAAATACTAATAATATAAAAAATATAATATAACATATTCTATTCATATAATATATGATGATCCCCACCCGTCATTTTGTTGAGAACTGTTTTTTTTTTATACAATGATTTATTATTGAGTTCATAATTTAACATATCCATTACAATGACCTCAATGATGAGGTACATTCAAAACATATTATACAGCATAGCGAATTCCCCTGTTTTGTTAAATTAATTTAATTCAATGGTCACTATTTTCAAATGATTCAAATATGGCATCAAAAAAAGATTGTATTTTTTTTATTGTTTAACTAATTTAACACAATAAAACTGCTATACAAACTGACAGTTTAATTAATGTCGAGGTAGATAAACTTATAATTAAATACATGCATATTTAAAACAGGGAACGTAACAAAAACTATGAATTCTACACCACAAATAACACTGAAACATAAAGCATGAATTCATAACTTTATTTCAATTTTTAATATGAAAACATTTAATAGCAATACAATATATATAAGTTTTGTTTTCAAGCAATATTTATTGTTTTTCCACAATATTACCTATTGTTAAACCTAAATAATGTATATTTATCTATAATAAGTCTTATTCGACTTAACATTTAAACAAATGTTATAATACATAAACTAATATAAATATCAATTTTTTGTTACTGAGATTTTTATTTATCTAAAAAGTGAAAAGTAAAGTTTTAATATTAAAATGTATATAATATTATTTTAAGTTTGATGTACTTGAATAATGCAAATTGTATTATGTAACGTGGTTTTATGAGTAGCTATATGATCACAAAACTAATTTCTTGGTTTTTATAGATATAGTATGTTAAAATATATTAAAATACGCTATAGTAGAGAAATAAAGTATAAGACAAGTATAAGTAAAATTACGTGGAATTTAAAAAACGTAATTTCAGTAGTAGTTTTATTTTTTTTTTTATGAAAAAAATGTATTTTAAAATTAAATCTATAAATAAATAACTGTTTAGTTTTCAGTCTTATTAGTTGAGTATTTAAAATACTAAGTTTGACTCTTTTTTAAAAATTAAAAATTGTTAGTATTACACTGTAGAAAAAAGTTTTCGATGTACGAAAGTCGTAATAATAATATAGTGATATTAAAATTAACATACATCATAGTATAATAAATAAAATAATTCTTAATTTCTCACCACCAATAAACCTACTTGTTAATTAGATGTATGAATAGTTTTCTAATCTACTTATACAATGTATTGCATATAATATGTATAGTATGGCGTATTTGTTTTCTCAATTATGATACTATGGCAGTTGCTTGAACACTTGATTTATAAATTACTGGCCTATGTAGTTAAAGCCAAATTATACGATTATTGACAAACAATTGTAGCTTGTAACTTAACCTATTATGAACACCAGTAATAGGAACACACATTATCATAAAATACGTGTAAATAACCACCAAAATAACGAAATTTCAACATCAATACTGTTTCTGTTTGTTGGAAAGTGTTTTATTTACATTTGTCGTTTTCCTCGAATAAATAAATAAATAAATAAAAGCATTAAATCCGATCATTTGGCCATTTTCCAAGTTTGCTGTAAGCGAAAGAAAATTAATACAATTTGGAAAAAAAAAATATACATATACAAATACCAACCGGTGACGGTCTTCCTTATACGTCGTATAATCGGAACTGCAGGAACTCGGACGTACAAGTATTTATAGGTAGGTACAGACTACACACTGTCGTCTAAACATTTTCGGTTTTTTTTTTCATTTTATCGATTCCGCTGATTCCGGTCGTGAATAGATATGGGTTGGTCGGTAAATATCGTCTGTGGGACATTTAAACGAGCGCACTTTCACGAGGAGTGGCGGTATTGGAGAGGTGTAGCTTCAGGGGTTAACGGCGGTGGTGCGGTGGAAAAAAAAAGGACCACCGCACGAGCACAGAATGTGGGGTGGGCGGTTTCGGGCGGTAGAAACGAGAAAGAACGATACGTATAGAGGACACGATATTATTAGCTACAATAATACACATCCACGGGGATTGGGGTGCTGACGGTACGGGTATGTGGTGGACGGGGTGGGTGGGGGGGGGGCCGCAAGAAGGAAATCCAATAAACCCCTCGGTCGCCGATCCCCGCGCTTACCCGATGCCACACAGTAGTGCGCGCGATCTCCGCGGATGATGTAATAAAAACCAGGAATGCCTTTTAAAACGGGCCTTTAGCGTAAAAGGGATGACGATTTTGGTTTGCTCGGCTATAGATATACAGCTGCAGTAAATATATACTTACTATATATATATTATATACTGTACATAAATGCGCGCGCTTATACTACAGGAATCCCGATGGAACAGCCGCCACTCATCCAATCCTCCTCCGTCCATAGACAGAAAGGACGACTCACCCCCTCCTTCCCCCCTAAAAACCACCCCATGGTGTATACTCTTCCGGTCGTGTATTTGTTAACTTGACAAATTTAATTAGCCCGACGTCCTCGCGCACGCGGAAGCTTGTTTACAGTTTCGTTTTTGCCGTGATAAAATCTCCCGTGTAATTAAAACACTTAACCCGTTCTCCGGGACGTCGCGCAGATTTTTAAAGCTCAGCCAACTGTACATGCTGTATAATATAAATATATATAATATAACGTGTTCCCCTATTGTATTCCGATTTACCGTGGCCGAAACATTTTGGACATTGTTGACACTTAACGTCGATTGTAACGTTGTATATATATATATATATATATATATATATATTACCAGATCTCCACCGATCTTGCTCGCGATTAATGTTTGTCGATAAATAATAATTCGGTTATTCACCAAACTTCTCTCGGATAAAACGTGTACCACTATACCATTTATATAATAATATATATCATATCGAAGCGATTCGTTTTTTTTTTTTATATATATATTAAAAGGAAGATAGTTTAAATTTAATAAGTATCTATCCTTATGTCTTATATTTTTGAATGCCTTTTTCATACTTGTATTCACTAATTAAGATGTGGATTTCTAGATCAGAAATTCCATAAAATTGGTCCTTTAAAATTTCAAAGTCAAAGTAGCTTTCCCAAAATCAACAAAAAGTACCGAGTTAACAAAAAACAAAAAAAAACTGTGAAATTGTAGAACAACTATTAATATAAACGTTGGTTATTCTACAGTAAATCATTTAAGCTGAATATAATATAAATTAAATATATTTTAGTTGTGCTTAATTTCTCAAGAGAAAATCTTTAAAAACTGTATGAAGAAATTAAACATTATACTGAAGTATTAGGTATAAATCATAATTGCTCTACACCTAAAATCACAAATTTTATAATTTAAGACTAATTAATCATATTATGTACTTTTAACAAAATAATATAAGAATATTTCTTAAAATACATGGCAAACATTTTTTGAGTAAAATAATTTATTTTTGATGAGTATAAAATCAATATAACTGAAAATAATAAACAATGAAACGTGATAAAATAAAAACAACTTTATATTATTGAAATATAGGATAATATACGTATCTATCTAAGCAATAAAGTGTTTTTCTTACTTACTTTAAATTTAATTACATATATCAACAATTTGTGTCAAATAATAAATTAAAAATAATTGAAATAGAGGGAGGAAATACGTTTGGGTGCATTTACCCAAAACAGAACACTTTGACTTGATCATTTATAATTAAGGTCTAAACAATCCCTTAACACTATATTAGTTCCCAATATAATGGTTTTCATAAATTTAATTTATAAATAGTAAATACTTTATTGGTACTTCGTTTTAATTTTAAATATTTTTTTTATGCTTTAGAAACATTTGGTTTAATAAAAAAATGAAGTTTATTTTTATAAGAAATAATTTTCTTTATTTAAAAAAAATAAAATACTTAGAATGCCCTTGATGAATATAGTAGATATACGATATATATGTTAGTGTATTACATATTATCATCAGTAGTCTGCAATAATCTATTAAATAAAATATAATTAAAACTAAGCAAGACTAAGATTAATTTATCTTCGATATGATTATTTTACAATAACATAATGAATTAAATAAGATGGTGTGTAAAAAACTTATCAGCATTCTAAAAAAAAAGAAAAACACGAGGTATTATAGGTATACTAGGGGAATATAGGTAGGTACTTTTATTTGACTTCGAACTAGGCTAGAAATTTAATAATAATATAGTTAATAATTAATATAGGTTGGCGTCTTAACGTATTCGCATTAGAAAATACCAACTTCTACGAATAACAACAACATTAACCATACTTTGATGCTAGTTTGGAAATATTTTTATTATAGTTATTATAATAATATAATGCATATTATATTAAACAAGTTATAAAATGTACCGTTCACGCCTATTTAGTGTAAATCTTTTTAGGTTATTTTAATTGAGATAGTATCAAAAAAATCAATAAAATATAATTATTTTCTTATATTTTGTTACCTATTTTTATTATATAGGAAGTAAATATAATACATATTATAAAATATATTTAAGTGTATTAATATAACCACGGGATTTTTAGTTACTGTAAAATATTTTTATACTACTATTTTTTGATCAGAATACATCATAATATTTTAACTTAATATTAATTAAAAACAAAAATATTTTGAATTTAAGGTTTTGAGCTTTAATAAACATCGTACATCTATTAATTGTTTATAGGTACATTACTATATATGCAAAAAGTTTAACATTTTGATATATGATTTAATTTTAGCTTTATCTCATTTTTATCATGTAATAATAAACACCAATATTTGTCCAAAATTGAGTTATTAAAATGTAATAATAATATATTTATAATAAATTATATAATACGTGTTTCTTTTTGTTTATTTAATATTAACTTCGACCTTATAAAGCCATCTCAAGTGCAGGCAATCTATAATAGCCAAAAAACATTCTTATTTGTATCCAATATATTGAAGACCAAGTAGTATTAAGTCTGAAATGTCAATAAAAGTAATTCATAGTTCTATAAAAGTATATGCATACTATTATTAGCACAGCTTTTTAACCTTTTTTTTTCTAATAACAACAAAAAATAGGTAATTATAATTAGAAAATTATTGACGTTTTTGTAGATATTTTTTTCATTTTATTCATTAAAAAATTTTTTTTAAGGTTAATTATCCGAATTGGAAGATAGACAGTGGTTAAAGTGGTGATGGACGGGGGGGACGGAGTCCTTCTTCTTATTTACGGTAAGATTCTACGTCCCCTTTAATTTAAGCCTCCAAAGTCCGAGGGGACGCTTAAAAATAAATGTATTGTAAATTTATGCTGCGTTTTAATTTTAATAATTTATTAATTAAATGGCTTACGCACACACACACATCGATAATCACCAAATTTCTGAAGATGAAGACGCGTGCGATAAGCGATAATAATTATAGTTCAATAGTATCATAGAACTAGACATGCTCTATGGAAATGTGTAATCCACATTTACGCTGTATCTAATTATAGATACCGGGTCGCTTGTGTAGATATCCTGATAACACGTAACGGGCTGTAGTGCTGTACGGAAAGGTTAAATAATATTTATATAGCTTAAGATAATATGTGATATAATAATTATAATTTAAACAAATTATTAAGCTGAAAGAATAAGAATAGTGATATTTATTATAAATTATTTTTATTTGTTTTTTTAATGAAATGTTTAAAACTTGAATGTAAATACATTTTTTTTAACATTTCAGGTAATGTATAGCAATTTATTTTTTATTTAGCAAGCATTATATGTTTAAAATAATTTTTTATGGAGAAAATATTATTTTACATACTATTAACTTAAACTTTTTATGAACAAAGGTGTGTGAAAGAAAAAAATTATGGAAGTTTATACCTAGTGTGTTTCTTCAAAAAGTTTGGTTAGATAAAAACTTTGGAAGAAGAACTCGGGAACGCTCCTCAATTTTTGGTGACTTTAGTCACACCTCAACATTTTTTCCACTTAAACCACTGAAAATAGAAATTTCAACATCTGTATATCATCTGTTACAAGCAATCTGTGTGAGGATTGCATTATAAGTATATTCATTACTTGAACTCAAAATTTAAAAAGATGTTTTACTTTACATTTAGAGAAATCTAATATAAATTCTCGACAACCGTAATTATACAAGGTATAATACTCTACTCGAATTATACAGAATGATCCATCAAGTATGTTCACCCCCTTTTTTATAATGCAGTTATTTGAAATCTGATATTTTGGAAACTTTAATAAATATACTAAAAACCCATATTTTAAGATAATTGAAAGTTTTTTTACAGAGTATTTAATAAGTGTCTTGTGGAGATACAAACGAAAATGACATAATTTTCTGAACATCTTGACGTACAAAAGCAAAATTTAAATAGTTATAGTTTTTGAATTATTCAACTTTGTGTACTAAGAAAAATAGGTCCATGATATTGGGTTTAGAAGATTTGGAGGCTTTAGTGATTTTAAAATTTTAATATAGTTAATGTTTGTATAAGGTATAGAATAAGGTATACAAAATCTCAAAAATTCGAAAATATGGTCTTAAGACGTGCTTAAGAATTCTGAAAATCGGCACTTGAATAATATTATATTATTAAATGAAAAAATGGGATTTAGCATGCTTGTTGAATCATACCGCATGCATTAATTATAATCGCGGTTTGTATTTGATAGGTTTACGGTGCTGGTGGTTATATTACGGGTATATTATTCAAAGAACGTTTACTACATAATAATATAACATTGTCGTCGCCGTCGTCGTCGTGTACACTGAGACGAGGCAAAAACGCAAAATACAGTGCACGGGCATATAATATAATATACGTGTAGCGAACACAGACACACCCACACACAGGCACACACACACACACATCTTAACCGGAAAGATTATAGACTTTAAAAGACGCGTTTTTCATTTTTGTACACCCAGCCCACGCGGCCGGCGGACGACACCGCAGAAATCCTTTGCCTCCGATTTCGCCCGACCCCGCCTGAAATCACTGGCGGTGGCTTATTGCGCGCGCGCTCTCGTGCGTTCCCGCAACGGCGGAATAACGACAGCGGTCGCCGTGAAATATGGCGGCTAAAAGCTGCGGTTGGGTGTTCGGCGGCAGTGATTTAATAACATAAACGATGTAATAATGGCGGCTGTATAACGGTCACGGGGGTAGAGGTTTCCGAGGGGTATAATAGTTTTCCCGCCATCCACCACACCGCCACTCGACACTTCGCGTCGTATTTGCGTGTATGCAGCACGTGTACAGCACATATTATTATTATTATATACTGCGTGTAATACGGTTTTATTATATAATAATATTATGTGTATAATGTGTGCGTTTTATGTAAATTATTATGGATGATACACAGGGTGGTTCTAACGTATTTATTTTTAATTTCGAACCGTTCGACGTGAAAACTGTAATGTGCTAAAAATTGAAATTTTGATTGTTTCTTAATCGGCACAAATGGTGTGCACAGTGGTATCGTAATTGTTGGCATATTATGTAATATTCATCAGTTGAGAATTTCATTAACCATCTGGAAAAATCACCGAGATCAGTAGTTAATATTTTTTAAAGTTTAAACGAGAAGTAGAGTTGTCTACCGTACTGTCGAAACTACTCCCCGCACATAAAAGCTTTTTTAATTCTTATAAAGTATACCGTTCGTTCTATAACAATGAATATTATTTTATACGATGAATCTTTCAAAGAAAATCATATTCTACTTATTCTTCTACAGTATAGTATTCAAATAAAATAGTCTACCATTTAGAAACTCCAAGAAACAACATTAAAAAATGTTTAAACTATTTATGTTTGGAAATTAGTACATGAGTACTAAAGAAAGTATTTAAATGACAGAATAAATTTGAAATTAGAATAATTAGATTAACTTAATCAAAATAATCATCCTGTATCTATATGAAAAATCTATGTAATATTGTATAATATACCTATATATAAATATATACATATTTTTAAGAGCCGTATTTAATATCAGAGAATAAAAAATATATATAAAAAAACTCGTTCGTGAAACGATAGTAACAAAAAAAAGTCCCCTCTTCAGATGAGAGCGTGTAGAAGGACGAGAAAAAAAAGTAAAAACCGAGGTCTTTTCCCGCAGACGACCACTTAAAAACGACGAAACGTCTTTATGCGAAGTTATACGGAGAAAATTGCTTCTTTTCGCCCCGTCGCGCGCACTCAGTTCCACACGCCTTCCAGACATGACTTTTATACACCTAAATACACGCAATATATAAATGTAAATGATATAAAATTCAAAATTGCCTTTTATTGCGACTCACAGGTACGATTACATTTAGACGACCGACTACCACGGATTCTCGGCAAAATGCTTTAACTCTAACGAATAATAAAATAATAATATATACGCAATATATATATTATATATGTTATGTATACGCGATTACAGGTACACTACGGCAATACTTTTCTCTTTGATCCCGAGGGTAAACACTCGTGCTTTTTATTGCGTTATAAACATTTATTTTGTCGTGTAGCCATAAAATAATATTGAATTCAAGCATAGACACATGGTAACCGCACGCTGTCGGGTTTTCATTTATTTTGCCACCGGCACAATAACTGTGAATCTGTGAATTGTACTCAGTAAATAATAATCATATCCATTTTTAACATATATTGGTTTACCTATTTATACATCATATTATACACAAGCTTATCGAATATCGTTCGACTATGAAGTTGTATACGACGACCGAATTATAACTATTCGATCTAAATAAACTTTAAAACGTTCGTATGAACGACAATCGTTCTTATTAACATCAGTCAAGTTAATATGTGATTGAAAATTTGTTCTAAGTCAAATCATGTAATGATAAAATGTTTTGTGAAACGAATGTGTTCGATTTTAATTAATAGTAGATATATTATTGTATTCCTTCAACATTTCGTTGCTGTTTATCACATATGTGTATTCATTTTTATTTTATTAAAAATTGTTACTGAATGCTAAACATTGCGTGTGCAATCAATATGTGAAATTTTCATACTTTTTAACATATTTATTATCTCGTAGTATTTTTTACCATTTTTAATCCAATAGCTATCTAATAGAAAAAGGCAAGCTCAATATCGAATCTAAAATAATGCAAAATATATGTAGATATAAGGTCTTGGATACTCGTCAACGACACTCCCCTCTTTATATGTTATGTAACAATGTTAAATGGATAGTATGAAAATTACTGGAACACTGCTGTTTTAAATTTTAAACCTCATAACAATCACAGTTTCAGAAAAACAATTATAGGATCTTAAAATAGTTTATGTTAAGTTTGGTTTTGTTTAACTTTATCAAAAAATCAAACAACCTTGTAGACCTATATTAGCTCATTCACTCACTTTGCACTTCACACATAAATTAAGGTCGATGAGTCATCATTGATGAAAATTCACAATATAAATAATATTTTAAAACCCTATTAACGATATGTTTTTAATTCTTATTCAAAACATCTTTTGATCTTAAAATAAAACAAAATCTATACCTACACATATAAATAGTCCTATCTATACTTTAAATGTATTTTCTAGCTGGTTTACCTATAATGTTATGTACAAATGATTGCGATTTACTTTCGTAGCTATATTATATCTTACTTTTCCACGTGAATCAATTATACATTTTAATACTTCAAAATGAATCATTTATATTGACTATGAAATAATAATTAATCATTTTATACTAAAGTTATACATATGTCTTATATAGTATCAATCGACCTAATATTTTTTAATAACGTTTCTAGTGAATAAGACTTAATATTTTACTTAGAGCGTTGCCCGAGTGCATACCGTTATCTATGTAAACCGTACCTTTTTAACAGGCGCATACGAATTGCCTCCCAAATTTTTTTTTTTTTAAAGGTTACTTGAATTTTCTCTCGATTCCAAAATATCATTAACTAATCGATTTAGGTATAATAATATGGTATAATCTTATATATTATAGTGAATATTTATAAATTAAAATTAAATAAACTGAGAAAATTGGGACAATATTGATTGATTTAATGTCAATTAATATTACCTAAATGTAAACACATAACCATCCAACTAATCAAACTGCTCCTTGGTACTTACTATTTTCACTTGTCAGTCTACACAACGAGCTAAAAATCGCTACTGTATCAATCAAATAGGGGTCAAATTCAATATTCACCTCCACTTTAAAACGGACCATGGTCCCTTAGCCTCTCGCTTAACTTCACTCCAACCATCTTCCATAAATTCCAGTACTATTAACGCAAATGACACATAGATACCCACTAAATCTTTGATGCTACATCTAATTAACGACTTGTGTTTAGGCGTTTTTAATGTGAAACGTCTTCAAATCTCTTTTACATTATATAGCTAAAAATATTACTGATTGTAAAAAATCATATCATATAAAAGTTTTTATAAAAAAAAATTAAGTAAAAGAAAATAATAAAATTGAAATATTGACGAAAAATGTTTAAAAAAACTCAAAAATGTAAAATTTTAACTTAGATTCATTCAATTCTAATCTAAATTAAAAACCACTATAATAATATTTACTATAATATTATCTCGTGTTGAGCTAAGTGAACATATCCAACTTTCCAACTTGCTGATAAATATATTTCTGAATGCTAAGATAGTAAATATCGTGTGGCCGTACGATTCAGTACTATTTTATTAATTCATAACCAACAAATAAATACCAAAATTCGGCTTGCAGCCTTTCAGTTTGAACAATGTTCTATAATTGAGCACTGAATAAATATTAAATTAGTTTGGAATACATTTTTAATATATTCAGTAAGTAGGTATTGTTTTTAATATACAAGTTTATTTATTTATTTATTTTTTTAGAAGTTAAGCTATTTTAAGCAAAATTCTTTTACTACCAGTGGTTTTTAAACATTCCTTAAGGTTCTTTTTAAATATTTTTTTTTTTTTAGTTTTCCATTCTTACCTTTTTTTGTTTACACTTTTGTGTAATCTTTATTAGTATTTCTGTTTTCGTATATAACATTAAAATACTTAAACAGCTGAACATTCAACAATTTACTTGCAAGTAAATACATATAAATAATTTCATATTTATTTAAAACTTTGAACCATAGTATTTCTAAGAAACTGTACCTATAATTAGAGTATAGACATTGTTGAACTGTTTAAATTTTAAATATAATTTATTTACTACAATAAGTTGATGAGTACCTACTGGAGTTAAATCATCGTGAAATGTTTCTACATAATATTAAGTAAAATATTTCTTTCAAAAATTTGTGTGAACTTAATATATTATAGTATTTTTACCTTCATTCCAAATATAATATAAACATGTTATATATTATTTTGAGAATACTGATTTGCTTACTAAACTGTTCATCATATTTGACTTAAGGATGCTGAAATAGTTTTTTAAAACATATAAGAAACTGTATTACAAATGTTTAAATTTAAACTGTATTATTGATTTTCAATAACGTAAATTAAAATCAAAAAAAAAATCACACCATTATTATTTTTAATAATATTTATTAAACACGTTTTGTTATTTATTTACAACATTATAGAATATATATTTACATTTCATCAACATAGGTAATATTTAATAAATAATAATAATGGAACATCTAACCTATATATTATATTCTAAAATGCTAATTATTAACGATCTTGCAGTATTAAACACACCAGTTTAAGTGTATATAGATTTTCATCAATTTGTAGAGTTTAAAGCTATCATCAAAATTCTGTTAGATCTTTATTAGTTTTAGTTATAAAGCAATTTTTATGATTCTCAGTAATTTTGTATAATATTACAGTTATTTAAGCATATTAAAATTAATGCCTTGTAAAAATACAAATAACAGGAAAAGTTCTCACGAAAAAAAAAGTTTCTCATTTTTCAATTTGTCTGATATTATGGTATAACGATTTTTTTTTTTCGAGAAATGCGATTTAATAATATTATAATAGTTTTCACGTATTTCTTAAAATTACAATGGATGGATTTGCTACATTTCAATATCAAACACAAATTATGAAAAACTACATATTATTTTCCTTACAATTTTTATGAGTAATATGAACAATTATTTGCTTCTGTTTCTGAATCTTCATCTTCTTCACACTCTTGAACCATTCCCTGCGTACTCCGTTGATGTATATTAGCCAACCTCTGTTGCTGTATTTCTAGGTGTTGTTTTCTCCATTTTATTCTACGATTTTGAAACCAAACTTTAACCTAAATCAAATAGATTATTATCATATAATTTGTTCTAAAAAAAATATATATTAAAATATATGCCGAAAAATTGGCATTAAATGAATACATTTTAAAGTTTATGACATTATGACCCAACAATGCTTAATAAAGAATTTAATTTTTATTACTGCAAATATATTATCGTACTTAGACAATAATATCAACGTTGGATATTTAGTCAACATTTTTAGTCTCGTACTTACTTGTGCTTCCGTTAGCTGTAAAGTGTGAGCCAAATATAATCTTTCTGGACCCACCATGTATTGTTGACGTTCGAATTCCATCTCTAACCTCTCTAATTGTTCTGGAGTGAATATTGTTCGTACTCTTTTAGATTTTCCAGAACAACCATGTTTTTTACTGGAACCTTCAATTTTGTCTAAAAAAAAAAAATCAACCTTTTAGTCGAATACATAGAGATATAATATTTTGTAATATCATAATTTTAATTTAATTATGATTTACAACTATGGTAAAATATAACTCGTAGATTCAAAGAAAAATTCAATAGGAATATATAGTTTTAAATCATTTATTTTATGTTAAATATTTATGTTTAAGATCAGTTTCTTAAAAATACCATCAAAGTTAATTTTACAATAATATCAGACAACTATGCTAACGTTGTGAAGCAAGATTTGAAAAGTAAATAATAGTGTTTTTGAAACAACCATTTGAAGTATCACAATAATATGAATTCATAATCAGTAATCACATTTATATCGATCTTATAGTGTGTGCTGATTTTCATAAACCTTATAGGTTATAACATATTATTCTGAATGAAATAATAATATTAAACATTTTAACCAATGAATTGTATATTTTAAAATGTTACAAGTGATTATGTTTAAGCTTATAATATTCAAATAACTTGGATAATGTTTAGTCTAAATACTTATCTACAAAGATTTTGTTCATAAAGACTTAACTATATTTTGAAATGTTTACTGTGAAATTTAATGTTTTCACGATTTATGATTAAGTTAATAAAATTTGAATTACTTAGATTTTTAAATTTTTTTATAATTGTATTTAATATAATATTTTTGTTAAAAAAACTTCAAAAATAATCGAATATTTAAATTTGATAAATATGCGGTATTGCATGCAATATAGATTTAGTTAAATATGTTAATTAATTGATTTTGTATTAAACACATTAATTAATTATGTACAGTTCTTAATCACATACTCGTATAGTTTTGACTAAGCACAATAATGTGAGTCATGTGTAAAGCATGTTAATTACATATTATTATTATATATACTAACTCTAAAATTTCAATTTCAAGACATCGGTTTAACTTTATGTACCTATGTTATTTTTATAAAACAATCGTTTTATGTTAAATTGACAATAGGGAATTAATAAACTATATAAAACGGATGTTTCAAGAAATTGAGCATGCAATATTATAAATAAACTAAAAGCAAAACCAAACCGTTATTTTTAGTAATAGATTACAAAATAAAAATATATATACATCTGAAAGTATGATATAATAATATTGTATTTCATTATGAATTGACCGCCTATTATACAACAGCAATATTACGGTTATCAATACTGTATCCACTCATCTATATAATATTATAGATATACATAATTCACGGCACGTGGTTTTTATTTTGCGAACATTTCGTGTCCAACTTATAACAATGATCTTTATTATTATTACAACTGGCTCCCTCCCTCTCGATGTAATTATACAACTATTATTGTAATCAAACAATCGAATTAGCATGACGTCAATCCACTGACACTCGTAACATTCAATAAATTTGCTCTTCAACGTCGAATCACTGAAGCATTAATAACATACATATGTATTATAATAATTAGAACAATAATTTGTCCTGCCAAAACCATACTGAACTCGGCCACAAATAAATAAATTCACACTTGCTGAATGAAAAAAAAAAAATTATAAAACCGCAACCATATCCATATATATTATGTATGTGTGTGTGTGTGTGTGTGTGTGTGTGTCTGTGTGTATGTGCATAATAACCGGTCCTCCTCTGGTGATTTATGGTTGATAGGGAACGTATTAAAAAATATGTAATACGCATATACACATATTATGAAAAAGTTGCAAAGGGCACTGAGTGAACCCTTTGACAAAAAAGGGTGAGCAAACTATCCGTGGAATTGTTGTTGTTAAATTGCAGGGAGCGTACGTGGGTTTAGACATGTATAATATTATACTTTTGTCTAAATAAAAACGATGCACCCTCTGAGAAACCAATACAAAACGCATCGTAATTAATATATATATCATAAGCTTTATGGGTTGTGTTTTTTTTTTTTAGAATTTGCCACTCGTTCAACCGACTGGAAACATAATCGTCGGTCGATTTAAAGTCATCGCTATTCGCCGCCCCACTGCTACTACGCAATATTATGATATTTAAGGCACCCACACCACTCAGACAATATTCGAAACAATTTAATAATTCCCCGATTTTGTCATAATCAATTTTCCGAAGTTCACGCGCTAAAAGCTAAAAAAAATATCTATGCATTTATGGCATCTTAGAAGGATTTGAAATTATAATTATAGTGTGTGTAGATAAATATAGATATTAATGATTTATAATTCGTGGTCGTAAAAATTAAACCAACCTACAATACACGCGAGAACTGAAGATTTACTACAACCAATGACTTATTTACAACTTATATGTTTTGAAGGGCAGTAGGGGTGAAAAGTTAATTACATTATATATTTGTATATTTTATGTATAAATATAGTCAAATTATAAAATGAAATCTATGTTTCTGTTTGTGTTTGCTAAATCATCAATCCCTGGAGGATGCTCCCCCCCCTAATTACGACACTAGCTACAACTGTGATGCGATTGTCACAAAAAAACCTAACATAACATTACGACCCTGTCGTGTAAATTATTATGTATTCAATGATGAACATACCTATTATAATATTTCATAAGGACGCGCTCGACCGTAGTACCATTGCGCTATGTGGTTTAGCACGCAGATTTTCGGCGAAGACTCGGGGCACGTCGGATATTATATTATAATTATTATATACGAAATTATTACGACATCATTATAATAACCCGGGACGCCGAGGCAGCTCCATTATTGTTGTTGTTGTTGCCGCCGCCGCCGCGCCGTTTGTGTGTATATATACTGTATAATGTTTATATATACACGCGGGACGTCAAGAGTAATTAACAACTTTGCCGCCGCCCCGATGCCCACCAACGGCACTCGACTCCCCCCCCCTCCCCGCCGCCACCCGACCGCCCTTTGACTTTGTCCTTTAAGTTTACGACCGCATAATAATAATATGAGATACGACTAAGCCCGCGCGTGGAGGACGGTGTACAATGGACCGGCGACGGGCCGTGGCAGGGTGATGAGGTAAAAACGAGATCTCTGTGTGCGTACGTGTGTATGCATGTATGCGACGCAGATTCCTGCAGGCGTATATATTCTTTGCACTCAACACGTCGAAAAGTTGCTTACAATATTATTATAATAACACGTGTGGTAAACTTTTACGCGCTTAAAATGTACATACATGATATGTATTAATAATATACACAATGTATATGTATTATGTATGTATATATATATATACAAATGTGTACTGTGTAACGATGAGATTATCCATCAAAACCATTTATGAGAAAATTCACATCAAAGATATAGCAACTGTTAACACACGGGCGGTAAATACACGCTTCATATAAAATTTCATAATAATAATAATATATATTGCGTGTATTGTGATAATTTTCATAAAGGATTAAATCGTTGTGTATAATATCATCAAACCATAAAAATATATCGCACATAATTATAATACAATAATCTGTGTACAATTACAGGTACTACACAATACATATTATAGGATGTACATTATATACATAATATTACAATATTATACTAAATACCTATACTAGGTGCGTATATTGTATTGCATAAGTGCGATATCGGAAAAAATAATATGAACTTTTGAGTGAAACCTAATGACAGGATTGCATATTTTATTAATTGAATATTCGCATAAACACTCGTGATGGTTTATAATCGATTAAATATACCTAAGTACATAAAATGTATGATAACCACATCGAGGTACGTTAATGGATTTTTTTAGCTAATTAAGCGTTAAAATTTCAATATTTTTATGAAAATATGTAGTCGTTTTATTAGTCACATAATATACCACGTCATCACACGACGAACTCATACTTAGGATTGTGTACAACAAAATCGTTCTAAACAATAACTTTCATAAATATCGTAAACACTAAGGATACAATATTAAATAAATCACCCCACAAAATTTGACAAACAGGTGCCTTTGTCAACAACCAACAAGGATAGTTTTTCAACAAGGGCGTGTAATCCCTTTCCACCGTACTCGATTCGCTTTGCTCGTCTGGCTTTTGTTGTCCCCGACTTTATCAACTATAATTGATTACAATATAAATAGAAATTTTAAACCGCAAAAATAAATCATATTAATTAAAACATGAAAAAATGTACTCAGAAAGTTAAAAAGTAATTTGTATTTTAAATTAAAATATTTTATTTTAAAATTAATCTAATATTTATAAATAATAAACAGAGATATTCAATTAAAATATTTATCAAATTGTCATTCTGTACTATAATTTAATTGCATCATTAAAATAAATATATGCAATACATTTCTTATATTATATATTGCATTATCTATATTTATTAACAATTAATTTAATTTGTGAATGAGTATCACGGAATAAAAACCCGGTACCTGGTAAAATTAAATGTATTATTTACAGAGAATAATAGTTATTTTTTACATATTCTTTAAATTAAAATATTTATTTAAACTTTAAACTTTTATCATTAATTAAAAGCGTTTTAAACTCACGTTTTATTTCATTAGAAGTAGCTTATTTAATTAAATTTATTAAAATATTATTTTGAAATTTTATATATTATAGGAATATACACAAACTTTAATATATCATCTGATATAATAATATTATTTCTATAATATGCTCAAATATTTAGCAATGCATGTTGTTTAATGCTAATAAGTAATAACGTAAATTTATAATGATGTACCATGAATTAAGATGATTATGGGTAGGTTGTCATCCTGTAACCGAGTAGTTAATGGTATTTGGTCGAGAGGAATTTGTGAACATTTTGTGGTGTCCTTTGGAATGGAGACGCGGTATTTTGAGTCATCATTTCAGATTTACCCATTCGAAGAGCTTAACACCATACAATTAATATTATAGCGTCATTGAGTTTTGGAGGAATGTAAACGATTAAATTTCAGATACCCAATATAATTATAGAAGTACACATTGAAATTTAAATTGAGGAATTATTACCAACGGTGATCGGAATGTCGTATGATGTACACGGATATTTTAATAAACTGATTAATGATAATTAATTAACTGGTCTATTTTAATAAGGCAGATTTTAATATACAAACTATATAGGCATTTAATTAAGCTAGATTACACTATGTTATAGATAGTAAAGATATTTGATAAAAATTGAAAAAACAATATCAAAGTAACGTGTTCACTTTGCCCACTTTGAGGTGATGTAGTTAGCTTTAGTACTTACCTACCTACTTTGTGGGGTAAAGCCGTTTAATGGAGAACTGAATACCGCAAATAGAGTAAGTATGTTAGTAAAATGTTTTCTCATAACTACCATAATTGATAATAGCATTATAATAAAGGTTAAAATATTTAGAAATAGGTTAGAGTAATTTTTATTAAATAAAACCATGAGTTGTAGTAACTATATATACGAATATTAAATAAATACCTACGCAAATATCTGAAATATCTATTCTAATACTGCATATTATATAAATATCAAATACATAGTTCAAAGAAAAGAAAGAAAGCAAAATGTTAGTTTTTCAAAAGAAAAAAACTTTAAATACTTCCTATAAAAAGGTACTTATGAATTCTTAACGTATTAAATAACTGTATTATTTGATGGCGAATGTATGTATGGCAAACTAATCTATAATGGCTATTGGTGAGTATTAACTAATAAAATCAACGACATCATTAAGATTGATAATTATTACTTTTCTAGAGCTATAGTAATTTATGTTATAAATATTAGTATCTTCTGGTACGTCAACGATTTCTTCCTTCATTCTTATTTCGAAATCCTGGTCATACATTCTAAATATATATTCAGGTTTTGACTAATAAAAAAATATGTATTTATAATATATCAAAAATTATATAATTTGTAAGTACTAATATTTTAATCTATGCAAAAACATATTCTATAACCGACTTAATATAATAAACAATGGTAGTAGAGGAAAGAAGAATGTGTATCCCTCCACTTTTTTAATTTAATAATTAATTATTTATCATACCATTATTATTTTATCTAAAATAATGCATCTCCGTGTAAATAATTATACTTAAAAATTGTGTGAATTGTGCATTGCAGTATTTTTTTTTTATTGAAATTGTCTTTGCATTAACTTTTATTTTGACTAGAGAAATATAATACACTTTATTATAATATCTTTTTTTAACCATTTATTGTATTCTTAATTTTCTTAAAAATATTTTCGGTAGAAATTTAGCCTTTTTTCACTGTTCTAGAACCACTGGACATAAAAATCAACTTTTCCTAAAATTTCCCGGCTATTCTCCTCTGGTAGAGTGGTAAATTATTCGCTGTTAGAATTATTTAATAATGTATAAGAAATTAAATAGTTGGGAGATTAATAACTGATCAAATTAATAAAATCATAGTATATGTATATTTTAATTAAATTATCTCTAAATATTATTTTAAATAAATGAAATTAATGTTTTTTGTTTCAAATATTTTGGAAATTTGTTGTATAAAAACTAAGAATAAACTGTTATTATTTTATATTAACTGAATTTTAAATATACATTGAAATTAAATATTATAATAAATGTTAAATAATTTTTTTAAACCTACACTATGTAATAAATTCACTCATAATAAACTTAATGAGGAGTTTATTATAATGAATAGAATTTTCATCCGATGTTATTAAAAAAAAAAAAAAAAAAATGTTTTTCTTATTCCTTATTGTTTTTATATTATATAATATCATAATAATATATGTTATGATTCTATTTCTAATTAAATAAATCGTATACATAATAAATGTATTATAAGTTAAATAACAAATAATTTGATTAGCCTTTTAGAAAAAAACGTTTAAACTGTTTAACTAATAATTCACCAGAAAATATGTTGTATTCTACTAGTATTCTGATATACATATAAATGTTAAAAATTGCAAATCTATGTACCTAAATTTAGATTTCTTAATGTCAAGGAATCTTTTAATTAAAAAGATTCTAGTATAAATATTTTAATATAAATCGTTTTGTACACATATTATATAGGTAATACCGTTTTATGTTATTAATTTAATCTACATTGATAGGTTTATCTTTTCCCTCTTTCATTATATTTCGAAGGGGTAAATAATAAATAAGAGATTGAATGACGAATGAGTTTTAAGTAGACCAACGCAATGCGATAAAAATATATTACACGCCTATAACGAAGTATACTTACCATAATATTAAAAAACATTATAAAGTAGGTACCTATATTATAATAAGCTACAGAAGCATAGTTTAAAATTAAGTACATAATATATTATCTATGTTATAACTAGAATGGACAATTAAAAATAATTTTACAACTTGAATATTGTAAATGTAAATGACTTAAGTAATGATATTATCATATTTATATATTAGTCATATTTTTTTTAGTTTTGATACTCGTTGTGCAGTGAAATATAGAATACTGGCATATATTATAATTAGCCTATTAACAAAAGAGGTGCCTATTTCTTTTTTTATTCATGTTAATTTGTTTTTATTGTAAATGTAAATAATAATATATAATATTATTTATTTAAAAAAATCGGAAAAACCCAACCTAGCCTCGAGTACAAAAATGTTTAAAAATAGTCATACATTTTAAGTTTTAACGTTCTTTACCAATTATGTCATGTAATATTAATGCAACCGGAAAAGAGTTTATAGTGGAAATGACATAGTTTATACTCAGTTAAAAGTTAAAGTTGATTTCATAAGTTTTAAATTGTATTATTCTATTATTTTATACAGTTATAATACTATATAAATTAAGCATACATTTATAATTTATATAGATTTTTAATCGATACCTGTGAGTACGTTAAAAAATTATTAGTATTAAGTTTTGATATAAAAGTTATATTGAAACGAAGGATTATCTTAATAAATATTTCAAATAATAGTATGTAATTGTGTACCTATATATATATTATATTATATTAGTTAGAACTTAGCAATATTCTTAAGAGCGTTTAACGTTTTCGTATGTTAAATTACGAATAGTTTCGTATTATAATGATGAATCTAGTCAATAAAATGTATGTATCACGAAACATTTCACTCAACGTCGTGTTGTTATTAAAATTTATTGCGACTGACTACTGTACAAAGTTTATTGATGTTAAACGATATTTTTATGTAAATTATGCTGGTATTATAGTTGTTTATAATTTATTAAACAATATTAGCTGATTATAGTTGGAATATTATGATAATAAAAAATATCCACATAAATATATAAGAGCTAATATGCGATTCATATCAAGTAAAATATAATTATATGTAGGTATTTACTTATAACTGATTTTGTAAAATTCACATAAAATATAAATAATGATTAACGGAATATATATGACTAGTAGATATATACAAAATTACTAGCTGGACGTAGTCTCGCAACAGTTAATAGTTAACTTAATTGTGTATATCAATAAACTATATTTAACGATAAAATCGTAGTTTGCTCGTATTATAGGTATAATTATTTTAGTTATAATTAATGAGTTGGCTGAAAAAACTTATACAATTTTAATTTAATAAATTGTGTACTTAGTTACTGTTTATAAATAAATAATCTATAATATAAATGATGTATTATATTGTACTATGTAGTAACAGTTTCCCGATTCATTGTCATTGTCAATTAAATATCTCTGCATATATTTATAATTATAAAAATATTCATATAGCAGCTATTTTCATTTACATTATTACATATAATCAATCATTGCGAATATCATAATGCTTACCTGTTTTGTACATATCATAGTCGCAAAAACAGTTATAATATCCAATTAATATATAATTAGTAAAAAGTTATTTTTAAAATATCTTTGTTAAGATTTAAATATTAGAAGATTTAATATTAATTATAATACAAAGCAACTTAATATAATATATTAACGTATTGTAACGTAACGCAAATAACTATAAGTTTTGCAACCATATGGCTGAGTGTAAAAAAACCTTTTTAATGCGTACCTATATAAATTTTAATAATATAAATACCGTAATTCTAGTAGAAATTGACGGAAAATAATACAAAGAAGGACTCATCTTCTATGCTTAAGATATTTTATAACATAAAAAACTAGTGTAATTTATATTTATGTGTTATATCAAAATTTGTACACAATAATATTTCATTAGCCAACATTTTCATGCATGGAATAATTGTATTATTTATATATTATAATATTGCGTACGCAACATGTACGTCACGTAAGTTTTATGTACACAAATAATTATTTCGACCAATAAAAGCGATTGGTGTTGAATTAATCAAGATCAAAGGATACTACATTTTTACTGATTCAATGTTATAATTACGTTGTGTGCAAAATATTTCGGTATCGTATTAAAACGTGTATTTTATTTAAATTAATGTTACTTCATTTTCTAATATTGTTGTTACAATAGAGCGTGTAACTGTTGAAAGAATTTATATACTATACAATGAAAAGAGTAAATATTATTTAGATTTTTCCTACTTAGTGTGTAATCATGCGTTGACAAATTGCATAAACAACTAGTCGAACATTTAAAAAAATATCATTATAAAATTATATAGTTACTTGTTGTCTTAAATAATTGCAGTGTGTTATATTAATATATAAAATATAATTCACATTAATATTTATAGATATATTTAGGGTGAGTCTATATAGAGACAATAAAACTAAAACAAAAGAGTTTTTCATTTAATAAACACAGTTTAGAATGTTTAGATAGTGTGTCACTCTGTGATATGATGAGTTGAAGGTTTTCGTTTGGATCTGGCATGTAACGATCTATATGATAATACTTAAGTTTAAATATCATAAGTTATAGAAGCTGAAATATACAAAATACGCATAACAACTCTAAAGTATGGACCAATTATTATTAACTAACAATTTTGTATCGTTAGTTTATTAGTATATTTAAAATTGTTTAAATTAATATATTAAACATCTAACGTGTAAGCAATGTAAATTATTGAACTGGAAAATATTATCGGTACCTAAATAGTATTAATAAAAATATAAATTCAGTACTTGTAAAGGTTTTATTATAAAATATTTAAGTCTCAAAATAAAAAGATAAATTTTTTTTTTTAAAAAAATGCCTAGTTACGAATACCTACTTCTTCCTGAATTTGACAAAATATGAATAATATATATATTTTTGTTTTTTAAGCTGTTCGAAATATAGATTTTTAGTTTTAATCGAGAGGATATTAAATATAAAACACGAAACTCCTTCAGCTTTCGAGTCTACAAATAATATATAGGTATATTATGTATAATATTACAGTAAATAATTATAAGTAACTATAATAACTGAATAACCGGCCTTCGCTCGTGTGTTAAATAGTCGATTCGTATATAAATTGGTTTTTTTATTATAATTAAACTTTTTAAAGTCTAGCAACGTAATATATAATATTTTTTATAATTTAACTTGATTCATGATGTTTATAACTGAAATGACAAATAAAATTAAATTAAAAATAATTAGAGTGATTTATTCGTTATCGTTTGATACAGTGGTATACCCTTATGAAAAAGAAATCGTTAGATTATTTAAATAACACGCTGAAAAACCAGGAACTTTTAAATGCAACCCACCCCACCCCTCCCCACAGATAAAAAAAAAATGGAAAATCAAGTGACAATCAGACGAGGATTCGGAACATCTCTGTGAAAAAAATTTGAAAAAGTCAAATAGTGTCGTCATAAAATTGGATTATAAAAAACGGCTGTTCTCCTTTTGTATACCTATATAGGGATATCAATAACACCTATAGCCGAACTAATAATTCGTTACAAAACAATATATATATATATATATAATATATAGTGTGGATACAATAAAGACGTATAATATTAATTAGTATTACCTTCACGGAGTTTTTTGCCGTGAGCCGCCGCCGAACCGGTGGAAAAATCGAGCGCGGTGACCGGGCCCGCGTTCGACGGGTCGATCGCGGTCGCCGCGGCGGACTGGCCCACGGCGCCCGCTTGAAGTCCGAGTATCGCGTCGATGGTGAACGGCTTGGAGGGTCTGGGCGACGAAGAGCTCAGCCCGTCCGACTCGGCGCTGTCCCGGCTGGCCGTCCTCGCGCCACCCGCGTAACTCTGGAACACTCCGGCGGCCGTGGCGGCGACGGCTGCTGCGGCGGACGATCCGTTGCCGGCCGCGCGGTGCAGCTGCAGCTGTCTGCTGGTGATGTGATGTTGTTGGTGCTGGTGCTGCTGGTGATGGTGGTACCGGTGTTGCTGTTGGTGCAGTTCGAGCAACTGCGACAGAGCGGTGTTGTACTCCTGGAACAGCGGGTTCTGCAACATCATCATAGTACCCCCGTCGGTATAGGCCTATGTGTGTACAATATTAGAAAAGATAAACCAAGTCCGATCGCGCTCCGGGACGCCGTCCACACCGCGGTTAACACCGTTAATAGCAGTTTGTCGCGGACCGATGCGAAAAATCCGTTTTCCGAGCTGTGTGCTCCGAACGGAAACAATTAATGAGGTTTATGCACTTTATTATATTACGACGACGGCCTTATAATATCGTCGTCATCGTTCCACACACATATACACAGACACACACACGAGCGCGGAGCGGACCGCGATTACCGGGGCGATGTGCTGACGGAATATAATATATAATATTACGGTATCGCGTCACAATATTATTATAACATTACATCTGCGCGTATACATGTGGACGTGTGTGCATTGGGATCGGTCGTCAACCGGACGTGTTGCGCGCGATCGACTGGCCGACACGGCGACGTTGTCCTGCGGAAGACGGCTGTGCCGCGGGTCCTGTAGTTCGCCGAACGGGCGTGTACGCGACGGACTGCCCGCAGGCCACGCCCCCCAATCCGCCGCTAGACCTGCGCCATTGGGTGAGTGACGGCGGCACGTCGCCTCTCGTCCTTCGCTCCCCTCGTTTCCGTTCCGGGGTGGTTGGTTCGGTGTGGATGCGGTGAGTGTGGGGAGGACTGGCTTTCTGGCGGCCGAACCCTTCGCCTGCTTCCGTCGCCCCCTTCCGCGCCCGACTACCACTACCTACCCATCAAAATACACATGCGCGTTCTGCATATTACGATAATATCATAATGTTATTATCTAAGTACCACACAGCCACAGCCGTGTATATAATATAATATATACACACCGATAGCGAAGTCTTCGTCATCTCTGAAAACGGTCTTTGGCACGTGTATATTATTAACTATCTATCTCTATAAAATAAACCTAATATAGATGGATATGTAAAGATAATGTGTACACAATAATAATTACTCTAATGACGATTTACGAAATGTAACTACTATATATCATAGCCTATATAGGTACACTATTAATGATTGTAATGTGTATACCTAATTGTATTACCTAACCTACTAATATAATATAATATAGGATAAATAATACATTATTTTATGTATTTCATACTTCAGTATGATCGTTTCGAAAAGACTTCGAGTGAGAAAAGAATGAATTTATAGTATACTATAGTACAAAAAATATACAATAATTAAAACTGTTTTTTTTTTTTTAATTGATTGATTTTTTTTTTTTTTTGTCGAAAGACGAAAGACGAAAACTTTATAATGTCTTACTACCGATTAAATTTTTTCTAAGTATTATACATTATTAAAATTAATTAACACTTTCCAAGGGGAAGGGTCGTCCTGATCTACCCAGTATTCCATCTAAAAGTTCGGTAAAAAAAGTCTGATAAATCTTTATATTAAATATTATTGGTATTTAATATACTTTTATGCATACAAATAAATACAATCAATAATAATTAATCATAATATAATAATAATACATTTCAATATAAATATATAGATTATATATTTTATACATTTATACCAACCCGTATATATTGTATTTACAACAATATTATACAATAAACGAAAACAAATATTACTTACATTGGAAACATATTAAAAATATGATAACCCAAAATAAAAAATATACCCTTAGCTTTATAACTTTTACCGTGTCGTTATATTATTTTTCACTTAAAATTAAAAAATGTTTCTACACTTATAACTCGAAGTTATTAGTACGTTTGTATAATGTTTGGAGTCTAATCTGTTATAAATTTATTTTTGATGTTTTTATAGGGTTTTTTTTTATTTGTCCAGTGTTACTCAATACTATTTTTGACCTATCAGCTCTAACCTCGAGTTTAATTTACGAATTAATACCCACATTGTTAGAGTTCTGCAGAATTTTTATTATTTTAAGTTGCTTCAATAACATATTCTACTACTCTACGTTTATAATAGAAATAAGGGTTTTGATTTTCTATTAATTGTATATGCGTACTATCACAAATTCCCTAATACAGACCATTTACACATGTGGTGTCAAAGTAATTTAATAATTCATTCGCTTTAGGAATACTTATTTGTTTAAAAACATCCTTTCCTCGTGAACCTATTCAAGGGAATAAAAATGAATGCTTGCGGCTTTTTATCATTGAATAAAAATGACTATAAATGTGTCGCCATTTATATTATTAGTTTGTAAACCTAACTCCTGAATTCTGTGGAATGTACCCTGGCAAAGCACCCTCTAATTGTTAGTAATTTGGTACCACCAACATAACTAGTTACTGAATTTACTGGTTTTTTTTTCAAAATCAACATTTAAAAACTCGGAATTAGGGAACAAATTTTGTCGTTCACTTTTTTTAGAATAGTTTTAAACATAAACATATACATATATATGTATATATATATTAGTTCTAACAAAGCAGTAATAAAAATGTTTGTATAATTTTATAATTCAAATTCAAATTTTAAATTAAATTTAAAATGCAATTAAAAGTTTAATTTAATATAAGGTTCATATAAGTTGTTATTAATAATATTATTATTATTCAACTAATCGATTACGGTTACCTTCGATATTCAAATTTCAAATATTCTAAGAAATAAGCAAGTTTAGAAGGATTAGAATTACTATTTTGCTGTTGTATAACGCATTTAACAGAACTTTCGTTTGGTATGTTGATTAAAACTTCATCTAGAGGATCACTAACTGCCTCAGCAAAACTTTGACTTGGTTTATAATTACCAATAGATAATTTAACTTTTTTGTTTTACCTATTTAAAACTGTTTCTATACTACCGATGTAGTGAGATTGCCAATACAATTATATATTTACATTTCCTTTTTAATTTTACATTAGAAGTATCTTTCGATGACGAACGTAATACTGCATATGACACTTGTATTTATTCTTTATGCTACATTTTCATCATAAAATCTTTCTAAGTTTATGTAATCATTTAAATTGACGTATAGTAAAATAAAAAATATATACTTGATTTTTAAATTTTGGTAAAATCAATTAAAAAATACGACATCCATACAAAAGAACATAGAAACACAATATTATAATGATAATTTAATTTCCTATTACAATAAATTGTTTAATTTAAAATATTAAGGATTGACTAATTACGACACTATTTAAACGTGTTTCTTCGTATAATAGCTTTATACGGAAAGAAAATTATACATTTCTTACTGTCTAGTTTATAAATTTTATTATATTGAATTTCTCTTATTTCATTCCATAATTTTCTATGCAATATGTCTTATATGACATTATGTTTAGTGCAGTTAAATAAGTTGTTGTCTAATATTTGTTTAGGTAACTAATGTTTTCTATATGTTTATATTTATTAATTTCGATAGTTATTCATGTATACTTATTCAATGAATTTCAATAAGTTCTATTTAAAAAGGTTTCAGTAGAACAAAAACAAAAATTTGAATTATTTTATAAAAGATCCTGATAATATATATAAACATTAGGGCTAATAGGTACTAATATTTTTTAAATTAAAAGCAAATTATGAGATAGGTAATAAAATACCTCAGTAGCATTTAAAAAAACATTTAAGTAAATATAATATGCACTATATAGTTTACACTACTTTATAGTTTATACTATAACTATTATAATTAATACACCTTAATAGGATATCGATTTTACATTATATCAAATATCAGTATGACGATAATGACACGATAAAATTCTGAAATCAAACACTAAAAAAATATTAAATTTAAAAATATCTTAGCTTATGTTATATTAACTAGGTAGGCCTTCGAATTTCAAATAGCCTCAATAGTTGCTAATGACACCTATTTATACTTTATACATTTAACAAACAATATTTGAAAGTATATACTATATTATACAACCACATTATTTTTAATAATTTTTAATAAATAATTTATTATAACTTATACAGTTCACATAGGTACGTATAATATGGTACTGTAATACTTGTACAATATACTGTTGTGTATAGATTATTTATATCGGTATACATATTGTATATCGAATAAATAAACCACGTTTTTTTTATATTCAATAGAGACTGACTATAGGGATTTACATTTTTTTTTTATTCATACGAAAATAATATAACGTTTATAATGTACACCGGTCACATTCAAGTGGTTTGTGGTATTGCATATAATATAAACACGCAGCAGTTAACATAGCATTGATGCGCTTTCACCGGAAAATTGTCATTTAAATTCCTCGCCACACCATAAATGTTGTTTTTTCTCACTCTTCTTTTATCATCCATACATCCAATTTCCTTGTTCAGAGCCAAGTATACACCTCTGTATGGAGGTCTCGAGGCGCGATGAGCCCACCGAGTGTCGAGTATATAGAGGCTTATCACGGTCTGACGGCTTCAAATTAAAAGTCAATTTCAGAGGAAAAGTGGCACCCCAAAATATTCATGCCCATTCATTCGTTCAGACCACCGGTCCGCCGATGCACAGCGTTGTTGTTACTTGTTACCACTGTTATTATTATTTTTATTGTATAACGACGTACCGTACATCACTTCTGTATACATGTATACATTGCACACGCGTAATCTCGGCATTGTCTGCAGAACGGGGGCTAACTATTTTGACGGTGTGCAATCGACCACGGGTTCGATGCGCGGTCGTCGAGGGATAATAATATTCTATAGTCCAATAATAACGTCACGTCAGTTGATTATCAAAACGCGCGTGTTTAATTCGATTCTCGACCAACCGGTTTTCAAACATTTTTAATAATACCGCCACCGCACTCCCAGCGATCAGCGACAACGCGTGAAAACAATGTAGATAAGTAACCATAGTATACTGTTCTAAAAATTAATTATAATCTTATAAATATAATAATAATAAGATAAAACGCGTTATTAGACCAGTCAGTAAAAACTGTATTAAAAAATTGTAATTCTTTTGAATTTTGAACCATTTAATTGTATTATTGGAGTACAGAAAAGTTAACGTTTTTATAAAATTAATAATATATTTTATAGTGTTTAATTATCTATTCATAAATATATTATTTTTGTACATAGATAATCCTTTATATCAAATATGAACTATTATCGCGCAGTGTTTAAGTGCACTAAAATGCAAAATTATTTTATTACAATTAATGAAAATTCGTAAAAATGCCGGTTTATGTCTAATTTTTATTTTTCCCAATTATTAAGTAAAGTACAGAGAATTTTTTACTTTTGGCCAAAGTAGGTAGCTACCAACTAGATTTACTTTTATGCCAGAAAAAATATTGAAATTGAAAATCTAAAAATGTGTTACAAAAGGTGACGATTGACATAAAAATAAAGATAAACATAATTTTTACTTTAATACATTCATGGTTCTAAAATGATAGTAACAATAAGCTACCAACTATACAAGTTAAATATCATAAATATTAAACTCCAAACAGACTGAACGACACGATACGATATATAATTACCATAATGGGTCCGATTTTAACACTATAACCTATGCCACAATACTACTATAATGTTTGTAACTTCCCCTCTTCACCGGTCGCTACCGTTCGACGTGTTCCCTATGGCGAAGTTATGTCTATCTCGGAGACTTGACCTCGGTATGTAATATTAACGATCTTTAGATCAGCGTTACCTTATTGAAAGTTAAGTACTCGATTCTTGATGTATATATATTTAATATATAAATAATAGATATATCGTATATTTATAAAATACACAACAGATAAGGTAAAAAGAATATGAAGGTTATATCAATCTGGTTATAGTGTGCCGACATACCGTAAGTGTGGGTGTTCTACTGATCGTCACAGAGTCTTCTCCATTGTCATATTTTTGTTCTTGTCACACACCCCTGCCAAGCACGAATCGGTCGTTATAGCATATTACCACGTTGCGTGCTGGAAAACCTTAAGTCAGCAGTCGGGCTCGCTTGTCATTCCACAGACTTAACATATTAACCGTGCCCTACCAAAGTAGAAAATTTACGATGTCAATGTTGTCAATTATAGACGGCAATCGTAACGAGTTTATAATAGAGTTAATAGGCATACCAAACCTCAGATTTACCATGCTGATACTCGTATATTTTTATTAAAAATTAACTATATTTCGGTTCATCGCCAACAAATTATTTATTTACTTAATTGTTTTTATGAAAATATTTTATATTACGGAGTACAATAATAGTAAAGTACACTACATAACTGAAATATCATAAACCAAAGATAATATGTGAGAGTATATATTGTTTGTTTGATAATATACAATAATTTCTACAAGTGAAAAAATAAATATTTTTTTATAAAAAAATAAAATATATTTAAGTAAAATGTATTTTTAGGTAGGTATAAAAATTATACAGAACATTAGTATTTTTTTAAATTACAAAATATATTAATAAATTAGTATTGCAAGTCAAATAGTAGTATCTATGATATAATATTTTGTGCGAAGAATTATTAAAAGTAATAATCCTATGATATCTTGTCAAATAACGAGTAAAAAATAATAAATAAACGTGCACTTCACCTCTACAGTCTTCACGCAATTCAAAGGTAATAGAAAATTTTTATAAAGTACCTATTTCTTCTAAGTTCACAATTTGAATACAAGAACCCTGGAGTATATATAATATATTATTATGTATATTGTATACCATATTGTCCATATTATTATTATTATTATTATGTACAGTCATCTTCGTTGGTATTAATTTCAATGCACCGACACGCGGTAACAACCGAATAAGAACATGCCTATTGTTTCGCAGTAGTAACACAATCAGCCATATTATAATAATAATAATACAATATTGTCTTATATTTATCGCACGTTAGCCGGGAGTTTGGAGGAGCGAAACGCGCGAGGCCGGTCTCAACTGCAACTGTACGCGACTGTGGCAGAGGATGTGGTCGAAGAATCCGTCGACCGAGACGCGCGTTATCCAGTAATAGTATAATATTATGTACGTAAGTCAGTGCGCGTTTCCGAGTCGCACGACACTCGTATGTCTGTCCTGCCGGAACTTTGTAACACGGTTTTCTGATTTTTACACGGTTACCCATAAAGCATATACTTGGAGTATTATTTGATTGTTAGAGTCTATTTTTGACCGGATAATACACATCGTATATCGTATGCCGCGTGTAGACGACGCAATACGATATTATGTAATACATAAAGAATAGTAATATGTTTGAAACTTCAGGTTAAGGTATTATAAATCATGTATTTATTTTTTATGCATTACGATTTATTTGATTATGGATTTTCGATGACAATAAAAATCGTTTAAATATTAAATAAATAAGTTCATGTTCAAATGTTTCAAATATTTCTTTACCGCATTGTATAAAAAAGTTCGACAATCAGCTTACCTATTTTAGGTTTAAATATATACTAAATAATAATTAATATCATTACACAGTTATTTAAATTATTAAGTTTATAAAGTAATACTAATACAAAAAGATAGTTGGTATGTAATGCTAAGAAATTATTACATATTACCTGATTTATGCGTTGACGAAACATTTTGAAATTTGATATGAACCCGAGGCTTGCTCAATCGTCTATTAAATTCGTGACCGTAATAAGTATCATCAGTCTCGTCATTCATGCTACTACGCTAGGGCGTTTGTCAATACATTTATTTAATTTACTTTTATTTGTAGTTGTGCCCTACAGATATTTGATAAAGAGTAACTTGTCTATAGATAACTGTATTGTATACACATTAAACGCACAAAAAAATATTTGTTTTATAATAAATACCTATCATGTAGTAAGTACATTAGTTGTAAAACCTCTTTACAAACAATATTGGTTAATTTTTCTGAAATATTTTAAAATCAAAAAATCTCATACAAATATAAAAGTATTTCTACAAAAAAAAGTATGTAACTTAAAAATCATAAGCAGAAATAACGAACTAACGACCAACAAATACATAGGTATCACATTAAATAAATTACGCTACATAAATAATTTAAAATTTAACTATAACGTCACTACTGTCTAACTTGCTAATTATTAAATTAAATTTAAAAAAAACAATAAATAAATAAATACATTTATGAATTTATTATTAGAGAAACTTTAATAAATTTTTGCTATATTTGTTTGCGGTCAAAGTAAGAAATATTCTATTATATTATAGGTACATTCATACAGAATTCACGAGATTATATAGAATCATTATAGTAGGTACTTAGGCGCAAGCTATGCATAGGTACAAATGAAAAAGTTCGTTATTCTAAGACCAAGTCATTCTCAATAAAATAATAATAATACGATTAAAAATAATAAGGATACAAGGTTTATAATATATACGCACAGGACAAGAATGTCAGTATTAAATAGGTATTTAATATCATACAAATCGTCCACACTATACCTGTGGAAATATACTTCCAGACATCGCATATTATATTTATAATAATATCACCATTTACACGATATCTACTTATACTGTGTATATTATATGGAGCGAAAGGAATAATAGGAAAAATATATAATATAATAATATAATACAACTATGTAGGAGGTCTATGAATCTATATTTCCCACATATGTATATGTACATTATTATTATTATTATTATTAAAGCATCACAAAAGGGGACGAGCGTGCACAACGAGTCATCATGTATACATAAGTCATGTAAGTGTACTACAGTCGCTTAATCGGATTTATTAACGGCGACATCAAGCCGACCTAGACCGGATATCATTTAGTTCTCGGCGACGCGCGACGTGGCTCTGCAGGCGGACTACAACGAGTATACGACTTACCCGCGTAGTTTGTCGTTATTATAATATTATCATTACTCGTATTACCTCATATGAATTTAGCCCCTTTTGTTCATTATACGGCAGTTCCGTTTTTCTCTGCTACTGCCGTATCGCTTTCGCCGACCCGATTATTATTAAAAAGTGTTATTATTACAGCGACACGACACGCAAAACCGAACGTCGTGTAAAATAATAATACTACCTGTGGCATAGGCACACAGGCGCATGTACATACTTATTAGTGTGTGAGCGGGTTTTTTCTCATCCTTTGACTGCGGAGGTGTCACATTACCATCAACCAAGTATAATATGTATATCTACTATATACACTGATATCGGCAGTATAGGTTCTGTAGGTACTTATACTCATTTGTATAATATATGTATATACTCGTACATAATATAAGCATCCCACAACTAGATATTGTATTATAATATGCGTTCTCCCGTTACTATTTACCGGCCGTGGACATATTAAAATTAAATCCCTCGACCAATTCCGTTGATCGCATTTCCTGTCGCTGTCGGAAATAATCGTCCTTGTGTGTTTGTATTTTTATAGACATAAATTGATTTATACGTATTCTACCGTTGTAGCACGTAAATAATACTAAAGGTAATAATCTGTTTTAAATATATATATATATATATATATACGACGTGTGATGTGAGTATATAGGAATAGTAAGGTAAGTATAAGGTGTACTCGCTGAAAAAAGTAAATTTATGAAACTGATGATTTACAAATTATGAAATGTGATATCACAAAAAGGTTCATATTTTATTGTGTGTTACAAATCATGTTAGAACATGCGATATGCTACTGTTAAAAATGTCTTTCCGCTATTAGATAGAAACGATTGTGCCATGGGAGCATCAGTAAAATCGAATTTTCTCAATAAGTGGACTACATCAAAACGTCTGAATAAATATTATTTTATGTCTGTATAGTATAATATCAATACATAAATAGCAAACGGGAAGTTAATAAGTATAGGTACTTATAGTTCACATAGTTGAACTATTTAAATTCGTTATAATTAAATGAAAATCAATTAATATATATATATATATATATTATATATAATTACACATTAATCGACTGTATTCAAATATAGACAGTATAGTATGTTTTAAAAAGGTTAATATTGAAATAGTTTAATTGTTTTATTTTATAATTGCAAGATGAATAAAGGATCGAGTAACCAGTCTTTGATGAACGAACAGGAAAATAATGTTCATTGACCTCAACTAAATCTAACCATTATTTTATCTAATAAAATTAACAGAGAATAGAAATACTAGTATAGAAATAAACAAATTAGTAAAACATGATTTGCACTACAGTACTTATAGCCTGGCATAGGTACATAATATAAAAATGTGCAGTATATTTATATTATTATTATATTAAAATAAATATCAGTAGATTTTACCGATTTTAGTATTTAATTCAAATATAATAATATAACATATTCACTATTTATAAACATAATATATAATCGTAGTATAAATATAGATGTAAATTCATTTATAAGTACTTACAATAATGGGTTTTCTTTTGTATAATATTCAAAAGCTGTTTTAATTGAGCCACTTAGATGGTTGTACTAATAAGTTTGACACAATTATAATTTAATTGAATAATAAAATGTATCATAATATAAATAATATAATATTGAATAATTAAACTAATATTTAACAAAATATATATATATATTATAACAATTATAATTTTTAACAAACTTATAATTTGAAATAAATATGTGCACAATGGTTACTGTATTATAGTCTATTTATATTTATTAATTTAACATATATATACGAAAATATCACAATATTAAAATCAATACAAGCTGAAAAGTTTTAAAAATTTTAAAAACTTTACTATAGCAGTATACTATAGATAATAAACATACACATTATTAAAACCATTATTAGTATACTAATATAATTAAATTGAATACATTACGACTGCTTTTATTGTAAAATTATTTCAATGAAGTACTTTTAACAAGTCTTTAAACACCCAATAAATATCTACAATATTATAATAGAATTTCATTAAAGGTTAAAATCGTTTTGTTGAATCATTAAGTAATTTGTCATTCATTAGCTATAACCTAGGTTCCAACATTTTTGAAACCTAGTAATAATATTGTTTGTTTTACATGATTGTATTAGTAAGCTATATTTTTAAATGTTCCTGTATAATTCACAAGCACCTAAAGAAAAAATATTTCAAGATGATACGTATATTTCTATACTACTTTAAATAATATATTATTTATTATGTCCATGGTTTTTATACGTAGTACGTAGTTTATGTGTCACAAATAAATTATATAAGTAATCTTTAATAATAATATTATTTATTTATGCTTCATAGTCACTATTTAGTCATAGATTCCGTGGGTAACTTGAAATTAAAAAAAAATATATACATGTATAATTTATAGTATTACTATAATTAAATTGGAATTACTATTGTGTAAATATGTAAAAATAGTGTATACTGTACAGACTCCTTTAAACAGAATGTCTAGTAAAAATTTAATCAACTTAACCAAGAAACTATATTTGAAATGCTATTTCATTGAAGTTTTTTTTAACTTTACAATACATTGTACATAGCTTATATATATTTGTATTTTTTTTTTATTTATCTATTACTTATTCATTGTATTTTCTTTTCATTTTAATATATATATAATGTTTATGTGTGTGTGTGTGTGTGTGTGTGTGTGTGTGTGTAAAATTCGTTAAAGATTATGTTGATTTCTATTAAGATACTACTATACTAGTAATATAGTCTCTGTATATATATATATATACTAATACTGTCACTATTTTCCACATAAACCGTGCAATTAACACGTTACCCATGATATACCGGCAGTTTACCAATTACGCTCAAAACATTTTACAATACATATTAGTATATTACATAAGGAAAACTTATTAGTTAGTTATAATTATATAATAAATGAATACACTAACCGAATATTAATACATAATCTAATATAAAAAAATTTATAATTTCTTTTCTTTGCATTTAACATGGTACTAATTGACCGTTAATTATTCGAAATCAAAGGTTAACTATTTACATTATGATAATAATTTATTTTTAAACATTTTTACTATAATATTAACACACTCCAATTTTTTTTTGCGAGTATTATTATATAATATATTATAAATAAATAAATACATTTTTTTTCACATTGTACCTATACAAGGTACTTAACTTGCGTGATTAAGTTGCGTAATAATAATAACGTTTCATAAAATTGGTATACTGACCCTAAAATTTAAGGACCACAATTGGTACACTGGCCCTAAACAAAAACTTTGTTTTAGGCGCAATTGGTTCATGTTCAATATACCAAATAGATGAAAACATTCAGTTGCTCCACTCCTCACGTAGTTATGTAGTTATTAAATATCTTCATTAATTATTTTTTGTTTGAAAAATCACTTAATTCCCGAATAATATTATTTAATTTTATAAATAATAAAAAAAATTCTAACACTGATCACGTGATCTACAAGAAACAAGGTGACATTTGAGTAATAACTTTAACTTCCTATATAGGAATGTCATCCTCCTATAAAATGTATTAAAATATTATTTTATAAAACCAATATTAGATTTTAATACTGATAACAAATGATATGATGGACAAACACGTGCAAAGTATTGCAAGTATCATGCAAGGTATTTAATTATTTCAGTATATAATAAATTAGAAACTAAAACACGGAAATAGTCCAAATTAAATTGATAATTAAACCATAAATAATAATTATTATAACAAAAATTGATCATTATTTTATAAAAATAAAACTCGTACGACACGACAGGTGCAAATTCAATAAATTTAATTACAAATTTTTTCTTTGTGTATAATACTTTAGTTACTCTTGAAAACCACGAAAATTGGTTAAATAATTTGTATATCATAGTTACGTTAACTACTTTTAGCGTCTCTCACAACGTACTATAATTAATATTGATTATAAATTTACAATTTTTATTTTGTTTTAAAGACACATAGCTACATATAGGTATATTCTAGAACTACTTAAGCGTACTTACATTAGTTATATGGATTAATTTATGAAAATAATTATACAAATTATAAGCATTACAATTTTTAACTGCATATTATCATTTATTACATATATTTAAAAATCCCTAGTAAATATTGATACTTGAATTGTAGATTTGTTGTATCGAGTAGAATAAAAAATTTATAGAATTATATAAATTATAGTTTTTGAATAGAGTATATGTATTACAATGATGTGTGTTTTGTTTTTATTTTATTCTTATTCGAGCAATCATAACTTTTTAAAACAGTAAAAATACTTTCAGTTCAACTTTGGGTATTTTTCTAGTAAAAAATTTGATCTAGTTTGTATTTTAGAAGGTAAAATTGTATAATACTTTTAAAAATAAACGATAAATATAAAAATAATCTAAAAATGATGTGACTTCTCGATTTTTTAAAAATAAAAACAATATCAAAACGTGGGCAAGTAATTAATTGCTCTGCTATACAGTAAATGTCGATACTGTATGTCTGCAAGTATATTTGGTCATTCAGTACCTCATTATAATGGATGTATTTAAACTTGAATTAAATGATAAATCATTATACATAAAAATCTTAATTCTTAAGTATAGATTTTTTTTGTCAGCCAAATTAAATTAACATTATGTATGTATTTATATATTATTACGATTAAAAATATTTATTTTATTATTCATAATATGGCAAGCTGAATTAATTTCAAAATAATTTTACAAATTCTTCCAATTTTGATAAAAGAAAAGCTCATAATAGTATTATTGTAAATTTCTACGCTGAGATTTTTTTGTTAAATTTTATATGTAAAACTTATGAGAAACTTTATTCAAAATGTTCAAGATTTTTGACTTAATATACATTTTTTACCAATATTTGTAGAAAATTATATAAATACCTATATAGGTATATTTATAAGAAAAATATATATCATTATTCATTGTTAAATCCATTCTACCTAGGAATCAAGAGTAATATCATAATTTTGTATACAATAAATTATGTGTTAAGTACAATATTATAATGTTTTAAATTTTCAGTTTGATGTATAGAAGTACTGTATAAGTATTTTCCTTTGTTCTTCATTAAAACTCCGATCAAATGATTTATGTAGTTGTTTGAAATATAAAAATTTTTTAGAAAACATCATATACAATTATTTATTGTGCCTTTTAATGATTTTAAGTAGTTAATTAATTCATATTTCTTATAGACTATAATTAAAAGAAAAAATTCAACAATGGTTTATAAACTTAGAATTGAAAATTGATTTATGTAAGATGCTATTCTAAAAATAAAAACACGATTCCTACCACTTAAATTTTTTTTTTTAATTTTTAATTTTTGACTATTATGGTCATTCTCTTGTAAATACATAAATATTTAAAAAGGGGGAGTTTGTCCATAGATAATGAGTTTTGATTTTTGAAATTTAAACGCATAATACGTTCTCTAGTATAATATATTGCTTCTCTGTGTGTAAAATAAAACAATAATTGAGCGATTTTTGTGAGAATTATGGCGTGCACTTCATCCAATTTTTAAAATGTATAGATTACAATTTAAGAAGTATTAAGTGTTTTTGAAATATCGTATGCATTTGAGTAGATATATAGGGATATATATTAGGTACTTAGAATTTATGGCTATGTAAATTACCTACAGCTGCTAGATTAATATTGAAAAATATTATGATCGAACTGGTTTTAAAACATTTCTTATAGTGCAACATTTCACGACTTTCGAGTTTGTAATGACTATAAACTACATGTACATGTTATTTAATACTTTAAGTACCAAAAATATCGAAAAAATTAAACCAACCTATGTATCACAAAACTAAATAAAAACTATTTTGTATATAATGTATATTACATTACTACACAATAAATACTAGGTGTACATTGTAGTTGTCCATGAAATATGAATAACATCATACTTATTATAACGGCTAAAAATACAATTACCCAAAAACTATTATATTATAAAAACTATAAAAATATTTTTCGATTTAAAATATCACAGTATTATACTTTATAGTATTAATAAATAGAAAAATACATATAATATGAATAATAAACATTGAACATTTTTTGGTTTTAAGTAATTTGATTTATTAATTAGTTATTTAATACCTATGTATTTCTAACACAAAACTAAAAATAAAATAAAACGTAAATGACTGATGCAAAGAACATCGTATTAATAGGTTTGTTGTTCATTATTTTTTATAAGTATGTTAAAATGTATAAATTATTATAGTTAACATAATTGTGCAAAACACACCACACGTGATGCACCTATATGTAATATATATATATGTAAGAATTATACTCAATATAAATTAATTACAACACACTTTACGTTAAAATCTGTAACTGACATTCTTTGTACATTAATATGAAAAAATAAAAAACTATTAATAATATAATAATGCAATTAAGTGTGTTACTACATTTATTTTAAAGTATAGGTAATCGCATATATATTTATTTAATACATAATAGTTTTATTCAGAATACAAGATAAATATAAAATAATACGAAGGTTATTTCATGACGGAAACTTGTTATGTCTAATAAATAATAATAATAAATGAATAATATTGTAATAATATTAATTTCCATTCAACTTAACTTATATCAAGTAAACTATAATATTATTCCGTTGTATCATAACGATAGGTTACGCTGTCAATCATTATAGTCTTTACTCCCCGATCTATAACTGCAGACGAGATCTGATTTTCATTGTAAACACCCCATATTTCTCTGATTTCAGGTAAGTTCGCTATACCTACTAAATTAATAAGTAGGGACTAAATTGTTTTTTTTAAATTATTAAAGATTTATCTATGTGATAAATATGTATTTGCATATACTTAATATATTTAGTTTAATTATAATGATGGCACTTATAATAGGCACTACGATATAATTTGTATACATTATATATTTGTATTTGTTTAAATTTAGTAAGCAACTACTTAAAATATATTTTAAATTTATTGAAATTGTTATATTGAATAAAATTTATTTCCAAATTTTTTCCAATTCTACTATATATAGCCAGCTGGATATGAAGGTCTGAAGTTTTTCTTTTCACTGTTTTCTAAATATAAAATAATGGTGTGTTAAATTTTTCAAATTGAAATTAATGATAAATAATCACATTTTAAGAATCATTCATATCGAAGAACGTTCAGATCCATCGTTAATTTTTTTAATATTTTCTGAAAATTGTTCTTGCTCATTGAAAAGATACTTCATCGTGGTTTTAACTAGATTTAATAACATTTTTCTTAAATATCATAAAGCAGTAAAAATAGGTTAATAGTATAAATAGATAATATTTAAAAAAAAATCAAAAATATCATTGCGTCGATATAGTAAAATTCAATTATAGGCCAAAATATCAAAAAAATAAAAGCTAAAAGAAAAATAGCGAAAAAATATTTTATAATAAGTACAAGTATAAAAATATAATAGAAAAAAATATTCACAAAATCAAAGTTACATTTGTAGAGTTAAGCGATACCTTTTAAATAATTAATGTTGTCGTCAGTATTGTAAGATAAGGTTAAATTACGTATTTTTTCTGAACAATCTTTATATTTTTTTTGTTTTTATGTTTTTTGGCACCAGCAACGAACTTTCCTGTTTAATGGTCCTCAAATCTTTCAACACATCGATAAATGTCCATAATGTTGGATGATATGCACCTTAAAAATGTAATATTACATTATACATTATATTGAATTAAATTATAAATTTAATAAAATATTTTTAACAATATTTTTAAAAAACTAACCAAGTAATGAACTGAAACCTCTATGCCAACCATCTACTGCATTGTTAGTTCCTGACAATAAAGTACTTGCCGATTCGTAACAATTCCGTAAACTTATTGAATACTTTGGTAATCTACGACCTTTTTTTTGACACATTGGGCGGTCTACCCAGGTGTCTTATAAAATGTTTTCGTTATCTGTGTAGTATTGTGAATCTATTAATTCTTCAAACACATCTATCTCATGATTTTCTGGTACATATGCTTATGCTAATAAAAGCCGTATCTGTAATGCAAATGTTGAATCTGATATATATTTTTGGGCCATATATTGAATTTGTTGTATTTTACGCCAAATACATTGGGAAAAATGGAAATGACATCCTTTTTGTTTTAAAGTTGGAAATACTTCTTTAAATGCATTAATTGGTGCCATTTCAAAATCTGACATAATTAATTTTGGTGATAAAGTTGATTTATTTTTTTTTTTAATTGATTAAGGAGGTGTACATATGTGTTTTGTGATTTGTTTGGTAATAAAGCGTAAACAGTAGGTATCAACGAATTTGTTGTCAATACATGTATTGTGTACATTTGAGTAAAAAGTGTCGGAGTGCACTTAGATGTACCATCAACGAACCAATTATTACATTTTCCCATTAATTCTAGATTTTCTTTGGTAAAAAATATTAAAAGACGTTCATCTGATGGGCCGCTATTGTACTGCATGAATTGCCTTCCATATTTAGTTAAAGTATACCTTTCAGATATTTAGAGGTTAAAAAGTGACTGAGGATTCGGCGGTGCACAATGATTACGTTGGCGTACTCTTCTTAACGTGAGTTTTAAAATAGATATATCTGGTAATGCACCTGATATCACTGGATTTAATTGCGATGAAGCGATTATTTGTTGGGATTTCATTCTCTCGACTTCTTTTTTTACTTCTAACTTGCATATATCTGGAACGTGATTATGCTCTGAAGGCTCTTTTTTAATTTTATTATTACTTGTAGTTGTTAACCGACCTTTACATTGTATATCTATACATTTCCAATACTTCGATTCCTTGTACATTTTTTCCTTTCTATAAGTGTAACTATTATACACGAGTAAAAGTTTATTTTTATTAGATATAATAAATTCCATAACTCAAAAATCAAATTTAAAAAATACAGTTCAAATAAAATTATAAGCACAACACTTGGTCAACGATTGTCACGATGTCAAAAGTCGCACAAAACTATTTGATGTCCATATAGTATAGATATACGATGTACACTATTCACGATAAAAGGCGATGATGGATATTACCTTGAGTCACAATAATAATGACAGACAAATAAAGATTATATTATTATCTATAGTTTTTCCCTATTCTCTATTTAATATTTACTATAAAAACAAGAGTTTTCCCCTAAACATTCGATATATTATTTTTTGCCATAATTTAGTTTCGTTATTTTTATCTTTAATATTTTTATTTTGCTATTTTTCCATTCGCTATTTTTTTTTCGCTTTTTGGGCGGTTACCGTAAAATTCATAATAATAAAATATACGTAAAAGTCTTAAGTATCCACGAACAATGTTTTTATTTTATAAAAAAATAATTAACATCGATATTTATCGTTAAAATACGTAATCTTGTTTAAATTTGAACTTCTTCGAATGTCTATAAAATATAATTGAATGTGTTTTTTTCAGTTTGTTAATACCTATATGAAATACTTATGTGGAATAGGTATGATATTATATTTTCAAACTTAAGCTATAAAAAATTAAAAGTTTTATAAACTCTTTAATACAAAATACTTGGTTTTTATAATTTTAAGTTTAATTTAAGTTTTCGATATTTTTTAACTGAGAAATGCACTACTTATTAGGAGCTTTGTAATTAACTTTCAATCATTTTTACGCATGCATACATTTTATATCGACATTTGTGAAAAAAAAATCGAAAATTGCAATTCTCTATATAAATAGTTTGGGAAGTCAAAATATTTCGAAAAATATATTATGTAATATAAACGAAAAATGATAGTATACTCATAAACACTACGTAAAAATTTCAAGTTATTTTGGTAATTCGTTTTTGAATTGCCTATAACCCAAAATAAGAAAATAAATTTAGTGAAAAATTGGTTTAACATAAAAATTCCTATTTTTTGTTTATTTTCTTTACACATTAGATGGAAGTAGTGAAGTTGTATTTTTATATCAAAATAAATTTAGTTGGTATTTTTGGAGATCAAAAGTGAAATGTACTTTAATGATTTTCGAAATAATCCGGAAAAACAAAAAAAAAAGTTGAGGAAAAGTGGAATTTTTACGAGCAATTATAAAAGATATTTAAAATTATCACCTAATAATGTGGAATATAGTGGAATTGTATACATGGTAGTATTTTCAAATTAATTAGTCTCTTTTTAGATTACTTATAAACATTTAACCTTCGAATTTTTTTAAATTTTTTCTCTTTAAATATCGATAAAATAAATTTCATTCATTATCTCTTCGATCTTCATTGCGAAACCTGTAAATTATTTTATAATTAAAAATATACGAAATGTCCAATGTTTATAGTTGGAAATTCAAATAAATGCTCCTTTTAAGTAGCTCATACTATTACTGACATTACAATTTATATAAGCATAATATTTTTTATAAATATTTTAAGTTTAATTTAGACAAAATTGGATATTTAAACGAATAATTATGATTTTAATTAAATTGTTGTAATTTAAAATATTATTTGTGGATGATTGAAATTTTTAACATATCTATATATCATATTATATTTTATACTCACAATGATATTTTAAAATGCAATGTTTTCGGCAAAATTTAATTCAACCTACAATATTGCCAATAGTAAAATAAATTACTACGTATAGCAATACAAGTATATAAGTATCATGAAATATACTTAGTAATGTGAACTAACAGACCGTCTTTTTTCAGAATCATATTTCGTATATCATTGAATTCATATTTAACACACATGACACATTACAGTAGTTATTAGTTACGAGATACACACGAGATTTGACACATATAACTGTACAAGCTGTAAAAGCAGAGCAGTAAACTTACTTTCCAATTCCCCTCTACCCCTATACCAAGTTTATACTGCATAATTTTAATATATTTTAATGTTATAATATAATTGTGTCTTAGGCCACATGCATAATACACAATATTCACACATGATACGCATATGCGGTTTAATAATAACATTATGGTGTTTACAATTAATAATACTATTATATTGTTGTGAATATAGAAGTTTGAAACGAGATATTTTGTGTGTCGGGAGTTGTTCCCCGTTGGATGGAAATCGGCACCTATAATATAGAACAATGTATTATATCATATATACACAGGTTGTGTTCTTAAGTAGTGTTGCAACTGCAATAAACAACGCGTGTCGCGCAGATTATCCGACGAATAGTCATCGTCGGTGCCGCGCGTGCAGTGTAGCGCCGTTTAATTATGATTATTTATCATCTTTATTCCGCGGGCGGCCATCGAAAACTTTCGACCATTGTGCGCAATAATGGTAATAACACAATGCATAATAATTATTACGTATTATGCCGTAGGTATATATAAGTATATAATATGTATATAATAGGTGTACAGTCACGTGTATTGGAAAATGTCGAACCGAATCCCCCCCCGCCATCGCAGTCTCATGCCTATATACTCGCGCCATAGTATGTAGAACGCAGTAACGCAGTGGCGTGGGAGTAGGGTCACACATATTATAATATGTTTATAGTGTTATAATAAGTATCGAGCTTAAATCATAAATCGTCCTGTTCACACTATTTTCCTCACTCGTACTCCTTTCTCTCTCCCTCTCCTATTCTCAATAGCATACACACACACACACACACATTACTTTATATTTACGGTGTTCGGCGGTGTCTGCGCCCTATACCCTCGCGTATTGTAATTATAAGCAATATACCGAACCTCTGAAACCATGTTCACGTATACCGACAATTATAACATCGTCGTATTGATACTCGAATTTAATACAGTGGACGAGTGGCGTGCGTATTTATTTCCAAACACCTCTTGTCCGACCGAACACGCAGAAAATCCCTACGTTTTATATTATTATATTATGATCGAAAAAGGACCGCGCGTGCGGTGTTGTTGTTGTTGTTGTTGTTATTATTATTATTATTATTTCGGCTACTCCGTCAACAGCTCTGACCACCCACCCCCTCATAATCATCAACAATTTTCACGCATATATATTTCATTATTTATATTATTCACGTATATTATAACATTCAATAATATAATATAATATATATACACAAGGTGGTGGTGGTGTGGCTTTATTATTGTTATTTCGAGTGTTTTCAATTTCCCCACGAAGACCTTTATTATGTTAACGTCGCCGACACGGTATGTGTTTTGTGTGTTCCGTGTACACGCGTTGATTCAATAGAATTACGAAACTACTGCGTGACGTTTTTGTATATATTATTATTATTATTGTACCTATCTATATCGGCTATATAATAATGTAAACTCGTATAATATTGTGCTTTACAATAACACACACACTCACGTCAACATGATGGGGACATATGTGTTGTGTGTTAGTATTATGTTGGTATATATTATACATATTATACAATGCGTAAATTTAATATTGCAGAGTAGTTACCGTGTATCATCATATTGTATGTGGTTATAATATTATATTGTACCATTTTTAGAGTTTTTAAAAAAACACTTTATTTTTTTTACGAAGAAGACCGTGACGCATAGACGCCAAGCTTAAAAAACTAAATGGGTGCCTTGCCCAGTCTTGGTATCATAAACATAAATGCACAATTTGGGGGATGGGGCTTAGCCCCTGGTCTATAACAATTTCCCTGTAAAATTTAAAAAATGCACGGACTCGCCATGAAGGCTAGTTACAATCCAATTTTCTAATATTTTAATTTTGGCTCTCCAAATTGCGCCTATTAGTGTACATAAATATATGTATTTATGATTTTACTACTTAACTAAAAACGTTAACATTTTCTTATGGATTTTATCATTGTATACATAAATATATAAACATATATAAATTATACAATATGATAATATTAACCATGCTGTACACTGAAAAATGCAATTTCATCATTAATTATAAAATATTATATTAATTAATAACCATACAACAAAATAAATGTATATCAAATTGATAGCTTCTTTATAAATAATAATAAGTTAAACAAAAAAAGATATGATTGTTTTCAATTTTAAATTGTGCTTCTTGAAAACTTAAAGATATTCTTTGAAAATTATTGAAACTTGAATATAAATACACGTTATAAATATCCAATATTCTAATGGGTGCCCAGCCCCCCAAAATAATTTCAATGGGTACCTTAGCCCCCGGGCACCCGTGTACATGGCGCCTATGCCGTGACGACTAACGACAAAAATCTCGGCAAATAATTATCATCATAATATAATTATTCTATAGATAATAGTTAAGTTTTTACACTTATTTTCTTAAAAGCTCAACAGACGAGATAATATTGTAGTACAAGTAGTTATAGATACAGTAGTCGGTTACCATAAATGTATACTTTTAAATGTATTAGTAACATCTAATAGCTTTTTGGATAAGTTAATTATTGTGAGATATAGTGTATACGTAGTGTATAAACGTATAATACGTTTATAAAAATATTAAGACACAATACAGACAAATACATATAATAGAAGATAGGCAAGTGGGTACTGGTCTGCTGTACATTAGGATTCGAGAGGATCACTGTTATGGGTGTATTAAATATAAATACAACGATATACTAATATCATTATAAATGAAAAACAATTCTGAGCGGAAACAGTCTATCAGTCTCTACCAAATAATATATTTCATGATATTATAATTTTTCATATAGCTATTAAAGTAATTTATTTTACTTTTAGTAAAATGGTAGGTTAATGTATTTTTTACGAAAATAATGTATTTATTATATTGATAGTACTTAGTACCGATACAATAAAAAAAAAAATCTAATGAAATAATTGTTTTATTATTGACTTATATTACTGTAATGACTTATAACTATTTTTAATACGACGATTTGTAATAATAATTACAAATTATATTAAATATGTTTTTTCTATACATTTATAAAACATTTAAATTACATGTATATTATTATGAGATTTTAAAACTAATATCATTTTATTAATATTACTACTTATAACGACTTATATTGTTATTACTAGAAAGTATTACTTTAGATAAATAGTTCTTAAACAATATTTAGCGAAAACGTCTCATTGAAAAATTACATTTTGGTAAAAAACAGCTATGCGAATAAAAGGGAACCGGTTATTTAGTGATAAAAGGCTATGCTAATTTTGCATGGTGATTATAAAATACATAATTTATAATCTACCCACTCTAAAATAATAATTTTTAAATATTTTATGATTTATTTATCCAACAATAATATTTCAAACATATTAAAATTATATTAATAATACACTTGGTGACTTGGTTACCAAAATAGATTTATTTTTAGATATCTTATCAATAATGTTCGGGACTTGTTGTGTTTAAAATTATCGAAATATACTTAAAAATATGCAGCTATTTTTTAATTTTGTTTTTAAAAACACATATTAAAATTAAAAAAATTAAGTAGGTACATAATAAAAATCGTGGAAAAAAACAAATTGATTATAGTATTAACTGGCACATATCATAATAACCTATACTGAGTTAAGAAATAATGTAAATGAGTGACATGATTGGTATGAAATCAGTTAACCGTGATTAACGAACGAACATGTAATGCTTTTAATTTCGTCGTATAATTTAGAATCTAGATGTCATTAGGTTTTACCACAACGATACAATTGTCAATATTGTCAATAAAAAGGTTGATTCTTAAGCGACAAAGAAACTATCGTAAACAGACATACGAGTCAGGTATAATAGACTATGACCTTAATTTATTAAAAAAAAATGTTTGAATGTTTTCCAAATATGATTTTACGTAAATATAAATTTAAAAAATGTGAAATATGCACAAATGTGCTAAAAATTGCTCAAATATGCACTTTTCCTACGAAATAAAATATGGCAAAATATGCAAATTTAAACTTAGTATTTAGTTTTGCCATTTCATAAAAAAAATTTATAACTCACCTAGAATAATCTACGACCACTACAAAAAAAACATACAGATGCAAGAAGTTCTGAACCTTACTTTTAAACCATGTAGTAAAAAACAATCAATTAATATGAAAAAATAATGATTAATAATTAATACGTACAAGTTTACTGCTAGATATATTTGTCAATTATTATGCGTTCCATCTTGGTTTATTTAAACGTAATTTTTTTCAAAATATTGCCTATCTACTATGGGTATGGTATTGTATTTTATAAGTTATTCAAGTATTTACAATTTTAATTTTATTATTCACGTCATTTAAAAATTAGAAAAAGGTATCAATTATAACTAATTAATACTAAATATTCATTTTTTTTTTTATCCATAACGTTAATCACTTAACAGCTATTATAGATAAGACTAAATGTCTATTAATTTGTCAAAGTCGAATTAAAATTAATTAATTTCATTTTTAGTTTATGTAATTAGATAGCTACACATAAAAAATACCTACATGAATACCAACTTATATATTATTTATACTTCAACGAAGAAATAATTTTCTAGTAAAATTTTAAAACAAAATAGTATTACATCATTAACCTAACGAATAATGGGACCAAATGCATACTTTAATATTTTATGTAATATTAAAATGATTTTAAAATTGTTTTTCAAAAAAATATAACTATGAAATGGAGGGGATAACATTGTTTTATTTTTATAATTAGCCAGTTAATGTTAAAATTGACCAGGTATACTAAACGACATCCCCAGAAAAGTTAAATTATGACTCTAGATAACATCCTGCAAATTACTTATTAACATAGTGAGAAATGAGAATTGATAAATATACTTAAGGTCTAGGTCACAATTTCAAGGTAAAATGTACTTGATAATCAGACAAGTAAACTATAGTTAAAAATAAGTTTGATTTATATATCTAAATAATATTATAGAAAAATAAAAACTATATCACGTATCGAAATAAAAAGCACATATAAATAAATAATTTATATAATAAAGAAGTAAAATTGTTACTTGTTGATTTTCCCATAACTTATATTATTCTGAAGTTTCTGTTTATTGTGGTAATATATTGCTACCTACCACAATAATCAGTGTAGTTTATCTGGCTTAATTTATTTGCACCTTTACGATAAGTACCAATGAACAATGAACGAGTGATCAGTAGAACGCTAAAAGAAATAATAATAATAAAATAAGATAATATATTTTGTGACTTGTATATGATATACATTATATTCGTCTACTGTAGATTAGGCAAATGTATTTTTGAGATACTAAGATTTTTATAATATGATGAAATAAAGATAAGGTAATGGACATGATAATGGTGAATGGTCGGTTAATTTAAGAATTAGACATTAAGTAATAGTTATAATTTGAGATTATTATTATATTTGTATAAAAACATTTTAATATATAATATTTGATTTGATAACCTTAACTCATTATTTAAATAATATTGCCTTATAATGTGATATTTTAGTAGGGGTATAAATACTAGAGTTTTTTCTTTTTTCATAGAACAAAGCGTGACAGGTGTTGAATCAGATGTCGCCTTACCTTGTGTAGAACTTGCACTTCGGAATTATCTTATTGGATGTCGAATTAGTTCATTTTTTAAGAGTTAATAAAATATAAGAGAATATATTGAAATAATATTTTAACATTCAATTATGATAGAAAAAACATGAATTTTGAAAGTTTACAATAATTGAATGGAAACTAAGTGAGCGACTAAGCCAGTTTTTATATATCGTAAGAGTTTTTATAGATGATGTTATCATGTTAATAAAGCCATAGATTGTGGCATTACTCAAAATATTTGTCTGGAATATGTATCACATTATAACTATTGGGGGGTATTCTATTGTGATAGAATATGATATTTAATGTACAGGTAATGATTGGAGTATTTAAATTTATTGATATAATTTTATAGTAGGTATTTAATTTATTTTCTTAAGTCAAAATTTAATCTAATAAAAATATAGTATTAAATGTAATCCTTAATGATATACATGTTATAATGTATATCATTACAGTAAGGACAACTTAATATAAAAGACCTTTCGTTACATTTCAGAAGGCTTAATTTTTGAAATTGGATATCTTATAAATTTTTAAAAACAAAAATAATTCGCAACATTTCACGATTTTAACAACTTTGATTAATTTTTTTGTATTTTTAAATTTTCTAAATTGATACAAGAATAACTTAAATGTGATATTATATTTAATATTCAAGATTTTTTTTAAAAACCCTACATAGTTTTATTAAAACAAATTGAAAATTTTATTTAAAAAAATAAGTGTGAATAAATATTGATAATAAATTAAAGTAATAATTGAATGTTAAAAATTTCTATGATGAATATTTTTTAAATAGTTAAAAATTTAACTTCAATCACTTATAATAACGGCTTAATGATTACATTTTTCTGAATTCTAATATTGAATACAAAAACTAGATTTAATAATTATGTATTATATTTTCAATACTTAGTATTAAAAATAAAAATTTATGAATTTTAATTTTAATGAACTACAAAATAGTTACATATTTATATCATAAATTTGTATTATTACTAGAGATTTTGAATAAAATTGTTTCTATTTGTTTATAATACTTTTTCATCGGAATAAATCAAAAAAATATGTAAATTTCAAATGTCTATAAAAATTTCAAAATAGTCAAAATATATTCAAAATTATATCATATATAGCAAATTCTAATATAAATATTTGGAAAATATTTTAAATCTAAGGTTATTAAAATATTAATCTTTGATTTACGCAACGAAAAAAATAAAATTTATCATTTCAATGATTGTACTTGCATACAAATGTCAGTTTTTATTTTCACTTTTGATACACTAAACATCCAACAAGATCCAATTTCCTAACAGAAACCACCTTTAAAAATCGAAACATTTTTAATGTTAAAGGTGATGAGAACATACGAAAAATATATATATCATTCTAAAACAAATACATTTATCACTCCACTCAGAATATAAAACATCGTTTCAACAATGCATAAACTATATGTATTCATAGAAATTGTAGAAAATAATGTATCTGTCTAAAATATTTACATTCAAAAAAAATTTAAGTACGTGGAGATTATACGTAGCAATTATTATTAAGTTATAATTTAAAAATCTGCGTTGATTTTTGTCTTATCATAATTACAGAAATCGGTATCACCGCCATTGGGCTATTGCCATGGGAATTAGGAAATAACGTTAAAACAAAATACACTAAAAATGTTCATTTTCTTTTAGACATTTTTATTTTGTAAGGCTTTGGTGTCATAAGTATACCACAATTTAATCCATCGGGTAACCGATCGATTTCGATAATAAAATCATGTATTAAGTTGGCAAATACTAAGCTAACAAACCGCTGTGCTAACGCTTCACCAGGACATCGTCTTTTTCCTACAACAAATAAACAATGGCATTATTATTATTTATTAAGCATAATTACATCATAATGCAGACGTATAAATTAAACTATTTACCAAATCCAAAAAAATACATGTCTTCAATTGTATTGAGTTTTTCGTTTGTATCCATAAACCTCTCTGGGCGAAATACTTCAGGGTCATCCCATTTCAACGGATTGTGGTGTACTGAATATAAACTCATCAAAAGTGTTGTATTCTATGAATAAAAATTAAAACTTTATTATATTTTTTTTGAATCGCTAAACATTTTATTTACAAAATATTAAAATCAAAATTCAAAACATCAAATACATTTAATATTTTATGGACAGGGTAAAATTCATGCAAATAAAATATTCATAAAAGGGAAACTATTTCAAAAATGCTTCACTATAACATGATATAAACTGATTATAACTAAATATAAGCATTGAAGACACATTATACCTTAGGTATACTATATCCATTAAGATTTGTATTTCTTAACACACGTCTAGGACCTATAATTGGTGTCACATGATTCAGTCTCTTCGTCTCTAAAAGCACCGCTTCCACATATCGATTTCTATATTTAAAAATAGATTTAATACGAAAACAATTATATAATTAATAAATAATTTAAAGATGCCCATTCAATTTATTTTACTTAAGAATTTGTTCGGCTGTAATATACGTTCCCGGAGGTTGGATCTCATCCAGAATAGATTGAACTTTAGTCTGGACATCTGGCCACCGAGCCATAGCCAATATAGCAAAATCCAATGTACTACTAGTTGTTGATGATCCAGCAATAAATAAGTCCAAACAAACAGCTATCAATTGTTCTTCTGAAATAATTAATTATTTTAAAATGTATTAGAATGAACATATAATAATAATATCGAATGTATGATATTATATTGTTATTATTATTTGTTATATGCAATTCCGAGGATGTATACAATTATAATTAAGATTTAATAGATTTTACTTAAATGCCATAGATTTTAAATCACTAATTATGAAAAAAGATAATATTATTTAAATGTATTAGAGTAATTATATTTATAAATTACAATACTTCAAATTAAATTTATGCTGAATAATTAATCATGCAATTAAATATATCATACTACAAACCAGTAAACATTGTATTGTGTATATCTTCTTTTTTCATTTGATGTAAATATGCGTCTATAAAGTCCCTGGTAGTGTCAGTTATCGTTTTCTTGTGATCCGCAATATTATTCTATATTAAATATATATATATATATGTATTGTTCAATATTGTATGTATTTTACGGATTAACCTTTATAAAATAATTTATTAACACAAAATAAATAAATAGATGTTGTCATTTTTAGGAAATTTCATTCTGAGAGTAGGATGCTTAACATAGAAAAATCACAAATATAATATTAGGTACTTACTTAATATTAAAAACCTCTAAATTACGATATTTGTGTTTATTGCACACCTATCTCTTAATTAATCAATACAAGAGAAAATATTTTACTGTTAGGTATTTATTTTTTTTTTTAATAAAACACTTATAAGTGTCAAAATATTATGCAAAACGCAGGGATAGACAAAACAAAATACAGAATCATGAATATTTGCTAAGTTTAAATCATATAAGAAATTATAAAAAATATAACGATTTTAATGAGATCTTACAGATATCAAGGAATAAAGTTGCTGATTGATATCAGTTATGAGTGAGTAACCCGTCCTGATAGGTGCCAAATGCCGTAGCCACGGCATCTGGTTAAGCAGCCCACCAGCCATATCGAATGCTGAACTTCGTTTCCTCATCAACGCTAACAACTTAGGGTCTTCAAACTTGGTGCCCGCTGTTAGCTCCCATAAAACATTCATTACAGCTGATTGCAAGTGTAAAGTTGGTGTTACACTTTCTGTCGTATCAATTAGACGTTGTACCATGTGTTGATATTCATCATAAATCAATTCGTCCGCCCTTCTTTGTCCTAAACCAAGTAACTTCAAATGTCTGACCGCAAACGATCTGTGTACTTTCCAAAGATCTCCGTCGGTCATTGTTATACCTAGTTTAATGCATACCACGTATATAATGAATAATTAGGATCAATGGGCTCCTATAGCAATTCCTACTTTATTTTTTTGTAAAATGCAATATATTTATGAACAATTAAAATATATTTTAAATTATCAAGATTTTAAGCTTTATTTTTCACGTTTAATCATTTGTTTTTAAGTTCGTATCTTACTATAAACGTTAAAATATTTAATAATTTAAAAAAATCTTTATTTTTGAATTCTTATTTGAATGCATAAAATCTTATTAAAAAATATTAATAATAATAACAATATTATTGTAAAATGCTAATAAAATATACATAGTTTTTTAATTATTCGTTTGACACATAGTAATTGATAATATTTCAAAAGAAAAATTTCAACAAGATCACGAGATCTTAGTCGTTGACTTGTTTTAAATTACACTTAAGATAATATTTTTATATTGTATTCCCATACTATAAATTGTATAGTACAAAAAACCAAAATATTGATAATGAGTGTAAGTATAAGGAGATTCAATAAAAAGGATAATTCATAAAAAAATATTTTCAAAAAATGCAAGTATAAAGATCAAAATTGTTGGCAAAACCTTATTAATTATTAGTAATTTATTACTAGAACTTGCAATTATTATTTTTAACAATATTGTGTTAACTATTTTATTTTCAAATTGCATTTATACATTTTTCAATAAAGTAAAAAAATATTTTATAAGTTCGACATTTAATGTGATAACTAATTATGTATTTACCTCTACGTTTACCCATTGTCCGGAGTCTCATAAAAAAATTATCAGGTCGACCTTGAAATTCGTCTCTATGAAACGTTTCACTCAATAGATCGTTTCCAAACACAATAACGACGTATTCACGTCCTAATTTCAACCCAATAATATCAGAATTATATCTTTGACGAAGTTCCTCTAAAGCTAAATATTGGCCGTTTTTGATAGACGATAGTTTAGCTAATTGATACGTATTTCCCACAAACGGTATCCATTTTGGCCCTAAGTATGTATAAAAATAAAATAATAAAACAAACATTAATATACATTACTAAACGTATATACTTAATACTTGTATACAAAGAAATCCATTAAGCATTATTACTCCGATGTTTTCCTTTAATAATGAATTATTTGAAATCCTAACTTTTTGGGACATTTAAATATATTCAAAGGCCATATTTTCAAATTCTTAAATGCTTTTGTACTACTTAAGAGCTAAGGAGTATTTTGTGTTTTTGTTTAAAATGAGTACCTCGATTCTCATGTAAATTATTTAGTGGATAATTATTTTGAAATTTCTAATAGACCTAATAAAAATGTGAACGAGTAGGTTTTTAATTATTAAAATGTTTATTTTAAGTATAATATTATTTGGATATGTATAAATAAAATAAAAAATATGATTTAATAACATAATATTAAAATGAAAATGCTTTTATAAAAATAGAAAATTGATTTTTTTTTAAGAAATTAGATTTATTGGATCTAGTACTTACTATATACTTCGATAATTTTACAAATTATAAATTATGATAGGTTAATATTAATTAGTAAAATTTCCAAATCACCATAACTCCTATTATTCTTGCATCTTCCAAACCCATAATTATGAAACTGGTATCCTTAATACACGAAATAGTGTAAATCAAAAATAACTTGTAAGATACCATCATGACCATGATGCTTCAAATTTTTCAGAAAAATTATCTGCTAAATTATTTACAATAAAAAATGGAAGTTATCATTTAAAAAAATTAGAGTTTACATCTCTACAGAATCCTCCTAAAATTGTACAAAGAATTTTAAAATTTGTTATTCAAATCCCGTAAAAAAATGTTCACGGGGTTTTCTAAATTTAGTGATAATTGAATAATATTAATATAATATTGTAGTCTGTAGTATAAAATGAAAATGTATAGTTTCAGACTTTCAGTACTTAAATACGGGCATGTAAAGAAAGTTATGTTATAAATGGAATGATTATAAAAAAAAAACTAATCCAATTGAAAATCATTATACTACAATATTACGTAGTGTTAATATATATAAATATATATAAAAAAGTTTTAACCTTAAAAAATTGTAGAATACCTACCAAAAAATGTTATCAATTTATCATATAAATAACTTATCGGAAAAAGAATTTCAAAGTAAAAATATTTATTCAGAATTCAATGTTTGTGTAAAAAGTATGTGTAATAATATTCTAACTAAATGATTAAAAAAATATTTATAACTAAAATTAAATCTTTTTTGAATACATAGATACTAAAATATAATAGATAGTTTTAATTTTTTAATTTCGTACGCCCAACCCCACATATTCATAATAATAAAAGGTATACACATTTGAACATCATATACTAAATAACTATAAATGTGTATACCTACACGGTGATTCAAAATATTTGTTACAGCCAGGGCCGTATTTAGGGGGTGAACAGGGGGATATTGCCCCAGGCGGCTGATTATGAGGGCGGCCCTAGTTACAGCCATTTTATCATACAAGTATAAAATATTCATGATAGAGAAAAATTGTTGGTATGAAAGTTTTTTTATTCAGAATTATCTAAAATGATTATTTATTTTTATATTTTTTTTTACAATACTTTTGGGGGTCAATTTTATGGAAACATAAAACACTTTTTTTACAATCATAATGTGAGGAACTTTTTTCGTAGTATTTTGATATATAAAAATCGAAATTCAGACGAGCAGTTTATGAGTTATAAGTATTTAAAATTATATGAACAGAGTTATGTTAACCAACATGTTTCGGGGCATTTCAATAACCACTCCACTCATCTAAACTTTTAATGCTTATAACTCTTAAACTTACTACCTATTTGAATTTTTATTTTTATGTATCGAAATTCTACAAAAAAAATTCTTCATGTTAGGATTGTAAAAAAGTATAGATTTCCATTTAAAATTCTATAGGTGACCCACAAAACCCATGTTAAAATATTGTAAAAATTTATAAAAATTACTTATCATTTTAGATATTTCTAAATAAAAAAACTTCGTATTAATAATTTTTCTTTATTATAAATATTTATATGATGAAATGGCTATAGCATAATTTGAATCACCTTGTATATATATATATAGACAAACTAGTTCTATCAAAACTATTCAAATGTTAGTTCCCGATTAAATAGTGAATTATCATTTTGGCCAAAAAACCATAAAGAAAACTGAATTCCATATTTTTGTTCACACATTTTTATCACAACATGACCTTCAAATTTCAAACCGGCCGTTTTAATATTTTTGACCCGTTTCTATAATTAAATATTTTTATACTATAACTGATAACTATTTACCAACTATAATTTGATGGAGATAAAAATAATAGTAATGTTGTATTTTTCAATAAATACTTAAATACTCTTAAATACATTTGTTTAAAATAATATTTTAAATGTTTTAAAATATATATATAAAAAAAATGATGTACAAAATATTAAAAATATCATTAACATTTTAATTAGTGTATGAATAACACTGTGACAATCATAAAATAAATCAATTATAATATGTAGTAATACTTTTATCAATTTTTCTCATAGAATTCTATAAGATTTAGAAAATATAATAGGTAAGCTAGTTACACGCAATCAGTACTACCAATTTGTAATTATAGAGTACAATATTGCAACCTTTATATAGTAATGTAAATACATACTACAATATATACCAAAATTTCATAAGTATATATAAAAATAGGTATACGATATTATAGTAATGTATTATTTTATTATTACAGTGAATAATGACGATAATACTAAATAATTTCATGTTATAATTTAACCATACTAAAAAAAACCCAAGTACCCATCTACTCTAATAATTGGTTATATGGTATTATAATTATAATTAGTATTTGTAAATATATTTTAATCATCATAATAACTATCCTAATTATTATGTAACCATTAATCAGAAAATTTATAACTTCAAAACTCTATAACTGTAATAATGTATCTAATAATTTTTCATACTATAATATATTATATTATAGTGTGTGTATTGTTACTTGTTTATTAGGTAACTCAAGTAATATTATGTGAAATACTAAAATGTGTTTATTACGTAAAACAATAAAATACGTAATAACAAAATTACAAAGTACATGTCACATATTTTGGGACAGTCTCACACCATATATTTATAAAAGCATATTATAATATTATAGTATTATACAATACGCAACAGTGTTTAAAATGTAGAAAATAAACGAGTAAATATAAAATGAAAAATTATAATTCTTATTTTAAAAGAATTTACATAAACATAACATTTTAACTATAATTTACGAGTATAATTTATTAATTTCACAATACTAGTTTATTTCTTTGTAAAATAGTTTTGAAAGTACTAACAGATCTTTTTTACAATATATCCACATGGATTCTTGCATACCAAACTCCAGTAGCTAATAATAAATTAATTATTTGAATACTACGATGCGATTCAAGATATATGTTACTTATCTACATACCTACTAACTTTATTAGCCAATTTTAAAGCAAGTCATTGTTGAAATAAAAATAATTCTGAAAATTTAGACTTTACCTGGTGGATAGTTTTTTGGTTTCCTACACGTACGGAGAGCGATCAAAAACAGAATGACTGTAACGAAACATACAAAATACCAAGACATTAATAACAGAGACATGATATTATTATTGTTTAGTTAGCGCTGGGACAGGTTAGAATAACGATAGGACAAACGACGCACGTGGTAGCCGGCGAACGACTGACCGTTTTTTATTCACTCATATAACAGTGTTTCAATCGTATTTATTTAATATAGCAATGACAAAGAATACTAGTTATAATAATAATAATAATAATAATAATAAATCGCCTCTGCAGAATCAGATACATGCGTGTCGTGTGTGTAAATTTGTATAATACTATATGGTATATGTATAATTACAATAATTTGTGGAGTAAAAAAGTGGGGATATTTCCGTTGTCCACTGTCCAACAATAAAATATGTTGTATAAATAATTATAAACACCATTAGTTTTGGCCGTTTGCCCGGTCATATTATACAGAGTGATATTCACACCGTACTGTACAAGTTATTAACTATTAAATATAAAGGCAATAATTATTATCGAATACAACATAATGTATCACGTGTTGAGAAAGAGATACTTATAGATAAATATATACAACTGGATAAAAAAGATGTTCATCCTTAAATTATTGTTTATAATGAACAGTGTTCTCTATTGTGATACAAAATTATATTTTAAATAGAGAAATAGTTTTTTATTTTTCTGTAAATTGTAAAGCGGATGGCTTCTTTTTTTGTAATGTTAATGTATCCAAACAGAAATTTATACGATTAGTTTTTGAGTTATTTAATTTTGGGAACTAAAGAGCTATGATAATTTTAAAATTAAAAAATTTTTATATTAATTCATCAAAATTTAATATTATATATCATAATTTATAGATTTATAAGACCATTTTTAAGGATTATTATCCTTGGTAAATACATTTTAATAACTCAAAAATAACTCGTTTAAATTTCGATATATAAACACCAAACTTATCAAAAAAATCACCTACATAATAATTTAAAGTAAAGGTAGGTTTTCATTTGATTAAAAAATTTTGTATCACTATAACTCATAGCATACAATACAAATATTACTCTGTATATAGTCACATGTACCTATTTAACTTTTAAGTGTCTCTTTCTCGGCAGATATATAAACATAAAATTAAAATATGAATTTTTATAAAACCTATAATTTTATTCTTTTTGCATTAGCTATTTTTCCACTTAACATAATCTCCGTCACCAAGTAGGTAGTTGAATGTTATCAACATGCTATGAAGTATGTATAAAAATTCAATTAAAGAACTAATTATTTTAGGTTCAATAAATCACAAATCACAAATCATAATTTATAATATTAAATAATAAAAGTAGGTATTAAGTATTTTTTCATTTTAACGTGAAACACTTATATCTGTTATAATATTATAAAATAATCAATTATAATTTTAATACAAATAATATCATTTTTAAAATAATTAAGGTTAATATTAAGTAGATAACTGATTAAAAATAAATAAACCGATTACATGGAGTTGTCTGTTTTTTTTCGTTTCGTTCTAAGGTAAAATTCATATTAAACAGTACAAATATTCAATTTAACTGTAATTCATGTTATCTGCGATCCATTCAACAAATGATGTCACTCTAGTATATACACCCGGATAGCCCGGTTCAGCACACTTAAATCCAAAAGACACAACACCCACTAAATAATATTGATTACCATTTGGCCACATCAAGGGGCCTCCGGAATCTCCCTAAAATAACCATGAAAATTTTAAATATATTATAAATACATAATATAATAAAATATAATAATTTTAATCAGCACCTGACAAGCGTCTTTTCCGCCTGCTAAAGATCCAGCGCACAATATTCTGTCATCAATAACGGCTTTTTTATTAGCAAATGCTCGTTTACACTCTGCATTATCTAACACGGGTATCTGAATTTCCATTAGAGTTGTAGTACTAGGCCCCCCTACAGAATACATATAATATTAATAAAACAAAATATATTTAATATACCTATTTATAATGTACGGTAAATGTACTCTATATTTATTTACTTACGAAATGACGTGGCACCCCATCCAGCAACAAACGGTACAGATTTAACTAACTTATTGGCTCTATGATGCGACAAGATGGGTAAACAGATAGGTTGAATAAATTCTAAAAGAAAAAAGTGTATACTATAAATCAATGTCAGATATTAAATCAATTGTATTTAATATAGATACTAATACATAGGTAATAAAAACAAAAGAGTTTATGTATTTGAAAATAGAGACGCCAATATTTACAAAATACTTTTTTATAGTTAAATAATTATCTATGTCTTTTTACATATTTATAATAACGGTACGCATTAAATAATAATAATAATATAATAATATACATTAATTAAAAAAGTTTAGAGCGTTTTATATTCTACATAACTTATTTGTAAGTATTTTAAATTACAAATATTAAATTTCAAGATGCAAAGGAGAACGACCGACAGAAGAGTCAACGTTGACCGGGTTATATAATAATATATTATTTAAAAAATATATTGTCTTAAATACTGCTTAATAATTAATACTTACGATCGAATCTAACATTATTTTCTAATTTTAATAATGCAATGTCATTGGTATATTCTTGTGCGTTATATTTTTCATGTGTTATGACACGTGAAATTGGAATATCTATTGGTTGAGCTCCGTCATTCGTCTTAGGATCTAAGTTCAAATCACCTAAATGTGCAACAGCTCTGAAAAAATAAATAGTTTGAAGCTACGATATTATTTATTTATGATTTTTAAAAATTAATTTAGTATAAAAAATGTTTGATATATTGTTTGAATCACCTTTGACAATAGTCGGTAATTAAATCAATGACATAATTTATATTAGGTATATGGTATAGTAAGTTATAGAATCAACTCACTGCTTAAAATCTATTTAAAATTAATATATTTATTTTTTGTAACCGTGTTTTATAATCAAGTTATTATTTTATTATTGTATTAAGTATATTTTATTTTACTTTTAACCCTTCAAAATAATAACAAAATCAAATTTTTTTCCAGAAACCACACTCAGAGTTATAACTCAACGAATTTTTTCCTACACTGGCCCTAAGATGATAACAAACATAAAAATAAATGCACACGTAATTTTAAAATGAATCTCATCGCTCAGCTCATAATTGGAAATTTAAGCTGTCTTTTTTTATTTTCAACGATTTATTTTAATCAAAAAAAATTAATTTAAAAATAGAAACAGTAATAATGTCGAAATAGCATATGAAATAATGAACGTTTACAGTTAAAATAAATATCCAGAACATATTTTTTAACAATACGTTTGTAGATACGTGCCTAAAAATTTTTTCATATTTTTATATAGCAATAACGTAAAAAAATACATATATATTACCCAAATCTACAAATATTTTTCGAGGGATCGTAAGTTTGTACACCAGAGTAGAAGGTAAAAAATGACATACGTTAATCCTATATATATATATATATATATATATATATATATATATATGTGTGTATGTGTGTGTTTGTGTGTGATGTATAAATCCCGACACGAATATAAAAATGAGATTTATAGGTAAAAAAAATACGTATGTTACTTCCTACACGACGGAAAAAGGTATGTACTCGTATATAAACAATTATCAAACTGATTAAATGAAAAAAATATAACAGTGCAAAGTAGGTGTAAATGATGTAATAATATAATTGCACTCGCTTCGATCATTATGCGTGGTGCCTATACTATACGTTATTTATTATAACGATATCTAACTAATCGATATAACATGACATATTAATTCGATTTTTCGACAAAATATTTATGACTTTTCATTACCGATAAAAATATTATAGAAAACAATACCGAACAATTTACATTACCACATTGGATAATAACAATTATGTTAGTATTATTCGAAACATTAGTAGTGTGCATATTTGTTACGAAGTGACGATGAGCAAAAATCACGTATCCTTATGTTTAGTGAAAAAGCCAAACACTTACTAGTTTTAAATGATTTTCAATTTTTTAAACATCATAATATTATATCTAAAAAAAATAATGAAAACACATGACTGAGTGTTATAAATAAGTATAGTGAAAAAGTATAGAGCCAACCCTAGCTTTTGCGGGGCCCTGAACAAAATAATTTTGCGGGGCTCTTTTTCCAATAGGTAGGTTTGAACGAAAATTAAAATGTTTTTATTTTTCATCAAGATACCAACGTAAAGTTGGTCATTAATAAGGTTGTACAAAAAATAAAAACAATTAATTTAATTCAATAACTCTAATTAAAATAAACATTGTGACGTAGGGATGATGCGCGTGTCTCACCGCATTGTTGGGCCTGCAAGGGTCTTAAATAATAATATAAAATGTAAAGAAACAATTTTATCGTTTAATCATAATAAATTTAAATATAATAAAAATATTTACCACCAGGTGACATCAGCAGTTTATATTCTTCAATCAACATCTAATAAAAGTAAAAAATTGGTGGCTAGCATGTATAATATAGTAAGTATATAGTATCGTATACACATGTCATCTACAAAGAATAAAAACAAAACCGAATAACTCGCAACATGCAATTAGCCAGCAGCAGGAATAATACTATTATAGTAGGCTATGCATATTATTTTTGACCATAACTTCCATAACGCTATTAATATATTTTGTTTAATCCGGAAAAATATGTTAATCGAAAGTTCGTATCGGTTTCCTCTTAGCATACCCTTGTCATAAATGGCGACTACAATCGGAAATCTACCAACTAAAATAGTCTGGCGACTACAATCGTTGACAGACGACGCTGATTCGTGTATACGTGGTAGTGGTATCAAGTGTTTAGCTATTCAATTAAAAACTAATAATTTATAATAATGTTAATAAGATCGCCGTTGCTCATAGCTGTGAATGGTTTAGATTTATTCCCGATGTTGTAATATGTTATAATATTGTTCTTTTAAAATATTTGTCTTATTTATGTAACTGAAATATTTTTTTCAATATAAATAACTATGTAATAATATGGAATTCTTATAAAATATGGTGCGGGGCCTAGGACAAATGTCCCATAGTCATGCAAGTGATGAAACTTTAAAATTATAACAAATTAATATATATCTTATAAGAGAAAAGATTTAAATTCTATATGGCGTGTAGGAAATTACATACGTACTTACGTACTATTGTGTAAACCTTACATATCACATATGTACCTTGTTGTTACCGTTTAGGAACTTACATATTATGTATCTATTTTTTACCGTATAGGAAATTACATTCACCCCACTTTTCAATCTGGAATTCTGAACACAAAGTGGTAATAGAGTAGCTGATGAAACAGTTTATCACGAAGTATAGTTGGTGTTTGTTTTGTTAGTAATATAAAATAATATAATCAAGGATCATATGTACACATTTTGATAATATTTATATTAGTAAATACTTGTCAACGTGTGTATTTTGTCATGAACAGCAATAATAAATATATTTTTAAAATAGATGATTGCAAGTTCACCAAGTGTCTATATAACATATTTTTTTTAACAACATTTACACATATTATACCCCGTCATAAAAACATTAAGAACATAATATGATACTCATTATGTCAAATTGTGTAAATAAAATGAAAGAATTTTAATCTAATTTATAAACTTAATGGACGTATTATTAAAAACACTTACAATTTTCGATTTCCAATACCGACGGTGCAGTGGGCAGCTGTTATTACGTATCTTTCTGATATTAAAGTACCTCCACACAACCACTGATAATCAGGACTTGGCCTACTGAGATCTCGATATCCAAGGGCTGTCATCCAGGGCCATGCGCCTAAATATGTGTTGAAAAATCAATATATTTAATTCAACGAGTAATTTATATAAACTTAATAAGAACTACTACATATTTTGTAAAATTTTTCAAAAATTAAATATGATTTAATTTACCTAATTCAGCTGGATTTCCTCCGACTATTCGAATGTGGCTAGCATTAGTCCGACCACAAGTCTTTTGAGAAGGCAATTTGATCGACGTAACGGTTTCGTAAACTGTTGATCCGGACGGATTAGGTCTTGGAGTAGTTATCCTTTGAGTGGTATCAGGGTTATTGGAAAGAGGTTCATTTTCCAATGGACAACATACCTTAGGATCTTTACCCTCATATCCACACATAGAGTTTCTAAGAAAAGTGACAACAGTAGCATTTTTTCTCTGAGTTTCTAATAGTATTCGTAGTGGTGGACATGATTTTATGTTAATACAAGAGCCGTTGAGATCATTTGGCGTGAAACATTCTAAAAAACAATAAGGTAATACATTATTTTTATTATAACAAATAAGTAATGGTTAAATTGCTTAAATTCAATGAAGTAGCAATACCTATTATAATTTAATTTAGGATGATTAACTGAAAATAATAGTTATAGCAAAATAGTAATTGTTTGAAAATTAAACGTTTACTTTTTCATCAGTTTAAAGAACTTAAAATAATATTAATCGTATAGAACTATTAACTCGATATTGATAAACCACAAATAATTTAAGTATATGAATAAGCATAGGACGTTTACATCGCTATTTATTAATATTAATAATAAACGTGTGACTGAAAAATATGTCCAGTCTTAATAAATAATATAATTTTGTAATTACAATTATTTAACTAAAAGGAAAAAAGATTAATATAAGCTGATAGACCTTATTCGTTCAAAATTATTTTTCGTATGTAACGATTTATCAATAAATAAATATAACATATAAATTACAGTAAGCTACTCAATCATAAGGTATGGTCAACACCTATTATACTGCCCTCTCCGTTATTTCTATGAATTATTCTATTTTTAAAATGAATACGATGAAATGTATATATTAACATGGAAAAAAATAACTCCGAGGTATTCTATAGAGTTATACATTAAAACCATCAAAAAAAGCGTTTATTATATGATCATTTATTTTTCTAATGTAAATTGTAATATAAACTGTGATGACATTTAACAAACTTAAATAATATTTTAAAATATTTAGATATCTAATGAAAACCCTAGATTTGTTAACTTAATAGTAAATATAACAAAAAAATTAAATCGTATATAACACGAAAACTAATAATTTAAAAAAATTATACACATAGCTCAAAACTTCGTCAAATTTTTAAAAAATATTATCAGTTTGACATGTATAAAACACTTATTAATTTTTAAATAATAATTTTAATTTTAAAAATACAATAGTCTTTTAGTTCTCTTTATTCATTAATAGTCCAATCTATCATACTCAATTCAAAATCATGATAGTTTAATCACTATTAATACTGACTTGTTTTAAAGTAAATCTAACAAGGACAAGCAATTCATTGAATTGCATATTATAATGCTAAGCGCCTTTTGATTTAATTATAATAACTGCATAAGCTAAACAATTTAATCGTAATTCCATCCGTGAAAATAAACAATTAAAAAACAAACAATTTTTATTACTGTTAACAGGTATAGTTATTTAAATTGCATATATTCAATAAAATTATTTTAAAAAAACAGTGTTCAGAACCACCTATAGATCTGGAGCAAACTATTCTTTACATTTTTCTGGTAGGTATCTACAATCGCTGAAGTTGACGTTAAAATTTATCAAGTATTTTTTGAGTATAAAGTAGAACTACACACACATTGCTTTTTATATACATTGATTAAACAATAGTATTAAATAATTAGGAAATGCAACACACCATTATTGGATTGTGCCTCTACTCTTCTACCAATCTCCTGACTGAACACGAATACTATACAAATAATAAATTTAGATTTGTCCATGTTCAATTAAGAAAACCAAACCGTGTACCTAAACACAAAAATGTAAGACACAATTGTATAAATTAATAACACACAACATGTTAAAGTCTACTCAATTATCGAAAATATATATTACCTTCTGTGATTACTTCTTGATTATGCTGCAGTTTTGATTATAATTACGTGATAAATATGTTCATGGACATTGATTATTTCTGATCGAAGGTAATCAATGTTTACAATATATAATAAACGTGGCCTAGCCTTCGTCAACTGATGAATCCCTATAATGTTTTTCATTAATTTAATAACATTTATACACCCATACAATTATACAGTATTAATATTAAATATATAGATATACGTCTAAAATAGTGTCCTAAGAGCATTACAATAGGTCAAACTGATTAGGTACCATTGATTATTATACCTATCGTCAATAGTAATTCTATATAAAAATCAATCGATGGCTTTTAGTCTTATAATCATAATTCATATAGGTATATATTGTATATTAATAACAACTTTATATATATAATACAATTTATAAATATGTTTTATTGATCGACTGTCTAAATACTCTAAATGGTGATTATGAAATACATCATCTTTAATCTACCCTAAAATAATGATTTTTAAATTTATTATTATTTATTTATCCGATAATCATATTTCAGGCATATTAAAATGGAATAATAAATGCACTTAGTTACTTATAGAAACATAATAATAATAATAAAGCAACAAAATACAATTTCAATTTGTTTGTTACTTTTATCCATAATACTTCAATTAGAATACACAAGAATACGTTATGTGAAATATTTAAAAATTAAAATTGACATACCAAATATAATATAATGCGTAAGAAATTAGTTGTTATAATTGTTCGATTTTATAGATTTATTTCTAGATATCTTATCAATCATGTTGTAAAAAACAATCAATAATTATGAGAAAATAATGATTAATTAATATGTATATGGTTACCAGCTATGTTCGTCAATAACTTTCCATCTTGATTCATTTAAACGTACATTTTTCAAAATATTGCTTATCTACCATTGGTATTATTTAGTTACATGTATGGTACCTATGGTATTTTACAAGTTGTTTTGGTACTTACAATTTTAACTTTATTATTCACGTCATTTAAAAACTAGAAGAAGGGATCTATTATATTTATAACTAATACTAAATATACATTATTTATCCATAAAGTTGATCACTTACCAGATATTATCTAGATAAGATAAAACATTTGTAATTTTATTGAAATTTAATTCAAATTTAAAATTAATTAATTTCATTTTTAGTTTATGTAATTAGACAGGTATACAATATAAAAATATCTATATAAGTATTTATAATACACTAATTATATTTCAATGCAGAAATAATTTTCTAGTAAAATTTGAAAACAAATTACATCATTAACCTAACGAATAATGGAACCAAATGTATACTTTAATATTTTATGCAATATTAAAATGATGTTAAAATTGTTTTTGGAAAAAATATAACTATGAAATGGAGGGGGATAACATTGTTTCATTTTTATAATTGGCCAGTTAATGTTATAATTGACCAGTTATACTAAACAACATCCCCCAAAAAGTTAAATTACGACTCTAGATTACATCCTGAAAATTACTTATAAAAATAGTGAGAATCGATATGTTATACTGAAGGTCTAGGTCATGATTTCAAGGTAAAATGTATTTGATAAGCAGACAAGTAAACTATAGTTAAAATATGTATTATTTATATTTCTAAATAATATTATAGAAAAATAAATATGTATAATTTATTAATATGTATAGAAATAAAAAAACTCGTGGAAATAATTTAAATGAAAAAAATGTGCAGTTATATTACCTGTTAATTTGTTGATGGCTTCTATTATTTTGACGTTAGTTTATTGATAGAATAAACTAGTAACTACCACAATAATCAGTGTATTTGTCTGACTTAATTTATTTGTACCTTGTACGATAAGTAGGAACAATAAACAATGAACGAGTGATCAGTAGAACGCCAAAAGAGATACTAATAAAATAAGGTAATTTGATAAATAATTAAAATTCATATACTCATCAGCAGTTGCAAATCCCACCTCCAATTCGCTTTGTTCAAAACCGGTCGACTAATATGATTTTAGTACGTCTAACGCTATAGCTTGAAAACAGGTTCCCGATTGTGTATGGTAAAAATTTGTAGAAAACAGATAATAATAATTAATAATAATAACAACATAAAAATGATTATATGTTCTAAATCGTATTTTATACATATAAATTAATATCTTTATAAGAAACATATGATGAATATTATTTATGTGGTAATACCACTACGTCACTAAAACAATTTTGTTTTAGTAAAAGATAAGCCGTTGGTATGTACACAATTTGAGGCCTAAGTAAGGGGAAAAGTTAAAACAAAAGAATACTTAATTTTGATCAAAAAAACTAAGGACATTGTAAAAAAATATCTCCAAATGCTATTAAGCTCATTAGTTATTGACGACATTTATCATTTTAGAGGATAATGTTCAATCATGAAATTATCAATATAATAACTGCATGTATATTATCTCACCTAGATAAATATTGTTTAAGTTATATAATGTTCATCTTAGATGAAAAAGCCATACCTGAATTAATGTATCTATAGGTAAAATTTCGAACTGCAACGGACACATTTGAATATTCATAAACAATTTTGAATTGTCATGAAATAATTAAAATTAATAAGACTATTCTGGGAAGTGTTTCTTATATTTATATAATTAATAGAATTCGGTGAAACGTACACATCAATTCAAAGTAAATAAGAATATTTCTTCGAAATTACATGAATTTTATCGATGTATAACAATACGTGTTTATACCAAATATGTTACTATTAAGAGGACGCTACACCAGCATGTGATGCCTCCGTCTTATATGCGTACAACATAGCAGATCAGTGAGGGGCGACATTTCAAAACGTACCTACTATTTCCAAAATGTCATGAATTGAGTTATAAATACATGGATTCGTGGGAAAAATGAATAAGGAATCGAATGGCATGGGCGTGGTCAAATTGAACCAAAACGTGCCCATATTAATTTAAATATAATAATAGGTTATTGTGGCATAATGTATTATTTCCATGCCTTATAAAAAATCAAAACGTTCTATTTTCCGTGATGAATAGTTGTTTAAAAATTAAATAGGTGCAAAAAACGCACTAACTCCTCATATTTTTACAAGACGAACTATTTTTCTTTCACTTTAAAACGTACCATGTTCTTAATTATAAATAAAGCCCAGAAGTTTGAGCATTTGGATGTTTTTACCGAGTGTATCAAAAAGTTGCCGAATGAGTTATTAATTAATTTATTTATTAATTTTTCTTTTTTTTTAGTTTTGCACATAGGCCCATTTTTGGGATAGACCGCCACTGTGCCAATATAAAATAATAACCTGATTAAAATTAAAGGTATTACTTTTATAATTTAATACTATGTAATTTATATCCTGATGATGATACGGCCTTCCAAAAGATCTTAAAATTAATAACTTCATACATTTCAAGTATAGCCAATTTTTTCTGTTGATGCAGAACGAAGCTTATCTCTTTACAAAAATATGTTGGCTGATGATAATCACCGTTCATTTGTACTCGAAAACTTGTCAAAGCCCCTATAGTTGTAAATTTTAATTCTTGAAGTAAATACAACATATTATATCATATTAAAATTATGCATATTTTCCCCGTCATTTAATTATTATTTACACCAAAAACGAAAAAAAACTTAATGTAAAAAAAAAATTTAATTGCATATTTAGCGCATCATATTTGCATGCATATTTTGATACTTTTGAATGCATGAACTTTTGGGCCTTAGAATTATAGCAAACGAAATTAAAATAAACACAAAATGTACTGTTTCTAGTATTTTTAAAATACATAAAACCTTTTTTTTTGTAGATTTTAAATAATAAATAAATTTATACAAATTAATTTGAATTGTTGGGCATATGTAATTTGCGCCAAAAACAACCTAGAGAAAAAAATATTTATGTAATTTGCGCCACATTTGAAATTTAATTTTGGTAATGTGCACCCCTTTTTTAAGGTTTTAGTTTGCGCCACATAAAACTAAATAAAAGAGCATTATGTAGTCTGCGCCATCTTGTAACTTCAACAATTGTAATTTGCGCCACTTTTAAATAACTAAACTATTTTTTTTACTGATGAATATATTGTATTTTTAATCATCAATCAAGTTCATTTTAATAGTTATACATTTCTAGAACATTACTTAAAAAAGTAAGTATAAGTACAATTCTTGTTATTAAAAAAAGATATAAAAATCAATTATATTATAATTATTATAAATAAATGTATATAATTATAAAATAACTAAACATTTTTTTTTTTTACAGATTAACATATTTTATTTTGAAGCGTTGATTAATCTAGTTCATTTTAATAGTCATACATTGCTAGAAAATTATGAAAAGTAATTAAAAAAAGTATTAAATAAGTATAATTTCAAAGTATAAAAGTCAGCCATATTATGATTATAAATAAATGTATACAAGTATACTAAAATTCCAAAAAAAAGTTCAAATGTCGTTCAGATAACTAAAATTAATTTTTAGATATGACCCAAAATACATGTTATATTTTTATATTTTGGCGCAAAATACCATCTCTCGAATGGTTTATTTATTTATTTCCATATCTTAAAATATTATCATCATACACCAAGCATTGTGATTATTAATAGTGAATTGCGCCAAAAGTGTCGATGGACAGTGATATCATATTGATATTATTAATTTCGAAGACTGTTAACACCTTTCACCTTTCTAAAATAATACAATTTTTAAAAAGTATAATTTAACTAATAAAAATGTATATATCTATAACTAGATCCTTAATGTATCAAGCAAAATAGAAACTATATCCATAAATCAGACTAAAACGTATTATTACTTTATTTGTTGGAATAGGACGTTAGTATGCAATTCAGTAATTTATATTATGAATTACTACATTAAAATTAAAATTATATAGTTATAAATAATGTATTCATAAATTAAATAAATGGATTTTTATGAATTTTTTTGTTATTTTTACAATATTTCTACGAGTTTTTAGTAATTCAAAATAGAAAGTCACGATTTGTGAAAAAAATGTAAAATGGAAATAGTACGTTCTTAAATTTCGCCCCACGTTTGCGTTCAACCGAATCCATTTTATATTGTCAGCTGCTTTAATATTAGTGTAAATTTACTTACCTATCATCAAAGTTATAGGTAAGGATATTATTTAGATCATCTCATATTAGGCTTTTATTAATATTATAATTTAAAAGTGAGTTATGACCATTTTAGATTACAATTTTTTACATGCCTGGCTATAATTCACTTTAAAATTATAATATCAATAGATTATGCTGAACAAAAATATACTATATTGTCTACGTCTTACTAAAGCATAACACATCAATATTTAGGTTCAATAGTTCCAGTTTTGTGTTTTTAACATAAATATTAAAATAAAAAATAATTTTTTATTAAACTCTAAAAAAATATGTAATTAATAATTATCGATAGTTGATTGGTAATTAAAATTGTCATTAGGAAATGGAAAAACAATGAACTTATTCAACAATTATTGTAGACATCAAATCAATTTTAAAATAAACTTCGTCAGTCAATCAAGTAATCGATTTCAATATTTTATTATATATCGATATTTTATTGTATTTCTAAAAAAAAACAATAGATAGTTTTAATTTTCACCAAAATAATTTATTATATTTATTATATTATCATTTTCATTATACAATAACATTTTCAAAATTTTTTATCTCTAAATTATTTATAGTAGCGGTGCTTACTAGTATTTACTAGTAATTTTTGAAAATTACTTGCGGTCCGCGTACTTTTTTAATGATAACAATTAAAAATATAAAAATAATAATATAAGATAAAAAGTGACGTTCATTTTATTCACTGTTTATAGAATTTAGGATTTTAGTATGTACAATTTAATTTTAAAGGTTACGTAGTAGGGACCGCTGATTTTTTGGTTTGAGAATTTATTTGTTTTTTTCTATAAATGTCGATCAAAAGTTATTCGCTGGGTTAAAATTCTTGAAAATGTAATAAAAGATCCCACAAAATAAATTCTTAAACATAAAAATTATCGTTTTCTGTATAAAAATATTAAAAATGCATAATCTTTATTTTGTATGTATTTGAAGTTAGAATTTTGACAAAATTCGTCAAAATTGCAAAAAATTATAAGCTATTTGGTAGTTACAAATTCATAAAAACTTTTCTTTTTTTATCTGAGTTTTAAAATTTGAATACAAGATTCTTGATAAGTAATTCATATTGAAACTATTAAATCTAAAAATGTATAAGGAATGATTTTTTAATCAGAAGGACAGTAGAGTGACGATATTGAGATGAGGATGTGGTTTAGTATTATATATCTTGAATATTTGAGACTTTATAGTCTTTATAGAGGTGGTACAACTCGGAAGAGCTTTTGCAAGTAAATTTGTCAGTTGTATCTATTTTTTTATTTAGTATTATGAAAAATGCTTGTAGGTTTTAAATTATGGTTTTAATAAATATTGGTGGTAGTAGTTTAGTTAGTTTTCTTCATTGGTTTCCATTTCGGCGTCTTCATTTTGTGATAAAGCGGCGTATTTATTATGAGTTGAAAATTGTATGTTTTATTAATTTTAATAGTTTTAGATAGAGGCGTTTATTCGTTTGAACTTAAACGTTTATGAAGCTTAGGTAAGATAACTTCGATGAAATTTTAATTGAAAACATCGACCCCATTGGATTCGCTTAATTGGCTTCCTAATGGTTTTGTTTTCATTAGTACGGTGTTTTGGTTCAATTTTAATTGATAAGATAGTTTAATTTGATTTGATATTAATTTTTAACTAGTCGTGAGGTGTAACGTAAGTAGACTAATAAGTAGATAATAGTTTTACGATGGTCGTATATGTATTTGAAATAATAATTAATATAGGTACTTGCATAAGTTTCTGTTTTGAGGTTATTCGCCACATAAGAGCGGTGATTTTTTGAAAAAAGCATTTATGAGATTGTTCCGTTTTTCATAAAAACGATAGAATTTTAATTCTATTTTTATTCAAGCAATAATTTATAAAGAATATAAATACATTCTCATGAATACGGTGCATCAAATATTATGATTTAAAACATTATTCATGGAACTTAAACTTTTGTGTATTTTATATTATTATAAATTTAATTATACACATTACCATTTTTGATTTATTTAAAAATATTATCTATTTATAGGTACTATGAATCTATTTTTACTGTTTTACAATACTTACAGAAAGATAATATTAAATATTGAGTAATATAAGTTGATATGATATTGTACAAACATATTATATTATTATAATAATTAAATAGTAATAATATAATAAAAGCAATATTTTCGAAAAAATTATATCAACCTACTAAAAGTAAAATAATTTACTTATTTAATTAGCTATATCTAAAAAAATATTATGTATCACTTGATATCATAAGCTAATAGAACGTTTCCGCTCAGAATCGTTTTTGATTACAATGAAAATATATTAATTGAATATAACTTCACAGATCTATAATAGTGACCCACACGACATACCACCTAATATAAAGCAGTGCGTTCAGTGCGGTATCCACTTGGCTAACTTTTTAATAATATAAATTTGTTTTTTAATAACTGTAAAATTAACAATAATAATTGATTTTGATTTATGATTGATAAGTATACTAAGTATATACTAAGTAGTTTACCTATTCATTTATTACATATAATATAAAAAATATTATGATCAGTATCATAATTCATAATTCATTATATTGCTATACATTTCAAATATATAAAGTTTATTTTTTGATATGGAGTATTATTCGAGCGTTTACAGTTCATATAATTTTCTTATTTGTAAAAAATCGAATGATAAATTAATATTGCATAGTTCATGAAAATAAAATAACAATTGTTCAATTCAAGTAAATAGACAAAACCGAACACTTTATGCAAACACGTGATCAAATAGATTTAAAAAAAATAGTTTTTCTTGTAAATAAATTCTTGTGCAAAAAGATATTGTGTTTTTCATTTTTAGTCAGCGATTCCGTTTATTTATGTGTGTCTGCAGAGCATATGCATTGATCTATATAGATAACACGGTAAATACTATGAATTACAACAGCTGCACTTATACTAATTATAATTTACGATTAATCAATATAAAAATATCGCTATTACTACATGCAATGTTACATAAATATATAAAGTACGAGTATATCAAGCAAAAATATTGTATCTAAAAGTTATAATTTTAATTGAATATTGAATGATTAAAATCAGTTAAAAAGTTATTAAAATTAAAATATACATTTGAATTAGAATAATTTTGGTCTTAATTAAACATCTAAAAGAAAATCCTAATTTAATTATTTTATTGTAACAAATTGAAATCTAAAATGTTTGAAATAAATCAAAATTTCATGATTTATTGATAAGTTTGAACATTTACTCTGAACTAAAAATTACAATACTTACGCTAATCAAACGCTCAAGATGAGCTGTATTAATGGTTCTCGATAGTCCATATACCCTTGATTTACGCACATTATCGGATTCAACTAAAATATTAATATGTCAACAAGTTAACAAAGATGTATTAAACTATACGTGGATTCAATTTAAAACCTAAAAATATTCCGTTCTGAATTACCTCATTGTATTCGATAAAGAAAGCTATTATTCTCTAGATCTACCTGGTTAACTGAGCAATTTTATAACGACTGCAAAGTTAATTGTCCAGAAATTTACATTGTCTGGCATGGACACCTGCACCAATATGTCATAGGTCCATTTTAACAATTACCAATTTTAATAATATAATTTTATATTTCATTGATATTAACATTTTAAAGAGAGTTGTAATAATCATTTTAAAGTTTTAATATTTTACATAGCTATAACTCAGTTATGATACCATAATAGATAATATTTTTACCTTTGGGTTTTATGAAAAATAAATTGTCTCTTTTATTATATCTTACAGTATAAGCTGGGTTATACTAAACAAACATGAATATATTTTACATTAGTAAGACGAAGACAACACATACATCTTCTTATGATTTTGTAGTTCAAATATGACAAAATTCAAAAAAATCACAAAAGCTTACAAATTATCTGGTAAATAAATACTTATACAATTTAAATTTTTACACCTAATGCATGATATTATTATTAGGATAAGATTCTCATAAATAGTTCTTACTAAAATTTTAAATTCTAAAAAATATATTACAATTTTTTTGTATATAATAAATATAGACATTCAAAAATAAAATTTAAACAAAATTAGATATTTTAACGAAGAATATTATAGTATATTAATCCAAAAATATATATTATTCATGGAAACTTATTAGGTATACATTTTGTTGATATGCACAAACATATTATATTATCATAATAATGAAATACTAATAATCAGTATTACTATATTATTATATGCGATGTTATACAAATATATAAAATACACAAGTCAAGACTATTGCAGCTAAAAAATTATAATTTGGACATTCAACGATTAGAGTTGAATATTGAAAAATTAAAAAAAAATTATTAAAACTAAAAGATTCATTTAAAATTAGGACAACTTTGATTTTAATAAAACATCTAAAAGAAAATCCCAAATTAATTATTTTATTATAACAGAAATGATTGAAATGTTTGAAATGAATAAAAATCACTTGATTTTATTGACGAGCTTGATAATTTACTCGGAACTAAAAAGTACAATATTACAATGATGACATTACGTTTTTATTATTAGTGAAACTTTGTTGTAATTGACAATAATAAAAGCATAGAAAATTAATGATTTATTAAAATGATTTTCTAGACAATCCATATTATTATTTATTAACGATTAAAAGGTAGTATTTTCAAAGGATTTAACTTCAGAAAAATTCACACTACATTTATACTATACAATAATACAATACATAGACAATTGCACATATTGAACTCTTCTTAAAATCTGACGAATGCCTTTGACGTTTTCGTACAGGAATGATGCTTTCTCTTCCATTCAAAATAAAAAAAACAGATGAACTGCAAGATTATAAACAAAAAAATATTTATTTTCAATTTATAAAACTCAACCTATAAAATTATAAATTTTTTTATTGCATGTTTTTTTAATTCAACTATATGTATATCAAATAATTACTAACTTAACTATGTATCTGAAATGTGTAAGCTATTAAGAAATTTAAATATATTATTGATTTATTTCATAAGAAATATATTTTTAATATACTACATAGACTTCTATGAGTTGACTATATGTATCAATAATATTTTTTAATTCTAAATTCTCAACAAATGATTTTAGTCTTCGATTTTTAGCGGATTAATGAATGTATTAATTTTACAATAATGTGTGTATGTATCTTAGACTCTGAGTAGAATGATAAATGTATTGTTATTCAATATTAATTTTTGTTGTTGTTTGTATAAACGATAAGTAATCGATAAAATGCAACGATCTTCAGCTTTTATTATGGTTTCTGATAGCAAATTGAATCAAGTTTACAGACTTTAAAAAAGGTCAAAATTAAAAATGTCCATTATTTTATACAAAAATCCAGGTTTCAACGACAAAATCGATTTTATTTTTTTTTTTTTGTAATTACTCAAGAATAAAAATCAGTAGATACTACTCGTACATGAAATTTTCAACATAATAAGTTTATATTATGATTAAAATTTAATATAAATAATATAATCATAAAAAATAAATACATATTACAATATTTCGACTTTTTAAACTATTAAAAAATATTCAAATTTTTTTAAAATTATTATAAGTACGAAAATATAATTGTTCCAATAAATAAGTATAATTTATTAAATTGTTTGATAAATTTAGTAAAAATACGTAATGGTAGTAATTTCTTCGTTTATCCAATGATTCAAAATTAAAATACGATAATAAACCATTATACTCGGTAACCCGGTATGCCGTAGAAATCAACTTTGAGTTTAAAAGATGTAAAACAGAGAAAAAAATTTTGAACTGTTTCGATATTTTGAGCTGTAAAAATATTATCTGTACTCTAAAAAAAGGATGCATATTCACAATTATTGTGATCTGACAAATGCAAAATATAAATTTCTTATAACATCGTATTCGTTGAAATTTGTACCTATATGTGTACATAACTAAATTTAGATTTAAAGAGGCATTATTTGTTATTATTTTAATATGACGGTTGAAACATAGTTTAGAGTAAAAAATAATACATATAACTTGATTTTCTAATATTAAATGTTAAAGCTTTACATTTGTAGTACATTGTATAATGTCTTAATTTTACGATCTGAATTCTATTAATTATAAAAATATGTAAGGCAAAATAAAAATGGATCGCATAACTTAAAATTGTACAAAGATAATGGTATAAGATACTAGATATTATCATGTTATTCATTCAATTTGAAAATATTTTTGGTAGTATTGGTGTGGTAATTTGGTATAGAAGAACATAATAATAATAATAAGGTACACAAGATTTTTAGGTATAGCAAAGCAGTTACCTATACTATCCCATATTTTCAATTTGCACAATTAGTAGCAAAACATATTTTAAGTTATAATATTTATTAATTTGTTTTTACACCTGTCGTTGTTTTAATTTTATTTTCCTTACATAAAAACTTGTATAGTTTTATTTTTCATTCTTCTTTTGTATACGTTAGTTGCATGCTGTATTTTTATAACTTATACATACCTAAATCATGAATATGCTTCTTGTTGAATGTAGATTATTTATAACTGTTTTAACATTTTATTATATTTCCAATAGTGTATTTGCAGGATGTTTTAGTAAAGACAATGACATAGATTTACAAACTGATGAAAATTATTATATAAACATTGATAGAAGACTTTTAAGTAATTATTAATTTAATATAATTGAGTATTGTTTATATTACAAAGTTTTTGGTTAATATTAATTTGTTGTTTTATTTTTTAGGACCTGTAGTTGGTAATTAAAATTAGATATTTTAATACTATAAAAAATTATACATTTTTTACATAAATATTTATTTAATTTATAATTTTATTTTCATATCTGAAATAAATTTATTTTTAATTAGCGGTATTTATTAAAGCAAGCTGTAGACTAAAAATAAAATAACCACGATATAATACTCACTACTATGAATAATTGAATATGAATAAATCACTAAAATTGATATACACGAACGATTTATTCTTATTATTATCTAACTTTTTACAATAAAACATCATATTAATATATTTATTATTTAATTATTTAACTACTATTTAACAGATAGATTAACTAATTTAGAATTCAGTGGTTCGTATAATTCACTATGGATATCATTGCTAAAAAAAAATTATACATGATTAATATCTGCCAATGAATAATATTCTATCGAACATTTTTTTAGGTGACGGAGACGATGATTTGAAACGGAAACCCAAAATAATAAAACCGAGTTTGTATAATAAACTACATAAATACAAAAATATACATACATATAAATATGAATTATCGCATAAATATATTATATTAAATAAGGGTTAAATTTAAATATTTTTATTCTATTTGTACTTACAAGTAACTAACTAGAAGGAGATGGCCATCGCAGAAAACGTTTTTTTATGGACAGAAATAGTCTTATTATTTGGCACATCAATATGAGCATTAGAAAGAAAGATTGTTGTAATGATTTTAAAGCTAAATAAGAATCGATGTTATAATAATCATTGCATAAAATGTATAACAGTCAACCTGTGTAATATAAAACCTAAATTACACGGAAACCTGTATTTTATGGAATATGTATTCAGCCAGCAACTCTAATAAATTGTTAAATACAATTATTTCCTGACATAAGAATATAAGATAGCATCTGCTTAACGTGTAATTGGAAACAAAATTTCGTCAAGCATCTGCGTGTCATGGAAATATATATTTTAAAATTACATTAAATGAATATAATTTTCATCAATTCCTGTGTTTATTTTATGTTGTAGTAGTATCGTACTATAGTAATGAGTAAAAATTAAAGCATATTTACGATCTTACAAATATTTAAAAAGTCAAGTGTATAATGTAGATACTTCACCGAAAAAAAATTTAATTAAAGAACCACCATGACTAAATGGTAATCATAACTATTTAAATAAAGTAAAACTTAAAATTCTAGATCCAAAAGACCATAAAAAGGGATCAATTACATTGGGAGAACAATTCAGTAGTATGTAATACAATTTTGAATTAATATAGTATAATAATAATCTTTATTATTAATTTTAATTACTATAAAATGTATAGAGTAAATATGTCATAATAGATAATAATACAAAGTCAATAGATAATACAAATATAAAATAATAAAAATCAATCATATTTTTATTTTATGTCCTGTTATTAATGGAAATATGTTAGAAATGGAAAAAAATAGTTTACTAAAAATTAACTCCCTTAAATAAGTTTAAAAAAATATATTTGAATTGTATTATGTATTATTTTAAATACAATTCTACTTCAGAATACTTCGAATGTGTGAAATTATTTTTTCAATAAAACAATTTATGTAATATAATAGATAACTAATAATCATTTTTTTTATTTATCTAGAACAAACAGAAAGTAATACATATGTTAAAATATTTTATAGTTTTATTAATAGAAACCTTTTAAATGTGGAAAAAATAGATTATCAAAAATGAATTCCCTTATATTGGTTTCAGAAAAATATTCTTAAGTCTTATTAAAATAAGCATTCTGATAATTATATAATAGACGAATTATAATTTATTACAATGACGTTCATTAATCATTAGTTATTGGAAATCATCTACAATTTATAAGCTTCTTTTAGAGCATTTTAAAAAAGTGGACACAATTTCCTTTTTGTTATTATTAATAACTTATATCATTTTTTTTAACAATAATATATAGTGTTTAACACCAATATATAATGTTCAAAAGATACACAAAAATTTTGTATATAACATATTATATAATCATTGATAAATCTAGGTTTTGTAGGTCCCAAATTTTTTCTTATTATTATTTCATTTAATTTTATAAACCCAACATTTAGAATTTGGATTTAGGTCTTACATACAAACATAATATATAATATAACTTTCAACAGGGCTCTGGCTTTTCACCCGCTCACTCCAAAAAATTTAATCCACCAGTACATATTATGATCAACTCTAATGAGAATACTTGTATAATTTTATTATTACTCATATCCTGACATTACCCTTATAACTGTAATCAATTAAAAAATTTTACTGTGTTATCGTCACTTTATTTTCTTAAAGCATACATTACAATCGATACTCCACATCATAAAAAAATTAATAATTCGTAATAATTATGACCGATAAACGAGGAATTATGTATTTTAAATACAATTCTATTTCAGAATACTTTTAATGTGTGGAATAATTTATCTAATAAAATAATTTAATTACAATTTATGTAATATTATAGATAATTAATTATCAATTTTTCTTTATTTAGATGAATCAAATGAAGGTAGTGTATATGTCATAATGACTGAATGTAACAAGAATTTTGTCTTACAATATATACATTATAATTTCTTATTTAATTTTCTTTTTACCACAGTACATATTTTTAAAATAAAATAACCATTAAAAGATTAATTAAAATATCAATGCAAAATAACCAAAAACCATTTTAAATCCATCAAAATTTATGGTTTATACCTCGCATTATACAATAAGATCTTCCTGTGCGGAAATTTCTAAAATAAATGTCTAGAACATATGATATTGTCTAATAGTGGTGACTTCAAAAGCTTTATTTCATATTTAATCATACTATATATTTTTCAGAATTCACAGACAATTACAAGAACTTTATAAAGCAAAGTAAGAATATTATTTAAATTAAGCTGACGTTATATTGGAGGTTCAATTTTTTATCATTTGGTATGTGAGATCTTCGTGTATCCATTTAAATCTCATTTAGTATAACTTCTTCCTTAGAATGAAGTTTTGCCTTTAATATCTAACTGAATTTTCTATTCATCTCATTTGGTTTTCCATAACACTTCATCAACCGTTCCATATTTTAATACAATATTAATTATCTACAATCATTTGTACATCTTTAGTTATTATTAGTTATGTATTAATGACGAAAAAAATAATGTTTTACTATTGGTGTTATTTTCTATATTTCGAAATAGGGTATATACTTTACAGAAAGTGTGAAGCGTGTTTATTTAGGGAATGTGTGTCAAATAAGATGGGTTCGTTTTAATGAAAACGGAAGTTAGTTTTGTTTTTCCATAAAGATATATGTATAAGTACTCTAATATTGAGTTAATTTATTAAAATTATAATTTTAGTTATATTTCCTTTAAGGATCTCATGCTTAATGGGATTACAAACATACAGTTTTTTTAAGGAGTTGGAGATCGAAATTTTAAAAAATGTTCTGATTGATATCAAGTAGATATATTAACAAATTCATATCAGTTATCAAATTTATAATTGTATTACTACGTTCATCTGTAGGTTTGACAAAATATTAGTATATTTTAGTTGAAATAACAGACGTTTGCAATCCCTTTAATGGTTTCTCTAGTTTATAATTTATATTATAGATACATTTGATGTTTTGGCGTTGGTGTTATTTATTACGTTTGGAGCTTTTTGTCAGTCTCCTAAGTCTTAATATTATCTTTTTTTGCGATACATACCATAAATAAAAATTTTATTAATAACAAAAGTTTCCATTGATATTTTTTAAATTTTTATTTTCCCTATGTTAAGTTTTATAAGTATAATTGTTATTACTGTTTTTTATCAGAGAAAAAGGAAAATGTATATTCAAGTAATTATACTTGGGCATATGCATATCATTTATTTATGTAAGTTTTTAATAATTAAAACTTTAAAACTTAGATAATTCATTAATTAATATATAATTTAAGTAATAAAACTAATTCTTAATTTAAATGTTATTTTTAATCTTGCAAAGACGTAGTAGTAGATTGTTTTACACACTACTAATTCAATTGTACTTGGGTGCAATGGAAATTAACTGTTATTTTCAACATACATTTTATTTTGTGTCCAAAACTTAAACTTTTTAAATGTTTAATACAGGCATAAAAATTTCAAACAACTGTGACTTTTTTAGAAGATAAATGACAGTTTTAACTATACTATATTTTTAAATAGATACAACTATTATTATTCGGACCATTTATGACACCTGGCCAATGTTGCGTAATGCTATTTATAGTTAAGAATCACTTCTAAATTCTCTGGAAATACCGGTGTATAATATTTTGGTAATTTCCGAAATATGGGATTTTCTGAAATACTATATAACTGTCAGGTAATGGCGTAATGCTATTTACTGGTATCAACATTTAAAATACCGCTGGCTCTAGTTTAAAAAACAGATTAAAACAAAGTCGAAATTCGATTTGACAATGCGTTATGCCTACTTTAAAATAATTGTAATATTATGATAAATAGAAAGAATCGATGTGCAATAATTCGTCAAGTAATGATGTACTATGATAATAGTGTAGGTACCGCAAAACATTATATTGAGCTTATAAAGTTATAACTCAACTATACACGGAAATACGTCATTCATTGCATCTCATTAGTTTGTTGTTATTTTTTGGTAGGTTTTTTATTAATTAAATTTAGTCAGTATAATTGTATTCAAAAAATCGTATTTAAATCTAAAAAAAAAATGTGCGTGTAACAAGTATGCGCGGATGAAGTGAAACTTCTTTCAGTCATGCAACTGATATTAGGCGTGTATTGGAATAAAAGAAAAATAACACACTACACAATTTTATTTTCAATAGAACTGTATTTTTTTCAATTTTATTATTTATATATTTTATTTATTTACAATATGCAAAAGGACGGTCCGTGACAGCCCGACTGTGACAATCGACCATGATGCCGACGGTCGTCTTTTTTTTTTATCCTCCGTAAAGAAGTTCACTTCAATAATAATTTTACATAAATATTGTAATAATTATTACAAAATTCATTACAAATTATAATAACAAAAGAACTTAATCTAAAATTGTTACCTTAGTAATATTGTTTTTTTGTTTTTTATAACGATCAAGGAATCCATAAGTGAAGGACTATTCATTTGAAAAATTTAGATTTTAGCCTATTTAAAAAAATATTAAAATTAAGAAATTAAATAATCAAATGATCTTAATTTTAGTGTTATTTTTTTTCGTTTTATTTTTCTTTCTATAATCTATATAATTATTCTATTTAAACATACAATGTAATATTTATACTTTTGTCAATATTTTATATTTATGTATATTATTTATTTTACGGGCTGGACCCATTTTTAAATTACATGCATAGTTCGTTAAATATTTACAATAATAATTAGTTATTTATTAATATGGTTACAATTATTATAATATTATGAATAATGTTTAGAACGATATTAACCTTACAAAATAAAAGAAAATATAATAATAAATAGGTAAATAAATAAATAAAACGCTTGATATATAATACAATTAAATTACAATTTTTTTGTTAGTCTTATTATTAGCAAGTATCTTAAGTATTTTAATAACATTTTTGGGTTCTTTCATTCTAGTTCCTTGAATTCATTTCCCGGTAACATAAAATAGCCCTATCCGCCCCTAATTTTGGATGATTTAAATAAAAGAATACATAGTAAAATTGTAAAATGTATTTGTAGTGGCTACAATGTCGTTCCTCATTAAGAAGACGTTAAACCCGCATGTGTTGTCTCTGTCTAACTAATGTAGATCATAGCAAATTTTAGTTCAGCAGAACACATTTTGTGATGTTAGCTTTAATATTAAAGTAAATTTACTTATTATCAAATTTAAATGAAAGAGTATTATCTAGAAAATTTCATATGCATTTATTGATATTATTATTATAAAGTGAATTATAGTAATATAAAATGTTACAACTTTAAAATGATAATATAAATAAAAACATATGACATTTTCTAGATAATACTCTTTCATTTAAATTTGATAATAAGTAAATTTACTTTAATATTAAAGCTAACATCACAAAATGTGTTCTGCTGAACTAAAATTTGCTATGATCTACATTAGTAAGACAGAGACAACACATAGGTAATTAGTGGTGGCATGCGGGACATAAACGGACATAGCCTATTCGGCTCCCGTTTTACAAAAGATTAATTCCCAAATGGCTCCCATGGAAAAAGGTTCTACGAACAGGTAAATTCCTAAACAACTCCGGTTTTTTACAACACAAATTCCTTCCCACTTCATACAGGCTTAGAACTGTCTCAAAAGAGGTGTGGTTAAAAATGCGTTGATGAACAGTAAACACTAAGTAAATTATAAAAAAACATATATTATCGTGTTATTATGAATTAAATTTAAAGGTTAAAAAATATAAAAAATGTAAAACATGTATGTAAATATAAAAATCATAAAAATAAAAAAAATTTAAAATTTAAATTATAAGTAAATTTTTTTATACGAATATTTATATTTTATTTTCATACGAATATTTTCCCGAGTACACAATTACGTATAATATATAATTTCGGTGTAGAAATTATGTTCAATGTTTCGGTATTTTCGATATTATCAATGTATCTTATATTTTCTGTATTCCGTTTTATACATTTTAAATTAAAAAATACGATGTACAGTGCTTGATAGTTATATCTATGTCCTACATATTACAGTCAAAAATAAAAAAATAATAACAATCAACATGCGTAATACTCTATTCAATATACTAAATAGATAACAAAATTAATAATTATTTTTTTTTTTGATATAAAAATCGTAAAAATTGTTTACTTATACTTAAGATATAGAGGAGCTTAAATTTAATTTGTAACTTATTAACTCTTAAACTCTAAAATTCAAACTAACTATAACATGCTTTGTATTTTTAATACAAAAAATAATTTTTAGGGCAATTGACGTATACCTTTTTAAGGTCATCTCCTATTTCGCCGCGGTTCCATTTCACCGAATTTATTTTTCAAATAACTTAAAATAACTTATAGATTACACACAAATTACATACTAATTAATTATTTGTATTTAATATATATTTAAGTACAATTGCATATGCCATTATTAGGTATAAATAAAAAATTGATAGTTTCATGATAAAAAAAATCGGAACGTGTTGCAATACGCGCGTATGAAGTGAAACTTTTTTTTGAGTCATGAAATCAATAAGAGGCACAGTCGTTGGAAGAGGGTATACGGTGTCATGATGGTAACTATAAGACATTTTCATAAAACTATAGGAAGAATAATTTTAAAAAATCTCTACATATGCAAAGTTATAGTAAAAATCAATTTGAATATCGGAAAATCAAACTAGTTAGATTAATTAATCATATAGAATCTTTTCGATACAATATTAGCATTACTCGGTATGCACTACGCGGAAGTCATATATCTAGTTTCCCACACATTCCTAAGAATGCGTGTTAATTTTTCTAATATCTTCTAATATTTTATCTATCATTGAAAGCAATAATACTTATATAAAAATCTGCAATATTTAATAGTGATAGCCGATAGGTGTGGAGTAAATCCTTAAACGTTATTATTTTGTTATTAAAAGATAAAAGAAAAAAAACTACATAAAACGAAACAATAAGCAATCTTATTAATTTTAAATTAATTTTTTTGAATTGTCTAAATATTTTTATTTTATCATACGATTTTCTATTTTTATTTTTTTGCATTTAAGATATATCAAATAATTAAAAATATAAATAGTTTGTATTAATCAGTTGCTTTAATATTAAATTTATGACGAAATAAATGTTTTAATAATAATAGATATTATAGTTAATAAATATATCTAAATAGTAGACAGCATTTTACCAATATTAATATACTAAAGGTAAATTTATTCCATCTTCATAAAACCGCAGTATTTTCTGAAATACTATATATAACTGTCAGATAATGCTATTTACTGGTATCAACATTTAAAATATCGTTGGCTCTAGTTTAAAAAAACCAGATTAAAACAAAATCGAGATTTGATTTAACAGTGCATTATGCATACTTTAAAATAATTGTAATATTATGATAAATAGAAGGAAACGATGTGCAATAATTCGTCAAGTAATAATGTATATAGTGTTGATACCACAAAACATTATATTGAGCTTATAACTCAACTATACACGGAAATGCGTCATCCATTATATCTCATTAACTTACTGTAATTTGTTGGTAAGTTTTTTATTAGTTCAATTTAGTCATTGTAATTGTATTCAAAAAATCATATTTAAATGTAATATAATAAAGGACTATTTATTTCAAAAATGTATATTTAAGCCTATTTTAAAAAAAAATATTAAAATTAAGAAAGTAAATAATCAAATATAGTAAAGAGAGAGCTAAGGTATATTGATATACTTAAATATTAATATATTAATACAGGAATATTATAAGAATTTAATTACATTGAATAGCATTACAATTTAAGAAAACAAATTCTAATAATTTATTATTTATTCTCATTAAGTTAAAATTCATATTCTAAAGTAAAAAATGAAAATGTTTTCTTCATTTCAGTATATTTGTCAGTATATACTTAGTATGTAACTATAATTTAAATCTTTAATAAAAACCTTAGAACCTAGAAAAAAAAAACAAAAAAAAAAATTGATTACAATTGTAATTCACGCGACTACCGACGTCCTATTAAGATATGCGACCTACACAGGGTTAACGGTTCATTTTTCTTTCTATAATCTATCTAGTTATTTTATTTCTAATTTCTAGTTAATTATTTACTATAGATGTCTAAGGCATAATATAAAGTAGCTTAATGTTTAGATATTTACAATAATAGTTAGTTATTTATGAATATGGTTACAATTAGTATAATATTACATAATGTTGATAACCAGACACGAACTCAGGGGAGGTTTTGGGTGTTTAAACCCCTCCGAAATATCAGGAACAAAAAAAATTACCTGATAATGATATTTATGTACATTTTTTCAAAAACACGCCCGAAATTTTTTCCTGCATTCGCACCTGTTGAGAACTATATTAACCTTACAAAATAAAAGAAAAGTTAGAATAACATTTTTAGGCTCTTTCATTCTGGCCCTTGAACTCGATTCCCGGTAACATAAAATAGCCCTATCCAACCCTAATTTTGGCTAATTTAAATAATAAATACATAGTACAATTTTAAAATATTTATGTAGTGGCTACATTGTCGTTCCTCATTAATCTACGTAACGGCTCATTTGCTAGGTAAGTAGCGCGTTGGTCGTCATAACCGCACGCTTACAACTGTTCATAACCGCACATTTTACACCGTTCAATTCTATAAAATAAACAAGGTATGCTGCTCTAATATTTCTTTAGCACAAGCTCTGGTGTTTAGTGACTTGAAATGGATTTCTATCTCACTGATCAATAAATCTATAGTCCAAAAAAAAAAAAACAACATGCAAATACAATAACTTCTGAGCACTATCCTATAAACTTGATATCATTTTCTTATTAGCAAAAAATTGTATAAAAAATCCAATGTATTATACATTATATACATATTAAATATATATATACATATATTATGATACATATGATATGTATGTTTATTTATCATACCTACCTATATAATTCATGAAAAAACAAAAACAACCGTTCAAATCAGGTGGGTAGACAACCGAATAAAACCGAACATTTTATACGAATATGCGATCGAATGGATTTAAAATAGTTTTTCCTGTTAATAACTTCATGTGCAATACACCATTGTGTTTTTCATTTTAGCCAGTAGTATCGTTGATTCGTGCACGTCTGCAACGCAAATTATGTATTCTATGTATATATCATATTATGATATACACGTATATTATGCATTGCAACAACAGTACTCACACAAATTATCATTCACGATTAATCAATATAACCATATCCATATTATTATATGTGATGTTATATAAAATATATTAAGCAAGATTATTGTAGCTAGAAAATTATAATTTGAGTTGAATACTGAAAAATTATAGAAAAATTATTAAAACTAAAAGATACATTTTAAATTAAAAAGAAATTGGTTTTAATCAAACATCTAAAAGAAAACCACAACTTAATAATTTTATTATAAAAAATTGAAATCTAAAATGTTTAGAATAAATAATTCTAAAAATAAAATTTCTATAAAATTCTAATAATAAAATACTTGATTTTATTGACGAGTTTGATAATTTAATTTGAACTAAGAATATTATATTATTGTAGTATACAATGTATATTATACTTCTTAGTACAATACTACAATAATGAAATTATGTTTTTATTATTAGTGAAATTTTGTTGTAATTTAATTATTTGACAATAATAAATGCATAAAAAATTAATGATTCATTAAAATAATTTAAAAGGTATATTTTCAAAGGATTTTAGCTTTCAAAAAATGCACAGTACATTTATATTATCCACAGTACGCATTAAAAAGGAAAAGTTAATATTTTTTAATTGCTTCGACATTTTGAGTTGTAAAAATGTTATCAGAGTATTAAAAAAGGAAAGAATATCCTAATTGTAATCGGACAAATGTAAAATTTCTTAAAGCATTGTCTTTGTTCAAATTCGTATCTAAATATAGACGTAATGTACCCTAAATCGACAAATTATTTAATTGACTCTATAGAAACATATTCAGATTATAATCACAAACAACACTAGATTTTTTTTTATATTGAAATATTGAATGTTAAAACTTTATATTTGTTAATATTAAGACATAACCCATTTAAATTACATCAATATTACTTATTACATTATTTTAAACCTTCATGAAAATCGATACAATCGTGGATTGAATCCATTTTTTTTTTCAAATAATTTGGCATCATCAGTTAACAATAGAATATTACAGTTTTTTATAACCTATTAAATAACGTTAATAAATAAAAAAATGTAGGTGTAAGGTGATCATCATCATCATACGAGACGCCTAAGGTGATGTATTTGAAATGTTCCAAAAAATAATGTTTTAATTTCAAGATCTAAGTTCTATTAATTAAAAATGATGTAATCCAAGTTAATAATTATTCGCAAAATTCAAAATTTATAAAGAAAACTATAAATGATAATAGATTTCGTTTTATTCAATAAATTTCAAAATATTTTTGGTAGTATTGAAATCTTTAAATGGTGTGATATTTAGTTATAATTGTTATAAAAGAACGTAATAATAATGACAAGATACACAAGATTTTCAAGTACAGCAAAACAGATACCTATACGTTACCATATTTTTAGTTTACATAATTAGTCACAATATGTATTTTAAGTTTTAATATTTATTCATTTGTTATTAACATACCGTTGTTTTAATTTTATTTTCCTTACATAAAAAACTTGTACATTTTTATTTTTCGTTATACTTTCATAAGAGTTAGTTGCGTACTGTATTTTTATTGTTTATACATACCTAAATCATGAAAATTCCTCTTGCTAAATGTAGATTATTTATAATTATTTTAACATTTTATTATAATATTTCCAATAGTGTATTCGCAGGAACAACTGATAATATAATGTTTAATAACGTTCCAAGGGCAAAATTAAGTAATTATTAATTTAATAGAATATTATACTAATTTATACTATTTCTGTTTTAGATCCTTTATTTTTTTTCATATATAATAAAGTTTTTAGTTAATATTAATCTGTTTTTTATTATTTAGATCCTATGATTGGTAATTAATATTAGATGTTTTAATAATATAATAAAATAATAATTTTATTTTACATAAGAATTTAACGGATTGAAATCAAAGTGTGTCCTAAGGTTCATATGCTTTATTTTCAAAGAGTATAGGCCTATAAACTACACATATCGACAGTTAAGGGGGAGAAGAATTTTTTAAGGTATACACTGCAATTTTTAGAAATCTTTTTGAACCCGATTAGTTTTTTGATTATCGAATAAAGTGTAAAGCGACAAATTCTAAGATAGAACGTAATAGGTCATTTTAAAGAGCAAGAAGGCTATTTTCTTTGCACAGTTTCTCTGTATGACACCATTTCCACCATACAAAACCAAGAACGCGTAATGATTTAAATAATCTATTTGAAGACAAAAATAGAGGTAAGATACATATAGAAACCCTAGAAATGTTATCTAGTTCATGTAGTCCAGTGATAACTTGTAGAGACTATAGTCGTAAGACAATGCCTTACCAGTCTAAATAAATTACATAATTTTAAATTTACTGATTCTATGCAACAGCTTTAGAACATTTCACCAATTAATCAATTTGATGAAAACTTCTCGTAGTACAAATAAATACTAGAGTTCGAAATGGAAAAAATATTTTCGGGTCTTCGTTAAAAATAAATATATTCATATATGACAGTATAAAATAATAGAATGAACTTTATTCTTAAAAATAATTAAAACTCTATAAGTGAGATTAATACTTTGGGGAGTACTGAAAATAGTATAGCAAAGATCATCAGACGAAGATGACGAAAAATCCCATCAAACTAGTAATATTTGTTTTCCGACAACTAACTAATCTAAATGTTGACCTTAGTTCATTGAATCGAGATCCTATCTAACCTATCGATTTTTTTATTTTAAGTGAAAATAAATATTTTTTTTTCTTCTACTATAGCATTTATGGAAAATTATTTAGCGTAGTGTGGAAAATAAAAATATAAATTGTATAAATATATATTTATAATCACTGCTTTGAATAATTGAATATAAATAAATCACTAATTAATATCATAATATCATAACTTAACTTTTTACAATTAAACATTCATGTGTAGAATTTAATAATTATATTAATATATAATATTTATAATTTAAATATTAAACTAGAAACGTTAACCAATATGGGATTTAATGGTTTGTATACTTCACTATGGAGATTATTACTTTAAAAAAATATAAATGATTAATAACTGCCATCGCATAATATTATATCGAGCATATTTTTAGGTAAAGCAGACCATGATTTGAAATTGGAAGTCACTTTACTGGAACCGGGTCTGTATAATAAACTACATAAGTTTTAAAATACTAAAAAAATACCTACATATAAAAATGAATTATTCCATAAATATGTAATATAAAATAAAAGTTAAATTAAAATTATTTTTATTCTATCTATACTTACATGTTACTAGCTAGAGGGAGATAGCCATCGCAGAAAACGATGATTTATAAACAGAAATATTCTTGTTAATTTGGTACCTCAATAGAATATTAAAGAGGAAAAGTGTTGTAATGGTTTTAAAGCTAAATGAGCATCAACATAAATCAAGTAAATCACATTTTCGTCAGCATAATCGCTTTTACGGGTTTCTGAGTGCGCTGAATTGTCGGTGAAGTAAATATGCTAGCTAAAATTGGGAGTAAATATTCCTCGATATAAGATGGTATTTGCTTAACAATTAATTGGAAACACGAAATTTCTTCATCCATCTGTGTATTATGGAAATATCTATTTTAAAATTATAAACAAACGAATATAATCAACATCAATTCCTATCTAATTGATATTAGTATTATATAGATATTTATATTAATTATACAAATTATTTTGCTGTCATCTGTTTATTTTATCGTTTTATATTGTAGTAGTGTTACACTATACTATAGTAACTATTAAAAATTAAAGCAAATTTAGGATCTTACAAGTGTGTAAAAAGTCAAGTGTTTAATGAAGATATGTACTTAACCAAAAAAATTAAATTAAAGAATCCCCATGAATGAATGGTAAAACTTAAAATTTTTAGATACTAATAATTTGGGATTAAGTACGTTGGAGGAACAACTTATGTATAGTATGTAATACAATTTTTAATTAATATATGATAATAATTTTTATTATTAATTTTAATTACTATAAAATGTAGGTATAATGTGAATATGTAATAATAGTTAAAACAAATATAAAATAATAAAAATCAATCATAGTTTCTTTTTATGTCCTGTTATTAATAAAAACTTGTAAGAAATGTAAAAAACTGTTTAGTAAAAATGAACTCTCTAATATAAGTTTAAAAAAATATATTTAAATTGTATTATGTATTATTTTAAATACAATTCTACTTCAGAATACTTCGAATGTGTTAAATTATTTTTTCAATAAAACAATTTATATAATATAATAGATAACTAATAATCAATTTTTTTATTTATCTAGAAGAAGCAGAAAGTAATTCATATGTTAAAATATTTTATAATTTTATTAATAGAAACCTTTTAAATGTGGAAAAAATAGATTATTAAAAATTAATTCCCTTATATTGCTTTCAGAAAAATATTCTTAAGTCTTATTAAAATAAGCATTCTGATAATTATATAATAGACGAATTATAATTTATTACAATCACGTTCGTTAAACATTAGTTATTGAAAATCATCTACAATTTATAAGCTTCTTTTTGAACATTTTAAATAAGTATCCCCAATTTCCATTGCTATTATTAATAACTTATTTCATTTTTTTAACACTAATGGTTCAAAAAATACACAAAACTTTTGTATATAACATATATGATCATTGGTGAATCTAGGTATAATAGGTCCCAAAATTTTTCTTATCATTATATCATTTCATTTTATAAACATAATATTTAGGATTCGATTTTATATCTTACATACAAACATAATATATTGGTAATATAACTTTCAACAGAGCTCTAGCTTGTCACCCGCTCACTCCAAAAAATTTAATCCACCAGTACATATTATAATCAACTCTAATGAGAATACTTGTATAATTTTATTATTTCCCACATTCTGACATTACCTTATAACTGTAATCAATTAAAAAATTTGACTGTGTTATTGTCACCTTATTTTCTTAAAGCATACATTACACTCGATACTCCACATCATAAAAAAATTAATAATTCGTAATAATTATGACCGATAAACGAGGAATTATGTATTTTAAATACAATTCTATTTCAGAATACTTCAAATGTGTGAAATAATTTATCTAATAAAATAATTTAATCTCAATTTATGTAATTTTATAGATAATTAATTATCAATTTTTTATCCATTATCTAGAAAAAAAGTTTGAAGGTAGTATATAATATAATAATATTTTATAGTTACTGAATTTAACAAGAATCTTGTTTTACAATGTATAAATTATAATTTACAACGGTATGTATTTATAACAATAAAGTCATAATATAATCGTTAATATATTAATGTAAAATAAAGACAAAAACCATTTTAAATCCACCGAAATTATTGATTTATACCTTATATTATAAAGTGTAACCTTCTTTAACCGAAACTTCTAAATATAAATATGTAAAATAAACATAATATCTAAAAAACATATAACCCAACTTTGTAGAATTAACGTCATATTTACTTATGTCATATATTTTCCAGAATTGGTTAATGATTACAGGAGATTCATATCGGCGAGTAAGAATATTATTTAAATTAAGCTGAGGATAATATCGGAGGTTCAATTTTGTGTCATTTGGTAACCATGTGAGATCTTTATGTGGCCATTTAAATCTCATTTAATATAATATCTCCCTTAAAAAGAAGTTTGGCCTTTAATATCCAACTAAATTTTCTATTCATCTCATTTTATTTTCCATAACACTTCACTATTAAAAGTTCCATAATTTTATGAAATATTTGTTTGTATATTATTAGTTATATTTTAATAATATACAGTGTCCCGCGAGGATTTACCCATTGCGATATCTCCTGAAATAATGGAGATATCATAATTCTAGTTTTTTTAAAAGATTCACAGGGACAAGAACTACAAATATTTCATGTTTTAATTTATTTTTATGTTTTGGTAAAAAAGTTAGAAAATATATTTTTTTATTTAATTATTCAAAAAAAAATTGAAGATAGCCATTTTGTAGAGTTTTTTTTTCTGAAAATATTGACGTTTTAACATTCTAATTTCATCAATTTTCTGATTTTTAATATTTTTTGTAGTTTCGAAAGAACTGCAAAATTATTATTATGTTTATATCTTGCCAAAATATGGGATAAGATAATAATATCAAAACATTAAATTAGGTATTGAAATTGTAGACTATGCCATACTAAAATTACCAACAAGCCATAAAATATTAACTATTACGTATTTATTTTTAACACCTTTTTTTTACTAAATTCAAAGTAAACAAAATACATTTGTTTTATCTATTTATTATAATTATTATAATATAAACGTATTTAATACTATGTATAACATAAATGTACATATTGATATTTTGTACAATAGTTATTAACTTTATTTAAAAATTTAACAATGTTGAAGAAATAAAATATGACGTTTATTGCGAGCCACACTGAAACCCGTTCACCAGCTGTACGAGCACGCGAGCCACATGCTTGATAATACCACTATCGCACTATGGCACTATCGTATTAAATAATTCGAAGTTTTTACGAAATTAGAAAAAATATTAAAAATCAGAAAATTGATGAAATTAGAATGTTAAAACGTCAATATTTTCAGAAAAAAAAATTATACAAAATGGCTATTTTCAATTTTTTTTTGAATAATTAAATAAAAAAATACATTTTTACCAAAACATAAAAATAAATTAAAACATGAAATATTTGTAGTTTTTGTGCCTGTGAATCTTATTAAAAAACCAGAATTATGATATCTCCATTATTTCAGTAGATATTGCAATATATATTTTATATCTATTGCTATATATTTAACAAGATATTGGTGTATTTTGGTGCACATAACAAATGTAGTCAATGCCCTTAACGGTTTCTTTAGTTTATAATTTATATTGTAGATACATTTGATATTTTGCTGTTGATATTGTTTATTGCATTTGGATATTTTTTTGTTAGCCTTCTAAATCATAATTACCATTTTTGAGGTACATACCAATAAATCTTCTCCAGCGTCTTGCCACGCATTTATGATACTTGAGCGACGGGCAATGGCTAACTTCAGATTGATAATTATCGCACAAAAATAAAATTAATGTTAGACATGTCTTTCAAGAAATGTATGCTTAATAGTTTTATTTGTTTATCATTAATTATTGCGCATAATTTATTAATAGTTCATCTCTATAACAGAAACTGTATAATTAGCCGGTGTTAATAAAATACTAATTATTTAGTCTAGCGGTAATTGAATTCTATGGTATTTAATGCTGATTCTCCTTAAATGGATAAAAAACTGACTGGAGAATTATTTTTAATGGCCACATTTACACATCTTACTTCTACCTTATAAAGTGTAAACTTTATAAAGTTTTGGTTTATATAATTACAGTTTCCATACCAAATTGAACCATTGTCAAGTCTCGATAACAACGAATTTATTTAATTATTTTAAAATAAATATAATATTATGATGAACAGTAGAACAGATGTAAACAATGTACATAATACATTAAGTATGAAAGTATACAGCATAATATACTGCAATGTATTAAATTTTACTTATACTAGGAGGTACCTTAGTATACTTCACTCGTTATTCTGTAATGCAATATTTAATCTATATTTTAAAATCTAAATAATTTTTGACGTTCATATTGGAATTCATACAAAAACTAATATTGTTATGGGTATTATAAAATTGCTTTTAAATTTAAACTATTTACAAAAGCATCCATCGATTATATTTGCATGTTTATATCAAGTATTATAAGTATAATTGCTTTTTTTTTTTTTTTTTTTGTCAGAGATAGCAAAAAAAGAAAATTCATCTAATTTTATGGTGCCATATGCATATAACAAATTTATGTTTCATCAACACGGGTGAGTTTCAAATCAAAATTTGGAAGCTAAGATCATTAATTATTTTATATTTAAATAAAATAATAAAATATTAAAACTTAGTCTAAGTTTAAATGTTATTTTTTTCTTACAAAAGCGTAAATTGTTTTACACACTACTAAACGAATAGAACTAAACGATATGCAATTCTTCATAATGTATTAATGCTGTGTATTGAATAGGTACTGCAAAATAATGTATTGGACTTTTAACTACACGGAAATACGGCATACATTATATTTCGTTCATTTACTGTAATTTATTGGTAGATTTTATATTTGAATTAAGTCAGTGTAATTGTATTTAAATATTATACAATGATTTTACATCAATATTGTGATGAATATTACATGAATTGCTTACAAATTACAATAACAAAAGGATTCAATGTAAAAAGTATATCTTAATAAAATATTGTTGTATGATTTTTTTTGCAGTTAATCAAAAATCAAGTACCTAATCATAATTGGACGACTATTCATATGAAAAAATTTTATTCAAGCTTATTTTTATAATAAATAATTTATATTAATATTATTTATTGATGGAAAAACATAATTTATGAAACAACCTATGTATAAAAATATATTGTGTTTTACAAAAATTGTACAATAAAAACTATAGTAAAAATAAATTATTCATTAATATAACAGGAAAAATATGATTATTATAAATAAAAAATGCTAAACAAAATTATATAAACATAATTTACAAACAATTTAAAATTTACTTCCTTAATAATTCCTATTATGGTTATCATTCATCAGTATATTAGTAGGTAATTCTTAGAAGTGCTATTCATTAAAAAATAGTCTTGATTTCTTGTAGATTTATGATTTATTCAAAAATGTAATTGTCCCAACAATTAAGTATACTCTATGGAAATGTTTGATGATTTTAGTAAAAATACGTAATGGAGGTAATTTCTTCTTTTATCTAATAATTCAAAATTAAAATACAATAATAAACCATAATATTCAGTAACTCAGTATACTGTGGACATTCAACTTTGAATTTAAAAGATTTAAAACAGAGAAAAAGATTTTGAACTGCTTCATAATAATGATTTTCTTTTATGTATATAGCTTAAAAATGTAATATTAAGTTCTTAAGTAGATCATACTAAAACTAAAAAATAAAATAAAAATATACAAGCATACATTTTTGTTCAGGAAACGATATTTTTAAATGCTATATTCTCGGAAAAAATTAATTCAACCATAATTTTTATTTTTTTACACAATAATATTGATTATAAGTTATAACACACGTTTGTGGCCTGAAATTGTGTGTATTCGACTTTAATTTTGAAAGATATAAAACGGAGAAATAGATTTTTAATTGCTTCGATATTTTGAGTTGTAAAAATGTTATCCGAGCATTAGAAAAGGGAAGCATATTCTAATTATGATCTGATAAATGCAAAATATATAAATTTCTTAAAGTACCGTATTTTGTAAAATTCGTACCTAAATGTACGCGTTTTGCACCAAGAAAAATTAAGAAAATTAATATATTCATGGATTAAATCCATTTTTTAAAATAATTTGGCATCATTAGTTAACGATCTATTATCACAATTTTTTATAATCGATTGAATAAAGTTAATAAAATTTTAATAATAAAAAAAATATTGGTGAAATGTGGTCACACTGAGGGACACCTAAAGTAACATGGATGAATTTCGAAAGATAATGTTTAAATTTAACGATCTGAGTTTTATTAATTAAAAAAAATGTAAGTCAAGATAATAATGGATCGCAAAATTTAGTATGTATAAAGTAAAATATTTATGATATTAGATTTCGTTTTATTCAATAAATTTCAAAATACTTTTGATAGTATTGAAATCTTTTAAATGGTGTGGTAGTTTGTTATAGAATAACGTAACAATTATGACAAGGTACACAAGACTTTTAGGTACAGCAAAACAGATACCTATACTATCCCACATTGTCAATTTACACAATTAGTCGCAATATGTATTTTAAGTTTTAATATTTATTCATTTGTTAATATCCTACCATTGTTTTAATTGTATTTCCCTTACATAAAAAACCTGTACATTTTTATTTTTCATTATACTTTTGTAAGCGTTCGTTGTCTACTGTATGTTTATAGTTTATACACAGCAAAATCATGAAAATGATTCTTGCTAAATGTAGATTATTTATAATTATTTTAACATTCTATTATATTTCCAATAGTGTATTTGCAGTAAAAAACAATAGGGAGATGTATAAAGACATTGCAAGAGAATATTTAAGTAATTATTAATTTAATAAAATTTACTAATATTTATATTTAATAATTTTAAGATCATTTTTTTTTTTTTACTTATATTACAAAGTTTTTAGTTAATATTAACTTGTTGTTTTATTTTTTAGAACCTGTACATGGTAATAATTATTAGATAATTTAATAATATAATAAAATTACATTTTTTTTTTTTAATATAAATATTGAATGACTTTATGAAAGTTTTTTTTACCGTTCATATGCCAATTTTTCAAAGAATATACTCGTATACGTAAAATCTACAAAACATGATCACATTAATAAGTATTAAGTGCTAAAATTAGTGTAAAACAAAAATGAAATTATTTTGTGCATTAATAATGTAACAGAAATAAAATGATGACGATAATAATAATCATCAAATTGTAGTTTAAATTAAACTCATTTCATCATAGTGTTCACTCGGGAATACAATTTTTTACGTTATAATAATTATTATTGCGTTAAATGTAAAACAGTCAACCCGTATAATTTAGAACCTGATTAACATGGAAACCTGTATTTTATGAAAAATCTATTCAGGCTTATGACTCAAATAAATTTCTAACTATAATATTCCCTGTTTTAAGATGGAACCTGCCTAAAGTGAAATTTTAAATAAAATGTTGTTATGCATCTAAATATCGTGGAAATATCTATTTTAAAATTATAAATAATCGAATATAATCTACATCAATTCCTATTTAAATAACTAAATTTATATACCAATTATATAAATTATTTTGTTGTCATCCGTTTATTTTATCATTCAATGTTATAGTGTGTATGCTATAGTAGAACACCAAGTAAAAAGTAAACTAAATTTACGGACGTAAACGTGTCAAAAAAATCAAGTGTATAATGTAGATACTACAATCGAGGACACAAGAAATGAGCGCTGGTCCGGCGTTCATATTCACCATCGTAACAATTTGTTCTCATCAACCAAATAATGAATTTAACCATCGAATTTAATTAACTGCGGACTATTTATTTTATGACTTTGACAACCACTATCAAAAACCGTCATTTGGCGCATGACGGTCAACGCTCATTTTTCGTGTCCCCGACTATAAACCAAAAAAATTAATTAAAGAACAACCGTGAATAAATAGTAATCTTAACTATATTAATTAAGTAGAACTCAAATTTCTAGATACTGGTAATGAGGCATTTAAGAAATTCAGAAATTTGTTTAATGGTATGTAATAAAATTTTGAATTGTGACATTATAATAATTTTTAATAATATTTTAAATTATAATAACATGTAGGTATAATGTAAATTTTTACCTAATAATAGATAAATACAAATATAGTGAAACTTCTATATAACGAAGTCGAATAAATTTCGTAATTTGGAGGAATTCGTTAAATAGAATTACACATTCATTAATAAAGATCATAGTTCTTAAAAATATTTCATTAAACAGAAAATTTCGTAAAATGGAAGTTCGTTATTTGGAAGTTTCACTGTATAAAATAATACTAAACATTAGTTGTTGTAAATTAACAACAATGAATAAGATTTTAATCAAGTAGCCTCAATATCCATTATTATTATTAATATCTTATTACATTTTTTTAACACTTACTGTTCAAAAAATGTATTCAACTTTTGTAAATAACATATGAGAAATGGCAAATCTAAGTTTTTTTTTTTGAACGGGGGTTGCAAAATTGTTCTAATTATTATATTCATATTATATCATTTTATAAACACAATATTTAGGATTTGATTTTACGCCTTACATACATACATAAATAAATAATAGTTATTCACTACACAGCATTGAATAGCGGATTCAAATACTTTCAGAAACATTCAAGGGAGCCCTGGTTTCTCACTCTCCTCATCACACAAAATTTAATGATATATTATAATAATAATATAATTGAATATATGATGATTAATTCTTATGACAACACTTGTATAGTTTTATCAGTACCCATCTCCTTGCATTTTACCTTAACAACTGTAATCAATTAAATATGGAACTGTTTCATCGTTACCTTATTATATATAGCAAACAATATACTCGATACTCTGTATCGTTAGATCTACCCAAGGACAATGGAACAATGGAAGTTATAAGCTTAACTTTGGGGAGGGGTTAAATATTATTTAGAATACTTTTTTTAAGGGGGGCATCTGTCAGATTTTTTTTTTTGAAGTGAGTGGTAAAAATAAAAAGTTTGAGAACTAATGCTCTATATCATAAAAAAAAAATTATTAATTGATATAATTTTAGCACTTACACGAGGAATTATTTCTTTTAAATACATTTCTACTTCAGAATGTTTCGAACGTGTGAAATTATTTATTTTATAAAACAGTTTAATTAAAATTTACGTAATATTTTAGATAAAATTAAATTTGTTTTCCTTTATTTAGAAAAAGATATTGAAGGTAGTATATATATATATTATACAATTTTATAGTTTCTGAATTTAACAAGAATCTTGTCTTATAAATTATAATTTCCTATTTAATTCTGTGTTTACCAAGGTACATATTTTAAACATAATATAATCATTAGTACCTATATTAATGTAAAATATAGATAAAACCATTTTAAATACATCGAAATAATTGATTTATACCTTGCATTATATAGTGAAACCTCCCTTAACAGAATTTTCTAAGCATAAATATTTAAAACAAATATACTATTTACAAATAATGGTGACTTTAAAAGATTTATTTAACTATGCTATTTACTTTCCAGATTTGGCAGATAATTACAAGGAATTCATAAGTCTGTGTAAGAATATTATTTAATTTAAACTGAGGTTATATCGTAGGTTCAATTTTTGTCATTTTGTATCCATGTAAAATCTTCGTTTGGCCATTTGAATCCCATTTAGTATAACTTCTTCTTTAGAAAGATCCTTGGCAAAATCTAAACTGAATGTTCTATTCATCTCATTTGGTTTTCTATAACATATCGTCATTCAATGTTCCATATTTTAATGCAATATATATCTACAACTCTTTGCACATCACTAGTTATTATTAGTTATGTACTAATAATGAAAAAAATAATGTTTTACTATCGGTGTTATTTTCTACGTTTCGATATATCAAATATGGCATAAGTTTTAGAGAAAGTGTGAAACGTGTTTATTTAGGAAATGTGTGCCAAATAAGACGGGTTCACTTTTATGAAAACGGAAGTTAGTTTTGTTTTTCCATAAAGATATATGTATAAGTACTCTCATATTGAGTTAATTTATTAAAATTATAATTTAATTTATATTTCTTTCAAAAATCTCTTGCCTAAAATGATCGCAAAGACAGACTTTAAAAGAGTAAGAGATCGAAATTTTAAAAAGTGGCTTTGTTTATCTCAAGTAGACGTCATATTAACAAACTCAAATCATTTATCAAATTTATAGCCGCATTACTACGCCCATCTGTAGGTTTGACAAAATATTGGTATATTTTAGTTAAAATTACATACGTTTTCAGTCCCTTTAATGGTTGCTCTAGTTTATAATTTATATTGTAGATACAGTTGATTTTTCGCCGTTGGTATTGTTTATTGCGTTTGAAGCTTTTTGACAGACACCTAAGTCAAAATTACCTGTATTTTGCGATATATAACAAGAAATCCTCTCCAACGTCTTGCGGACGTAGCCCTTTCGGCTCCTGTTTTACAAAAAGGTAATTTCCCAAACATATAGGTTAGGTTAGGTTATAACACAAATTCCTTCCCACTTCATACAGACTTAAGAGTTAGGGTTGTTTAAAAAGAGGTTTGGATAAAAATGTGTTGGTGTACACTAAATAAATTATAAAAATTATAAAAAATAATCATATATTTTTACTGTGAATTAATTTTTATTAAAGTTTAGCGTTAAAACACTAGAAAAATGTAAAAAACAAATATTTGTATTAAATTTAAAATTATAAAAAAACAGACGTTAGGTAAATCTTATTCACACAATTTTTTATATAATTCATATTATGTGTTATTTTATTCGACGAAAACTCGTCAATGATGTTTCCAATGAGCTCCTGTTTTTTTCTTAATACATATAATGCATAATTTATTTCGGTATAGAAATTTATGTTCAATGTTTCAGTGTTTTTGGTATTTTACTATTTTCCATATACTATCAATATTTTCGATATTTTTGGTATTCCGTTTTATAAATTTAAAATTTAAAAATACAGTACACCATGGTATATCGACCTCAAATTGGTATACCGGTATTTCCGCAGTTTGGGAGTTCACCTGTTTGTAAAACTTTTTTTGACGATAGCCATTTGGGAATAAGCAAACAATGGACGAAAGCCATTTAGGATCCGCCCAGTCTTGGCACACATTCGTGTTCCTTGTGCGTCGGGCAATGGGTAGATTCAGATTTTTTAAATTTTTAATTATCGTATTCAAAATTAAATCGATCATTTGCATGTTTATATCCTCTATATCAAGTATTGTAAGAATAATTGTTATCATCATTATTTTTCAGCAAAATCAAGAAACATATATTCAAGCAATTATAAATGGTTATACGCATATGAAATGTATAAAATATCAGAGACCTTGAAGGTAGGTTTTTAAAAATCAAAACTTGGAAACTTAGATTGTTTATTAATTAATACTTAAATTAAATAATGCAATATATTAACGTAATCTTAATTTTAATGTTATTTTTTTTTCTTCTTATAAATTAGTAGCAGATTGTTTTACACACTATAAAATAAATCGCATTTATTAGTAATGGCAATTAACTGTTATTTTTAACGTAAATTTAATTTTTGTGCCTAAAATTTGAATTATTATCGTTTAAATGTTTAATGCAGTCACACAACTTACAAATAATTGGGATTTTTAAAAGATACTTGTCTTTTTTTACAGTACTTTATTTAAAATAAATAATATGTTATTAAAACTAATACAACATTTATTTTTCTGATTATTTATACGCCTAACCAATATTGTGCATAATTTTTTATAGTTCATTTGACTTAAACACTAATGTAACCAAACTAGTTATTTTAATTTATTTGTTTTAAAGTAGTTATACTCGTATTATTATTAAAATCCATTTTCAAATAAATTTTTTATAATTCCTATTAATTATCTATAAGTATAGAAGTAAAATGTGGAGTAGCATTCTAGATCTTTCCTGGAATGACAATATAATTCTGTAGTTTTAAGTAGTGGTTCCTTAAAATTAACCAAAGACTTGCGGATTACTTTTTAGGCTCCATTCCACATGCCATTTCTGCTGCATGAACTATTTGTATAATATTATGTAAACGATCGTTGTAGAGTTTATATTAGATATCGCGGTATTCTCAGTATATCTGTAATCACTGTTTTTTTTTGGTATTTTAGAATGCCTATATACCGTGATTCGGTAATTATCGTTGTTAACAAAAGTACAGTAATACATTTATAATTTATATTTATAAATGTTAATATCATTTTTAAAATGGATGTTAAGATTTCCTATATTTAAAACACTTTTAAAATCATCGAAAATATCGGAGTACGATATTTTGGTTATTACCGAAATACGAAATTTTCTGAAATACCGTAATAGGTACTTGTAGATTATAACGTTTATCTGTATGTATCAAAACCTGAAATACCGCTAACTCTAGTTTACATAGCAGATTAAATCAAAGTCGAAATTTGATCTAACAATGGTTCTGCATTATACATACTTTAAAATAATTATACTATTATGATAAATAGAAGGAAACGATGTGCAATAATTCATCAAGTATTAATGTATATAGTGTAGATACCACATAATATTATATAGAGCTTATAACTCAACTAAATACGGAAATATGTTGTCATTTATTAAATCTCTTTAATTTGTTGAAAGATTTTATAATTCGATTAAATCAGTGTAATTGTATTCGCAGAAATATATTTAAATATTAAACAATGATTGTACATAAATATTTTAATGAATATTACATAAATAGCTAACAAATTACCGTTACATAGATATTCAATGTAAATTTGATTTTCTAAATATCTAAATCGTAGGCTACTTGTATAATTAATATAATATATATATTTTATTTTTGCAGTAAATCAAGCAAGAATAAGTGGAGAACTATTCATATGAAAAATTTAGATTTAAGATTATATTGTACATGACATTTTCACCATAAGTTTGTATTAATCATTAAAATATATTATCATAAAATAAATATATATATACTAAAATATTTTGAATCTTTTTATTAAACTATTAATAAACGTATTGAATTTTCGATTTTCTATTTAATTATAATCAATAAAAAAAATTCAGTATGTTAAAAAGAAGTTTGATAATTCAATATAAGATTTACATAAATTTCATAAAAGTACGTAGTGGAGGTAGTTTCTTCTTTTATTTAATAATTTAAAACTAAAATACAATAATAAACTATTATTCTAAGCAACTCAGTATGCCGTGGACGTTTAACTTTGAACTTTGAAGATATATTAGGTTATATTAGATATATTAGATATAAGGTTATATTTATAGCTAAAATGTAATATAAAGTTCTTCATAACTTCGTAAGTAGATTAAACTAAAACCAAAAAATGAAATAAAAATATACTAGCATACATTTTTTATTCAGACAATGATATTTTTAAATGCAATATTTTATTTTTTTTGATAACACATGTTTTGTGGGACTGTAATCGATGTATTTGATTCTTATTTTTGATTTTGTTAGTAAAAATATATTTTTTTTCCATCAGCTGCTTAAACATTAAGCGAATAGTTAAACAACCTTTTACACCAAAAAAAAATGTTGCTGTTAAGAACATTTTATTATTATTATTATTATTATTATTATTATTATTGCTATTTATTTCAAAAAAATTTTAATTTGTAAAATTTATCGGTGGAAAGGTCAATACTAAATGGTCAAATAACCATAATTACAATCAATTAAAAATGTACTTTTTTAGTAATGTCTATGGTCATCAGTTTATAAACAGGTGATAATCATTAATAAACCTAATTAAATTATGATGTACTCAATAATTCAGTATACCGTGTGCGTTCAACTTTGAATTTGGAAGATATAAAACAGAGAAATAGATTTTCAATTACTTCGATATTATGAGTTGTAAAAAGTGTTATCTAAGCATCAGAAAAGGAAAACTTATTCTAATTTTGATCTGATAAATGCAAAATATATAAATTCCTTTAAGTATCGTATTTGTTGAAATTCATACCTAAATGTAGACGTATTGAAACCTAAATTTAAAAAGGGCTCTATTTGTTATTATTTCAATATAACGGCTGAAACATAGTTTAGAGTCTAAACTGATACCTAAATCGACAAATTATTTGACTGAATTTATAGAAACATATTTAAATTATAATCATAAACAACAGTAGATTTTCTAGTATTGAATTTTAAAACTTAACATTTGTTAATGTTAAAACATGATCCATTTAAACTACACCAATTATTACATTTTTTTCAACCTACATGAAAATAAATACAATCATGCATTGAATTTATTTTTTAATTAATAATTTGGCATTATCAGTAAACAACAGAATTTTAGTTTTTTATAACCGATTGAATAATGTTAATAAATAATAAAAAAGAATGTTGGTGAAAGATCACTAGGGAGCCGGTGTTTATGCATTTATTATATTTTTTAATAATATCTAAATTAATTCGAAGTAAGATAGAAATTTGATTCATCACTCAAAGAATTCAAATTTAACAATTTAATTTTGCATATTTTTGCATATTTGATCGATTTTTACTTGTTTGATCATATTTCTATATTCAACATGCATTTAATGCATATTTGAGGTTTTTCGTATTATATTGTTGGATCTATACGACTAATATTAATGGATCAAAATGTCCCGCGGCTATAGGCCTAGGTATATGTAATATTCGCGCCAACCGAGGGAATAGTCGGTTTTCGCTCGTATTAGTCGTATTGGTATTTGGTTTCTAATATGCCCATTCCCCATGTATATTATTTTCAGATTAACAAAAAATTCAACATTCGTTTGCAAAAATATTTTTTAATTTTTAATTTTAATAATAATAAATTTTATTTTATTTTTTAAATTAATAATAATTTATTATTTTTAATTATTAATAAATAAAAATGTTATTGATGCATATTTTTAATAAATGCTAAGCATATTTTTATACTTTATAATACATAATTGCATGCATATTTTTAAATATTTTAAAGCATAAACATCCGCTCCCTAAGTGACCACACTAAGGAACACCTAAAGTTACATGGATGGAGTCCGAAAGATAATGTTTAAATTTCGCGATCTGAGTTCTATTAATTAAAAAATATGTAAGCCAAGATAATAATGAATCAACAAATTCAAAATTTATAAAGTAAACGAACCATATATGATATTAGATTTCGTTTTATTCAATAAATTTCAAAATAATTTTGATAGTATTTAAATCTTTTAAATAGTGTGGTAGTTTGTTATAGAATAACGTAATAATAAATTATGACAAGGTACACAAGACTTTTAGGTACAGCAAAACAGATACCTATACTACATTTTCAATTTACACAATTAGTTGCAATATGTATTTAAAATTTTAATATTTATTCATTTGTTATTAACCTATCGTTATTTTAATTGTATTTCCCTTACATAAAAAACCTGTACATTTTTATTTTTCATTAAACTTTTGTAAGCGTTCGTTGTCTACTGTATTTTTATAATTTATACACACCTAAATCATGAAAATGATTCTTGCTAAATGTAGATTATTTATAACTATTTTAGCATTCTATTATATTTCCAATAGTGTATTTGCAGTAAACAATTATAGGAACATGTATAAAGATGTTGCAAGAGAATATTTAAGTAATTATTAATTTAATACAATTTACTAATATTTATATTTAATAATTTTAAGATCATTTTTTTTCTCATATCACAACATTTTTGGTTAATATTAATTTATTATTTTATTTTTTAGGACCTATGTATGGTAATTACTATTAGATTTTTTAATAATATAATAAAATTATATATTTTTTTTCTACAAAAACATTGAATGGCTTTAAATTAAAGTTTCTACTAAGATTGATATGCCAATTTTTCATGGAGTATAGACGTAATATGTACAAAACATGTTCACAGTAATATTTAGGGAATAATGAATATTTCTTAAGGTATACACTGCAATGCTTATAATTCTATTTTGAACCTGATTAATTTTCTGATCATTTGATGTAGTGTGTATAAGGCGACATATTGTATATGTAACAAGGCGTTGTACAGAGTAGGAGGATATTAGAAGCAGGGTTTTCTTTACACATACACAATTTTTCTGTATGCCACCATATAAAACCAAGAACACGTAATGATTTATTAACTTAAATACTCGATTTGAAGACAGGAGTAAAGGGAACATACATATAGAAATATATAAGATATTTTACCAATTTCACGCGGTCCAGTGATAGTCTATAAAGACTATAATATTCGTAAATATAATTTTACATTTACTTATGCTATGGAACAGCTATCCTAATTAATAAATTTTATTAGAACTTCTCGGAGTATAAATTAATACTCAAGTTTGAAATGGGTAAAATCCTTTTGGGTCTTTTTTAAAAATAAGTATACGGCAGGGTAAAATAATAAAATTAACTATAATCCAAAAAATATTGAAAACTTTATAGGAATGATTAATACTTAATGGAATACTAAAAAAAAAATGTAACAAAGATCAGACAATGAGCTAAAGATCCCAATAAACTAGGAATTTGTTTGCCGATGACTAACTAATCTAAAAGTTGACCTTGATCCATTGATTCAAGTAATTCTAATATATGAATATATCCTATGATATTTTTATTTTGAGTGAAAATAATTTTTTTTTTCTGCTAAAGCGTTTAGGGAAAATTATTTTGCACAGTGTGGAAAATGAAAATATAAATTACCAAATCATGTTTATAATTATGTTTATTCAACTAATTATTCAATTCTTTAATTATTTAAATAACTAGTTCAATTTAGAAAATCTAGCGATTAAAATTTATCTTCATTTTTTTTTTTTTTTTGATAAACATAAATTTAATTCAAAATTTAATTTTTATATCTAGAGTAAAATTATTTTTAGATAGTGTTATTTATTAAAGATAGCTTTAGAATAAAAATATTGATAACCACGAAATAATAGAAATAATACCCACTGCTTTGAATAATTGAATTTAAATAAATCACTAATTGATATATACGAACAAGTTATTATTATTTTTATCACAATTTAACTTTTTACGATTAAACATTCATGGAATTTAATAATTATATTAATATATTTATTTTTTTAATATTCAACTATTATTTACCAGATCTATTAACTGATATTGGATTTACTGGTTTGTATAATTCACCATAAACATTATGGCTCTAAAAAAAAAAAATTATAAATGTTAATAAATGTCATCGTATATTATATTGAGCTTTATTTAGGTAACGGAGACGATGATTTGAAATGGAATACAAAAAACCCGAGTCTGTATAATAAACTATATTATATTATTTAATAAATTATATAAAAGAAGAATTGAGTTTAAATATTGTCATTCTATCTATACTTACAACTAACATTTGCAGCAGAATTCGAAGCTAGGAAAATCGTATCATCGTCGTAAATGACAAGAATAGTGTTTTTGGTTAATAGAATTTCCTAGGTGTAGACGTTTGTAGTGGGCCAACAACTGGTTGCCGAAAACATAGGTCGTGTCAAAATATTACTAAGTGTCGTTTATTGTTTTAATTTAAAATATTTCTAAGTCCAAACAATTAAATTCTGATGTAGACTGACATGAAGGTGCTTGCGCTAACTCTGGTAAATCACGTCTATCGGAGTCCTCTCCTTGGCCCCCTTATATAGTCAGTGTCCTCCGACCTACTACTCATATCTTTTCTGGCCTATTCCTAAGTGCGTAATTTGTTCTCACACTATTACGCATTTCAGGATGCATGTGTGCGATGATAAATTCCAATATGACGTCCGGTGGCGATCTGCCCACGTACAGGAGGTCAACCGCATCACTGAGTCGGTGCTAGGTAAATTGAGTCCGAAATACCGTTTTTGTGGTAAACTAAGTCCCGGATTTGAAAAGGTATAAGGTAAACTAAGTCCCTGGTTATAATAAATTTAGATTCCAAAACAGAACATTTTCTTTCTCACTTTTACATGCTTATTAGTACTATCTGTTATGTTAACACAACTGGCGTGGTTCAAAATGTGCTTTTTTTGGTTTTTAATATCTAATATAATTCACAAGGTTGTACATAAAAATCACAGTTAATTAAATATATAATATACAAATTCAAGTCAATTTTTTTTTTATTTATTACTATTTATTGTTATTATGTACATCGTAAAAATTTATTTAATATGTTCTTAACAAATTCAAATCTTGAAATATTTTTATTTTCATATTTTAACATTTCTTGTCTCAAAAAAAAATTTTTCTATTGTTATTTTTTTCATTTTAATTACCTCTTTACTACGTATTTTTGTATATGTATCTATTTGAATTTAATATTTAAGTAAGCAAATCGATCATCATTAATTGGTGACTAGTCACTATACAGTACTCATTGAATGTAGAACCTTTTTATTTTTAAGTAGGTACATCGTCGTTATTTATAAATTATTCTTTCGAAAAATATTATTACTCGGGACTCAATTTAACTAGCACGTTAAAGTTTTCCGGACTCAATTTACCTAGCCCCAATATCCACCCAATTATTTGGGACTCAGTTGATCACTCCCGACTGAGTCCAAGTTCCCGGAATTCATAATGTGATTAAAAATATGTTTACAATATATAATTGTAGGCCTATGGTTTGGTTAGGTTAATGCACCGCTGGATTTGTTCATCTCCCAGTCCTGAGGGTTAAAGTCAAAAGTTGTTTTATTAATATTGTTTTTAGACCTGACACAATACCGTTTCGGTATGATGGGCGATGGTTACCCTCCTCGCATTAATTGGTAGTATGTTTAAATAAACACGTCATAGTATTCTAATTGGGTGTTATATTATTCTAATATATCGGTGATCGTTATCCTAATGTTTATGCCTATGTCGCAGTATCCTTTATTATAAATTATATTATTGGTATGGGACATCAGAACACTTAGCACGTTGTATATAAAGGCTACAAATCATTTCCATGAGAAACACCAATTTTTATTGGGTGGAAGATGGAGTTACTGTTTTTAATACATTCGGAGAATGGTCTATATTCTATTTTCTAAGAAAGATTTCATGATAAGGTAATAACCAATTGGTAGGAAATTTAATGTTTAAGCTCGAAGAGTAGACTATTGTGATAGTAAAATGAGTTAAAAAATTTAGAATTGAAATTATATATTAGTATTAATTAATATATTATAATGAGTATACCTAAAAAATTTAATTTAAAATTTGAAGCCCACGGTTTTTAAGTAGTCCAATCTGGAGACTGTTTTTGTTTTTTGTATATACAAGTTCCATGCTTTTATATTAGAGTTGATTTTAGAGCTATTAAATACCATGTTATGTTAAGTACCATATTAAGTTTATACTATATAATATACTGTATAGTAATCTTAAATGATTATCAACCGTCACCGTAGTTTGTTCCATAAAAGACGATATAATAATTATAAATTTATAATACTATTAATACTAAACTTCAACTGAAGTCAATTACTGTTGTTTTTGAAATATAAAAATACAATATATTTAAGAAATTTGTATTTATTTTTGTACTTTTATCCCACTATTGAGTTATAAAAGCGCAAACAGTGATCGCAATTAGTAGGTAACCTTTTAGGTGGTTGACCGCAACTAATACGCAATTTTTGATTTTGACCGCAACTAGTAAACACCGATCGTGACACTCGGTCGAACGCTTGAGAGATATCGAGGAAGAACCCCATGGATAGAACTGTTTATTCCCAATAGAGGTTGATATGTGGTCAGTTATTCTGTGTACTTAGTAGACGGTATTATGTTTGGTGCGGAAATCGTATTGCGAGGTTCCCGGGGTTATTCTCGGGGATTATAGTGTAATACGTCTTAATAATAATTTCTATAATAAATTATTATATATATAGGTAATAGACTGATTGGTCGATAAGATGTAATTAATTGCTTGGGTTTGTTTGGTTTGGAAATCATGAAGATAATGGAGTGTTTCCTTATAGAAGGGAAATGAGATAGTCTCAACATGGCATTGAAAATATAGGTTAACTGGAGTATTGATTTTTTTGTAAAATGTTTAACCATTTTTTTGGTGATTAAATCATGACTTGGAGACTTTGTTGGGTGTAACTTGTTAATGTTTGTGGGTATTTAAAATGGAGCGATTGGTTTAGATGATAGCGATGTTAGTATTAGAGCATACAAAAATAAATAAAGTGTAGATTATTTCTAATTTTTTAAACATTTTATTAAATAACCGATAATGTTTTTGCAGGAATAACTAATGGGCTGAAGTATATGGGCATTTCAAGGGAATATTTAAGTAATGATTAATTTAATAGAATTTAATATTATTTATGTTTAATAATTTTAAGGTCCTTTATTTTTTTTATATTATAAAGTTTTTAGTTAATATTAATGAGTTCCTTATTTTTTAGGACCTATGCATGGTAATTACTATCAGATGTTTTAATAATATAAAACAATTATAATTTTATTTTACATAAAATTTAACGGATTGAAATCAAAGTGTCTCCTAAGGTTCATATGCTTTTTTTCAAAGAGTATAGGCCTACAAACTACACATGTCGACAGTAAAGGGGAAGAAGAACTTCTTAAGGTTATACACTGCAATTTTTAGACATTTTTTTGAACCCAAAATTTTCTGATTATTGGGTATAGTGTAAGCCGTAAGGTGACAAATTCTAAGATATAACGTAATTGGTCATTGTAGAGAGCAAGAAAAAAATTTACTTTGCACGGATAGGGAATCCCTGTATGCCACCTTGCCACCATACAAATGATTAAATAATCTATTTGAAGACAGAAGTAGAGGGAAGATACACATAGAAACCCTAGAAATGTTATCTAATGTTGTCCAGTGTTAATCTGTAAAGACTATAAGTCGTAAGACAATGCCTTATCAGTCTAAATAAATGACATAATTTTTAATTTATATAAATTAAATATATTTAATATTTAACTATTATTTACCAGATCTATTAAATGATATTGGATTCACTGGTTTGTATAATTCACTATAAACATAATGGCTAAAAAAAAAAAATTATAAATAATTAATAACTGTCATCACATAATATTATATCGAGCATATATTTTTAGGTAAAGCAGACCATGATGTGGAATTTGAAGTCATTTTACCAGAACCAAGTCTGTATAATAAACTACATAAGCTTTAAATACAAAAATATACTTTTATATAAATATGAATTATTCCATAAATATATCATATAAATTAAGAGTAGAATTATAATTATTTTTATTCTATCTATACTTACAAGTTACTAACTAGAGGGAAATAGCCATCACAGAAAACGATGTTTTCTATGCAGTAATATTTTCGTTAATTTGGCACCTCAATATGATAATAAAAGAAGAAGAATGTTGTAATGATTTTAACCCAAATGAGGACCAACATGACTGGAGTAAATATTTTTCAAAAACAAAACGAAACATTTTCGTCAACGTAATCGCCTTTACGGGTTTCTGGGTGTGTCAAATTGTTGGTGAAGTAAAGATTGAAATACACCCTGGAGAATGTTAGCTAATATTAGGAGTTTATTAAAGGTATTACTTGACCTACATGCTCGTTTTTCGACTTTGGCATAATAATGCATTAATGAATATAGGTGTGAAGTAATAAGTGCCGCGAGAATTAGTAGAAAATAAAAATGAAATTATTTAATGCATAAATAATGTAACAGAAATAAAATGATGACGATAAAAATAGTCATCAAAGTTTAGTTTAAATTAAACTCATTTCATCATAGTGTTCACTCGGGAATACAATTTTTTACGTTATAATAATTATTATTGCGTTAAATGTAAAACAGTCAACCCGTGTAATATAGAACCTGATTAACATGGAAACCTATATTTTATGGAAAATCTATTCAGGCTTATGACTCAAATAAATTTATAATTATAATATTCCCTGTTTTAAGATGGAACCTGCCTAAAGTGAAATTTTAAATAAAATGTTGTTATGCATCTAAATATCGTGGAAATATCTATTTTAAAATTATAAATAATCGAATATAATCTACATCAATTCCTATTTAAATAACTAAATTTATATACCAATTATATAAATTAATTTGTTGTCATCCGTTTATTTTATCATTCAATGTTATAGTGTGTATGCTATAGTAAAACAAAAAATAAAAAGTAAACTAAATTTACGAACGTAAACATGTGAAAAAAATCAAGTATATAATGTAGATAATAGTATCGACTATAGAGTCGGGGACACAAAAAATGAGCGCTGATCTCGCGTTCATATCCACCATAGTAATAATTGGTTCTCATCAACCAAATAATGAATTTAACCATTGAGTTTAATTTGTCGTGTCCCCGACTTTAAACCAAAAAAATAAATTAAAGAACAACCGTGAATAAATATAATCTTAACCATATAAATAAAGTAGAACTCAAATTTTTTTTAGATACTGATAATGCAGAGTTAGATAAATTGAGAGAAACTTATGATGGTATGTAATAACATTTTGAATTGTGATATTTTAATGATTTTAACATTATTTTAAATTATAATAAAATGTAGGTATAATGTAAATATGTACTTAATAATAGATAGATGCAAATATAACATAATATACTAAACATTAGTAAGTTGTTGTAAATTAACTACATTGTATAAAATACTTTTTAAAAATTTTAAACAAATAACCCCAATGTTCATTATAATTATTAATAACTAGTTACATTTTCTTAACACTTACGGTTCAAAAGATACATAGAACATTTGTAAAAAAAACATATAATCAGTGGCGAATATAAAATTTTTGAATGTAGGTCCCAAAATTTTTCTCATTATTATAATATTCATTTTATATATACAATACAATATAATTTGATTTTAGTCCTTATATACTACATATTACATAATATAACTTTCATCCCACATCATTGTATCCGCTACTACATATAATCAATTCTTATAATATAACTTGTATAATTGTATTACTATCCAGCTCCTGACCTTACCTTTATAATTGTAATCGACTAAACAATTTAACTGTGTCATCGTCACATTATTATTTATACCAAACAATAAACTAATCATAAAAATATTAATAATTCATAATAATTATGACAGCTAAACGAGGAATTCTGTATTTTAAATAGAATTTACTTCAGAATACTTCAAATGTGTTAAATTACGTTTTTATTAAACAATCTAATTACAATTTATGTAATATTATAGATAATTAATTATCATATTTTTTTTTACTTTATCTAGAAAAAGATTTTGAAGGTAGTTTATTATTATTTGTATAATAAATATAATAATATTTTATAGTCTTAAAACTTATAAATTATTATTTCCTATTTAATTCTGTGTTTACCAAGGTACATATTTTAATCATTAGCATATAAATGTGAATTAAGTCACATTAAATCAAAAACGATTTTAAATCCACCGAAATTATTGATTTTTTATCTTATGTTACACAGTGACTCCCCAAACAGACATTTCTAAATATAAATGTCTAAAATATTATATTCGCAAATAATGGTGACTTCAAAGAATTTTATCATATTTAACTATGACATATAAATAAATAAATATATTTTCCAGACTTGGCAAACGAATACAAGCAATTTATAATCGATGGTAAGAATATTATTTGCAACCCCCTTAATGGTTTCTTTAGTTTATAATTTATATTGTAGATACAGTTGACTTTTCATTTTTAGTGTTTATTGCGTTTGGAGCTTTTTTATCAGTCTTCTAAGTCATGATTAGTAATTACCTTTCTTTTGCGATACATAACAAAAAATCCTATCAACGTCTTGCCACACATTCGTCGTCCTTGTGCGTCGGGTAACGACTATAGCTTTCTAACTGCTTATAAAATACTACCTAACCATTTAGTTGAGCAATAATTGAATTCTATGGTATTTAGTGGTAGTTATCTCTAAATGAATAAAAAAAAACTAACTAAATGATTATTTTTAATGGCTCCATTTGTACATCTTACTTATATTTTATAAACTGTGTCTAAATTTTGTAAACATTTAGTTTATATAACAGTTTCCATTACAAATTAAACCATTGTCAAATCTCGATACAACAATGGATTTATTTAATTATTTTAAAATCAATATAATATTATGAATTATAATGAACAGATGTAAACAATGTACATAATATATCAAGCATGAAAGTATACAGTATAATAATATACTGCAATGTATTAAATTTTACCTATACTAGATACTTACTTCACTCGTTATTCTGTAATACAACATTTTATCTACATTTTATAATTCAAATTATTTTTTTCATTTAAATGGAACTTCATGCAACATAATTAATACTTTAAAGAGTACTATAAATTGCTTTCAAATTTAAAAGAATTAAAAAAGTATCCAACGATAAATTACACATTTATAATCTCTATATCAAATATTGTATGTATAATTGTTATTATTTTTTTTTTTTTGTCAGCGATAACAAAAAATGAATATTCAAGTAATTTTAGATGGTTATATGCATATGAAGTATATAATATGTCGGTGCCATTGGAGGTAGGTTTTTAAAAATCAAAACTTGGAAACTTAGATAATTAATTAATTAATACTTAAATTAAATAATACAATATAATAACGTAATCTTAATTTTAATGTTATTTTATTTTTTCTTATAAATGAGTAGTAGTAGACTGTTTTACACACTTAAATAATTCGCTTTTGTGAGCAATGGCAATTAACTGTTATTTTCAACATATATTTAATTTTTGTATCTTAAATTTGAATTCATTAATGTTTAATAATGTTTTTTTTTTGCAGTAATTAAAAAATCAAGCAATTATGAGTGGAAGACTATTCTTATTAAAAATTTATATTTAGGTCTATTTTTGTAATAAAAAATTAAAATTAGTAAATTTGAACGATTGTTAGGCACCTAATTAATATTTAAAGTAAATAATTAAAAGTATAAACTTAATCTTGATTTTAATGTCGTTTTATTGTTTCTTTTTTTCTTTCTATAATAGTATAATCACTATAATCTAACTATCTAATATATTCTATTTAAATATAATAAAATTCAATTCTTATACATTTTTCAATGTTTTATATTCATATAAACTTATTGAAAATTGCCACCTCTAATTCAGCTAGCGATCATATTTGGTTATTTGGTACAGCAGAGCGTGATTTTCAGACGTCCAGTTAACGTCGTTTAAAGGTTTTCTGTGTTGTGATATCATCGTATTATTATAAATTATAGTTCATAGTTTTATACTTTATATTAAATTTATATTATTTCATATACTATGCCTAATACATCCTGACGGACCAATAAAAGACAGATTCAATGACAAAACATTCATGTATTCTTATACACGATAAATAATTGTACATGCTATTATTGTATGACATTATTTTGAGTTTATTATTACAGTAATACAGTACGATTATTTACTTAAATAATTCTTCAGTGCTTATAATTATTTTAAGTTAGATTTATATCTATATAAGTACACAAACACATACACACACACACACATATATAGGGTTCTGAATTTAAAATATTTAAATTGGAATATTTCAAAGCTGATAATTTCACTCTTCTTGAAAAATCTTAATGAAATATTGAAAACGTAATCTTTTATAAACGTGTTCGGTTATAGATAATTAGAAATAATATATAGATTACACAAAAAAATAATGATAAATATTGATAGCAAATACTTTATCAATAAATTATCAACCATAATTTACGAATTACTATAACATATTAATAGTTTAAACTTTAAATTAAGTTTGTTAACTGTATAACTGCTTAAAATATGGTATATTCCCAAATTTATATTAATTGTATTATATAATCAGTTATCAACTAGGGCTCGGAACTGAATGCTATAAAAAAGTATTTAATAAGCATGTACTTATGCAATTATGCACTTTAAAAAGTACAATATATATATACACACACAACGTTTTTATTTGAACAAATATTTTATTAAACTATATATAATATAGTAAAAATCAAAACAATAATTATTAATTATTTTAATAACATTTTTATATTTTTTTGAAATATTATATTTTATACGATGAAAATTGTATTCTAAAAAAAAAAATAATAAGGTTCATAAAAATCCAAGGCCCCCTAATAACGGAGGCCATTAAGCAGTTGCCTATCCTACCTAATTTTAAATATGGACTTGTATCATTGATAGTACTTACCTAATTAAAAACAAAAATAAACAAATTATACACAAAATGTAAAAGTATACAAAATTTAGATTCCAGTTGACCAAGTTATTTAAAATACAATATTGACTGTGTTTAAATATTTAGAAGGTTGTGAATATCTAAATATAACATTTCCAATCTAAAAATATCCGCAAAAATAAATATATTTTTCTAAAATATTATATAATATTAACATTTATTGATTTATTTATATGAAAAATAAAATATATTTAAACGATTCTAATTTAATATCTAAAATGTTATATAATATAATTATACATAGGTATACGCATATATATCATACAGAGTATGTTATTTGATTACATACCCTTATTTTCAGATTCAGAAGGTCAGAATAATTTTATAGATACCTATTATTAAATTTTGTATATCAAAAACTTACATAATATGTTCGGGTGTCATTTTAAAATTATTGTATTCAAATGATATCAGAAATTCAGAACATGTATAATCAGTGCTACATAAAACATAAACCATCAAAATCAATATATTCTCCGTTAAAGGAATAAAAAATGTTTGGGTTTCTATTCCTTTAACTTTCTGATTTTGTCGAAATCGAAAAAACAACTTTATAATTTTATTTTTAAAATTACCTGGTATCTACTGAGAAATTTTGGATTTTGACTCTTTCAAGTTTGCTAAGAGAAACCACCCTATATAGCAATATTGGAATCGGACATTAGTCATTATAGTCATTACAAAATTTGAATGTGAATTATAAATTTTATTTTATTTCTTGATTATTCTAATTAAGACAAACAGCCAATCACTGATGTATTTCAATAAATAAATAGTTTTTTTGTAATTATATTTTTGTTTTTATCTTATAAAAATTTAAATGCATATTTTGGTAAATAAAATGCATATTTTACAATTTTTTATTGCATACAAATCCTAGCCCTGGTCATTACATTTAAGATTTTATATTTTTGTTGGACCCTGAGTGCGGACTGCAAAAGAGTTGGGAGCAATCGTTCCCAATAATTAGCAATTGCAAATATTAATTAACATAAATATGGCAATAACCTAACTAATAGTATTTCCTGCTTTTAAAAATTGCGCGATATAATTGTATAACTTTTATCATCAATAATATATTTATTATCAATAAAAATTATATAATTAATTAATTGAATATGTAGTTAATATGGTAATTTTGGCTCATTCAGTTGGTGCTACTGTGAAATTACTTTACCGAATAATCATTTTATATTCTTATCATTTTTCGGACAAATGCTTATCACTAAGTCCGTGGTCTCAATAGACCTTATATTAATAGACGGTACATGGTAGTAAAAGGTCTAAATAGGTAAATAGTATAAGGTCTATGGTGGTCCCATCCCATAGAGATAACACGTAAACATTATCAGATTGTTATATATTGTGGCATATCCTAACGTGTATCGAGTATTGTATTCGACATTCGTGTATGGATTTCATTTGTGGCGTTGCGAGCGTTTAATATTTTTTTTTTCGCTTAATAAATACTGAATAATAATTAACTCCACTCTCTGAATATAGAATGCTAACATATGTTCAAAATGCTCACGATAAAAAACGCGATCGATTTAGAGTTGTGCGCCGACAAACCGTTCATTAATCTTTTAGTTGTTATGCCGTAGTGACGAAAATGATTTTAATACGAAAAGCGGTCTTTATTGTAAACACTTTTTTGTTGTGCGTTTTGTCAATTTTCAACATTTATTGTAAGCTCCTGATCATCTAGTCATTTAAATAATATTAATATCAATAGTAACAATAGTATAATGGTATAATAATGATATCTATATGTTTTTATACCTTTTTTCCAGTCACAAATGGAGACATGACTATTGTCGATGTCAAAGAATTTGAATATGGAGGTGACATATTTTTTGAGATTACACATCCACCAGAACTACAGTACACATATCGAATAAGACCAGCCAAAAGTTTTGGCATCCCTTTTGTAAATAATTACTTATTATTATTAACTAAAATTAGTGTAATAAGATAATATGGAATTTTTTGTTTGTTAAGGACAAAGAAAAGTTTCCAGCTAAAAAAACAAAATTGGTACTTGTCGACCCTCAACATGGATGTGAAATGCCTAAAAATGCAAAGCAACTTCAAGGAAATGTTGCATTTGTGAAAAGAGGGTAATTTTATCTATTTTATTGTAGAGTAATGATACTGAATGAAAGATTTTAAAAAAATTGTATAAACAGTGTTTGTAGCTTCTTAAAGAAAACTGTGATATCAGAATTATCTGGAGCAAAAGCTATTGTTATCACAGACAACAACATTTACGATGATACAGCTTATATACACATGATTGATGACGAAAGTGATATGTCTGCCAATATTCCAGCTGGTTTTCTTGTTGGAAAGTCTGGGTAAGTTGTTTCTTTAAAAAAATTTAAAAAATATACCTATAATTTACATTTTAAACTGAATTATTATTGCAATTTGTTGAAGTATTTATATAAAATTATAATAATATTCATTAATTACACTGTTTTCTAGGCATTTAATACACACCAAAATGTCAGAACTCATGATGACCGAACTGCCTATCGTGTTTCCATTAAACATGACCTATGTACCATTACATGAAATCAAGCAACCACCATGGATAACAATTTGAATCTTATAAATTCAATTCAAATATAGACTGAAAATCCCTCCATGTTATTATATAATAATAATGTTTAATTAACTGAACAGAAATGTCATGTGTTAAAAATATTATTGCAGAAAACTGTAGACCTAATTTTTAAATAGTTTTAACCATCATTAACTATAAGTATGATTTTTATATAGATGTATAACATTATAAGGTTATTTTATTACAGGGTAATATTAAACAGGGAGTTGTTTACAACATAAATATGTAATTTTTAAATATTTTATTTGAGTGAACCATTCATTTTTTGTATTTAATATTTATTTGTACATTTGAGTCAATGATAGTTAATCAGGTGGTCAACAAAAATTTTATCAATGATAATAAATTATGTTAACAATGTTATGATAAATAAATATAAATAATATACCACATCATAAAATTAATAACTAGAATTAAATATTAAATAGTGTGTTTCAATAAATATATTACATTATTATATACTTATTTTAAAATTTTAATCGCAGTAAATAATAACACACAATTATCTACCCTGGTTTTAATTCGTTTTATCGACCAATGGGCAACTAAGGATAGAAATTAATTTTTTAAATGTATGCAACAAACATTAATTTTTTTATACAATTGTTATGTTACAATATTTCTTAAGAAATGAGCGAAATGGCTGGTGGACTCTGACCAATCATAAATTCTATTTGTATCGCGCAACTAGCCTACTTTTTGGAACAATGAGTTTAAGCATTTTCAAATACTTGTGTCATTATTCAATTATTATTATGTTATTTCAATAGCAACTAAAAATTACGTTTTATTTTAAAACATATGTGAAGGACGTATTGTTGACATGTTTCTGGATGCGTTAAATATTATTGTTGACCGGAATGTTCCTCTTTCAGGAACTTCTAGTTTCCCAACCGACCAGAATTGCAATTTTGCCGATCCAAATATTAAATAAAAAAACATTATGAAGGTAAAGAAGGATACAATTATCCATAAAACAGTGTTCCATTCTTCCTTGGTGTTCTGTAAAATATAAAAGTACCTAGTTAGATAATATTATACTAGACCTAGAATAATAATACCAGTACTACAATGAATTATCTAATTGTTCACCCATTATCAAGTTTACAATAAAAGTATTTAATATTTTAATATACATCATACTATTACTACCATGTACATAAATTATTTTATATTTATAAAATTGATTCTGATAATAATATATACCTGTCCTATATAGTATATATATATAAAAATAATATATAATGATATAATACAAACTATATGAAGTATCAAACTGTAGCTATAACTCAAAACATTAAAATTTTAGGTTACACCAAGAGTGCGATATAACAAATTACTCATTATTTCAAAAACTATTAATATTTTAAAAGATATTTATGTTTTTATCTTTATATTTTAAGTTTTTTACTTTCTTAAAGAACAATATGCATTTTTAATTTCATATGAAGCAGAATATTTTCGGATTATTTCTATACATACAAATCAAAAATCTGATGAGTAGCTTTTAACTATAAGTTTTAAAAATTTAGATTAATGGAGTGATACGGGGATATACTACAGAATGTTGGTCAATTACTCCGCTTACCTAAACTTAAAATATAATTAACCATATAAAATACAAAACATTGAAATGTCATTAAATATGTTCTTATCATCTGAAAAGTTGTCATTTTTTACTTTGCCTTCTCATAAAAACCGTCCATATATATATATATATATATATATGAGTTGGGCATAAATTGAATACAATTTTATTTAGATGATTATTTAAATAATATTTTATTCGAATAATTCAAAAACTATATTATTTGACTAATTTTCAAAAATATTGGAATAATTTTTAGTAATTTTATCTTGGTTAACATATTAATGTTGGTACTTTGGTAATTAAAACATTTAGGTACGTATTAAAAACAATAATTAGCATTGTATTTTAAGTTCACGATTGTAAATCTTCTTTTATTTAAAATGAATAGAAAAATATTATAAATGAAATAAGTATAGAATCATTTAAAAAAAAAAATAAAGAATTCTAATATATTTGTATTTTGTATTAGAATTATGTTTGAAAATTATTTAAACACATTTTTATTCGAATTATAAAAAAATCGTTCGAATAATATTGTTTTCGAATTTTTCAAATTATTCTAAATAATATTGTACCCAACTCTGATATATATATATAACCTAACCTTGGGATCTACGTCCGATTATGTAATACATTTTAACTCATAGGTGATTTTTATTGGCTCATTAAATACCTACCAACTAATCAGTGATAATAACGACTAATCTATCGAATTAAACATCCGGATCATCAAGGCAGAAAGGACATCTTTTTCGTTAACCAAGTTCCTCAAATCCAAATTGTTTTCTAAAAGCACTAAAGTACATCTCTACACGGGGATAATTAGACCAACCTAGGCCCTAAATTTCAAATACCTAAAAGCGGTAGTTGAGTGGAAACCCATAAGGAAGAGACCAAGTGGACAGCCAAAAAAGGAATGAATATTTAGAAGAAAACTGGACTTAGAGAAATTATTAAGGATACCAAATTAGGAGGAAAAATTAAAAATCTTGAAGAGTAGAAGGAGCCAAAGGAGATATCAGTGGCGGCAAAACATCTTGAAGAGTTGTAATGCCAAAGAGAAAAAGATAAATAAATTAGCAATTAAAAGAAAAACACTGCTTTTTACGTGTTTTTGAAATTCCATAATAATTTTTAAATAAAAACATGCATACAACGACATAAGATACCTATACCGGCTATACCCTGTATACGTATATATTACCTATTATGATTCAATATTATTTTATTGGCGAATAGCGATCCAGTGACCAGACTTTAATCGCAACAGCCAACAATATAATATAATAAAAAGTATTTGCTTTCTAACTTGTTTAATAATGATGCTGTTGATGTAAGTTGATGGACAGGCAGTTACGAATGCGATAAACGTTGACACACCAGACAGCAAACCTGCATAATTTGGAGCTAAATCTAGGAGTGTCGGAAAGAAACCTCCGCTGTAAGCAAAATCGCCTAAAGCCAAATTTATTGATATTGCGGCAACGACATGCCATTTGGTGACGTGTTCTTCAAAAATTATGCTCAATAGTGATGTAATAACCATTAAACACCCTGTAATTGATTGAATAATACAAAATAATATAAATATAATATAATTGTACAATATTAAATTATAATTTACATAATTTATTACAATATTGTGTACCTATCCACTATAGATAAAATATACCTATCTAAATTGATCGCAACCATTTATATGTTTTCTACTTAAATACTTACAAAATAAATAAATGTATACAAATAATAAATATACCTATTATCTTATAGGTACCAATTGTACCAATTATCAATCATCCAATAAAAATTCTAAACAATTTTTCCAATTTTATAAATTTGAACTCTTAAAAGATTTTAAAATTGTGAATAATATTAAGAATTCAAAATGCCCGTGTTCCAATGCTCCGTATGACATCAAACTCAGCAAATAAATTTAAAAAGTGATTTTCAAATAATCTTTACGATAAATTCAAATCTGTTTTTAACGCATGTACGTGAATGTGCTGGAAAGCGTCTTTATTTATTTTACACTATAGTGAACAGTTACACACACTAATAATTAACATAACAAAATAGATAAATATCACATATGATGTTCATCTCTATTCTTTTACATACTTAACTTATGTAAAAATGCTCTGCTTCCTATTATAAAAAGCAAAAAACTAAGACATAGGAAAAATGAAGAAATTCAAGAAATATTTAAACAGGGTGTGTGTATCAAAAAAACTGCAATTTTAGCATTACACTGATTTATTGTATCATGAACACTAATAAAAAATTAACTAAACAATTCAGTTCATAATATTATTCTTATCAATGGATTGATCACTTCAATAATAATAATACTACGAAGGTGCTAAGGAAATTGCAAATTTCACTGAACACGTTGGGTAGTATCGACTAACGAATTGCTTTTGAAACATTTTAAATATTAAAAAATTTAATGTTATATCATAAGCGGACATCGGGAAGGACTTATGAGGACTTAGCGGCTAATCCCCTCTGAGTATTTCAATAGACCCCTCCCCTTCCCTAAAAAAAAAATCGAAAGTAATATATTATATTTGTTTATAGAAAGGGAGATCACTTTACATATTATAGCCCCCCTAAAAATTCAACCAAATGTCTACTTATGGTTGTATGTTATTACCGGCGCTTGGCCGCTTGGGGGAAGTAAAGCTAGGCATTTTTCCAATGCCTCGAGTCTTTAATTACACCTATAACCTATAGGTTATAGGTGACTATATGGTTATTGGTTAAATAAGTTTTACCTAGGGGTTCGTAAAAGGCCTTGTTTAAGCTGAACACTCGAAAGATTAGTAATATTACTAGAACTTGAGTAAAACTATAAACATATATAACATATAATAATATAATAAAATCTAATACAAAACGACATAAGGATGGATCAACAAGTTAGGCTAGATAGAAGACTTTGGACACATGAATAAAATGTATGTACTTAACTAATATTTAAAGCAAATTTAAATAAACCAGTAATATTGTTTAGAAATTTCAAGTAGATACGTTACCAAAACAGCAGTATAGTTTGCGGCACACGGTATTAGACAGTCCAGAATAGTTTCTAACTATTGGATATGTTGTAGCGTTAAAATTTCGCGATAAAAACATCAAGATAAATGGTATACAATACAAATATCCACTCTGAAAATTAAAATTAGACCAACTTTAGAATGAAAATTAGAATTCCACCAGTTGTATAATAGGTACTATTAATACTACAGTTTACTTCGTTGGTTTGGATATTCAACATGGTTTGCATAAACATCGGCATGTTATTCATCATGGTGAAAATGTTCCACAAAAATGCCGAGTAACACGCCATATATGCGATAAACGGCAATGATGTGAATATGGACAACCACGGTATTACTAGCGGCTAAAATGCAGCGGTCACGAGTTGAAAATAGCATTTACAAAATATTACAACAGTTAGAAGGAGATAATCACCCTCATTTAATTAGGCAATCTTAAAGAAAATTAAATATAAAATAACATTTTTCAAATACACGCGTCACGCACACAGTATACCTACCTACAACCTACAAGTTACAAATTAGTAGTTACAACCATTGATTATAAATACTAAATACTATAGAACTAATATTTACAATAAATGCTACAACCAGCACTCAATGCTCCGATAGCGAGAAGTACAGAATTTAGTGGAAAAGAGCAGATTCATCTATTATCGTTTTGTTTTGCCTAAAATGGCCAGAATCCTCGACAATTTATTATTACTGAAACGATTGAATGCGCTGTGTCCTATATAAAGTAACAAAAATATTATTTTTTTTTTTTTGATTTGGCTAAATTTTTGTAGGTATGTTGCAAAAGTAAGAATTTACTACATTTTTATCATATTTATAGTATTAAGGTATGCTATCATGTTATCATATTATTATGGATTGTTGTGTTTTATTTTACTTGGGATCCCTTTTTAAATCATTTATAAATATAGTAATAATATGAAATATAGTTACCTCTTCGGATATACCGACGTTTTGTAATAGATATTCATATTCTTCTGGAGATATTTTTGGGTGATTGTCGGGTACGTCGTACAAATATAGGTGCCAATATAATATAAACAAAATAGATATGGTCGCTGAAATTAATCGCAATTGTATACAATATAAATAACAGACCTGAGACATAATATGAATGATTGTTAGGCAATGTATTATTTATATAGGTAATTTCATCAACATTTTACTTCAAATGCTTATAAAAAAAATGATGATTATGTATTTTTAATTTTTTTACATATAAATCTTTAAAAACAATTTATGTGGAATTTTGTAATAAGTTTTCATGCTTTTTGACAGAGCAAAAATATGTTATCGACATTCATAGAAATAAAACTAAAAAAAACTGGAAATGTCTATAAGCAACTCATAAGGAGTCGAAATATTTTGAGAATTATATAATGTATACATATGGTGAAAATTTCAAGTATCAACTATCTACTTATCGAGTACACATACAGATAGGTAGTGCAAGAAAAAACACACATCATTGTAAATTATAGGACGTCAATTTTTAACAATTTTCGACGATTAGAACCCGATTTACTATATATTATACTGTAACTAATAAAAAGTAGATACAATAGCTACTTATTAGATATAGTAATATGGAAAACAAAAAGCATGATAGGTTGTAACGGATGCAATATCCAAGGTCTAACTACAACCATTTATCTTTATAAATTGATCGATATTCGATACTCTAATAACTTTAATTATTATAGCCTACAGGTAAATCAAACTGTAAGTAAATGCCAAAAAAGGATCTGAGTAATTAATTTAGTTTCAAGAAACTAAATATCACACACTCCTGAAAATTGAATCATAATGATATTGGCATACTGCATATTTGCATGCAATTTGGCCTCTGGTCACCATTTCCCCATCAGCCATCTGTATACATAGATACACACTGGTTAGACCCGCCTCGGTGACGGATATACATTTACCTGGTACGTAAAAGATTAGTGACCATCCACCAAATCCATAAATATTAGAACTGCACAATGCACCACTCATCGGATAAATTATAATAGTCCCGAACGAGTAACCGCTGAAGCCGAAACTGAGCAGAGTTGATGCTTCGTCGTCGGACATCCAGGCGCTGAACAACTGGAAAAACGGACCAGCCATCAACCCCTATAAAATCGTGTCGTATATAATAAACTAAATAATATTATTATATATTTATATTATAATTATACACAACTTTTGTATGCGGAATGAACGTGCTAAGTTAACATACACTATTATTTTATATTTTAACATATACCTACCAAGTAGGAGATATTTTGTAACCGAGGCTGTAGCCAGAAAAAAATTTGGGGGAGGGGGAGGGGATTAGAGAATAAATATGTTATATTATACAAGTTTTAAATGTAATAGGCATTTAAACCTATTCAATCTTATTTCAAGAAAATATATATATATATGTATTAGGTACTTGTAGTATTAGTTATATTTTTAATTAATCAATTATTTATAAAATTTTCTAGTGCAGCGTAATGCGTTATTATCCCAACGCTTTTAAGTTTTAATAATACCAACTATTATTATACAAACTTATGTGGTAGTAATAGTAATATATTTATGTATACGTATTATTATGCAGGCACCTACTATCTGTATATTATTATATTTATAATATATTATATGCATATGCCTAAGTCAATTTTGTTATTGCACTGAATAAACGATATTTTATTTTATTTTTATTTATTATATTTTGTACATTTATTTTATTAAATAGATATTATAAAAAGTGTATGCATTATTTAGATTTATAATTTCTACTCGTACTGGACAATTCGAATAACAATTTAATTTTAAAAATTAATATTTAATAGTATTTGTATGGACATATCACCATATATGTATATCTTTACTATATAGGTTATATTTCTGTACTTAGTACGTTATGTTTATTGTTATATATATAGGTAATTACTATTTATATTGTGCGACGGATTTTTTTTAAGTTCCTCTGTTTAATTTAAGGTACCTGAAATATGGATATATATCTACCTTGAATAGATCCTTACAATATGTTTACGAATTAGTCGAAAAGTATCTATTCACAATGCATTGTGTAGCTTGTCTGTAAAATACTTAAATACCCGTCAACATCATATAAAAGATAAAAAGATGGAGATAGACACAATAGAGTACTGTATAGACACTATAGAGCTTATAAAATACATTATTAATTACTTAAATATTACTATTATTACAGGTACCTATCTACCTATATAATAATTAATTAGTAAAACGGATTAATATTTGCTCTAAGATTGTCAAATGCTTTATTTTTATTGAAATAAAAAAAATAAATACCTTAGTCCATAGCGGCTCTCAATCTTCTTAATATTAGGTACCTATTATAATATATCAGTAACCACTAACCAGTACTAGCAGTATATATCTAGCATCAAATTTTTCAAACCACTCATAATAAAATAGGTCTAAAAATGCCTTTAAAACACAGTTGCACGAATAAAGGAAAAACTTTAATTAGGATGACTACTAAAGAACTATCAATTGATAAAACACGATAATTTATTATGATAAACATTTAAATTATTATTAAATAAAAAATAAGTAGTAAGTTAAATATTCGATTATTTTTTTTATGTATTAAATTTTATTATTTTAATGATACTTAAGTACTTTTAACTTATTATGTTTTAAATGAACGAAGACTTCAATACTATGCTCGTATTAGTATCTTTTAGTATCAAATCAAAATCACAAATTATTCACCATAATTTTTTTGTGGCTATATATACCTAGCCATTCATTCAGATATTCATCGATGAATCATATAATGCAGTTTTACAAAGTGGAACAACTTTTTTTAAATTTTAGTGATCACCAGTTATAGATCACCACTTCGATCAGCTTTCAATATTAATAACAATTCTAATAATTTTCCTCAAAGTCATGCCCTACATTTTATAACCTATTTGAAAACCATTAATGGCCTAACTCTCACCCCTTTACCACGAGTATGTTTTTTATATTTTGTGCTGACATTTTCAATGGTATATAATGTACCATTAGGAATAAAATTATTATAAATTTATAGACATTAACCATAATGACACTTTTTACCGCAAAAATCCCTTGAACAAGACGGCATGCAAAAAACAATTCCGTATGCACCTGCGCAGCTAACGGGCACAACAAATGAACGATGATATTTCCATACCCTGCGACCATGAACGGAAGTTTGGCACCGTAACTGTTTGAAATTATGCCACCCACCATTGTCGTCAATACATATCCGTACAGGAACGAGCCCAAAATACGCCCACGGGTCGCAGAGTCCCATTCGAACTCGCAATTCTGTATACATTGTCAGGTGCACGTTATAATATTATAATAATAGTTTAAAATAGTTTTAACTTATAAGTTATAAATATAGTGTTAAAGACTTATTGTTAGGATTTTTAATAAAAATTGAAAAATACATAAATCACATTCGCGTTAACACTAAACAGTAAACAATATAAAACCTATATCATTAATGCACTATTATCGGTGCAAAAGCATGTATGACACTCTTTTGAGCACATGTACATGATAACTCTATAATAATAATAAATGTAGGTATTTAAGGCTAAAAATGCAAAATAAAATTCAATATAACTGCTTCATCATCGTACTAGTAATCATATAGAACACACACATTTATAATTTAGTCAGTGGAATATACACGACTATAAGAGAAAAAATAAACATATTATCTACTTTATTTATTTATTAAACGCCAATAGGCAATTCAAAGAGATACAATAACAAATTAAAAACAGAAAAATTATAACAATAATAGTGATCACGCAGACAAAACAAAGGTAAAATACAGTATTCATAATGTAGTGTAAACTAACTAAATATTTGGTACAATTATAAATATTACATGCTAGTGTACAATACAACTAAAAACTAATTAAGTGAATAACTAATATTAGTATATATATTTAAAAAATCAATTACGGACCTAAGAGTTATTGAGTAATGCTTCGTCTACTCAATAACTAAGGATGGTTATGGGAGTAGTTGGAACAGTGAGAGGGGACAAGGTAACGAGAGTAATTCCTAGTATAATGCACGGAAACACGGAATGAAATAGATGAGAGGTCAGGGACATCAACTGTGCCATTAAGAAGAGAGGTGATAAATGAAAGATCATCATCTAGTTGGCGAGAAGCAAGAGTAGGGATATTTAAGGAAGATCTAATGGACAAATAGTCATAGGGCGGATGATCGATTTTGAGCAGAAAAGCAACGTAGGATAGAAATTGGTTTTGAACTCGCTCAATGCGTAACTGGTCATTAGCTAAATAAGGTGCCATACAACTATTCTATATTTCAGTATAGAACGAATAAGAGAGAAATAGAGAGAACGGAGACAAGAGAAAGATGTGAAAAGGCTAGTGTTACGCTTTATAAAACCCAGAACTTTTAAGGCTCTACCAACTGTAATATTAATATGCTGTTTGAGAGAAAGAGAAGGAACCAGGTAGATCTCAAGGTCTTTGAAAGAAGAAACACGTTCGAGAAGGAAGCCACTAAAGGTATAAAGGTAATAGTATTTAGCATTCTATGGAATGTCATACTATGGCACTTGAAGATTGAGTGTAAAGCTAATACGTCGAGTCCAGAGACAAAAAGAGTCAAGATCAGACTGAAGCTGACAGCAATCGGAGATGGAAGTAACTTTAGAATACATTGTCATTTAGAAAATTATTAGTATAAAAATTTATAAAATTATAACTTTAGAGTTTCAATACGTCTTGGAAAATCGGAACTGTCACTTTTTTTTGAAAATAGATTTCGGAAAGCCTCATGTCCCGGTTTTGAGAAAAAATTAAAAATTATTTAATTTCGACATTTTTTTCAAAAAATAATTTTAATCGAAAATTAAAATGTCATTGTTAACAAATATGCGATAAAGTAATGATGCCAAATCTATAGTCTAATTATTATAAAATAATAATATTAGGAAAATTCGAGAGGAACAAACAAGCGCGAGTGAACTTCCCTTTACTGACCAGTTAACATGTTTTATTTTTATATAATAAACAGTATATATTATTTTATATAATAATCAACACATGCGTTATAGACCGGTACATATACTTTAGTTATCTTAAATCGTGGTAGCAGCCAACCGATAGGTACATTAGTAGATAATACTCTATTGTAACTTATTCCACATTTTCATTATTTTAATATTAATCATTATGGCATCTAAAAGAAAATGTTATTTTAATGATAAGTTTACTAAAACTTGCGAGTTTTATAAAAAGAGATCTAAATGAATTTGAAACATATTTCACTTTTTGTAAAAGCTTTTTTCAAGTCGTTCAAGCTGAAATAAACTAAATTTTTTTTAACTCAGGATACAAAAGAAGATTAAAAATTAAATTAATAAACAGTAAAGAAATTTACCTGTTTTAAAATATTAAAAAAAATAAATAGTATAAAATAGTACTCTGCCCAGGTCGCAGGGGCAAGGAGCCCTATTATACTACTACCCAGTGCCTCAAAAAGGTTAGACGGCCCTGCCAGATACAGTGGAAAAAAATCCTATCCATGTGGTTTGCACTAAAATCATTTAAACAATCTGAAGAAAAATCTCCAAAAATAATATCTAATACATTTAATAGCCCAATGAGTGAAACATATCTTGTAAGTAATTTTTACATGTACAACTCATTATTTTTAACAGAAACATTCTATTGATTGAATAATCCAAAATGAGTTTATACTCATTAGTTCAATTATTTGAACTAAGAAAAATAAATAAATTTGTTGGTCCTAGGAATTTTGAGAAAAGAAAAAAAATATCTAAAATTCTGAACAAATTTTATGAAAAAATGAGTTTTACATTACAGCAACTAATAACTATACATACTTAAACAAACGGTCGATGTCAATAAATCACTTTTATAGTTTTTATTAGATTATTTGGACCAATAGTATGGCGTGATGTAGAAGAAACATTAACTTATTTATCTGATAAAAATGTACAGCATAGGCGTGTTTATGGGGGTGGTAAGGTAGGCATCAATTGTCTCCCAGTGACTTATTAGATGGTTTTATTATATTAGAACTTAATATTAAAATATTAAACTAAAATGTTTTTTATTTATAAATACAATAAATACATTCATCGAGATAAAAAAAAATAAAATATAATTTTACTATTTGCCTCCCCAGTCATGGAGGTTTGGACACGCTTATGAGTACAGTTTGACGATTCTTTATTGTTTGATCAGCTAATGTACTTAAATAAAAAATAAAAAGTTTCGAAAAAGTATAAGACCGGAAAAATAAAATTCATATTGAAAAATGTAAAATAGCAATTTGTTTTTAGTGTGTCAATACAATACATCATCATGAACACTCAGAACTTATAAAGCTAACGCAATATATTTTCTACTAAATATGAATGGTATAATATAAAGAAAAGGAGACAGAAGAACCTAGGCGGCCAGACCTAATACAAGCAAATACATATAATAAATACTAATTATTACATGTTTCAATATTTGATACCTAATTAAAAAATAAGTATTTATTTTATAGTTTATAATTTATTAAACAATAAATAAATTTTTTTGCATTCATAAGGCCTTATGGGTGTATAAAACACGTTGTTGGTTTTTTTTTAATAAATAGTTATCTAATATGATTCAATAATATTTTTTTCCGCTCTACCCGGATTTGCTTGATGCAATTATAGCAACCCTAACTTGGCTAACCTAACCTAACTGGTAACCTATAGGCTATAATAATAATTTAAATAGTTATAAGGTATAACTGTAAAAGATAATTACAATAGGTACACGGGATTCCCATAAACCATAATAAAAACGTAGCCGGTGATCGATATAGGAATTAAATAAACGTACGCACGATAGAGAATTGATGATAAAACATTTTTTTACCTAGTTATTACTTATTGTAAAAATCGTATACCCAGTTCAATTTATTTTCTTATTAACGTTGGTCATTTATGATATATAGGTAGGTAGTGGTGGTTGGCCAAGTGATTTCACTTTTTGGTTAAAGTCACCATAAATCATTAGAAATATTCAATCCATAACAGACTTAATCGATCAAAACTTGCGAATAAATAGCTTTGAATTTTCAATTTTAAACACCCTTATTATTAGGTACATCCCTAGTAAGTTAATGGTGAAACTGTTTTTATTGTTACAATAAGAATAGTCGTCAAATGATAAGTGTGAGAAGACTGGAAGGGTATTCGAGACGACGGATTTAAAGTTAAAATTCAACAAAAATACACATTATCATATATTTATATTATTATGTATGATAAATATTACGAAGCGTATACCCGTTTGCTATCTACCCACGGCAGTGTGGGCACAATTGCTTCGTTTAGTTCACACGTTAAATTCCCAACAGGTTTAGACATGCATAGCAACGCTATTCCAAGATTATCTCTGAGCATGGCCATCTGAACCGCAGCCAAAAAAACACAAAATGCTATGGACAAACGACAAGAACCCCATAACTTTGGTCTTGGAGCCTGAACTAAAATAAGAAACATAGTTTGCAATATATTTTTAATTAGCTACTACATAATTTTAAATATGTTATAGACAAAGAAAAATTTTAATCAATTATTCTATCAAGCTGTATGTATAACTAGTAGCTAATAGGTAAGTCGATGGAGAGTTACCACTATCAACTAAAAAATGTCTGCAACCAGCGAAAAAATTCTGAATAGGTATGTTTATTTCAATTATACGCGTGTTTTATTCTGCTGTTCAATAAATATTTTTAAATTACCAAGGCCTAAGGGAGGAGTATAATTATGACATACATTTTTTAATTGAACCCGAAATTTCATTATAGGCCATAGCCCAGTTGTTCCTCGTTCTCACTATATATACGCCGCCAATGGTTTGAGTTATACATTGAGATTAAATATGTATAGGTATTATTGTTAAAATTTAAATGATTTATAATAAAATAGTAAATATCTGGACTAATTAGCCGCATTGGCGTAGGTAAGTACTTACGATCTACATGATTTGACATTTTTCAAGGCAATTTATACACAAATTTTTTTTCTATTAAACAATTTCTGTTAAGGTATTCCGTAACCACGGAAATATTTTACTTCTGTAGATTTCTGGTATATATATTATATATAATATAAAAATTATAGTAATTACTATTTTACTAATCATACATAAACTTAGCAATTATTTCATCATTATTTAAAAAATACTTACTAAGATTTATATAATTTAAAAATTGTCGACAGTTTTTATTTCAGCTTGCCTGGTAAATCTAATGCAAATAAACAAGAGTTAAGTATTAAACTTTGGTCAAATTTTAACACAAATTGTTATAATTTATCATTCTAATTCAAATTCTACAATTAATCAATACTCTTTCCAATAATACAGAATAAATGATCAAACAGAAAAATAAATCTACTTATTAAAATAAGTACATTATATTTTTTAACGTAAAAGCAATTAAAACATTTTTTGGTTGAAACTTAAGATGTAAACTAAAATATTTCTTCAAATTAAAGAAAACTATATACTAGAGATGACTAAGTAGTGAATATTTAACTATTCTATATTTCTATGTAGAAAAGAAACAAGTCAAAATAAAAATTAGTAACTACATAATGTATATTTAAAAATGATTATGAAGATTCAGTAGGGTCAGTAGGGAATCATTAATCCGAACGAGATTGGAAATATATACGGGATCCACCCCGTGGTGGGTGGATGGGTAATAAAAAACTAATAATTGAGTATTACCTATGAGGTTAAGTTATAAATATGACATTATTAAGTAGATGGGTAGGTTGGTGAAGTATATTAGACCAGGGGTCGCCAACCTTTTCAAAAAGTGAGCTACATTTAAAATTATCAGTCCCTGGTGATCGACATCCAGTAAAATTTAGGTCATTCTTTAGGACAGTGGTTCTTAACCTTTTTTGAATGACGGAACACTTAACATTAAGTAAGGTTTTCGCGAAACATAGCCGTAAAATACAACAGTAATTAAATAAATTTTTTATTATTTTTCTTACTGATTTTAAAATTTTGGCGAAACACTTATACCAAGTCCACAGAACACCGGTTAAAAACCAATGCTTTAGGAAGATATTTGTTTGATGAGCAAAAAAAGGCTTCAAAGAATAATTACTTAAGAACATTCCACATTATCCGAATTTTTATTTCGTGATCGAGCGATAATGGTAAAATTAAAATTTTTTATAACCATCGACCTATATTTCTAAAAAGATCGAATAGTTGGCATCCCCTGTATTAGACTAAATAACATCTGAACAATTTCAGGTTTTCCATGCCACTGTACTATATTAAATAACCTTGAATGGTAGACAAGAACTTCAAATGCCAATTCTAATACATGATGATTAGAATATTCACTAGCTATATTCCAGCATTACACAAACAAAAGTAGATTTTTAATTATTTTATTTAGTAAATAATAAAATAAAACCATGTTAGAGCATAAATATTATAAAATTATATCACAAATATACTTCAATATATCATAGGTATTAATTTGTGATTTACTCTCACTACTCTCAGCAATATATTTTAGATTTATTCATTATTCAGTATACCTACATCTATGGATTTAACATTCAACTCAAAAATTATAAAATGATTTTAACTTAATTTGTTTTAATATAGGTAACCAATAATATATTTATTTTACTAGAATATTTTGTTAATCTACTATTAATCATTAATTTTAATTATCAATAATGAGGCAAAATATTGTAAAACATGAAAAAATATTTACTTTGTTGTACTACTAACCACCTTAAACAACATTTATCAGGTAATTTGTAAGTATTTTATTATTGTAATTAGTTTAAATTTTTTCACCTTACATAAAATGCAATTACTTTTGTGTTTCTAGAAAAACAACGGTTTAACTGATAATGAACAAATTCACTTTTTGAATTGTTCCAATGATCTAATATTATAAGTATTAAAAAAATTGTTGTTTTCAAAATCAAAAATATGAATTACATGGTCTTAAAATTGTATATAAATATATTATAGAATGAAATGATAGACTGGTGTAACCTTTATAATTACTTAACCATTTTGATAATATTATATACCAGTTCCAAAATTAAATTTAAAATAATTATATTGAATAGATACATAAATGTGGATTGTAGTGTTATTAAATATTTTAAATTTAAAATAGCAATCATCACTAATTTCAAATGTACGATAATAAATAAATATCCCTATAGTAAACTGCACATAATAAAATGATAAGTTCATGGGTTATATTTTAAAGTTAACAATAAAAAAATACCTTGGCTTATCACAAAGTTTATTACATTCATAAATTGTGTATACTACATCAACCTACCTAAAAAAAAAGTTGATTAACAAAAAACTTAGCTCAATTTTAAAATTTTTTAGAAATTTAACATTTTTTTTTTTAATTAACATGATTTTGAATGTCTAATACATCAGATTTACATTGTACTTAATAGTTCTAATTTAACCCACAAAATACATATTATACAAATTTGCCTACATAGTGTTAGACTTGGGTGTTATGTTTATATTTTAGATTAATATCATAGTACGGAATAAACTATTTAAATTTAAGGTAACAATAATGAATAATATTAATTAATCAACTTAGCAATCAAAACACATATTATTATATTTTAATTACATTACATACCAGTATGGTAATGTTCAATTGGATATAATTCTCGTCAGAACTAAGAAGTTTATCCGTTTAAGAATTTACATTTCTATAATATCAAATTATTATCTACAATTCAAACATATTAGATACTATTTTAGAAAGTACTAAAATTTTGTTTTAATAATATAAAACAGTAAAAATCATATTAAATAACTCATTTAACTAAAATAAAATAGATTAGAAGTGTCAAAACAGTAACATAAAAATTAAGATATAAATTTTAAACTTTATTGGAAATAATATAATCATCTAGATTGAAAGTAAATGTAACACAGTAACAATCAGTCTGACGAGAGTTATCCAAAATATCATTATATTAATATTCCCAAAACCATATTACTGAAAATCATAATTACATATAAACATTAAAAATGTAACTAACACAATACATCAAATAAAATATAAATAATTCTAAGCTAATTTAAATAATAATCACTCATTATACGATTTATATTTCATTTAATTTAGCCATGAAACATTACACACAGATTTCTTAATAATAAAACGACTACAAAGAGTTAAGACGTACAAAAATATTACTTATCACATCACTAATATATAATTAAAATATTATATAAAATAATATTAAGTAAACAATATATTTGTACTTAAAATATTAATTATTTATTAGGCTCGCTAAAGAATAAAAAAATCAAAACATGATATAATTGAAAATATTAATATTTTGGCATTGTTTTTAAAACAAAATAACACAATTCCAGAGTACAAAAATGAACAGTAAATGATTTGCTTGGATTAATAGAAAATATTGGAATATTTCCCCCCCTAAAAAATGTATATACCTATATGTATAAAATATATAAACTAAAGAAATGTTCAATCAAACCAACTGAAGCTTTAAGATTAAAATTTTTTCATATCTGATTTTAAAAAATAAATTCAAACAGAATGTCCAAGGCAATTGGAAAAAGCAAGATAAATCAAAACCATAAAAAAAAGAATTAAATAAATACCAATTATTAATAATTTTAATTCTTTTAAATAAATCAACAATTTTTGTTAATAGTCCACCAATAAAATTAATTATTCATCTACAAAAAGTAAAATAACTATCATAAGCATAATAATTATTTAATCTTGAACCAATATTCAACCATTATTTTTAAAGTAGGTTAAAAAATAAAATAATATAATAATAAACAATCAAATTAATGTTATAATATGAATACTAAAATAAAAGATAATATAGATTGGAAAACACGACAAGTTGACTAAGTGGCAATATATTTAAATATGAATTGTGTTAGTCATTTTGTTTATTTTCATTTTATAAACATTATACTATAACTTTTCATTGTTACATTATAACTGATAATGAATCCAAGTTATATAAATAACAATAGTGATCAAAACATAAGTGCAATTTTTATCTTATGTGTAATTCAGTAATTTGAAATTATGATAAAATTGAGTGAAAAATTATGAGTATAATGAAGATTTACAAAAAAAAAAATCATTATAGTCATTTTATTGAAAATTTAAGTTTTGTTTAATATGAAAATATATTATACTTTGTGATGATAGATTAATATTTACTTTATTTTATATATATATATATTTATAATATATAGTTGCATGTTAAAAATATCTATTTCTCGCTTATGAAGGACTTGCTACTACTACAGGAGCATTAGTCAAAGACCTGGTTGCTAATGGTACAAATTCAGCTGCATCTGGATTTAAAGTACTCTGTAACACACATTAAAAAATTTCTATATTAAATCAATGGAATGAAATCACAAAAAAAAAAAATATATTGTTTTTAAGAAGAGGTCAGCATAATATTTGTTTTATTTTCTATTTCATAAACAGTAAATAAACTTTAGCCAACTGGTCATATTTTTAATTTATGCCTATATTTTAAATTAAATGAATATAAACAATATATATATATATATATATGTATGCAATGCCAAACCAATAAAATAAACAGCATATTCAATACAAAAAAGTAGTAAATATTTGTATTGAGACTAGCATTTAAAATTATGTAATTTTCAATTAGTTACAACTATCTTAAAATTGTTTATTATTAATTATAGATTTATTTCAAAGAAATATTATCTTGATAATAATTATGATAGATACTATTTTATAAGAGTTCAATTATAAGAATAACAAAATAATTATAAAAATCAGAGAATAAGATAAACTAATTAAACAGATGACCATGTCAGAATACTAAAACTTGAAAGACTATAGGAATCAATTAAATTAGATTAAAATTACATTTATTCATTTAAGTAGTATTCAATTTTATTTAATACAATTCGTAGGCTAAAATTAATATTTTTTCTTAATACTTTTTTTTGTTTACAGATAATTAAACAATGAAATATATTTAATGTTATTAATAAATTTATCTCCCCATACAGGTTAAAATCTCTCATCATTTATATAATCAATATATCATGAAAATATGTATGAAAATAAATGTCACATGTCACCATTACATTTTAAACATACACAATAATTTACTGATTATTGCCAATATTTATTTTGCATGAAGTTAAAAATATACCATAAAACTTACTGTAGATTGCCTTGGCTGGTCACCATTATTGCAAGATGTATTTAAGCTCAAATGATCAAGTCTATGGGTTATCATTGAGGTAGAACTACTTGAACCATTTCTATAAATAATAATATAAATTAAATTTGCATAATATAAGTATAAATAAGTAATATAAAAAATTTAATTTACGTTTGAGCATCGCCATTTGCTGTGCCATTTGGTTTGCTATTATGTTGTTCATCATCTAACATAGCTTCAAGACATTCTTTCATCAATTCTTTTTCTTCTAATTCTTTCATAACCTAAATCATAAATATTTATTAAATGATATCAATTCATAACTTTTTTGATATACATAAAAACTAAAAACATTTTATAATAACTACAGTATAACTATGTAACAATGATATATTATAATATCAACTAGGATAATTTTATCAAAAATTTATTTTGTAGCTGAATTAGGTACTTGTTAGTAATCAACCTACCAAAAACCATATAAATCACTCAGACACCAAGCAAACTAGCAGTATGGTCATGCGATATTTTGTCAATAATCCCAGTTAACCTTACATCAGTCTCTAATTTAAAATTTTAAAAATTATTCATAATCGGTACTTCTTTGTATCTAAATGTCTCGTGTGTGTCATCTATTGTTGGAAAAAAAAAATATTTCATTGAAATTATATTTTATTATATGCTGTGTCTAAAGAATGGGGCTTGGATAAATAATATTACACCAGAAGTCTAGTGGCGTTATGGAAAACCAGGTAGTACAATAAAAATATGAAAATGCAAATATGCAAATATATGGTTAACAGCTTGATGTGTCATGCATAGTTTTTCTTATTTTAATATTGAGATGTCTATCCTAAAAATTATAATAATATAAAATTACAGAAATACAGAACAAGTCAATGAATCAATATATATACTTGGGCCACCAAGAGACGCTATTGAACGGCGACCAAAATTCGTCCAATCTCTTTCATCACCACCAAAACGTAGCAAATATATAGTAGTGAGAGAAAAGTAGGTACGGAACTGCGGAGCTCTTTCATTTGGACGTGCCAAGGAGTAGCGCTCTCTCAGTGTCCCTAAGTATAGCAATGTTTTATAAAGTAATCTACACAATTTTAATTTTTTAAATAATTAAAACAATTTTTGATGTGAATCCTTGCATCAACATTCTTATTACTAAAAAATAATATAATTAGTAACTTTAACTGTAACTTAGTGTTTAACTGAAAAATCAGTTCAAAACCACCAATATAAACTTAAAACATTTTAGCATAAGTTATAATAAATAGGCAAATAACAATTCAAGTTTTTCTAATAAACTATAAATGTACAATATTCAAATTAAGCACCAGTTCTGATGTTCTTTGAGCCTAGTGACACTGGAGTATCAGGCACCTAGTGGCTCTATTATTTTTTAAGATCCTCAGTACTCTAAATACTGTGAATATAATATTATAACTAAAGTGTGAAGTGACCTATCTTACAAATTTTATTAGCTTATAAAAAAATATAGTTAAAAATGAATTTTAATGAGTTTTTCCACAATTTTTCAATTAACATTCTAGGTACTGGTTAGGTTAGATATTCAAACGTAATTATTTAATATACCACTATTAATTATTATTTACTGTTTTTTAATGATATGTAAAAAATATTAAATAACATCAAATGTTCACCAAGTGGCAGGGTAAATATTTTTTATATAGCAGTGGTATAGGAATAACAAATAAATACCCTTAGTTATTTTTAGATAAGCATAAAATTTATACAACACTTTTGTTGAACCTACCGAACATACAAACTACAAATTAATTAATTTGTTAACAAGTAGTAATCTTAGTAAACTAATTATTTATAACTACACTCTGTTCCAAAAATAAAATAATCATTTTTCAAGCATCATGAATGAATGCCACTCTACCATGCTGACCGATAAGCTGCGGGAGATGCCCCGCATAAGATGAAAATTGTTAGATAAATTTTGAGTATATATACCTGTAAATCAAACTCTTCTTGATTTTCCATCCACATATATTCAGAAAAATCTCCATCTCTGGTCGGTGGATCAATAGAATCTGAATTTGATTCTGTATCATATGGATTACTCAAATTATCATCATCATTTAATGTATTGTCATTATTTTGTTCTTTAGATTCTTCCTTGGGGACCTTCATTATTATTGTACTTATTCAATTATTTCCTAAAACAATAAATACAAAGATATGTTAATAATTATATTTTAGCTAAAATTCTAAAAAAAAATCCATAAATTTTGAGTTAATACTGCTAATAGCCTTTGGTAAATATGAAAGGGATAATTATTTATCCCAGTCAATTTTAAAAATGCTATAAATTAAATTGTCAAGTACAAGGTAACCTGGTATTCTATTAATTTGAGATTTATACTTTAATCATAAATAAAGGTACTACCTACTAGAATGTTTAAAAATAATTGATTTTGATCTTCATATTGTTTTTCAAAAAATCACAGTAAAATGGGGAAATATTTAGTATCATAAATTCATTTTATTAGCAATCAAATATAAGTCGGTAACAACTAATAAGGTACCCTATCTACTAGAAAATAAAAAAATATTACTTAAATAACACCTAATTGTCAATAAAACTTTCCAATTTCCTTTCAAGTGATTGTAAGTAGTTGTATTTGAAAAAAAAAACCAGTTTGATAATGCCAAACATGTTTTACCTTTAATGATTTCAACTGTAACCAAGATGGATAGTGTTTAATGCAGTGCAATATCTACCAGAAAAAATGAGGTTTACATCAAAACAAATAGGCTACAGATATTGGTCGAAAATATTATAAGAAATTAATTAAAAGATATAGCAATAAGAAAAAATAATAATATGTAATATTAATTCAAAGGCAGAGTACTAAATTGGTTTTAATGTACATACTACAAAGTAGCTAGACACAATGTAGGAAAATTATATTTTAGGAAGTATTGAGGGTGGCTTCTGATAAAAAACATCTATTGTCGATAGTTTTATCTACGAGAAATTGAAATTCAAGTGAAAAAAATAAAACGAATTTAATAAAATTCGTTGCCTTTCACAATGCCCCAGTTTTTATACATATGTATATGTGTAATTGCTCACACGTACACGCGCACACACAAATTATACGAAATACACGATTGTATACATAAAGACTAACACATACACACACACACACACACGCACGCAACATTATAGGAACACACCACGGCTGTGTACGCGTGTCGATGTTCTTGGTGGAGATGGAGAAAAAGAGAGAGAAAGAGAGAGGCAACGGCATGATAGATATATAAAAAAAATATCACATTCGAGACATCGACAATATAAAAATAAAACTATCGTAATAACATTGAACATAAATTTATCTAAAAATCATACTCACGAGAAGACGAAAAAACAACAACCGCGGACTCAACACGCCAATGAAAATGTAATTCAACGACGGCTGTTGAAAACGTTAATGGGCCGACAGGAAAAAAATATACGACGGCAGCAAAAATGGACGGCAGACTGATACTGATGACGTTCGCTTTACGTTTATTGAACGGAGAGACAGAGTACAGACTACAGAAGAATCGCGCACGAGGAATATTGCTCACAAAATGGAAGGTGAACGGGAAAAACGTCGTCGACGAATGAAAAGTGCCGAAGCTGAGTAACTCTGCGCAGCGCCCCCGAGCGGCAATATTATTGTATTAAAGAATGAGTACACACGTCTGACCGCCGGAGGCCGCAACGAAAAGTTTTACTACAAGCAGTACAAGCCGTATCGCGCCCATCAGAGTGGTACCTCTGAGTTCGCTGTACCAGTGTCGCCGGAAAACAAGCCCAAAATTGTGTATAGTCGTCGATAATAACATGACGCGCCCAATACTCAATTAGTGGCGGGATTGGCGGCAAGCCGGCGACTCGTGACTAGTAAAGTGAGAAAACGTGGTCACGTTGATCGCAGCAAGCTAAAACTTAAGCTATAAGTGACGATATAAAACTATATTATATACTCAATAGCATTATACATTGAAATATTTAGCATGCATAATGCGTGACATATTCTGTATACCCTAGGTATGATCGGATAGTATACTACATAATATTTAAGTAAACAATTAACACATGGTTAAATAATATTAACATTTCGTATATTATGCTTACGTTTTCAAACTGCAAAACTAGTGTAAAACGTAAAACAGAAAATGCAGTTGTGGTAACTACTATAATAAGAAAGTAGTAATGCACTTATGAATAACGATGCAGTTAAAGCTTCATCTTCACAGACAAGCAATTTTTGATTAAAATTATTTGTGAAAATTAATACACAGGTCATAAAGCCTACGGATTATAATTGTAAATGTATAATCTATAAAATAACAAATATTCCATAACCGATAACTACACATCCGACATTTTCCGCTAACAAGACCACGTTTCGATAAAATATTATAAAGTAACAATCTATAGCATATAAATGGTGGCTAACAAACCTAACCTAATACTACTCGATTATTTAATTGAATGAGTTGATATAAAATGTAGATAGTTAATCAAAAACAGTATTTGAAAAGGTAATAATTATTAAAATAAGGAATACAATTTTTTAAAAATTAGTAGCTATACAGAAAAAATATGTTAATTTTCATAACTGGATATTTGTTTATATAGATAAGTACTTGAAAATACACCTACTACGTACACACACCATATTAAACAGCCATAGATTTTAGTAGTTAATTTAAAGCACATATCAAGATAAGATATAGAATGTTTAAATTTATGTAAATATACTGGTATAACATCTGTACAAATATACATTTAATCAAGAACTCTAAATTTCATTAACCTCATTTAAATTCTTACAATTATAATTGGTAAAATATAAAGTTGGATGAAGTTGTATTTATAATATTACACATAATATGTATTAACTTAACATATCTTAAAGTATAGTCAAGATACTAAATTATTAGAAATTCAAATCCACAAAATTGTCAAATTGGTTGATTTAAACAAATATAATTTGAAGTAACCTATTTGTAGCACTTATTAACTTATATTATGGTTAATATCAAACAATAAGAAGTAAAGATATTTACTCTGTGTAGAAAACATACCTAATATCATTTTATACCTATTTACTGCAGATTTTTTAGTGCAATACAAATAAATAATAATTTAATATCAATTTAGTGGCATTTTAGAGGTACAATCCCCTCCACCAGAGAACTTTAATTCTCAATCTCATTTCTTTACTTATTAAATACAATTTAAGTACGCTACTTTATAAATCAAAAAAAGTGTTAATCTAATCTTATATTAAAATATATTTTAATTGTGGATATTTCTTAAAAATGAAGTTTTTGAACTATTATTTAGACCCAAATATGGTTTAGTATGTAAGTGGAGAAATGAATCAGACGACTTTCAATATACATATATTTGTCAGTAGATGATATATAACAATAAATATTAAATTCTATACAATTTAAAACATTATATTAACTAAAAATTTGTTCAGTAGTTTTTCACATAGAAAAACCCAAATATTATGTTTATAAAACACTATAAATAGTATGATATAAACTATAAATTGCATTTATTTAGTTTTAATAAAAACATTTTATATTAATATGTATAAAATTAAGTTCCCTTTGCTTTAATGAAGAATCATAAACCTATTTGCAAATAGACATTTTTATAAAAATATTTAATTTTTAAAAAATAAAATCTTAGTCATAGTTAAAAAATATAAACATATACTCTGTTCAGCGAGAGAATACACCGCAGACCAACCAAAATTAGTAGTTGAGTAACACGGAGGGTTGTGCAGAATCAGCGCATTTACTTGCTGGACAGAATAAAGTGTAAAATTTATAAAATTAAGTTTCCCACAGGAATTAGGGTAAAAAAAAATTTTATTACATAACCATTTATTTTTTTTATGTTAACTTCAAAAATAGATTAACAAAATAACAAATTTATTTTTAATTAAATAACTGTCAGTTATAACAGCTTAACATTTTTCATTGGTTAACTTAATATTGTAAGCACTTACTTCAAAACAAAATGATTTGATTTATACCCAGGTATAATGTACATTTTGAATTATTTTCTATGAAGTAAATGTTATGTACCTCTTTTAAACCTGGAAAACACCAATCATATTATAAAAATATTAAATTTATTATGACATAAAATTAATAAACAAATGCATTTCAATATTTGAACTAACCAAAATACAGTTACATTGCAAATTAAAAACAAAACATTGTCATCTTTTTGATTATGTCAGTTTAATTTCAAAACTGTGAAAAGACAATAAAAATAACTATTAAAATACAAGACATTTTATAATTATAAAATATTTCACAAATTACCTCTGTAAATGCATGTATCAAAAAACTCTTGATTAGTCGAAAACTGTTTACTTGAGTATTTGCCTAGACATTATATAAATGGTATCAAGAATAAAATAACATGAAATAATAATTATAACATAATCATCATTGAATGAATATTGAAAAATATTCAATCAAAGATTGAATTTTTGTATTTATAAATATACAGCCACTAATATTATGGGGCCCAGACGTCTAAAAGATTAATTTACAAAATAATCACATTTATTTTTTACTATATTAATATTCTTTATTTTACAAAATGTTAACTAATATGGTATAGTAAATAGTAATGTTACATGCATTTTAAAATACAATTATAATCATAGAAATTTAAGAAACAAAAAATTTATATTGATTAATTATACTTATTTAATATTTGAATCATTATTAGATACTAATAACAAAAAACAATACTAAGTATAAATTTAATTTTCTTGTAAAACTGTTAAAAACCAGAACTGCCATATTTTACATATAATTAATACTAAAATAGTAAATAAAAATTGTAGATTAATAAATTAATCTAGCCCAACATAACTATAATGACAGTATATTTGTTTAAATATCAAAATTAATCAAAAAACGACATTTAATAAGCAAAACATTTGACAAATAATATAATTAAAATATAACTTTAAACATATTTTTATTTTATCATTGATCAATTTCAAATATTATACACTTTAATTTTTATTATTTATTATTTATATTTAATAATAAATTATAAATTGCAAACCTACCTAAGAAACTTACTATCTTGGAACCGGGGGACCTAAGTCCTACGCTGTTGATAGGAGTCTCAATATGTTGGTCTGCATTAAATGCCTAATTTAATATCTTGTACCCACAATCTATAACTAATCATCTATTGATAGTGAAACCTCTATATAACATAACGATGGTTGCCAAAAACGTGTATTATGGAAAGGAATTCACTATTCTGAGTAGTAAGATCACATAGGTATAACAGGTTTAAATAAAAATCTGTTAAAATATTCAATTGGGAGACGTTGATAAATAGAGATTTCACTTAAATATAATTAAAATAAAACACATGAGGAAATAATGACGTTAATAATAATATTTTACAGAATTTTAGAACATAACAATGTACACTACTTACGATCTGTTCCAATATAGTAGAAATTATGCCTACCATATTTAAGCATTAATAAAAATGTTCCTTCTAATAAAAAAATGTTTTGTGAATTATCATTAAATTTATTGAGTCAACAACAATTGTATTCTGGTCCCTGTATAAAGACTGGGTATTTTTTATTTTATTAATATAATAATATAGTTACACAAAAATTATTCACCATTAAATAAAACGTATTACATTTCAATTAACCAGTGTTTTAAATTTTAAAAATGATATTGGAAAAACAATAATTAATTAAATAAAAAAATATATATATATGTATATATAGAGCAGGTATATAAAATGTTTTAAACTTATTTTACCTAAATTTTAAATCATAATGAATATGATAAACAAAATATTGTACTAACATAATTTAATAGCGATAATAAATGGCATTAAGTGTCAACATGTGAAGAGCAGATAGTTTTTGTCGGAAAAAAAACATCATTCGAATAGTTCAATACCCAAAAGTTGAAGGAGAAAAATTTGATGGTTATTGATTCCTACCAGCCTTCGCTTCAGCAACCTGCCTAACAAGATACAAAAAAAATCATTATGTATAAAAAACAAAAAAAAAAATCCTCAGTATTATTTTTACTCAAGCTAAGAATAATTTTTAAGCATTAAAAGTTCTAGTTTAAAATGTTAATGTTAAATATGCAATACTCACTTTTAATACCTTCCTCTCGAATTTTGATGGAAATTACCACTACCTCCTAAAATCAATTAATATGTTATTAAAATAAAATTATGTTAATATTCATAATTAAATGTATATTTTATTATTGAAAAAAAATGTCATTTATAATCATTTTAACAAAAAATATTACCACGACCTGTATGATATGGTACTGCTCTATTGTTACCAAAATTTCCTCGCATTGGTCCTCCTCCATATCCACTTTGACTACCTCCCCAATTACCTCCTTTAATATAAATAATATATTTAAAAAAAAATTAAATTAATATTTATATTTATTTATTTAGTTATAGCTGATGTAAATACCTCCATTACCCCAACCTCCTTGAGAAGCTTGACTACCCCAAACATTATTCCAGCCTTGAGGACCTCCTTGAGCCCAACCACCACCACTGCTTCCACCGCCATATCCCCCAAAATGGTTACCTAGAAATAAAATTACTCAACATAAGTATAATTTTAATAATTTAAATTTTGTTTTTATCAACATTTAAATTGTAAGCTCCACAATAAGATAAAATATGCATTTAAAATTAACAAATATATATATCTATTTATATAAATATCTATTATATTGAGTATTTAGATTATACGCCAGTTTCTTATAAGCAACTTTATAACATTTATAATTTAGATGCGTTTATATATATTATATTGTATACATTAAAATAAAATGCACTTGCCACCCCAATTATTATTTGGTCCTCCCCAATTTTGTCCTCTTCCACTACTAGCACCACGACCACCTCTACGACCTCTAGAAGCCGATGCTACATCTTTGCTAACAGCTTTTTTAACTTCTAATTTAGATCCGGAAACTTCATGACTTTTGATTACTAAAAGAAATATATAATAAGTAAATCTTGTTCATGAAAAATAAATAAGATAATACATACAAACAGCTTTATCAACTGAATCTGAATCATCAAATTCAATGAATCCAAATCCTTTACGTTGACCAGTCTCTTTGTCTGTAATAATTTGAATATTAAGTATATTTCCATACTGTCCAAAATACTCTTTTAAATCTTCTTCAGCTTGTTCTTTAATTCCAGAAACAAACATTTTTTTCACAGTCCATGCTATATCAGGTTTATCTATGTCCTATAATCATACCATAATGAAAAAATAACATAAAATATTTAACAGAATTTTTTTTATATTTGATTAAATATTCACATCACGAGGTACAGCACGTTTTGTTTCTACTTCACGACCATCAATTTTATGCGGTCTATTGGCCATAGCATCATCTACCATTGAAGATTTTGAATATGTAATAAAACCGAAACCTCGTGACCTAAAATATAACAACAAGATTTTAAATATGTAAGGAATATATTGTTTCTTATATTCTTAAAATTATCTATTATTAGTTTTGTAAATTCAAACATTTGTGCAGAAAGATGAATTAATAAATGCAATTTAATTTTCCATATTTAAAAGATTTAGTATATTTTTTATTTAAAAAGTATTTTTTAAATTTAATGTTAACTCATTTTTAATAGCGTTGATGTATCTAATTTATATATCAAAAGCAAAATTTGTTTGAAAACTATACAAATATTTTCTAACTTATAGTATAATCAATACATATTTTTTTAAATTAATAATAATAATAGCCAACCCATATCTGTTAGTATAATAAAAATAATCATACAATACATAGTATTATAAAAAAATATAGTTAAAATAAACAAAACTACCATTCATATATTCATCAAAAATAGATTTTTTGATTCAATTTTTTTACAATATAATTTTAAGAAAAATAACTGCAAATGTTTAAATAATTGTGGACTATTTAATAATAATTAACATAAACTATAAAATGATTCAAATTAAACATATAATCTTACTAATTTTTACACTTTCATCAAATATTAAAAATTAGTTAAAATATTTCATAAATGTACCAGTTCCTTTCAATTTCTAACCAAGTTAACCTATAAAATAATTCTAAAAAAGTATTTTTGTTTGTAATTTTTATATTATGCTAAGTTTTTTAGTATGGTTTTGTAAAAACATTTCCAACTACTTATATTTAGTACCAATATATTTGAATAAATAAATTGATATTTTATCAAAACAGAAAGTTAATTAGTTAAATAGTTCAAAATATTAAAATATTAAGTATAACCTTTTTGTGACAGGATCTTTCATAACAACTACATCCACAATATCACCCCACTTTTCAAAAAATTCTTTTAATGAATCATTTGTAGTAGTGTAGTTAAGTCCACCAATAAACAATTTCCTGAACTGTTCCGGTTCTTCTACATCAACAGTATTTTCTCCCTATTCAAAATGATATTATAATTGTTTAAACACAAGTGAGCAATAAAAAAACATTATATTTATATATATTTGTATAAATCAAGTAAAACTCTTACCGATACACTCATTGTATGTTTTATGGAGATAAATGTACACAATAATAAATTATATATTTTGTGAGTCTCTCGAAAAGCCGCTGGAATGAAACCACGATAAACAGATTTGACGGATTCGTTGAAGGTAGTACTAAATGCTTATGGTTTTGAGTAACTAGCTAACTGTGGTGGGTACTAGGTGCCTAACTGTGAAAGTACAAACAAATAAACAAATTACCGACTATAATAAACAAATAGAGTTCTGCTCCTGCACCATCGGCATTCGGCAACAAATTACAATTCACAGGCCACAGCGACAGCGCGAGAACCTAACATTTAAGACAGGCCCGCAACTAGCGCCGCGATTCGAAATTGATAGTTGATATTGCAATATATAGCATTAAAATATCTATGATGTATAGGTATTATACTGTATATAATACTAATTACCGAAGTCTGTAATACAGGTTGCCCGACAACGACGGGCGTTGGAAGTTTGTATTTGGAAATCTGGTCTCTGATTAGTCGGTTTCATTTTGATAAGAGGAACCGCTAAATTCAGTTAGCCAGTGTAGTAAACAAACCATGGAAATGCACATGAAAAAAAAAACATCAGGCTGGCAGACTGCAAGTAGAGTAAGCGTCAAGCCCATAGATAATAGTCAAGCTGACAATGCGGCGTATGTATCTTATGGTAACACTGAACACGAAAAAACAAACTCGAGGTTGCCAATATGGAAAGATAAAAATCCCACTAATCTGTTCCAAACAGACAGTGCACCCTTAGAGTATTAAAACTACAGTGCACCAACCTTATAACATAGAACAGCGCTTCTCAACCACTATGTTACACGGAAAGCTCACAGGTGAGCAGGTAATACGCGAAGAAAATCCCTTTTATAGAAAAAATTGAAATGAATCATTATTAACATTAAATATTATTTGGTTTATTTGATGGTGTGGAGGTCGTTTGTAATCGTAATAATAAATAATAATAATAATAATTGTACATTTTTACATATTTAATTTAATTTAATTTCTTTTTATGCATTAAATACTTAATTGCCATCATTTTGTAATTCCTATTAAAATAAAATTCTATATAACTAGAATATAGTAAACTATATACTAGTTGTAGTATATAACTTAATAATTTATTTAACACACAAATATGAATATTTAAAAACTAAAGCTACAATGTAAAAACTATTATTTTTTTTTTAAGAATCAGTCCCCACCAACATTTATTTTGCACTTCTTCTAATGTAGCAAGCCAGCAACAATTGGTTCTTCAAATTCTTTGAAAAGCATAACTGTCTCATGGCGTGATACAAATAAAATTACGATAATATAGTAGTACCGCACGTAAAAATTACGTGGTATTTACCAGATTACCAGACTGCAAGTTATAATAATTGATCAAAATCGTTGCCCGTCGTATACACATTACGTATTGACGTCATTACATGAATATCTTGTTCCTAAAATTCTCAATACCATATTATTATATTATATTGAACCTTTACAATTTACAGTTGATAGGACAAAGCAAACTTAAAAATATTTCCTGACATTTGGGGGGGGGGGCTGCAGCCTCCTCAGCCATCCCCATAAATATGCTACTATTATGAAGAATATTGATATATTGTATAGAATTTTCAAAACAGATACAAAAAGAAAAATGTTTAACAAATTTTTTTAATTAAAAAATGTTTACAATTTTTTACGATTTTAACAAAACTTCAAATGCTTTCAATGCAAAAAAAAAAATTGTGTTTATGTATTTTTAATTTTTTTTACAGATATAACTCTATAAGAATAACTTTGGTGGAATACTGGGATCTTGTATTCAATTTTCAAGAATTTTAACATAATGAATAATTTGTTGTTGAAATTTTGTAAAGAAAAAAACTAAAAAAAATTTTTGATCACTTTAATAATACCTCAAAAATAATCAAAATATTTTATTAATTGTATCGTAAATAGAAAACAAAAATATAAAAATGTCGGTAAAAATTTTTTGTATCTACATATTTACAGCTATTCGTTTGTGAGTCACATCAAAAAAAAAAAAAAAAAAGAGTGGGCAAGTGGGTCAGTGGGTGTCGCTCTGCTATATAGTAGAGAATAGAGATAGAGTAGGTCACTATAATAGATAAGTTAAATTTGAATGCAATAACCGATATTATATTATTCTGGACGGAGATGATTTGTCAGTTTAGGATAATTAGTAGGATAAATATTATATTATTAAGTACCTAAATTAAAATTTTATTTATTATCGTTATTTTACGCGATTTCGTAAAAATTATATTTTCTATACGCTCATTTTTTACTATTTTTTACCTTAGGTATAAATCACAAAATTTTTATATATTTTGACATATTCCGTAAACATTTGAACTTAAAATACTTATAAACAAAAACTGTGACCAACGATTTTTTTTTATTACAATAAGTACAACTTATAATACACCTTGTATTAAATTTTAAAGATTTTTGGAGTGCCAAATTTTTTTTATAGGCATTTCAAAAAAAGACTGAAAAATCGTAAATTTCAATTGTCTATAAATAGCCTTAAAAAATTCTAAAAATTTTGAAAATTTAATCATAAATAGATAATATAAGCATTTGGTGAATATTTCAAGTATTTATAATGATTCATTTTTGAGTAATAGCAAAATAAAAAAATCAATTTTGTCGAAAACTGGCTAGGTATGCATAAAAATTACCGTTTTTCTTAAACTAATGAATTTTCCTTTTCAAAGAGGTACTGAAGTCAAAAATCAAAGCACTATTACTACTTCAAAGCATGATGACAGACATAAAAAAAAAACATACATCATTGTAAAATCCAATACATTCATCACTCCGTTCAGAATCTAAAAATAGATAATTTCAAATGTGTCTATATCAAAAATATACACAAAAATAGCTCAAAAGCTGAAATAATTTTAAATTATCTATGCAAAGAAAATTATATTGTGATGTAACTATCGAATTAAAAACTAAGTATTATATATTAACGTGTAATGTCTAATTATTATACATACTTTATTTTCATCCAATTATATATTAAATTGTATGTAATAATAATTATTAATAAAATTGTAAAATCTCATAATATTATATTGAATTATTTTTCGAATATTTATAACAATAAGTGATTAATTTTCAACTGTCAATTAAATGTGTAGTTATGAACTACTTCCTAGCACCTGGGTCAGCGCTTCTCAACCTGTTGTACGCATACCAATAGTGTCTAGTGGTAAACGGAAAGCTCATAGGTGGTACGAGAAGAAAACCCCTTTTATAAAAATAACGCTTGCCAAGTCAGAGATCGGCAAGAAAACTTTCTTGATTTTCAATTTTTAGGAATTTATTAATTGTATGCAATATGTATGTATAATGTATTGTATTTTCATTTTCATTTAGTGAGATAGATCTCCAAAACCGGAGAGCGGATTTTGTTATTTGGGGTCTTGTTAGATTCAAATTTGCTAGGAGAAGTGCAGTCAAGATTTTCAGAACTTTATCTTTTATAGTTAATTCACTACAGAGCTTCAAAAAAATTAAAACACATTTTATTGGGCGTTTTTTTATGTTTTTTAGCTTTATAGCTTTGTAATAAATTAACGAATAAAGATAAAGTTCTGAAAATCTTCACAGGACTTCTCTTAGCCAATGTAAATCTAACAAGACCCCAAATAACAAAATCCGTTCTCCAGTTTCGGTAATCTACTACGCTAAATGAAAATCTAGCAAAAAATTTTTTTTGAAAATTTTTAGTCTCACATTTTGTGTCTAATTGATAATCCCTTTTTAGTGAGCTATTGACCAACTTTTTAGCTACAATAGTTTTGTAAAAAAGTTAAAAAAAAAATAGAAATTTTGGGACTGTTCACGCCGACGTTTTTGTGGATTCAAATTGTTATACCGCTTGGGTGTGATATCGGATTTCTCTCATTAATATTTTATGTTAAAGTTAGCTTAATTATCCACCAACGCATAATAACTGAGTTACATTTTTATCATTTTCCTATTTAACACAAATTCTTGAAATTTTATAAATTCATCCTTTTTTTCATTTTAATCATCATACTTACTTGATTAAAAATCAAGAAAGTAAAAATTGGAATGAATCATTATTAACATTCAATATTATTTAGTTTATTTGGTGGTGTGGAGGTCGTTTGTAATCGTAATAATAAATAATAATAATAATTGTACATTTGTACATATTTCAGAGGTGATTGGAGGGGCAAGCGCCCCCTTTGCAACCCCCCCCACCACCGTAACTATGCCACTGAACGAATAAAAAAAAGATTAAATTAAATTATATTATTTTAAATAAAATACCTATACAAATATATCTACTTATATTGCTAAATATATATAAACTAGTTGTCAATGAAGCTGGCAGTTTATTTTCTGAACTCAGATGAGATTTAATTACTAATTAATCAATATATATATATTTATTTATTATAAATAAATGTATCGTAGTTCAATTATGAGTTAGCTATCAAGCCTTATAAATAATAAATACAATTAAATATTCTTGGCAGTTTGGTACATACTTATCGATAATAATACATAATACATTTCCATCGCGTGTTGAACAGAAATAGATACTCCTAATGTATTCGTCATCAAGTCATCTCATTTTAACATGCTAGCTTGGGCTACAATAATTACAATACGTGATGAGCATTCCACTTATTGTATTCCAACTTCTAACCTAACCTGTGTTCATTGCGACAATTTATCGATTATATACAATATACGTACCTATACATTACATTAAATTATTAAGATACAACCTACCTACATATGTATATACTAGGTATATAAATTATAAATGTATAAAATTCTAAAGTATGTCTTAAAACAATAACATCGCCATTGTCGCACATGCAGTCCACGGGGGTGCCAGAGGGTGCTTAGGCGCTTAGCACCCTCAGCTTATTTTGAGCTAAAAATATTGTTAAAAGTGTAATTTTACGTTTATAAAAATAAGTTTAATAAGTTTGTATTATTGTATTGGTAATGCTCTAATACCATGGACGATAGACGTACTTTATATATATAATTTACATATTATATAATATGTACAATATTGGGTATTTGGGTTTGCGATGTTAGTATGTTAACTATTTATAATTATAACGCATTTGGATTTTGGAAACAAGACCTTAACATCATAAGCTATCGGATTGTCAATATTTAATTTATAGGTAATTTGATTTTACTATATAATTTTTATGAATTAAATGTTAAGTACCTAAAAAAATCCCACAACAATTTGATCAATAAAAAAGGTCTTTTAATAGTGATGTACTGATGTCTGATGTTTTAGGAGCTTAATATAAAAGTTTAATAGCATAGATGTCGTAAGTGGTACGCGAATATAAAAAGGTTGAGAACTGCTGCCCTAGGTAGTATAAACATTATACATAATAAAATGATGCACGTATATGCTTATTAACTATAATTTATAATTATCATATCAGATTATGTTTAAATAAATGAAACAACTTTCAAGTCAAATTATAAAATAAACCAAAAAGGTATTGTATTCTATAGAATGTATTGAATATAACATAAAAGGTAAATAATAGATACCTAGGTACCTTTGTTATCTTATTGGTACAGATAAGCTCTAATAGCTCTATAATATAAAATAGTACGTATACTTATATATAATCAGGTATATTTAAATATTAATAACAGGTATAAATTAAAACATATAAATAAAAGACAAATATAGCATACCAATCACTTTTACATAGACACATCCACACATTAATCAAACTGAAATTAAACTTATAAACTCTCCTACCTAAACGGAAAAATTCCTCCCGAAAGTAGAAACGGTCAAAACATAATAGAATTAATATAAAATGTATATACTAAAAAAATTGTACGAACAATTTGTTTTTGTATATTTATTTAATTGATTAAATAAATATCATTTTAATTACAATAATAATTAATATGAATTTATAATTACAATTAATGTCAAATAAAATATATAAATTTACATAATTTATAATTTTTTTCGTCTACTAAGTTCTATAGTCTATAATATTAGTACAACTCAACTCACTACAACTGTGAAGTATGAAGTGAGCAAATGGACAATAAAAATTACTTTTTGTAGTCAAAACATAAACCTTCCTGGTTATTTTTATAACAATTGGAAATCCCACACTGGAATTTGTGAAATTCACAGATGACGGTTAATCGTGTTGTTTCAGTTGTTTGTGTAACAATAATGAGAATGGAAACATTGGAAACAACTGTACAATAAGAAATTGTTTATAGGTAATAATTATTATTTTTTTGATTATAATTCATAATTTTTGGCAGTCATCATATTATCAGTTATGGATTTATGCCTTTTTAAGGACTGTGGCCAATGACCGTTGGGCTTAAGATAAGTTTTAAAGTTTAATGGCCAGTATTAAATTAAATAAAAATTATAATTATTCTACTTGTAACTTATACTTTATAGCAGACTTACAATTATAATTATGTCCTATTAATGCGATAGTGTTCACTGAATTTACTACGACAATGCTTTGAAGTTTGCACTGACTAAGATAAATCAAATTCAGATTACTAGTATTATAGATGTGTAAATAATGAATGCTATGATAATTTAATCAAAATAATTTTTTTGAAATTTGTAACAAGTCATTTTCTTTCACAGTAAATTTAAGGAATATATTAATATAAATAATTATTGGTGGACATTATTAAATGTATGAGCGTGTAAACATACCTACCTTAGCACCCTCAAATCTAACAACACATTGAATAAAGAAATGGAAGATAAAAAACAAAATCAGTTGGAAAGTGATGAAGTAAATGAATTTAAATACAAGTATGCAGAAGAAAAACAAAAAAATGAAGAATTAAACAAATATTTATTGCGTTTGCAAAATAATATGATCATATCAGCTGTTGGACATAAAGATCAACCCTCAAATAAAGTAAATTCAGTAAACACTTTTTTTTTTACGTTTTTCCATGTAATATATTTTGTGTTAGAAAGGAGATCAACAAAGACGAATTTGGAGTGGAAAACTAGATAATACATTTTCTTCTAATAGTATTCTTGAAACTATTGAAGAAAATGATAGTTTACATCAACCAAGTGAATCATTAGCTTACTTTGGAAATCTAAATAAAGGTTTGTTATTTGTTTTGAATATTATAATATATTTATTTAATAATGTCTAAGATTTATATTATTATTTTTTTAGAATTTAAAACACCTTTAGAATCATTTGAATGGAATTTAATAAGAGAAGAAGATCCCACTGCAGTTACTGAAGTCATAAACAACGAAAATACTGAACATAATTTATCTCCGTAAGTCTTTATAATATTGATATATTATTTGAGTTACCCAGATTTGCCTGGATTAAATTTTATTATGATATAAAGATATTAAGAAAAACAATTTTTTTATTTAGCAATTTAATTATATATATTAAATATTTCCATAAGACTATAAATGATTCATGATGTAATTATTAAATATATAAACTTAAAACCTAAATTTGGATTATTTACCATTTCATGGTTAGATTTATTACACAATTCAGTAGCTACAGTAATCTAGTAGTTTATTGTGACCATTTTAACATTTTATCTAAGTAAATAATTTAATAATTATGCTTACAAATTATAATTAATGTTAATATTAAATTTCAAACTTTAAAATATTTGTCTGATTACCAATGTCAACAAATATTCTTATTGAAGCCGTAAAATATTGAAATAATTTTAAATTAGTTAATATAAGATGTTGAGAAAGTGCCTAGTGGGTATATCCCCCTGTTGTTTAGTAGGTGATAGGTGTCCAATGGTTTACTGTGATGGACGTATTAAATTTAAATTCAATGATATATTATTGTATTGACGAAAAAATTCAGAGCATAAATCTATAATACCACCATTATATAATCAATGATACCAGTGTTTATTTTATTATTTGTAATACTACTAGATAATTAATTAATTTTTGTTGAAAACATTGCATTTTAAAATTTTAATGTGTATATAAAGTATAAATATGTACGTAAAAGTTCTATGTTGCCAAGAACAATGTTTTTTAATTAAAATAAAATAATAAATGCCTGAATATTGTCACAAATAATTTAAGTATAGAATTTTTTTTTAAATCTGAGCTTAAAGTATTTTAAAAAAATTATGTTTTTTTTATTTTTAGATTTTTTTGTTTTCTGTATGAATTACTTATGGAGAAGTTTGTTTTCAATTTTTAAAGCTTAATTATAAAAATAGGGTATTTAATACATTTTCAACTGCTACCAATTTGCAAATTTTTGTGGTTTTGACAAATGTTAAAATTTGAATTTAAATGATTATAAAAATAAACTGCCCATGTATTTTAAATATTTTTATATATCAAAAGAACAATTTTTATAGGATCCTGTATTAAGAGGACACTATACCCATTATGTTATTATGTGTTGTCATATGTGTATGTATTCTGTCTTACAAATATACTAAATGCTAATTTTTGTTCAATAAAATTGATTTTGTATTAGAGTGAAAATGTAAAATGATTTATGAAAAAATTTGTGTTCATTCATCGGATTTCTAAAATATTATAATTTATAAGTGAAATATGAGAATTTTAAGTACCTATAAATATTTTACATACTCATAACTTAATTAAAAATTGATTCTGTTGAACGGAAATTTTCCACTTATTTAAATGTATAACTTGTTATACAGAGACAACGCATGCGAGTATGGTGTCTTTTTAAATTTTCAAACATTTTTATCCAGAAAATATTTTTTTTATAAGCATTTATAATAAAAATTCAAATTTCTATAAATAGCTCTAAGAGAGTCAAATTACTTTGAAAATTGTGTTATGCTTATAAAATTATGACATAAACATTTTTAATTTGATTATGTATTAACATTTTGAAATTGTTCTAAAAAAAATATTATTTGCTACAAAATATGTATATCATTTTTGAAATTTACAACTATGTAATTTCTAATATTTATTCTTATCTATATTTTTATTATGTCAAAAATGTCTTTGATTATAGGGATATAAATTCTATAACCACCTTGTATTAACAATAATTAAATATTTGATTCATAATATCATAGCAAATAACTAACAATTTATCACATACATCAATAAATGTACAATTTTACAAAAATTCATAAATACTGGTTTAAAACAATTGGATATAGATATATGATTCAATCTGGATGATGCTTATTATTAACCTAATAGCGCTATAATATAAACATAGATGATAGATGTTGCATTTAATTTATGTAGTGGTGTAGTACTAAAAAAAATTAATGGTCACACATTTACAGTATTGCATGCCTAAATCATTGATAAAAAATAATGTAGAGGACTCTGTCTCCAAACACCCTAATATAGTAATATCCACAGTATTCCACTTATTTTTATATGTATACAATATTACCTAATAAATAATGATTGATATTAAAACTCGTAATCCATTAATAATGTTAAAAACATATAATGCTAAAAAAAGAACTGAAAAACGGTATAATTAAACATTTATATATATATAAATGAAACATTTTATTTTAAATCTTCAGTTATTGTACTGGTATTTTCTTGACTTGTTGTTATCCAAAACTCTATGGGAGGCTAATCAACTTTTTACATGGTCTTTAGGAAAAAGGTAGTATTAATACATTATGCTCATGGCATGATGACATGTGTACCTGTATATACGTTATGAATACATGTATAAATTGAAAATTATATAAAGTGAACACCCTTCACTATACTACTGTTTATATCTACTTATAAAAATTAACTAATATTCAGTAAACTTTGATGCTATTGTGGGCTTGTAGCATAGTGATATAGTGTTTTAAAAAAATAGATGTGTATAAAAATCAAAGTTAAAAATTATAAATTTATTAACTCTATGATTAAGTAACCCGTCTATTTTTTTATAAAAATGGGTAAAAATTTTACAACACAAATATTTTTTTTTCATTAATTTTTAGTACAATTTTTTGACCTGTATTGTGGTTATAATATTATAAAATTGGTTTTAATTATTCTCTTACTCTTTATTTTGTTATCCTACTTTAATTTTTCATCACTATTGTATTTTTTTTAAATTATTTTCCTATAGTATAATATTAGTTATCCATATTCCCTACATTTTACTTCAGTGCTGTAATATAATAATAGATTTCCTTATCAAAATTTATTTACCTTACCTCAAATTATACAATTTCTAATATAAAATATTCTGTTATTCAGACCTTCCAGCATATCATTCAGTGTTTGTGAAACCCCTAAAAAAGTTTTAAGAGAACGTGTAAATAATTACAAACACTTGTTTGAAACCAGTATGAAAGAAAACAATGAGCTAAGAGAATTCACTACTCTTGAGAAACAAATGTTTTATGATAATGTGAGTATCCAACAAATGTTTATAAATATATCCTATACCTATATTCATATAGATGTTTATTATCCTGTTAAAGAATGAACAATTAAAAGAATTAAGTAATTTGAAAAAGCAAGTTGACAATCTTCAAATTGAAAAAAATGAATTTGAAAAAATGATTGAAAAACTTAAATATTCAGTTCAAGTAGTTGAAAAGAAAAAATATGATATTGAAATTATTAATGAAGAACAAAGAATTAATTTTGAGAAACGAGAAAATGAACTTCTAGCAATAATTCAGGTTAATTTTTTAGCAAGTTGACATAAAGTATTTATTTTTATACTAGTGTTTGTATTTATTTTATGTAGGATACAAAAAAAGAGGTAAAATCTAAGGAAGATCAAATTGAAAAATTCATATTAAGCGATAACTTTAAGGCAGAAAAGCAAGAAGAAATTAAAAAACTTGAAGTGAAAATTAAAGAAATGTATCAATTGAATAATACATATATTAATGAAATAGACACTTTGAAATTACAATTGTTAAATAAAGACAAACAACTAAATGTAGAATTGTCTAAACAATGTTCAATTTTTAATGAGTTATCTCTTCTTCAAAGTTATGCATCTGAAGCTAAGTCAGTTCCTTGTAGTATTCAGTTCTTAACTGATGAAGGTTATTTTAGTCTTAAAAAATGTAAAATATTGGAACTGGTTCAACTATTAGAACATATTCATGATATAGTAGAACAATTACAACAAAAAAACCAAATTTTACTAGATGAAAATAATAATTTGAAATTAATAACTAATGATTTTAATATTAAAATGAATAACACAAATAAAGAAAATTATGAAATGAAACTAAATTCAATTGAAGAAAAAATTAAGTTTACTATCAAAGAACTCAGTGACAGTTCTGAGATAAATATTGATAATTCTGATGCAAATAGCTTAATTGATTTGACTGTAAAATATTTTAAAGAAAACTCAAACAAGATTGATATACTGTCTAACAAGAACTTAATTTTAGAAGAAAAATTGTCCTTATCAAACATAAAACTCTGTGAAATAATATCATTTGTATTTAATAATCTTGAAAATATTCTTCAGCACATTTCTACTTTGAATGTTAAATCAAGTACAGAAATGGAGAAATTCAAAAAAGAACTCTCTAAAACTATAGAAGAAAATATATTTTTAAAATCTAGTATTCAAGCATTCGATATATTAACATTTGAATGTGTTGATATGATAGAAACAGTACAGATAAATCAATCAAATCTTATAAACATTCAAGAAGAACTTACTGCCTGTAATGGTATTAATAACGAATTACAACTACAAATTGAAGAACTAAATGCATTGAATACAAATCTCAATACATTAATTGAAAACCAAATTAAAATTGAAAAACAAATAAAATACGAATTGGATGATACTAAATATAAACTTTCTCTTAAAAATAAAGAGTTAGAAATTGTAGTTTCACAAGTTAATGTTTTACAATCAACAATTGAAGAAATTAAAACAAATACAAACTATAATCCTACTATTATCAAAAGACTAAATAATGCACTTAATACTATTAAATTTGAACTGGAAGAAAAATCTAAATTTGTGAATAAATTCAAAAATAACAAATCAGAAACAACAATTTGTAATAATTTAGAAAGAATTCATAAACCAAATGAGGTTATTACAAAACTTAAATCTGAATTAAAATATAAGTTAATCAATGAAAAAGCTTTGAATAATGAATTGCCAATTGTTACGGTAGAATTGGATGACACTATTGTTAAAGTTGATGAAGTAAAATCAGTAATTGAAATTTTAAATATAAAGGATGAATCCAATGTTTCTATTATGGAACAGCTCAAATATGAACTTAAATGTATTAAATCTACACTTATTGGAAAAAATGAGTTAATTAGAAAATTAGAAAACATTAATTTAGAACTTTTAACAAAATGTAAAAATTCTGATGAATTAAATAAAATCATCACTGAACTTAAAATAAATCTGGAGAATAAAATTAATGTTGAAAATGAAATACGAGCTGAACTTAATGCTAAAACTATTAAATTAGAGTATGCTATGCTTCAAGATAATGAACTTCAGACTGTGATAGAAAGTATGGAGAATGAAATAAAATCAAATGTTGTTTTAATAGACAAATTGAAATCTGAATTATCTACAAAATCAGATTTATTAACCAAATTAGAAAATGTACATTTTGAATTAATTTCTAAACATCATTATAAAATAAAAAATAATTTAGAAGATAAAGTTCAATTACATGTATTGAATTACCATAATTTGTATACAGAATTTATTAATTTGTCTTGTGATATTGAATCATTATTAAAATATCAAACCATTACAGTATCTAATCTGAGAGAAGAAATTCACCTTAAATCTACAGAAATTGAACACTTGCAAAAAAAAGTACTTGAATCGAATTTGCAGCAAGAATATGACAAGCTAAAAGAAGAATATATGTTAAGGTCTTATGAATGTGATGAAGCCCGACATAAAATATTGCATTTGGAATCAACATTATCAAGAAATAAAAAACATGAAAAAGTTCTTAGAAATGATTCATTTCATATTAAGGTTAGTGATAATAGTTTAGTGGATTTAAATGAAGAAATTGTTTTGATGAAATCAGAATTAGCCAAAAAAACTAGTTGTGAAAAAATATTACTGGAAGAAATAGCAAATCTTAAATGTAACTTGGATGCACTTCGAGAAAAACTTTTTAATGTCACTAAAGAAATGGAACTTAAAGAAAAAAGATGTGAAGATTTAACTTTGATTATTAATGTTTTAACAATTGAAATAAAGGATGCAAATTTAGTTAAACAAAATCTAAAGACTTGTTGGAATGAAGCTGAACATGAATTACTTAAGTCTGGAGACCTTTGTGAAAACCTTAAATTAGAATTATATAGTGTGCAAAGAGAATTAGAAAATGCTTGCATTAAAACTGAATGTATAGAAAAGGAATTACAAAATCTTGAATTTAAATTTAATGATAAAATTAATAAAAAATACTTCAATAGTTGTGATGTTAGAAATCAATTAATTGATCCACTTGTTGATTATGTACATGATATTAAACTGAAACTAACTGAACTCAATTCTGCAATGATATCAGGAAACCAAAGCGAAAAACAATTTAGAACAAAAGTTATGTCTGTTGATGATGATGTTTTATCACACAATGAGTCATGGAAAATAAGCTATAACTCCCAACTTGGATCTCCTAATTGTAAAATTGGTTTAGAAATTGATAATTTAAATAAGATTTTAAAAGAAAAAAATATTTTGATAAATACTCTACAAACAGCTAAAAAAGAAATAAAAAAAAGAAATTATGAACTTCAATGCCAAATGAAAAAACAATCTGATGAAAACAATAAATATGTTAATGATATACAATTTGTGAAAAATGATCTAAAAGAAAAAATATTGTTGGTGAGCAATTTAAATATTGAGTTGAACAGAATCAAACTAGAATATACTAAACTTGAAGAACACAATCAAGCAAATAAAAAAGAAATTGATAATAGCTATGACATTGATTTAGAGTTAAGAAATGGTAAAAGGAATATTATAAATGAAATAAATCTTCTCGAACCCGGAAAAATTACAGGAGTTCTAACTGATCATAATTTGTCTAATTTGTTGGATATGTTTGTCAGCCTTATAATGATCAAAGAACATCAAATAGTAACTGACTTAGTTAGTGACCAGAATAAAATTAAACAATTATATGAAGATAAAATCAAACAGATGCAAGAAGACATAAAAAAAGGAAAAGAATGGCAAGAGCAGGTTGAAAGTGATAATGAAAAACTCAGCCTTGAACTTGAAAATCTCAAGTATCAAAAAAATAACTTCTCTGGTAGAGAATTAAAGATAAAAGAACTGACAGAAAAAGTTTTAGAAGCAGAGAATCTATCCTTTAATTATTTAAGTGAGTTAGAAGAAATAAAGACTCGAATGAGTCAAACAAGTGAACAAAATTATCAGTCATTGTTACACGAATTTGAAGAGTTTAAGACTAGTTCAGAGCAATCTTTACAAGATTTGAAAAATAAACTTGAAAATAAAACCAAACAATATAACAAATCATTAATATTGTGTGAAGTTCAAAAAAGTAGTTGTTCGAGTTTAGAAGATCAAATAGAAAAGATTCAATCAGAATGTGCTTGTTTAAAATCTGTTATTGAAAAAAAAGATGAAGATATTAAACACTTAATGAAGACAAATGAATATGAAATAATGATCGAAAAATATAGTTTAGAAAAAGAAGAAATGAGAAATCTTTATGAAAAAAAAATTAATGATCTACAGCTTGATTTAAGTAATATTAAACATAAAATGTATTGTACAGAAAAGTTGCTAAAAGAAATTAATAAAAACAATGAAAAAGATCAAATTAAATTTAAAATGAATAATCACGGTTTAGTTGAAGTAAATGATATAACTGAAAAATTGAGGACAATACTTAAGTGTAATGGTACATTGCCAACAATCTATGAAAATATTTGTTCATTAATGACCAAATGTGAATATTTAGAGGAAGAAATTAAAGAATTGAAACATGCTAATGTCAACTTAGACAATGAATGTGATTCTATGTTAGAGGAGGTAAACAATAAAGATAATAAGATATCTGAACTTTTGACTCAAGTAGATTTGTTGAAGAAAAACATTGAATTGTTAACAGAAGAAAGAGATATTTTGAAAAATAACAAGTGTAAAAAATGTAAAAATGTCAACAATGATGTTAAAAAGTTAAATGATGAAATATGTAGTTATGAGCAAAACATTTATGAACTAAGAAAAGACAAAGGTCAGCTAATTGTTCAACACAATAAGGAACTAAAGCGACTCAAAAACGAACTACAAGAAGTTCAAGCTAAGAACTTGGAATTATTTAACGAGTACAGTACATTATCCGGTAAGTGTAACTTTAAGACAGTGGACAGCAGTTCTCAAACTGTGATCTAGGGGTCTGTAAAAGTAGTGTAGGTGCTCCGTGGGGTTATCATATTAATCCAATTCAAATATTATTATTATTAATTGGACCGCACAAATGTATTATCTGAAAACTTTTAAAGACTAACACTAAACTTTTTATAAATCCACAGATTTTGTGTGGTAGTCAATAATGAAATTGGATACAACAGGGTTTATGGTAATTTTACATGTATGATTATTTAGCTTCCATCTACAATCTATGAGGTTCTTTGGTCTTTACTTACTAGTCATCACTCATTAGCCATCCCCGATGTAGTTATTATTCTCTGGATATGTACTAATTTACAATAAATTTTAAATGGGTCGTTAGCTAAATACATCTAACATTACATAGGGATTATCCTCATCAAGTACAAATAAAGAAAAATGTATCATTAAATATTAAAATTTATAAATTACTACAAAAATTATGTTTTTTCCTATTAAAGTATTCAGTGGTGTTATAAAGAAAAAAAAAAAAGTAAATCATTAACAATTAACATAATTGTTTTATAAATTATTGTCAAAAAGATAATCCTGATTGTTTGGCTCTCAAATTTTTTTTAGAATCATAAGGGCTCCCTAAATAAAAAAATTTGAGAACTGCTACTTAATGATATAAAAAAATGTACATTAATATATAAAATTTATTTTATTGACAGAAACTGCTAAAAATTTGGAAAAAACATTGAAAGAAGACATTCAACAATTAAATAGATGTATTGTGGATAAGAATGCAAAAATATCTACATTAGAATTGTTTTCCAAAACATATTCCAATGATCTCAAAAAGAAGAATCATGAATTGGAAATTATTTTTAAAAGAGCAAAAGATGAAGTAACATTATTCAATATATTACTTGTTGTCAGGCGCAGACTAGTAAAAAAGGGCACGGGATGCTATATAATTTAAAGGGAAATAACAAAACTTTTGCCTTCAAAATTCACATTCATTTTAATTATAGTGATAAAACATATTTATACTGATAGGGGCAAATATATTTTGTCAAGCGATGCTGTAGCATCCCAGCATCCTGCCAGTCTGCGCCTGCTTGTTGTATGGAACACATCATAAATTAATTTGGTCTTTGTATTCCAATTATCCAATTTAAATCAAACTGTTAAATGTTTTGAGATATTTTTTTTTTTTTGTATAACAATATTAAGTCATGAGAAATTCACTTTACATATATTTAATATTAGTTTATTTATTGTACAGAACCATATGTTGCGCAGAGAATTATGTCGATTGAAAGAAATTAAAAATGTAAGTACAGCTGATCATTGTACTCAGACTGTTGAAGAACAAAGCAGCATAGTAAGTACTAAATTAAAAAATTTCCAACAATCTTTTTTTCATAATTATTATTGTTAAAATCCTAATATTGTTTTAACACTTTCCAATTAATTTTTTTAGATACCTGACCATAAATGTATGATTGACAAAATTGCTAAATTTGAGAGTGATAGTAAAATGATGAGAATGATGCTACATCATCGTAAATCTAAAATAGAAGAACTCGAAAAGCAACTCAATGAAAGACATTGTAGAATTTAATTATTATAAATCGCTAGCTTCAGCTCTTTAGTTAAATATTTAAATTTGTATTTTTATAAGATATGAAAAGTATTCAATATTCATTTGGTATAAAAATTGAATTTTGACCTATAAATTTTTATTATAAATCTATATTTTTAAGTCAATTTAGCTTTTAGTGATTTTTTTTAGCTATTTGTACAGTTTATATTGTATTTAAAAAAAAAATTATATTTATATTATTATATTTTCATTTTTATCTAATAAAGAGTATTCAAAATTGAATTAATTAGTTTCAATTTGTTTTTACCTAGAGACTAATTAAATTAATTGCAAACATTTTTAAAATGTTCCATTCTTAATAATTATAAGTAACACGAAATAATTTGAAAATATACCATAAATAAATTATAGATTAATTTATAGAATAATCTTTCTTAATTGATAGATTAATAGGAATAATAAAGTAAAAACTAAGTTTATTAAAAAAGAATATATTTTTCTCAAAACACAAATTAAATTGTACCCATTATAAAAATGATAACTTAATTTTATATTTCAACTTTCGAAACACCGGCAGTCTGGAAAATATTTCAGAATATCTGAACTGTAAACCTGAAATTAATATTTGAGGATTAAGGTAAGTTTCTTAACATTTTTCTGTGATCTACAATTTTTTTTTTTAAATATTATCTTGGTATAGTTATTATTACAGTATAATAAAATGAGATTTTACCTCGATCAATGTGTGATTGCCAATACAGCTCTGACAAAATCTTCTCAAATTCCTGTAAACACTTATACTATTTTTCATATTATCAAAGTTTATTCTTGTGAATAAATTGATTTTCATGGTTCACATATGAAATATACTTGCAGTAGATCTAAAAAATATATTATAACTTAAATTTAATGGTGAAAAGCAATAACATAAAAATTGTTAGTTTTGAGAATATTAAGATGCAAAAGGATCAAATGTAATATATAATTTTATTGCATAAATAAGAACTTGAAAATAAAAAAAAAAACCTTGGGTATAAGGTTATTGTAAATCATTTGTTTAATTAATGAAAATGTAATCTGTACTAAACTCGTTACTCAGAGTAACCTCAGGTGACAACCAATTATTGTTAGACCACACCTCTCGAATAAATAAGTTGCTGAATTTAGTTTCCATCAATCAGTTTTAACTGAAAAATTTCTTAATCATCTTAGCTAATTGCAAGGTGGTAACAGAGATGATGCTCCTAAAAGTGTGGCGTTCAACATGCCACAAGTTTTCCTTCACAAGTTAACTCATATAAATATTATACTTATATACAGTATACCTATATTGTATTGTTAAAAAGTAAAATTAAAAAATTAAACTAGTTTAAATTTATAAAATCCTCGTTATTATTTTATTTATGTTAATCTTAGGACATATCAATCATTGATTTTATTAATTAAATTTAGTTGCAACATTTATTTATTCAGTATTTTTAAATCAAATGTACTAAAATGAATAAAAAACTTAATCCTTACTTTCTTTTAGTGACAGGAGGACCAATGACAAAAATCTTAAAGAACATTCATGGTGAATGCACATCAGTTGACAGTCACTTTTCCATTCTAATAAAAATAAAAGGAATACATTTTAGTATAAACAAAAAATGAGATTCTCAATAATGATAAAAAAAATAGATTATAATATCCTTAGATCCCCTAATATGCAACAAATTTTGGTGTTTTAAGTCATCAATGTATTATAAATAATTTTAAACATTATATTACAGAATAACTACCTAGGTTCATGAATCATTAAAGATTGGTTTATATAAAAAAATGCCAAAATTTGTTGCTAAATATGAATCCAATTTGGGTAAGAAAACATTAGTGTTTATATAACAAACCCTACAGGAAAATAAACAGTTTACCTTTAGTATTTGGATGACCTACCTACGATTGACAATCGAGGTTTGCTGCCCTAAATTGAATCACCTATGTGGATTGACCAAAGCTTTAAATGCATTTGCTGACAGCTTAAGCCCTAACAGGCTAACATTCCTATGGATCATTTCTAATAAACCTAATTAAAATTCAATTTTGTTGTTTTTCAATTACTTGCACATAAAATATGTTAACAATGTATACCAATAGACAGCATTAATTATATTCAAATTTAAATGCTTACCAGTGAATTAAAACGCTTGGATTAAAAGTAGATTGGTTATGAGACTAACTTAATTTAGCTAACATTTTCCAGAAAAAAAAAAAAAAAATTAAACAGGAAAAAATATTTGGTTTTGGAAGTAATGCTATATATAAAAAATTAATGTAGAATAGAACAAAAAACTTAAATATAATTTTTCTTGGTGTTCTTAACTGTTAAAAAAAAAATCTCACAATACTCAATATACGTACAGAATTATAAAATTTACATCAACAAAGTTTTGGGGTATTTATAAAATTGTATCTAGTATGTAAGAGCTTAAAACTAAAATAACTTAAATTGCTTGATATTTTATGTAATTTTTATCATTGTTATTGAATACTATTTTGAATTCTCTTTTGCTAAGCCTACTAGTTTTTCAATATTCTAACTTATATGATAAAATATCAAGCTATAATTTTAATAAAATGGACACCGGAAGAAAATGCATACAATATATTATTTTATAATATATTATGATAAATAAACATACACACATACAAAATATGATGTATAAATTATTATTTACTAACTAATAGATATTTAAAATTCATACCTTACCTATAAAATACAGAAACAGAAATAGTATTGCTACCTATGTAATTTGTTTTTCAAGAAATTTCTCTTTACATTAAGAAGCTAAATTACTGGAAGCAATAAAGGAGTTTTAAATATTTTCAAGATATATATATTCTCAAATTGTGTAGTAAGCACACAACAGAGAAGCTACATAAACTTAAATAAACCAAAAAACACATTAACTGAAATAATTTAATTTTAATGTTATACATATTATACAAATGCCCAGATAAATAATATAATTTCATAAATAAATATTTGTAGTTCATTGTTATTAAGATTGTAATCTTTATTGTAAGAAAAAATATAACAATGCTATTGTATAAGTCCATTTAAAATAATTAAGTATAAGTAAAAATACTAATAACCTTTTAATTTGTACGAATCAAAAAGACTAGTTAAAAACCAAATCATTCTGAATATTCTACATATTCATTAAGACTAACAGTTATGAATTTATTTATAATATTAAGTAACCTACATCCTAATTTACTGTCATAATAAAAAAATTGTGAAAACACAATTTCCTCTTATACAAAATCGTTGAAAATATATCAAATACTTAGGTAAGCTTCAATTAAAAAATACAAAAGAAAGATATAGTTGAGAAATATAAAAAGTATATTACCAATACAAAACACGTCATTATTGTACTTAATAGATAAATTTAATAAACTGAATGTGCAGTAGACGAGGATGAGAATGTATTTCAAATGACTGGCTCTTGTGTCATTATTACCCAACTCATGAACGGTTTTAAATAATACATAGAAATAACCGGTACGAGTTTCCTATTTTTGTTTATACTGCCTAACAGACTGCCTCCTCGGATCCTGCCTAACAATTTTCAAAAAATAAAAAACCATTTTAAATTAGAATCCTAAAAATATATGAACATCAAATAAATGGGGTGCAATTTTTGATAATATAGTTTAAACTTTATTTACCTTTAGTTGAAAGTGATGCATTAGTACCGCCGACCAGGATTTTGACCATAACCAGCATTACCAGCATTTACATTGCCGGCTCCTAAATAAAGAAAAGTTGCAAAATTAATGTTTGTAATAAAATTTACTTAAAAATATTATTATATATTTAAAATATTAAAATAAATAGATCACCAATTTAATAAATACAACTACCTGGGTTTCCATAAGGTGTAGCGCGATTATTAGAGGTATAATTAGATCTCATCGGGCCACCGCCACCACCATAACTTTGATTTGGACCCCAGTTGTTACCTATAACATGTTGAAATTAGACAAAAATTAATAATAAGAAAATTAATTTTAAGAACTTACTAGGTTGTTGTGAACCTCCCCAACTATCACCGCCACCTCCTTGGTTACCCCATGCTGGATTATTGTTACCCCAACTTTGAGGAGCACCGCCGCCACCTTGCCAGGCTCCACCAGAATTTGAGTTGTAACCACCTGCACTACCTCCATAACCACCACCACCACCGCCGCCAGAGCCATATCCTCCTCCCATTCCAGAATTTCCATATCCTCCACCGCCACCATTTGATCCTAAAAAACAAAATAAATACATAATGTAAGATAAATTTTAAATTTATATGAATACATGAAACCAAATTGATTTGGTCATTAAATATCTTTTACTTTCATTTCAAAAAAATACCTTTTTAATATTTTAATGAAATGCCATTTTATTGAGCATATTAATTAGGTACTAAGTAATTAATTAATACAAAGTATTTTGACATATTAAAGTATTAATAGAATATTTTACTAACATTTATTTAATACATAATTTAAGTTCAAAAATGTCATATATTTTAAATTGTTGAATACAATTGAAAATTGAATGCATGCATAATATAATTGTTAATAAATATATATATTCATAATTACTGTTATGATGGCCTCCCCATTGTTCATTTCGTGGATTTCCACCCCAACTACTTCTATTGCCACCACCTCCTCCGCCACCACCACGACCGCCTCGTCCACCACGGCCACCACCAGCGCCATCACTACGACTAATAGCTTTTTTCACATCCAATTTTCCACCAGCGACTTGGTGACTTTTAATCACTATATTTAAAAAAACATATATTTCATTTTTAATTTTAAGAACAAATGTGTATAAATGTTACTCACAAACAGCTTTGTCAACTGAATCAGTATCATCATACTCAATAAATCCAAATCCTTTTCTTTGACCAGAATCTTTATCAGTTACTATTGTTACATTAGTGATATTACCAAATTTTCTAAAATATTCAAGAAGATCGTTTTCTGATTGTTCTTTAATACCAGAAACAAACATTTTTTTTACAGTAGCTGCGATGTCTGGTTTATCAATATCCTAAAATCAAAAAATTGAAATATTTTTAAGATTAATATTAAGATCTTTACTTTTGTTTTTATTAGTTAAAATAAAAACAACTTAAAATCAGTAATTTTATCATACTTTGGTATAAACTCATTATAAATATAATGTTCATCTTTTTCTAAATTTTATGTAAAAATATGTAAGATATAAAATATTAAATGTAAATTCCATACGTCACGTGGAACAGCTCGCTTTGTTTCCACTTCACGGCCATCTATTTTATGGGGTCTATTTGACATGGCTTGATCAACCATAGACGATTGAGAATAAGTAATGAATCCAAATCCTCGAGATCTAAAAGTTTAAGTCATATAATACGATATATAAATTACAAATGAATAATTACTAGTTGTAGTATTAAACTAAACAAAACAAAACAAAATAAAGATTGGTTACCTCTTGGTTTGAGGGTCTTTCATGACAACTACATCCACAATTTCACCCCATTGCTCAAAAAATTCTTTAAGTGAATCATTAGTTGTGGTATAGTTTAAACCACCAATGAATAATTTCCTGTATTGTTCTGGTTCCTACAGTTAAAAAAACACGTAGGTAATGGTTTATATAAAAATACTTCATTAAAACCCTATTCAAGTTGTTAGATAGATAAAAATATGGGCGTAAAATTAATACAATAATAATAGTTGTTTATTCGAATAAGTTAATACAATAATTATAGGCATTGATTCGAATAAGGTAGGTTAACTTTACTTACGTCAGATCCCATGTTTGATGAGGAAGCTCGTAATACGAACAAAATTAGAAAATGTGATGCAAATAAAACGGTAATATAATAGTCAATTGAAATCAACAAATCTTAATCAAGTGTTTAATAATTTACAAGATTAAAAATTTATGTTATAAAGACTGAAATTCACAAACAAAAACGGAAGTCACAATTGGCCGACAGTACTATGGAAAACGAGTCAATAACTCGTAGTCTGAACTCTGAAACTCGGAACGTAGGCGTCTGTGTGCGGTACATCAAAATGGTGGCCAGTTGATGTTGTATGACGCGGACGCTTGTTACAGTGTGAACAACTTAACTTTACAACACAAACATATTTTTTTTTGTCAATAGCGGGAAATATACATATTTCCGTTTAAAAATTTATAATATATGACGTAGTCACGTTTTCAACGTTTTTTGTGTTTAAATGAACAGACATTTAAGGTCAATGAAATTCCTAGTAAACTTAGATTTTGTTTAATTTAATAGTAAATTATTATTACCAGCTTATTATTTACCTAAAAAAAATTAAAATTTATTCTTGGTTTTTTAAGTATAGTGATGAGTGTATATTGGTTTACAATGATATATTGTAGTGTTTAGTTTTTAATTTTTGGGTCTCAAACAGTTATAACCTTTTAAAGTGGGTAGTAAAAATGATTTCATCTAATCAATCTTGAATTATATTAAATTATTTAAATTTCTAAACCTTCTCAAAATAATCGGTGGTGTGGTGTAAGTGGGTATCGCCGTAACGCTCTTCTATGTATTAGGTGTCGAATGTGCCAATTAAAATTGATATACTTTTTTGGATTCAATGATATATGATAGCCATGGCAGGCGAGAGGGTGGGGCAGAAGGGGCCAGAGCCCCCGGGCCCGGACCTCTAGGAGGGGCCCCGGTTAGGTTAAGTATAAAATAAGTATATATAAGTAAAAGGGCCCGGAGTTGATCAACCCTGGGACCCACCAAAGTTCTCGCCGTCCCTGATGATAGCACATGAAAAACAATTTTGACTATTTTGAGTGGAGACAGTCATCTGTTAGCCAAGGATATTTATTATTATTTATTTTATATTATTAATTGATAAGCATTTGTTATAAATTGTATTATATAATATAATAGTTATATATATATATATCTTTTAAATCAATAATAGACTTATTATTATACATAAACATATTTGAGATTTCGTAAAAAATTGTCAAGATTTTTTGGAGAAAGCAAAAACATTCTTATCTAAATTTTTCTAAAAAAGTTTGAAAATCTCAAATTTTTATGTATACCTACCTAATTCAAAATATTATGTAAACCATGCTATGTATATAATAATACTGGCTATATTTTAAATATAAATTTTCATATACAATAACTTAAGTATCAAAAATACACGAGTACAATTTGTTTATATTTGAAGTTCAAATTTTGGCAATCTTAGATATTTCTTGAGGACGTCATACCCATCTTGTCTTCCTCTTACAAATGTAAAACATAACAAATTTGCGTTCAGCTGAATCCGTTTATTTTATAGGTACTATTAATTTTAATATTAGTCAATTTACCTATTGTGAAACTTAAAAGTTATAATATTATAAAGGGCATCTTATAGGCTTTTATTGATAATTTAATTTTAAAGTGAGTTAAGAGAATTATAAAATTTCAATATTTTAAATAACTTTAATTCACTTAAAAATTAAAATATCAATAGAATCCTATGAGATGCCCTAAGTAATATTATTACCTTAAGTTTGATAATAGGTAAAACTATTAATATTAAAGCTAACTGCATACAATTCATTTTTCTGGACGTTAATTTATTATATTTTACTTTAATGTTTATAGGACAAAGACAACACACATGGGAAAATGATGTCCTCTTAAATGTAAAGTTTAATTTTCTCTCAAACAATTTTTATGGGTTTGTTGTGATTCAAAGAATAAGTCATACCTAAATAAAACATTTCATTAGGAACAATAAGAACAAATACTATTGCTAAGTAAAATATTATTTTTTAATTATGTATTCAAACTATTATAGTAAGTAACTAATATTGACATTTGATATAAAAAAATACAAAAATGTAAATGTTTAGATATTGAGTGTTACCACACTGAACAAAAGTTATAATTATGTAGATAAGCCATATTGTTTTTGAAAGTATATAGTTATGTTAACTAATAGTAGTAAAAAATTTCATTTATTTTACTATTAAACATTTAAAACTTTGAAAAATGTTATTTATTTATAACTGAATGTGGAGTAAAACTTTATAATACCTAGTGTTACTGTCGTACAAATATGTAATATACTACCGATATTAAATTACTTTACATTAGCTTAAATATGTAAGCAGATTGCGGATACAATGTTTAGATTGACAAATATAATTTCATTGCCAATACAATAAATTTATTTATCTTTTAAAATACTTCAATAAAAAATATTTTATTTAAGGTCTTAATAGGAATATACAAAATACAAATTTTATTTATCTTAAAATATTATTATTTCAAAGTGTATTTAAAACAGGATGAACAGTAAACAAATATATCATATATGTATATACTAGAATATTAAATCAATGTCATACTTCTATCAGTATATAATACATGTTCTATGAAGGTGTATTTTATTAACTTAACAAAGTTACCCAACATTTTATATAAATTGAACTAACATCAATGTACTATAAAAAAAAAAATTAATCACTTATTCTTATAATTTGCTTTCATCTACCCAAGCTAAAAAATATTCAATCTTTTTCAATAACAAACGTACTTTCTTTATGTCTACAAGTATAGAATAAGTAGCTTTAGCATCAGGAAATTTTCTATTAAATTCTCCTTGTTCTGTTTTTTCTGAAAATAAAATAATCAAAATATAAAACAAAAATGTAATTTTCTTACTTAAATTATTTTTCAACATACTCAAAGAAACATTTTTTTGGTCATTTTTATACATTGTCAGTAAATTATGTATATCAGATAAAGCCATTTTGATATTATAATTGCAGTTTGAATCCAAACCATTACTAAATATTGTTTCTAAGTCGTTATTTATAAGATTAAAACCTTCTTGAAAACCTTTAAACATTTCTTGCTGAAAACCAAAATAATATAAAACTTAATACTAATTATTGATATAATTAACAAACTTTATTTATTACCTCTTGAATACAAAGCTCAACAGATTTTACTGCCATGTCATATGATTCAAAATTCTGATTGAGAGATAGATTTTTTGACAAATTATAAAGTCCATTGATAAATTCTGATAAATATGATTTATGTTTACCATTATAATAACGTATCAAAAACACATATGGAGTTATCATGTTAACTAAATTCCATTGAATGCAGTCTGATGGAGGTTTTTTCTAAATAAGACATTTTAATTACATTACAAAAACTCTGACAAAAATACTAAATATATAATAGGTACTTACTGAAAGTAAAGACAATTTTGGAATGTTGGTTATTAAATGTGGAAACTCACTATCATTAATACTCTCACTAACTTCTGTTACTATTTGTTTTTCAATCCTATTAAAACAATTTATTTTAGAAAATATATTGGATAATTGTATAAGTTAACTTACGGTAAACACCACCAAGGAGTAAACTGAGGTAGAATTTTAGAGATATCACCAGACTTAACAAGATGTTCAAATTCTGCTTTTTCTGAGTCAGTTAATGAACTCCAAACTTGCTCGGCATCATTTAGATCAATTCCATTCAATCGCTCATTGATGTCTGTGAATTCTTCATCATCCGAATCACTTTCTGTATCAAGTAGGGTTTACAATTAACATTTTAATCATAATAAATAATAATTACTATCGAACTTGTAATTTTTTTTTTTTATAAAAATTATTTCCTACATATTATATTGTATTATACTAGATATAATATTTGGTAGATTTCAATATTAAATAAAAAAATAAATCTAATAATATAAAATATTTTGCCAGGAGTCTAAAATTGAATATAGCATGTAGCTATGCTCAGTTCTAAACAGTTCTATTTTTTTTTGAATAATATACTATAAAATATAATTTGACTAAAGATAATACAAAAAATAACTTCAAGACAGAAGAAACCAATTCTTTAAAATTTTTAATGAATACTTAAAAAATCTAGTCAATAAAATATGTTTGATACCCATTGAGAAATAATTATATGTGCATTAAAATCATAAACGATATTTTTAAATTTTAAAGATAAAGATGAAATTTTGATATTTACTGAGTAATAATGGAAATATTTTATAGTCTAAATTAAATAACAATGTATATGATTTAAATTAAATATTTCCTTTATAATTTTTAGGTAGTATTGTTATTTACTTATACTTTTAGTTAAAATATTCAGTAATTTAATAAAATATGTTTTGTCATGATGAAATAGTGCTAAACATTGCAATCTAGAATCTAGATAAGTATAACGACTATAACATATAAAGCCTCTATTATTTATGTTATTAGTAAAGTTATTGTATTAAGAGTAGATTATTTAAAGCTTAGGATACTCTTTATTTTATTCAGTTATTAAAATATTAAAAAGGTATAAGTACAATAAGAAATATTTACCAGAATCTTCATTTTCTCCATATACTCTTTTAAGAATGTCCATCATTTCTTTCTTGCTTACATTGTCGGAATCTTGAACATCTAATTCTTCTTGAATGCATTCTTTGTAAAACTGTTCTGAACATTCTAAATGAATTGGCGATTTATAACATATTAAGGAACAATAGGGTGCTCCACACTTTGGACAAACATATCTGCTAAGATTCCCAGTACAACTGAATAAAATACATATTTATGATAAAAACAATTATTTAATTAAGTAATAAAAAATGAATAATAGGTTCATCAAAGATTTTTACTTACAATTTACAAATAATATCAGTATTCATATTTAATACTTCAAAATTATTTATTGACAGAAAAAAAAAGTATGAATACAAAATTATGTATTATAAATATGATAATGATATCACGATTTAAATGTTTAGGCACAGAATAACGTTTAGGTATACAATAATTGCAGGCTGTATGACGTATGGATCAATAAAAATTGGAAAAATAAGTATAGTCAGTAGGAATACAATTTTATAGCATAGTACACACACTATAAATTAATAATTATATACCTAACACAATATTATTATTTTATTATATTAATCCGGTCGTTTCCCGGTCTCTTCGTTTCGTACCATTCTTATCAATCGTGAAACCACCCATAAACCATAATATTATACATCATGAAGATTAGAAAAATTCTATTATGTATTCATAATATACATGGACCTGGACCTTATACTTATATCTACAATATATCTTAAATCTTCATACTTCATAGATAATTCTTAATTATCTATATAAACTATATCTTAGAATCTTAGATCATATACATTATCTTGTGTGAATGTATCATATTATGATCTTAAGAGTTAAGATAGAAATTAGAAGTATAAAACATAGTTATAATTTGTTTTATTGTGATTAAATTATCTAAAAAAATTAAAACTTGCCGCCAAAATCATTTAATTTGAATTTTATAATGTATGTATTGTATCTTATCACCTAAATTAGGTACTTGTGTAGTAAGCTATTTATACTATTTTGTGGCCTAAACATTTTCAGACCATCCAAATAAAGCACACCAACATGTCAATATTACTCTTAAGCGTTAAGTGTACATTGCTTATACCATGGCGTAAAAATACGAATACACAATTTAAGGCATAATTTATTATTATTCTATACTGCAGGCAATTTCTTAAAATTCGATCTATGATATAGATAGGTATTAGGCACTATGATAGTGTAACGTAAAAAACTGACAGATAAAATTAACGTAGGTTAGTAGATAAATAACCAATTACACATAAAATATGTCTATATACATCAAAGGTTCTCAAACTTTTTTCTCTGTAGACCACGTGCCAATTTTTTATATTAATCGTAGACCCTTAATATTGAATTTTTATAAATTAATATTACAGTGTTTTTGATAGCTTACACGAAGCTATATTGTCGGAGCCACTCATGTAAATAGGTACTTTAGGACTCTCTGATATACATTATATATCATAATTCATAGGTAATAATTTCGTGTACGGCACTCTAAAACTACTCAACCGAATTTAATGAAATTATGATCAATTGCCGATCAATGTGTGTGATATTTTGGTCTCCAATCATCATCATAAAACATAGAATAGTTTTTATTTCGATTAATGACCTCAATATGGCCTCTTTACATGAGCGCCCGGAGAGGGGTAAGACGGGGAATTTGCCCCCACCCCTGGAATTCAAATATAATGTTGAACATTTTAACTTTTATTTTGATTTATAAACATTTTATCCAAACTTTTACTTTAGTGTGTGGGGTTGGTATTTGATTTCATATAATTCTAACACATTTTGTAGTTTACAAGGAATATAATTGTAATATATATTTATATATATATATATAATTTTAAATAGTTTTTAATGTATTTTTTTGGTGTTTGATTTTATTATGCTCCTCCCTGATAAATTTTCTGCGGTCGCCCATGCCTCTTTATTATGTTTAGGGCTGTATGACTATTTTTAAAATAGGTCCCAAATGGGAAATTTGCCTCGTAAAATTTAGAGAGAGTACCGCCTTACTCGGCACCACATTATTTGTAGACCAACATTCCTGCAAATAATGCAAGATTGCAAGAAAATGCGGGATGCTTTGGGCAAACCAAAAGACTAGTGTGATGACCTGGTCCCACACTAGTATTGATTAAAATTGTGCAAATACTGCAGAAAAAAAATATTGGCACTTAATAAAATTGGGAGGTATAAAAATATGTATTTAGCATTTTGGCCGCAGTTGATGAATCACTCACTACGCTACTGCAGTACATGGGGTTTAGTTGGTTTAGACTTTAGATTATATAATATAGTATGTAATAAGTTTTATTCTAAATTCTAATGCATTTTCTTAAAATAAAATTTTTAATTTAGATATTATATGACTATTATTGATGTATTTTTGTTAATCATTTATAAAAAAAAATGTAGGTAATATTTATAAAAAATAGAAAATGTTTTATAGTTAAGTAGGTATATTTTTCTGTTATGTCTGTTATACTCTGCAGAATAAACAATATTGCACCTATATTTCGTATAGCCTGTATACTGCGGTTATCTTTAGAAAGGTAGTAGGTACTATAATATATATAGGTTGTATGATGCACACCTATAATATGATCATAAATTCATAACATTATAATAACCATGCTGTATGGTATACGGTATTATGTTGTCTAGTATGATTACCAACAATTAATAAATACATTATAATAATAGCAAGTCAATATAATAATAATATAATATAATATTTAAATGTAAATATAATAATCCGATATAAACATTTTAATGATTTTATAGTAAATGAAATATTTCATTTATTTAATTGATTAATATAACAAAATCATAAACCGCGTGGAAATTTTATTGATGTAATTTATAGCGTAAAACGTTGATAACCATTGTCGATCAGTATTCACTACAGTACATACACTGCCAAGATATTTGGTGAGAATACATAGGAATGACCCACTACGTTTGGCTCGAATTCTATTCTTGAAGAACTAAATAATTATACTTCAGGGCTCAGGAGTAAATATTCAGAAGCCAGCTTCCTCAGCTCACAATTAATAAACCAACTTAAAAGTTAGAAACATCCCGAAATATGTTTCCTTTGATTAGGTAATATATAATTTTATATGTAAATATAAATAATTACAACTATTCAAGTTAAATTGGTACAAATTATTGATATTAACACTTAGTAATTTTTTAGTAGTGAAGTGGTGTTTATTATATAAGATAAACTTAACATAATATAAAGTGTTAAAGTCTATATAATTTGATTAGAAGTTATGGCACAAATAACATATTACTTATTATTCATTACAATTTTTTTCTTTTTTAATAAAATAAGCAACTATAATATTTATGCTTGATATTTTAGTATGTTGAAATGTTAATGATAAATACGTAAAAAACATACGTGTCCAATTATTATGACATAGGTATTTTTTTTTAGATAGATATTATTTAATTTAAACTTCTTACATAACAATCAAATTATTTTAATACTATAATATTATACGTTTTATATTAATGTCTATATTATTATAATACATAAACGTATATTAAAAGTAGGTACCAATTACGTTATCATACATCTAATATACATATAACATATCATATTATTGTGTGATGCCATACTTTAAACCGGTATCTGATAAAAGATTATAGAATTTCAAACATCTTAGAGCACGTCCAATCAAAGTATTTGTTGGTACAATAGGTATAGTTATAACATATTATATAGTGTTGTACACTGTACAGATATTCAGCGACTGAAGTACTGAACAGAACACCTATAGACTATAGAGTTTATTGACGTCAAACGAGTTAGACGTACGTGTAAACATATCTTAATAGATTTATTTTTTTAATATTTTAAAATTATATTTTAATTAATTTAATTTTTTGTTTTTATAAAAACAATATGAGATCAATAATACTTAGAAGTCAATTAAAGGTATGTATATATTAAATTAAATAATATGCAACTTAAATAAATATTGAATAAATAATGTACTTATACAATCTTTAAACTAAAAAATTAAAAACACATTTATTTTAAATTAATTATTGTTTTTAAGATTACTTATTAAAAAAATAATATAAAATACATGTTAATATATATTATACTATTATTATGAATGTGTTATACATTATTAATAATTTATCTATGCATAAAAAAATGAAATTTTTCGTTGCAAAACATACTACGATAAAAAACTATAAATAATGTGTTTTACTTGTATTTTCTATTAATTTAATTCAATTTAATGTAAAATAATTCATATTGTTGGTATATTTCCACGTTCACCTTATATTTGTAGTTCTTTCATAATAATATGGCATATGGCTCTACAATAGGCACAAATTAAAGTCCCGGATGGGGCGGACGGGGGGAGGGTATTTACCGGGAGCTTAGCAACAAAAAAATTCAAAAATAAAATTTTAAAATAATTTGTAATAATAATTATTATTGTATTTAACATTTACATATATGTTATGAATAAGTAAATTATTATTACTAGGACCGTGAATTCATAGAAAAATGCAATATAATATAAGTTTTACGTAATCTGTAAATGTAAAATATAGTCACTTTAACACAAAGTTTGAATTAAGGGCTCTTGTATTTAATTTTGAAGCATGTATCTTTGCATTGTTGATTTGATAAGTCTTTTAAGGACATTTTTTAACTTTAATTTTTTTTTACTTTTTTTCTGTATTTTTAATAATTTCTGCAAATTAAAGTTTTTTAATACATTTTATGAATTATTTTTATTCATATATTTTCGTTTTATAAATATTTCGCCATTTCTATACACATATCATAACTCCTAAAAATTATTTTACTGTTGATTAATTTTTATATTTTTTAAAATATGATTTTTAAATATACATACAGTGTATTTTATACTGATTGTTGTGAGTTTAAAGCAGTTATAAGGATTTTATAACGCAGTAAGTCCACTGCTTTAATTATTACTAACCATTTGTCCACTTGTACAAATAATGTTCGTACAGAATGTAATATACCTACTCCTAACATAGGATGTTGATAATTTATAATATATAAATTATCGCTGAGATTTTAAAAATATAAATAATATAGTAAATTAGTTATAAGTACGTAAATTGACGTAGACATATAGACAATATAATATAATATTAATATTATCTAATTAGTGTTTTTATATCGACAGACTTTAAAACTAATAATGCAGTATTAATATATGTAATATATATACTATATACACTTTTGCTGTCACCGACTATAGCTAATAAGTCAATATTAAAAATGATGCACATGCACTCGTATTATTGACATATTTAGGTTTCTGAGAGAACGAATAACGAGATACTACTTAGTACTTACCCTTTTAGCTATAAGATAATAAGTAAATTTTTCTCTTTTTTTTTTATTTTGTAAAAAATTAAACTTCAAAAGTTTAAACTAAAAAGGAGTAAATATGTAGGTAACTGTTTTGCTGTGTGGTAAATTTTAATGTTTTAAATATACCTTGTCTTTGTTTTCGAGAAGTAAATTATTGTAAAAAAATATAATATATGTGTTAAATTTGAATTGAATGATAATCATCATTGCAAACGAAAACAATTTATTAGAGTGAATACGGTATTATTATGTATAATTAATACATTAATTATAATAAATAGGTTTTAAATGTTTTAATATTTTAAAATATATTAATTTACTAATAGGCATTACCTATAGTAATTTACTTTAAAATTATTAATACACACGTTGGTTTGAAATTATTTTTGATAAAAACATTGATATTATTGTGAGTATAAAATTTAAATAATAATAAAAAATAAATAATAAATATTTAATAATAATATACGTTACGAGTTTCAAGTATTTACCCGCGAATATTTTAAATTTACAATAAAATAACTTAAGTCTTTACTCTTTAATTAAATATTTAATTTCATCTAAATTTCAATATGAACTTATAATAATACATTTTTTTGTTAGTTTCTTAAATTTTTTGACTCAGTGACATTCTTTTTACCGATATTTAATATTTATTGAAAAATAAATCGATAATGTTAAGTTTTTGTAAAAGAAGCTTTATAGCATTATATAATTTATAGAGAATCTAATTATTTTTTAAAAAATTGTAATTTCAAGAAGTATATTCTTTTGATCAAAAAACAAAATTGATTTTGTCAATTATTAATTTTGCGTAAAAATATCGGGTTTTCCTTTTCTTTTGGTTTTTGTTTTTCACGATCATTTTTGAAAGTACTTGGATTATAAGTAATTTTTATCCCTAAAGCAGCGGTTCTCAAACTTTTTTAGTTCACGCCACCCTAAAAATTAAAAAAAAATAATTGCGCCTCCCATAAAAAATTAAATTACAAATTTATTTGAAATATACAAACATTTTTATATTTACCACACGGCTCGCACCTCCCTTGGGAGGCGCGCCTTATAGTTTGGGAACCGCTGCCCTAAAGTATAACTATAGTTCCAATTTTCTAATAGAACCCCCCCCCCCCAAAAAAAAAAAGTGAAAAATATATGCATTTTTACTGTTTCAAAAGATGACAGACAGAAAAAAACTCACATCGTTGCGTAAAATACATATATTATATCTCCGTTCAGAATCTAAACTAGTTGATAGGTTTTATTAAAATTAATATAAAATTTATTTTATAGAGCTACATATTTGTATACGAATTATATAATTACACCATACACGTTTTTACAATGAGTTATATTTATTTTGGTTATTATCTGAATAAAAATGTACAAAATATTAATTTTTTAGACAAGTTTGTTCGTGAATGGATTTAACAATTTTACTAATTGTAGTAATAGTTATAAATTGAGAAGAAATCATACAAATGCTCCGAGTCCGTTATCTATTTTAAGCGAAGATGAACAATTTTTTAAGGAAACGGGTATGTTTGTACTTTAATACCTGTACTTACTTAATTTACTATATTTACTGATTCATTCAACATTTTACAATAAATATATTTAATATAATAATTGCGTACTTCCTATGTTTATATAAATGACATAAAGTATTCTATACATATCTATGCAGACCTATTTTGCATTGTATATAGTATGATATATCTATACATATTTATACATTATACAATTAAATAATTAGAATCTAGAACAGGTATGCATTTATACAAATACTAGGTCGTATTTATATTAATTGTAGTACATTAAATATAAATTACTTTTATTTAATTGCAGTTAGGAAATTTTCTCAAGATCAAATTGCACCATTAATAAAAAAAATGGATAAAGAACACAAAATTGACGATGAACTTGTGAAAAAATTATTTGAAAATGGCGTAAATATATCCTACTTATAGTATTTTTCTTATTAATGCAGGCCATAATGACGATTAAATAGTTAATATTCGAATATTATAATGAATAATGATATTTATTATATACGTACCTATAATGTGTTCATAAAATGTTACAGTTTATGGCTATTGAAATAGATCAAGAATACGGTGGATCTGGATCGTCATTTATGTCTAGCACATTAACAGTAGAAGAAATAGCCAAAGTTGATCCTTCAGTTTCAGTTTTAGTAGACTTACAGAATACCCTAGGAAATAATGTTTTGTTAAAAATTGGTAATAAAGAACAAAAAGAGAAGTATTTACCTAGGTTGGCACAAGACACTGTAAGTATACAGTTTACTAATAATATATTATAGTACGGTACTATTAGTATCTAATTTAATTTAGTAGATTTACTATTTAACTAATAACGAAAAATAATTATGAAAAATAAAAGACTATCACAAACTAATAGATAATATAGAATAATAATACTTATAATATAATTACTTATAACTAAATAGCTATATATTTACTTTTAGGCTAAAGTTATAGTTCAGTATATTGTATATTTTAATAAAGCTTCGTTCAAGTTTTAGAAATAAGTAATAACTAATATGTAGTAAGTTAATGGTACCATTTAGTCCAGTCAAGACTATATTCTTGTACACATCATATTTTTATTAAATAAGTTTTGGAAATATTTATTGTAGAATGTAGATTAAAGCCAATACCCATATATGCATATTATATTTAATTTATCACACATAAATTATAAGTAGGTAATAAACTAATAAATATGTGACAGTACCTACCCATATCTCACTCTAATATTAGGTAGGTATATACCTATGTTTATACACTGATCACAAATCACAACTATAACAACTGTCAAAAGGATCGATTTTGTTAAGGAAATTCTTAAAAGCTATCTAATTGGCAATTATTGTTTTAAAATATAAATTATTTTAATTTGTAATATTTATAATGCAGAAAAAGTGTATAATTAGTACAACACTACATCAACAGTTGATTATTATAGTTTTAATATAATGAACAGTGAACACCATTATAATTTATTGTAGTACCTATACAATATTTAATATCGACCTTTAAGTTATTATTAACTATTATTATACCTAATGACTTTTGACCTTACTACTGTTATCAAATAATTTATTACCAATTTATTACCAAGATAAAGTCGTTTTTTTAACCTAACCCAACTTACTTCCTACGTCCTTTCTATATTGTGATTACCATTCATACTTCATGTCTATACAGTAAAATAACTTAAAATTAAAAAATATATTATATTCACATGCCTTCGGCTCGCAGTTTAGCATTGTGTCTTACATAAGCTAGTTGTACCTATCGATATAATAGCCATAGATGTAACTAGAGCGTCTAGAGTTATTAAATTGAGTGGATTCAAGCCCATAGTTAAAATGATTAACAGAGCAGTGAATAGGTTATGGGTCTACACCCTCACCCTTAATAAACAAGAAAATATGTTAAAATTATGAATAGTTTAAAATTTATTATATTTCAATAACTTGCTTGTTTTCAATTTATAATTCATTTGAAGGGTGGGCTGTAGAGCGTAGGTATACTATTAGTGATGGAATAAATTGTATAATTTAGACTTGCAATGAGGTATAACGTATAAAATACCATCAATCATCAATAAATTTTATTTTTATATCAAATCCTTTAAAATTAAACAATAGATACCTAGGTATTAATAATAAAAAAAAATAATGCAATGACAATTGTTAGAAAAATTACGATCATAAATCAAAATATATAATATGAATAAATATTAATAAATATAGACCTATAGCAGTAAAACAAATTAATTTATGAAAAAAATTAATTTTAGGTTAGTAGTTTTTGTTTATCGGAACCTTCATCGGGATCAGATGCATTTGCTTTAAAAACCACGGCAAAAAAAGATGGCGACTACTATTATATAAACGGAACGAAGATGTGGATCTCAAATTCTGATATAGCAGGAATTTTTTATGTTTTTGCCAACACCGATCCTTCAAAGGTTAAATATTTTACTTAATAGTTAATATATCTGTATAATGAGTAATATCTATAAAATTAGTTAGGTACTTGTTTCAACATACGATTGTACAATACCTACTAATATAATTTTTATTTTAGAAAGTATTTTGAATTTAAATTGCAAATTTTAATATTTTATATAACAGTATAGGTACTTATTCTGTAATTAAAAAAAAACTATATTAATAATATTTTAGGGTCATAAAGGTGTTACATGCTTTATTGTAGAACGAGATCAAGAAGGATTTTCAGTTGCTAAGAAAGAAGATAAGCTAGGCATGAGAGCATCTGGCACATGTGTCCTCCATTTTGATAATGTCAAAGTATAAATATACATTTATATACAATAACCAACCAATTTATATAACTAGTTTATAAGCTGAATTTATATTTATGTAGGTACATAAAGATAATATTATCGGTGAAATTGGTGAAGGTTATAAAATAGCAATAACTTTCCTTAATGAAGGAAGAATAGGAATAGGAGCACAAATGGTGGGCATAGCACAAGGATGTTTGGACCACACAATACCATATACATTGGAAAGAAAACAATTCGGTTCAAGAATTTTTGATTTTCAAGTAAGTTTAAATATATTTAATTATATATTTATATGTTTATAAACCACCTATTTGAGAAACAACTTGACAACTTAAGACAATAGTTATAAATCTGTATAAAATAATATGGTTTAATATTATTATAGGTCTATCTAATTTTCTTGATTTTTTTGCAAACTTATCAATTACATATTCATTTTTTCACTTATTTGTTCGTTCTTCCTATGTATAAAAACGAAAGATCAGTAAATCTACTCCGCATCATACTCACTTAAATCGTGATCATACATGATACATGGTGCGTAACCAAATCGTATCGGCGTATTAAGATTAATGCGGCGCATTATCGAAAATGATGTTTCATGTGTTGCTGATGAGGTTGGTATAGTTATTGCATCTTGAATTAATTTTTAAAAGCCCAGTCATATTTTTAATATCATAATCTATGCTTTTAAACTTTTAAATGAAGCTACTAAAACATTGTAAAACATCATTAGCAAAAAAGCTTTTTAGTTGACCAAATTGTGTTGTGGGATATATCTACTTAACAATTAATTAGTAAAAACCAAATTGTAAAAAAATATTATAAATTAAATATTGACAAACCGATAGGCGATAACTTATAATGTTTAGGTCCCGTTTCTAAGACCTAAATGCGTTATAATTTTATAAATAGTTAATATATTGTAATAACATCACAAACCCAAATATCTAATATATATATATATATATATCATGTAAGTATGTACGTCCATGGCGTTTGTGCATTACCAATACAAACTTATTAAACTCGTTCTTATAAACACAAAATTACACTTTATATAATATTTTTAGTTCAAAATAAGCTGGGGGTGTTAAGTACTCGGTTCTTAGTTCTCAGTTCTGGGTCATTCCCCAATTTACGATATGTAATTCTTTCATTATTATTATTCTATACTATATTTTTAGGCCTAGCTAGTTTTCGACTCGGGTCTGTTCAAGTTTAATATCCTCTTCTAATTAAGTATTTGAACAGTAAAGCTTACATCGTAGTATCTACATGTATTTATATTTTATTATAGAATATCTGATATCAGAGCATGTAGTAGATGTGTTCCATTACAAAAAATCAAAAATTTAAAAGCACCCACAAACCCCATTTCCAAAATTTTTCTATTTTACGAATTCTAATTTCTAATTCATAATAACGAGTTGGGATAATCCATAATAACGACTTGTGTCAACGCGTAATTTTGAGTTGCGTTATGTGATAATTACGAGTTTTAATTGATAATAACCTAAATCCGCCCCTGTTTATTTTATTAATAAGGTAACTATAAAAAAAAATATATTTGTTATAAAAAAACATCTACCTATAGTACCTATATGACATTAAATAATTACTAATTATAAGTTAAAAATAGTTAAAAACATAAAACATTAACCTAAGTCAATATATATATATAAAATCATACAATTAATTAATAAATATTTCAATAACATTTTATAACACACATTACTTATTATAAAATATACTAATAGTATACCTATACCATTTTACAGGTACAGTCTTCAATAAAATATAATACCTTCATCATTTTTAAAATAAAGTTAAATGTCAATTGCTTTTATTACTTATACTTTTATCTCTTATATTTCAAATGTATATTTATACCTATCGTTTGAAATATTTGGTGTATTATTGTTTATTTTATTAAATATTATTATGGTAAAAAGTATATAACAGTTAAAAAAATTATTAAACTAATATTATATAACATTATATTATTTATGGTTACAAATTATAGAAATGTTAAAAAAAAGTGTTGCATAATAATTATTGAAATATAAGTTTCTTGTTTAAAAATTTAAAATTATAAAATGTACATTATAATAAAAAAAGTATTATATATTTAGTTGGTAGGGGGCTGTTTTTCCAACTATCAATGGAAAAAAACTTGGCGAGATACACAATTAAAAAAAAAATTACATTTTAGCTTGGAGAGGTGCATACAAGTTTCAGAACTTGTGTTGTTTCACACGATTCTCTGTGGTGTAAATGTATGGCTTAATTACTGTTGGTTCATACTGGATTTATGTTTTTTTAAATATTTGTAGTCAGCCTCAATTACGCATATAAAATAATATTTAAACATTTTTTTAATGATAGGACAAAGAGTAATAGTAGATTACCTACTGCAATAAATTGATTATATTGGTTGTTTGGGCCCACCATCTTAAAATTAGATATTTTTTTTTATATTTTCACACATGATGGATCTATCCATAGATAACACATTCTATGCGTTATCTCAATTTTGAATATTTTGTGACTTACGTCGTTTCTCAAATTGGTCGGTCATATTGTGTATTTATATATATGTAATATAAACTTTTTGTTACTTATAGTCTATGCAACATCAAATTGCTAGAGCAGTGACTGAAGTTGAAACAGCTAGGCTAATAGTGTACAATACTGCAAGATTGGTAGACGCTGGTTTACCATTTATTAAAGAAGCAGCAATGGCTAAATATTACGCTTCAGGTAAATTTTTAAGAGAAAAATACTATTGGGTTATTTAAGTAATTTTTTTTGCCAGAAATAATCAATGTGTCAACTATAAACATAAATCAATTAACATTTAAAAATTAATTTTTTTACTCATGTTAATGTAATTTTTGTAGAAGTTGCCGGTAAAGTTACATCAGTATGCATTGATTGGATGGGTGGAATTGGTTTTACCACAGATTATCCACAGGAAAAATTTTATAGAGATTGTAAAGTTGGGCCAATTTATGAAGGAACAACAAACATGCAACTAAGCACTATTGCCAAGTTTATTAAAAAAGAATATGAACAATAATTATTTTTCAGTTTTTTTTTTTTTATATAATATTAAATGAATTAATTTTAAAACAAACGTAAAATAAAATATTGTAACTGAAATATATTATGGAATATGTTAAGTTAAATAATATTCAAGAGAATTAAGATAGAGTTACAGAGAATTTGATTGTTTACAACAAAATAAATCCAGAAAAATTGAATTAAATAATGATTATATTAAACATTGTAAAATATAGATTAATATCAATTTTAAATACAAAATTAATATTTGGCAATATTTTTTAAATTAAAAAAAAAACAATTAATAAATTATATTCATAAGTTTTTGTTTTAAATTTGTATAAATATTTACTGGAAAAAAACAAAATTGTATTAGATTAATTTGTTTTATACAACATTTTTTAATTTTCTTAATTCTAAATTTGGAATTTCTATCAATTTTACCAATTTTACTCCAATAATAATTTTTCTAAAAACAATTAGACATACATTATTATTTACCTCAGAGTTTAAGTAATTATTTTATTTTTTTTTAAACAGCAGATGACAAAAACTAGTCAGTTCAATGCTTGTTAGATAAATATTATTATAATTTATCAACAATTGAAAAAAATGTATGACCTATTGGATAAAATAACATATAAGTTTAGTAACATTAATTTATTTTACAGTTGTAATTTTTATAACTTTAATCCTGTAGTTATTATCAATTACTACTTATTGATTATAACTATATTCTTATACAAATTTGTTTTGAAATTTTCTAATGACAAATGTCACTTCAAATTTTAAAGATAAGATTAAAATAAAAGATGAAATAATAGATCAAGGTTTTCACAATAGGTAAGGTATTCCTTATCCATGGTTTAATGATGTGAAACTTAGTTCTAATTTAACTACTAATTATAATGAAATTTATACAATTGAATAATGGTAAATTAAAAATTCCAAGAGAAACTGATGAAAAATATCGACTGCCATACTATTTTTTTTCAAATAGAAATGATCATTATCAAATGATAATGGATTAATGTAAAATAAAAAAATTATGATGTAAAAGTAGAATCACAAATTATTTAAATTTTCTTTAACAAAAATAAATTATTCATGAAACTTACAATTAGTGTATGTGTATTCATATTTTAGTATGAATGAATTGAGTTTTTGTCAGTTTCCTAATTTTTTTAAATATTTTCAGCAAAAACTTAAGTTAATTTTGTTCATTTTATCTATAGAATATGAATTGGTACACAATGTTAATAAAATATACAAAAAAAAACATTTATTAATGAACCATCAAAATACAATTGTTTTGTTGTTTTAAGTAATTATAAAGTTTATATATTAAGATTGGAAAGACATACACTCAAATTTTGTTATAAATTCTAGTTCATCATTATCATACAATGGTTCTTTACTACGTTCCCAAAAAATATTTTCTAGTTCTTTTAATTTTTCATCAGGAAAAATATGAAGTGCCATATCATTAAAAACATCATCATACATAAAATTATCACAACATTTTTTTTCTATGACATATGGAGATATTTTTTGTACATAATAAGCATATTTATTTAAAACTCGGTCCAAAGTTGAAGTCACTGTTTGGTCAATGCTATTACAAACAATTATACAACTTGCTAGTATCTCCTTATTCCAATTTGCCCATAATAAATTATTTAATAGTTGTTTAGGACAATGAGGCATATATACAAATGTACCAGGTAATAAACTTCGTTTTCCTTCTTCATTTTCACTAAGTGAATCGCATCCAACCTCAGCTAAATGGGTACGCTCAGCGTCCGTGAATTTAGGATCATAAACATAACAGTTCTTTATTTTAAATTCATTTTTAATTGTTAAAAGTAAACCTAATTGGTATTTAGATTGTATGCTTTCAAAAAAATTTCCTAATCCATAGCACAGGATTGATGATGGATTGGATCCATTTAGTACCACTTTAATAGTTGACGAAAATTGTATCCAAAAAGGAGAAGTGGCAATGATATTTGTACATTCTTCTATGCTCCTATAAGAATAAAAAATAAAATTATTATTAAATAGTTATTTAGATAGGTAGATAATAAAATGTATAATTAATACATTATATTAAGTTGTATCATTTTTTTAAAACTATGTTTTTTTTTTACATTTGAAATAAGGCTTTAGTCAGCTGGTCAAATGTAATGCCCAACCACCAGTATATTTTGCCTTGAGATAATTTTAATGTTTGATTTTTGTAGTTTTTTTAAATCATTATTTTTTCTTTTCTCATATTCCACATTTAAAATTTGTTTGGAACAGAGTATTTTTATGAAATTTTTCTTTGAAAAGTTAGTCATTTTTCATCATTCTCTTGGACTAGCAGACTAAGTTTCACACTCGTACATAGCTAGTAGCAAATAAAATATCATTTATAGATTTTAGCAAAATACTAGTTTCAGGAACTAAGCATTTCACCAGTATTTTTTCAAAGGAATATGATCCTATTGGTTTTATTGAATAATAGTTAAATGGTTAATTGATGAATAAATTGGATATTGAAAAAACAAGCCTAACTAATGATGATTAAATGATAAAAGTAAATACATTATTATTAATCTATAGACATTTAATAGGTACTTTTTTAAACATAAAATGTCATTAACTTGTACAATTATACAAATATACATTTTAGTATAGTTTTAATGTTAATTTTGTTAATAGATTCTTTATAGATAGTTAGTCCTTACTTTTTATATTTTTGATTTCTTGTAGAAAAGACTTTTCGATTTTTTTTTGACATAATAATTTTATTATATTGCAAAATTTAAATTTTACGTCATACCTTTTATCTTAAGATAGGTAGTTACGTTTTAAATTATAGATAAAAGATTCTAGCGCATAACAATGATAACATTATTTTCATAAAATCATTCAAGATTATTAAGTTTAAACAATTATAATTTTGAAATATGAATTATGAATTAAGTAGGTATTTAAAGTATTTACAATATTTGAAAATTAGAATTGATAACTGTATTGATTACAGTATAGAATTCTATGATTACAGTGTATTCTATTATCTATAAACGTGATTGTGTTGTGATACTGTGATAGTTGAGCCCACAGTATAATGCCATAATACTTAATAGCCAATATTCAAGAACCCAATAGGCATAAAAAATAATAAGAAAGCACTTATACTATTGTTCTGTGTTTATACCATTATACTCCTGTAGTTCTGTACCTTTGCTTTTGTTGTGGCATTTATGTATTTTTATCACGAATTAAGATATATCTTAATTCGTGATTTTTATAGATCATCTGATTATATCATTTTAATGTTCATTAAATTATAAATAATAATTTGGTACCTCTATAATCATAAATCAATAAAAAAAAAGGCAGTGGTGTCAAGTTCTAGAATCGAAAAACTAAAATTTGAGGTTCTGCTCTTATGGCTGTAGAGTACTGAATTACTGAGTATTGAGTAATAGTCCTGCTCTGTCCGGTTACTAACTCGAAAACATGAAACAAGCAGTGGCCTGTTCAACGAACATATACCTATACACAACTAGACAAGTATGATGACTAACGTGGTGCGGTATCCAGCACCATCAAACACAGATGTCGCTGTGATCTGCTCGACTTTGGCGATTTATCCCTTTCGCTTTTGCCGTCCCTTTTCATTGATCCCTCCTTCCACTCACGTGGTTTGTCGACATTTAAAAAAAAATTGATAAGTAGGAGTGGACTCTGGACGTTTCCATGGATGAAACACGCCGTTGTCGTAGTGGCATACGTCTTTAGAACTATATTCTGCGTCACCTATTATAAGTTACGATTGAAATATATTATGGTAAAGTAACTCTATTTTGTCATGTCACCGACACAAAATACACATCATCCATTCATACTTTAAGCGGGCCCTAACTTAGGCAAGTATTCTATTAAGACTCAAACTAATGAAATGAATTTCCTAGCCCCCGACCCTACCGTACACATGCAATAGTAAGCATCGACGACCAGAATAGCCTTTCAGTCATAAACTCAAAAGTCGATAATTTATAATTTACTGTCACAAATCACAATATTACAGTACAATAATAAATAATGACGAATGAAATATCGAATTAATCGGATCACCGGGGCCACTGGCCGGTACACAATTTACATTTAACGATATATTTTGTTTTGCCGCCGTCTACAGCAATGCAGCAGCAGCAGCTGACGCGGCGGACACTGACGCACGCCGCGCGACCGCGTTATCACTCCACCTTATCAGTTATCACGGACTAGCGGACCACACCACTGCACCGCGACCGTCCGCCTATCGACTACGACCAGTGGCGTGCGTTTGCGTCGTGTGCGTGTGCCTGTGTCCACGACTGCTGCCTGGCTGCTACCGTTTTGCCTTGTGTGCGTGTGCGTGTAACGTTTGTCAGTGTGTGTGCGCGATCGAGTGTGTTCCTCGCTCCTGCCTAACCTACTTCGCCGAATCACACATTTTAATTGATCAAATTCCAGAATAATAATATTTGACACGACGGTGTTTAATATATTTTATTGTATACCATTGTCCACCAGTCGTCACTGCTCTGGTCGCGGGCGGCGGTAGAAACCTGCAGAAAATTGTCGACACAGTCGCACGCTAGTCTGCCGTGTGTGCGCTTTTTCAGTTTCTCGTATCGTTCTCTCTTTTTTGTCCACATATTCGCTCGAAATGACCACCAACGGCGAAGAGACCACTTCGGATCGCAACGTAGAGATATGGAAGATCAAGAAGCTCATCAAGAGTCTGGAAATGGCCAGAGGGTGAGTGACGCTATTATATTAATATCATATTTTATAATTATGCATACTTACGTTTAAAGTACTACTACATCGCCACCGTTGCTTATGTACCGCAAAAGACTGGTATATTTACCAACGAGTGTATATTTCGGTGCCTAATAGATTGATCGTCGTCAATTTGGTGGTTGGAGAGGGGGAGTAAGACAGAGGTTTGCCCATAAGAATATATAATATTTTTCTTAGGTGAGCGAACAAAATGGTTTGAATCATGTTCCTTAGTCTACAGTAATACATTACAAAAAAAGTTATAATCTAATCCCATAAAAATACTGGTTTCCATTTATAATTGCAATATTTTAACTCAAAAATATCACACAATGAGAGTTATTGTCATTTACCTGTAATGTCTTCTGTCCGCGTTATTCAACATATTTTATAATATTTAAAATATTTTCATGTACTTCATAATATAACTTATATTATTGCTTTTACTGTTTGGTTTCATATTGTTTAAAAACTAGATTCTAGATAATTCAAAGTCCAATATTACAAAACAAATTTCATGGCAGTTTGATATTTATTTTTCTTCTATTATATGTACCTATGTTAGATAACCGTAGTTTATATTTCATTTTATAATATATTATAATAAATATTTTAATATATATTAAAACGATATTTTTAGTGGAATTATTATGTGTGTATTGCAATTTGTAAGTTAAAAATGATGATTAATAGGTATGTCCTGTTCTTATGGCTTCTGGGTATGGTATATTTTAATACTACTTACTGCTTATAAGAATATTTTAGGAAACTGGGAGATGATGAAATTTCTTCTCATATTGAAAAAAATTATCTTTATCAAGATCTATTATATTATAAATCATACTTACATTAATTTATAAAAACAAATTAAGAAATAATAATTAATATTTAGCATAAGTACTTAATCCATATATTTATATTAGTGATTTTATGTTAAGTAATTTTTAGGACTAATTCAGGATGCTAATGAGAATTTACTTAAAAATATGTATTTATGTCTACACTTTGCTCTCATTGGTCTATTGAAGTTAAGCTATTCGACATTGTTTTACATTAGAGAGTAGACAAATATGCTTCATACAAGTGGCTTTTTTTTTTAAAAAAAAGTAGTAAATATCTATGGACAATGATAGTTTTTGATAAAAATCATATTTTAACATAAATGATCCAATTGCCACGCTTACAAGTATTTAATGTTTTTATTTCTAGTAATGGAACAAGTATGATATCATTAATCATACCTCCCAAGGATCAGATTTCTAGAGTGAGTAAAATGTTGGCTGATGAATATGGTACTGCTTCAAACATCAAGTCACGTGTAAACAGATTATCAGTATTGGGTGCTATTACATCGGTACAGCAAAGATTAAAACTTTACACTAAAGGTAATTATTTTAATTGTATTATTGCCTCATTTATTAAATTTTTGTAATGTTTTATTTATTAGTTCCACCTAATGGATTAGTAGTGTATTGTGGAACCATTGTGACTGAAGAAGGTAAAGAAAAGAAAGTCAATATTGATTTTGAGCCATTCAAACCCATTAATACTTCTTTGTACCTTTGTGATAATAAGGTAAGAATAATTTAATTTTATACTCAAGAACACATTAATTTAAATTATACCTATTAAGTATTAACAATGAATTATATTATAGTTTCATACAGAAGCACTAACAGCACTATTAGCAGATGACAATAAATTTGGTTTCATTGTGATGGATGGTAATGGTGCATTGTTTGGTACATTGCAAGGAAACACCAGAGAGGTTTGATTAGCTTTTAATTTTATTATTTATATATCATATAAAAATAAAAAAATTTTTTTAGGTTCTTCATAAATTTACAGTTGACTTACCGAAAAAGCACGGTAGAGGAGGTCAATCTGCCTTACGTTTTGCTCGTTTACGTATGGAAAAACGACACAATTATGTACGCAAAGTAGCAGAAGTAGCTACTCAGCTATTTATTACAAATGACAAACCTAATATAGCTGGATTAATATTGGCTGGTAGTGCAGACTTTAAAACAGAACTTAGTCAATCTGATATGTTTGATCCTGTAAATATATTTAATCTTTATTTATAAATATTGTAATACAAGTATAATAATAATAATAATTATTATTATTATTTTGTTTTAGCGGTTACAAGCTAAAATTATTAAATTAGTTGATGTATCTTATGGCGGTGAAAACGGTTTTAATCAGGCAATTGAATTAGCTGCCGAATCATTACAAAATGTTAAATTTATTCAAGAAAAAAAATTAATAGGTAAAAATCTACCTAATACTTTTATATGAACTGAATGTTTTTTTAGTGTCAGAAATTTAATATATGACATAATAATTTATGTTTATATTATGTTAAATTGTTATCCTAATCACTGCTATTTAATAGATAAAACATTAATTTAATTTAAGTTATGATATATATTTGTTTTCAGGACGATATTTTGATGAGATCAGTCAAGATACAGGAAAATATTGTTTTGGTGTTGAGGATACTTTAAAAGCTCTAGAACTTGGATCTGTAGAAACATTAATATGTTGGGAGAACCTAGACATTCAAAGATATGTCCTAAAAAACCACACAACAGCTGAAGAAAAAATATTACATTTGACTCCAGAACAAGAAAAAGATAAAACACATTTTACAGAAAGAGATGTATGTCCAATTGATCTTGATAAATTGACAACAATAATAATTATTAAAATAATTAAAAATATATTATATTATAGACTGGAGTAGAATTGGAATTAGTCGAGTGTCAGCCACTTTTGGAATGGTTGGCAAATAATTATAAAATGTTTGGAGCTACCTTAGAAATAATCACAGATAAATCACAAGAAGGATCACAATTTGTTAGAGGATTTGGTGGCATAGGAGGTGAGTAATTATACATTTAAAATAAATAATTATTTCAATTAACAAATTAACAATTTAACAATGAAAAAAAAAAATGTTTTTTACTTTTTAGATAATATTTAATAATTAATTATATATAATATACTAGTTAATAAGATTTAATAATTAATATTACTTTTAAATTATGGTTGGACTCATTAATCCCTAGGGCTATAAGTATAAAATTTAAATTTATTGACAGGCATACTCCGCTACAAGGTTGATTTTCAGTCCTTGCAAGCGGATGAGCCATTGGACGATGTGAATCTTGATGATTACTAACTAAATTTACTAACCTAAGGTAGCTTCATTTACAATTAACAAGTACTGATGTGTGTTATATTATATGCATGAGTACTTTTGTATTATGGTTTGATTTCAATGCATGCATAATTAAATGCAATTCTTTTTATTTTTGATTAGACTAATTATTTATATTTTTATTTAAAATTTAAACTCACTTAGGTATGCTTCAGTTAATCTATCATGAAATTCTAAAAACAATAATTTAATTTAATTTAACTAAAATATTTTGTATTTAGCATGTGTTGTCTCTGTCTTACTAATGTATATCATCACAAATTGATGTTCAGCAAAACATATTTTATGATGTTAGCTTTAATATTAGAGTAAATTTACCTATTATCAAATTTAAAGAAAAGAATATTATTTAAAAAATGACATATTATGTTTTTCTTGATATTATAATTTTAAAGTAAATTATGAATATTTTAAAGTTGTAATATTTTACATAGCTATAACTCACTTTAAAATAATTTAAAAAGTAATTTTCTAGATAATATCCTTACCTTTAAATTTGATAATAGTTAAATTTATTCTAAAATTAAAATATTAAAGCTAACATCACAAAATGTGTTTTGCTGAACGCAAATTTGTTATTGATGTATGCTAATAAGACGGACAACACAGGCAGGTATGGCTTCTTCCTTTAAAATTATATGTAAAACATCTAATTTTAGTTATTTAATATTTTTATTTAAGTTTTTTAATAGATACATATTTTCATAAACAGTTTAAAATAAAAGTTAATATCATAATCAATAGTTTACAATATTACTAACATGAATAAATACATAATATATTAATCAGCTAAAATGTATTATCTGATATTTTTCATATTTTGAACATAATATTTATAATTTATAACATATAATATAAAAGAATTATCTTTAATAAAATATTTAGTTTTAATGATTTTTCATAATTTTAATTTTGTATTTTAAAAGATAACCTAACCTAAAAATGTTAAAAATAGTATGAATATTAATTATTTATTAAGAGGACGTAGTACCCGCGTGTGTTGTCTCTGTTTTACACACGTGCGACATAGCAAATTTTTGTTAACCAGTTTCAAATGTTTCAATATTGTGCTGTTAGTTTTGATATTAGAGTAAACTGATCTTTTATAAAATTTAAAGGTAAGGTTATTATCCACGGCCCTATGTAGCCTTTTATTGATATTGTTATTTTTAAGTAAGTTATGATATTTTTGAAACTACTAACAACACAATATTGAAACTGGTTAACGAGAATTTGGTATGTCTCACGTGTGTAGGACGGAGACAACATATGCGGATTCTACGTCCTCTTAAGAAGTATTTTATATTTAGACAAATAGACAAATGGAGTATCACATATTTTGTGGTGCATTGTTTTACATGTAAAGTTTTATTTTTGTCTGAGCTTTCTTAAAATTATTTTTGTATATTTTATAATTTGTTAGTAGTATCACTATGTGATTTTATTTTTTTAAATACAAAAGATTCTTCTTGTAGGTTAAGTCTCCTAAGACTAATATCTTTTTGAGTGTTTTATATAATGTTTTGTGCTTTATTTTTATATCTACTTTAAATTTTTTTAATTATTGTGTTATATTTGCTTTTTAAGAAAAACATTCAATAGTTTTACTTATACATATTTTAAATAAACAATATTGTTATTATATACGTACATTTTTTTTATACTCTGCACATATATTAGTCATATTTAAAATAATATAATCAACACTTTTTATGATAAATAAAATACATTTAAAAGAATACAACAAAAAAATTAGTAAAAGTATGCAGTAAATATATATTCATTAACTTTTTGATGTTAGTGTGATACATGTTGAATTAACTTTAAAAGTAGTAAAAATATATATTTCTATTGATTGTTTCTTGCTTATTTAAATATTTTTCTTATACTTTATTAATGTATTTGTTTGTTTACTAAGTTTTTGTTTAATTTTCAGGATTATTACGTTATAAAGTTGATTTCCAAAGTATGCAGTGTGACGATTTGGATCCAAATGAACTTTATGATATTGACGATTATTAGGATGTTAAATATTTAAAAGGATACCCATTGAATACTTAGGGCAACTTAAAATAAGTACAGTTCATTATAGCTTAAGCATGTTGAAAAAAAGAAGAATTCTATTATTATTTTTAACATAATTATTTCCTTTACTTGATGTTATCTTTTTATTCAAAAGTAAAAAAAAAATAATCATAATTCCATTAAATTTAAAAATATATATTTATATTTTTTAACATTTCAATATTGTGTTTCCCTTTATTATTATTTAAGTGCTCCAATAATAAAATTAAAAAAGTAGATTACAGTGAGTAATACAGGGTGATGCATGAGTATTAACACAGATTATTGGAATACAATTTTGTTTTGGATTGCTTGGAATATGAAATTAATTATAATTTTTTTTGTTAGATTTAATTTAGGCTCAATGGACTTCTAGAATCCCTATTTTAAATTAATTTATATTACTATATAAATTAAATTCTCAATATTCTATTCAATACTTTTATTTACTTTTTTGTACTACTTTTCAGAAATGGATATGTCTGATTATTTAACAAAAACCCTTGTTACATCCTTTTAGTCCTTCTATAATATGTAAAATAATTATTATACACATAGTTTTAATATTATATAATTTTAATATTTTATGTAGATAGTTATTTTTTTGACTTATTGATTTTATGGTATTATTGTACAACTCAAATCAACTATTTTTTCTTCAAGCTTTACATAATCTTGGTAGGGAGTACTTTTATCTGAGGATAGTACATATTTGATTCAACACTTCAAAGGCACAATTGCATATTTATTTTTATTTATTCAATTTGCTCAACTGCTATAAAATATAAATATAATTAGATTAAAAAATTATTTTTAGTGTACATTTTTCTATGTTCACAAATATGTATTTTTAATGCTTCCTTTTCATGAACGAGAAAAAATTCTAAACTCTAAAGCTTTAATCAACATTTATTGATTGAGTTCAATTTCTGGATCTTTGAAAACCACTGACATTACAAATTATTCTTAATGTCCATACATGTTCTTTGGGTGGAGTACAAATATTTAAGCGACCATGTGATAGTATACAATTTGTAATTTGTACTACGTCTTGTATTAAAGTATAATTTATCTACAGGAGTGGCCTTAGGATTTTGTGACTTATTGAAATGCTTTTGTGTGGAACATCTTAGGTAGGTAGTTTTTTTTGTTTTAACTTTTAGTCTAATTTATATTTGTATTTTATATATATATTTTTTTTAACTGTAAAAAAATATAAATAGAAGCTTTAATATCTAATACGTACAAAGTTTTTTTTTTTTAATAAGTTGTAAATTGTATTGCAACATTTTTTTTATATACTTTAAATTCGTAGTCAACATATTTTGTAATCAATAATATAATTATAATAATATATACTTAATAAAAAAAAAAGAAATAGGGTTATCGAGTAGAATAAAAACAATCATACCGAATAACTAAATCAAAGTACTACATTTGTATTCATTTTAGGTATGAATTATTATATTTATATATGAGAATATAAATATTTAAGTATTACTACAAAAATAATTTTGTATTACTTTATTCCAAGTAGGTGTGGCTTACAATTGTTTGTTTTCTTACTGTTCGGCAGTTAGTATCACATTAGATCATCCTAATTTAAGTTAGCACGATTTAATCATTGTTTTTTTGTTATAATTGAACATAAAGTTTATTCATATCTGAATTCAATCCTGCTAATACACTCGGTAATTTATTGTAATGTTGGAAAACTTCCTTACTGTTTTAAATGACTAATAAAAGCCTCAGTTAATACATCAATACATCAAACCAAAACAATATTTACTGTAAAGTATTCTTACATTTCAGAACAGTGTACTGTTGCCTCTTACCAGTGGCTGGACAGTATATATTTTACAATTCAATCACACCAATGTATAAATATGTTAACCATTAAATATAAATAAGGGCAATACCATAAAAGGCTGATTTGACTTAGGATTATTCTAGTATTATCCTTAAATATAACTGTTATTATACTGATATAACAACAATTTAGACACAAGTAATTAATTGATCCAACATAATATAAAATGTAAATAAGATTGTTTTAAATATGAATATAATTATAGGTTAAAATGTACAAGTTCTACTAATCTAGAAAAAAACACTAATACCATAGTACCACACTAATACTTTCAAGTTGTAATAAATGTTAAATTCAGACTTGGAGAGTTCTAAGATTTAAAACACTTTCAATTCAAATTATTGTAGTTCTACTTCTAGCAAACTTTAATTAATCTAGTTATGAATGTCAACAGGCTGTTGGCTTAAAGGTCGATTGTAATTTATTAAGAATATGGCTTAAGATTTTTACAAAGTTATGTTTAGGTAGTTGACAAATGTATGATTGTAAGTAGTTGGTCTTGATATGTTCTGTTCTTAAAATAGAATAATTAAACTAATACATTAATTTAACCATTTTACCTAGATTTTAATTAAATGAAAATCAGGAATCATGATAAATATTTAAACTAATTTTTAATTATTTAAAAATGTAAGTATATTTTATCACCAATGTTTTTTTTCTTGTAAAAAAAAATAGCAAATTACCACAACAACATTTGTACATTATTAGCAGTTTGGCTATAATTATTTATAATGTAAGTAAATATATAAAATTATGATATACATGATACTATTGTATTTATTTAAAATAATTATTTTCTTGATTAATTTACTTAATGTTCTCTCAACAACTGGAGTCTCCGGTCAAGGTCCAATTCTTCACCTTCCAAACTGTTGTCTGGTACACTTGGTAGGTCTGTAAAATGTATTTTTCAATCATTATTACTATTGCCACATTATATGGTACTAAAATACTACCTGGAATATGATGTTTTTCTGTGTTTGATACTGTTGGTTCATCTTTACCCAAAAGGTCAGCCAGTTCATCTTCTAATTCTTGTTCATTATACTTTTGCTTAACATCGACTAAACTACCCATTGCTGATTGCATATCTTTGTGTTCGTCTATGACCTGTAATAACAGTAATTAAAAATGATAACAATATTATGTAATTACTATACTGTAAATACTTCAGCTAATTCTGCCATGGTTTCATCAACATTATCAATTGTAAGACCAGTTTCTTTGGATGAAAGTTTTAAAGCTGCAAGTCCATGAGCATATGATTGTAATACCTTTAAAATTATAATTTAAAGTTTGGTAAAAACATTAATTATTCACAATACTTTGAATTGTTATTTACTTCAGCATTGTATTTAGATTCTTCTATTCTTGAAATTAAGGCTTGTACATTGTCAAGTGATTTCAGTTGCTTTTCTATTCTTTTTTCAACTTCTTTCTTTTTCCGAAGGTATGTTAGCGCCTAAATTTTGTTAATTTGTTTCATATTAAATTAATATTTGATATAATAATAGATATATATATATTACAAATATGCATGAAATGATCTTGAACAACTTACAATAGGCTTCATATTTTTGGCTATATAACTTTTAGCTTCTTTGGTCAAGGATTCTTTTTCAAAATCCATATTGCTAATTTCACCAATTAATATTTTCTCAGTTTCTTTTAATTTAAAAAAATTCTTTTCTAATTCACTAATGGGTTCAACATCTTTGTCACAACTTGCGATTTTAACTAATGTCTTGTTGGTCACTAGATGTTCACCACGTTCTACAAAAACTTTATTCCGAATTTCCAAAGAGTGTACTATAAGTTCAGTAGAAGTCATTGACACGTCAACATTCCACATTTCATGAAGTTTTTTTTGTAAATCATCCATGAAAAGAATTTGTGATTGTTCATTCACAGAAATAGTGTTAAATAGCTCATTAGCTTGATTCTGAAAAATAAAAATATAGTATTTAAAAATAATAAAATATTATTTATTAAAGGCTTATCAATAAAATGTATTACCTCAATCAAATGTAAGATAACATATTCAGATTTTTCGTCAATAGTAGGAGTAGGAGGCAAAATTGATTCTTTAATTCTACCAACAGACCATGACAATGGATTTTTTACTAAAGTGTTTACTGCCCAAGATGACCAATTACTGTTACTTTGAGATGTCATTTGTTCAAAACTTGATCGGGATTTTATAATACCTTCTCTGAATGAAAAATATAACTACAACTTAAAAGGTAATACATTTACAGTTTTGTCATAAATATTAATAATATTATTGTAGGTTTATTCTATACTAATATATTTTATAGTAATTTTAAACTAAAATAATAAGCAGAATATTATTTTCATAAAATTATTTTTTGAAAGCCATAAATATTATATTTATAGTTTTATTATAGTAGATCAATACTTTATTTTTATAGCGGACATAGTCATGTTGGATGATAATACATACTAGATGCTATGTATATACTATATGTATTTGAGGAAACGGATTCTTTAAGATAATATTTAATAATATATTATGTATAAGTAATAATTGATAGGTATTTAAAATATTATATAATGTCTATAAACTCACTTATAGTCTATCCAGTTTAGGTATACTATATTATTGAAGTTATTATCTAAGTATTACTTTACTCTATACCAAATTAGAATAAATCATGTCCCACATAAAAAATAATCAATGCCAGGACCTCTTGGCTTTTTTAGATAGTTTTACCATTAATTGTTATATATAAAGGCATGTTTTTGAATACATGGATTTTTGAATATTTTTAAAAACTTGTAATACTATTTTCAAAAGCAAAATGTTAATAAAAAGGACTAATATTATAATTGATTTAACAGGTAAGTTTTATTCCAAATTTCTAATGATAAATCAGGTATAATCTAAATTAAATTATATTTTATTTTAAATTTAAATATTACATAGATTTACAGTTAAAGCTAGGACAAATTGAAATGGATTTAACTGGTAAATTAAATCTTAACAGGTAAAAAATGTCTATGCATGCATTAATATGTGAATGTAAAATTGAAAAAAATATACATTAAAAAACTGCATAGAAATATAGAATCTATACTATGCATTGTGAAATGGTTTTATGCAAGTATTATGGTTTATTTATTTTATATTTTCTTCTATCTATAGGATTTTAGTAGACCAAACTTACCTAAACATATCCTCAACAACCGGCAGTAGACATAATGGCGATCGTCCTTTAAACAAGAACCATGTTTTCAATTCATTTACAGAAAATGAACAACGGTGCCTACGGTCGCAGTCTGATACAATTGTATTTTTCCAGAATTTCATTTTGTTGTCATAATTCACTTCGTTTACTGACCGATTTTTGAATGGCGCCATTAATACTGTAATCCGTTCATTGGATAGACCTTCAGACCATTTTTGATTAGACATATTTTTTATTAATTTTTAAGAAATTACTAATAACACATCCATGAACAATTCGTTGCACAGTACTGGAATACTGGGCACTGACAGTAGACAGTATAACGTTGAGTATAGACAATTTCAGATTTGCATACAATGGATGAATAACAACATCTAACGATCAAAAAGTTTAGTATCACTATCACTTAATACCACGATTAAAGATATCTTTAATCCTACTTAAAGCCTACGTTATCATAATTTGCATTTAACATCAGTGGTGTTTTCCTGTTATCCATAGATAATAATTCAGTCATTGATAAGGAAATTACTTATATTCAACATGTTTATGATTGTAGCAGATTCTTACACGATTTTTTAGACATGGTATTTTTAAAATTTTTTGTTTCATTAAAATATTTATTTCAAAGTCAAAAAACTAGTAAATTGAATACACGGCTCCTCGTTATAAGTTGTTTTAGGTTTCTTACAGCAATTCAAAAATACCTACTCTTTTAACGTTTTTTATTATAAGGTTTTGAAGTTTGAATTCTTACGTAAAAATTAGTTAAATTTGCAAATTATTTTCTAGTTAGATATTTGTTTATACAATTTAAAATTTTAACATCAATAACTTGGATATTTAATTTAAAGTGTTTTCATTATTTGTTCTTAAAACAATATTTAAAAAAAAATCAAAGGAACGATTTAAGTAAGTTTGTTTTAATATAAAGAAAATTAATTATAGACTTCTGACTTGTATTATTATTTATTGCAGGCACAATGACATTTACAAATTATTTAGACTAATTTTAATTTATTTATACCATGGTTTATGACAATTTACCATTTATTTTATATATACTATTTACGGTATTATGGTAACTAATAGTTTTATACGATACCTACATTTCTGATCTATTTGGCTTGTCACATAGTCATTTAAAAATGGAAAAATGGTACAGAAAAATATAATGGTCATGAAAATTGCCAATATAATAAATTACTTGAAATTTGAACAACGCGTAGAATATTTTTTGTCAGTAAATAATCGAAAGTTAAAATCTATGATTGAGGTTTTAAACTGAACAAGCTCATCAAGTTTCGGAAAATAGTAATAACAATAATATTTTATTTTAACAATTTTTATTCAATACTTCAAATTTCAATAGTTGAAATAATTATTCTTTACCGTTAGAAATATTTCTTAGAGAGAAAATGATTTAAAATGTATAAATGTAGATAAAGGAGAGGAAACTAATGTTAAATTTCATGAATTACTCATATTTAAAGTAAAAGCTGAAGATGAAGATGAAATTTTAAGAAAAACATTTAAAAATATTTTTTGGTTTTTTCATACAAAGTATTTTTAAAAAAAAAAATACAGCAACATCAGAAAGGACATTTTCTACTCTATACGGAACTTTAAAATATAATACTTACGCTACACAGTAGACGAAGATCGGTTAACTGGGTTTGGGTTAACTCTTCTATTAATTCACATTGATTTTAATGCACGCCTCTGTTGAAATCAACGGGAAAGAGACAAAGAGGACGTATAAACACTACAAAGAAGCGATGGTTAGATGGAATACAATGGCAGGAATAGTAGTGGTGGTGTTGGCAAAAACTCTTCAAGAGTTTTAATGCTAAGGAGAGAGAGAGAGAGTGAGAGAGAGGTAAAACAATAATACAGTATATATGATATATGATTATCAATTATAACATAATCCATGATGTTTCGGAAAAAAATTAGTTCAATTTTTCGTATTAATTAAAGACAACTCTATTAGAATGATAGAAATATGAATAGATTATAAATTTATAAAATATCAAATATTCATTAAATAAAATCTGACATCGACTCCGCTAAGAATTGTTTATCGTAAATAGCCAAATAGGTATTATGATTTATTGATGCATCTTTGAATTAAAATATTTTAGCTCATCCATTAGTTTTTATTATTTAGGCCTACAAAATATAATTAGAATATATTACTGTATGTCCGTATATATGTATTATTGGGTTACCCGTTTGCGTACTTCTAATATTTTTTCGAATTTTTTGCTCACAAAACCACAACTCAATTGCGTATAGATGCGGATTTTTTATATCTGTACTAGAAGTCTAGAAATGATAGAATAATTCAAATGTAGAATTCATTTACGAACATGAATTACAAAAAATTAAATTAAAACTCACACTAATCACGCTTATTTTGTTTGTTATATAAATAATATGAAACATTTGTAATTTTGTAAGTACAGGCTTAAGAGGATGCCACTTCCGTATGTATTGTCTACCTCTTGCATATATAAACAGAGCCGTAGCTAAGAATTTTCTATGGGGAGGGTCCAGTTCCATGGATAGGAATTTTATAATTTACTAGATGTTTTTGCTCATCAGTCAAATTAGCATTAATAAACAAACCAACATCATTATTTCAAAGATCAATAACCTTTAAAAAAAGCTTAGATATTAGGCAACATACATTGGAACGCTAAGGTAGTAAATTAATAAGCTATTAGCAATTATTTAAAAAAATAAAAATGCAATAAACATGTTATTTCGGGTTTAGGTAGTTAGCTGAATAGTCACTAAGGATAAACGGAAAAAAGTACAGTATAGTTGCCGTATAAATAAAACGAAACAGACAAATTTGCAGATATTCCTAATTTTTTAAAGCAAATAGACTAAAATATAAAAATAAGAGATCTTTCATAACTGAATAAATACATTTTTATAAATATTAAATAATATTATTATATAACTATATAAGAATCATATTTTTTTAAATTTTTAATAAAATTATTATAATTTTATAAATGTATTATATATTTTTTTGTATGCAATGGGAGACATTTTTTCTGTGTGACTTTTTTTCCTAAAATCAGTCACTAAACAAAAATATGCTATATGTATCTATGCATTATGCCCAAAAAGAATTCATAAATAAAATAAAGAGGTTTTTTTTCACTTAAATTTTGAATTTTCACTGATTTATTAGCAAATACATATCAACTTTTCATTTAAAAATACTGCTAAATGAATAATAACTAATAATTATACTGTATAATAGTAAATTATTTTAACAAATTTATAAAAAATAGTAAATACTTACTTGATTTGTCAATACCAACAGGTGTTAATTCGGATGATCGAGAAACAATTTCACTATTATTATTATCATTAACAATAGTGTCAACTCCAAAAAAATAACTAGCGATTTATGTAAGACGATTTTTTAAAGTATTTTTATACATTATAACTACACATGCTAAATATTTTATAAGACATTAACTATAAAATAGTTCGTAGATCTGTAAATACAAAATTGTAACTGATATCAGTGTTATCGCCATCAATACACCTTGAGCAATTCTATAAATGTATTATATTATATTAAGTATTTATTCAGTTTAAAAAAATAATGGTTTGAACAATTTTAAATTTTAGAATATACTAATTTTTACATTTTCTACTTTGTTAAAGGGGGGGGGGTTGAATTCCTTAAACCCTCCCCGTAGCTACGGCCTTGCTATAAATACAATATGGTAAATCTACGTTTTCAGTAGAACTTAATAATGTAGGTATTATTATATAGTATAAATATATTTATATAATAATTTTTTTTGTTGAATTTAGTTTTAAGTCTGATTCTGATTTAATTTGTAGGATTGTTTTAATGACAAAGTAGTTGTTTGCATATAAAAAAAGTAGCAGTTACTTGTTTTTTTTTTTTGTACAGGATTACTTGATGCGCTTGTATATTATTAAATCTATAACTGAGTTAAGATTGTAAATTTCATAGTTATATCCAAATTAATTGTCAATTCACAAGTTGAAATTCGTATCAGCAGGTTTTCATGTTTATTGTTGTAAGCAAACGAGTCGCCAGTTTTTAGGTAATCAATTCTGTATAAATACATAAACAAGTACCGCCGTTTTTTGTTCACCTCTATAAAATTCACTAGTAAACTAGTAACCAGCGGACCATACTCAACAAATACTAAATTTTCCTTAGTGTTAGGCTTAGGACTGATTAAAAAAAATTGTTTTACTAATTATTATACACAAAAAATAATTGTTGATTTATATATTATGTAATACGCGGATTCATTCTTAGTAAATTAAGTAAGTTCTAAAAAGTGATTGGGTCCCATCAGAATTTTTAATTTTTTTGTAAGTATGGGATTCTTAAAAATAGGTTTAGGGCCGGGCCCTGAACAAATCACCCAAGAAAACTATGTCTAAGTATTATCCTGCTATAGTAACCAAGAGCTATAAAACCATTCCATTACATAAGTATGATAAAAAATGCAGTTTAGTTCAAATGAACAAAATTTATTTAAATAAATAAATCGCCAATTTGAATATTTTTATCCCAATTTACGTAACTCGGTGAGAGTTAAGAACGACCGTGCAATCAAAATATTTGTAGCTCGGACTTGGTTTCGAAATTATATTAATTTGAATTTTATCAATTTGGTATTTATTATTACTTCTTGCGTTATAATTTATAATTATTGTTAATATAATCGGGGCCAATAGGAATAACTTCTTGTCATACTTGAACAAGAATGGTTATAAATTATAATATTCCAGAAGTTTATACAAATTACGATTATCAAACTGAAATGTCTTTAACGAAGTCCAACTGCAGTCTAACCTAAGCTAAATCAATTCAAAATTACGGCTACCGACTACCGACTGAAGTCGCTAATCGCTATAATAATGATAACGCAAGTATAAGTACCAAATTGGCTAACTTCAAATTGCTATAACTTCAAAACCAAGTCGTCTGAGCGACTAGTTCTGATTGCGTCATTGCTTTTAACTCGCCGAGTTACATAAACTGGGATAACTTACGTTCAAAATGGCTAAGGGGAACTAAATTGATTTTTTTCTCAAATAGGTACTAAAAGTTTATAAAAATAAAATAATTTTACCTTAAATATTTTTTTACGGTTCTTTATATCAACTTTTCGGACGTGGATTATCAAATCAATGTGATACTGTCAGATTCTATATTTTGAATTTTCCAGTAAACTATTATCGACAACAACCATTTCTTGACAGTTGATACTTTTGGTGTAACGAACGGGACTTGATGGCTTAATGGTAGGGCTGCCATACATCATGGTTTGCAGGGAATGAATGTAACTACCGAGTATAGCGACAAAGTGTTTCATGAAGGTCAATATTTTCTTGGTATTAAATTTCAATAATATAGGTATATTATTCTATGTTATTTATATTTTACTAAATATTTCTTCTAGAAAAATAATATTTTTTTGGTAAATGATAAAATTAATAATTATCAACTTGATTACTTGATTGATTGACGAAATATATTTTAAAATAATTTACTGGTTCTCTTACGACAATTTTTGTTATCAATTAATAGTTATAATAAATTGGTCAGTTAATTATTCCGGTTTGCAATACTGAGTTAGTTTTTACCTTATAAACGTACAATTTATGTGTTGTTATAGGTACGAATGTTGATCATTGTATGTGGTATAATTCCAGTTACGAAAAAATAAAATGTTATAACTGGTAGTTGACCGTGGAGGAGTGTTAAAATGTTTCCCATAAAAATTATACAAAACATGTTTGTCACGATTTAAGCAAAATAAATTATGGTAACCCTATTTTAAATCTCGAAATCGTTTGATACCAATAGATTTTAACGTTATTATAACATACTGTCCATACTGAATATTGATAGTATTCATTTGGGTTTAATATATAAAACAAAAATACATAATTAATGTAAATAACAATAGAAAGAAAACATTATGTGACAAGTAAACGTTTAATAATTAAATTTAAAATAATAATAAATATAAAAATAGTAAGAAAAAATGTATATCAGTGTATAGTCTCTCGCGGTATAACGAAAATCTCGATAAAACAAATAAAACTGTCGTTCTCTTGAAAATCTCGGGATATAATGAGAAATAAATTAAATGTATTTTTGTCACCTCTATATAATGAAGTTTTTTTAACCAAAGCTCTCGCAATCTAACAAATTTTTGATATTAAAGTTTGATATTACGAATTTTACAAGTTTATTTCGGCTATTATACAAAATTTGGCTATCTGTGGTTTTTTCAGTAACGATGAGATTTTGAACAAAGCTGATAACGAAGAAAGTAATGATGAAGAAAATGTTCCAAAGAGTTCCATGTTGCCTCGAAGGAAGGAAAATCAGATCTTCGCACCGCGACGATATGATAGTGTGTTTTGTAACATTTTAAATTTGGACAACACTGCAAGTGGCTACAAATAAAAAATACATTTTAATTAATTAATAAATAATAACTCATGTTTGTATGCATGTATCTAATAAAATAATAATACCTAAAGACTAAAATGTATGTATAATAATCTAATAAAGTCTAAATTTTCTTTTAAATCTCGTTAAAGTGAATTTTGTTTTGATTTATGCTTTTGATGTCACGAATTTTGGTGTAACGAGCTTTTGATACACTGAACTCTTTGCAGTAAAAATAGATTCATAGTACCTATAAATAGATAATATTTTAAAATAAATCAAAAATGTTTTTACGTATAGAAATATTAATAATAATATATAATACATAATCGTTATTTCTCATTTAATTGGAACTTGAAATGTCTATATAAAAAATAATTGTCTTTATACATTTTTTAGATTTTATAGTTCTATTAGTTTCAATAAGAACTACTTATCATCTTGTAATGAAGTTTCAAAACTTAGGTACAAAAAGAAAAATTATTATGCATTTTTAATTTTTTCCCATTTATAAAAGTGAGTACTTGGAATTTGTAAGTTTGATTTCTTAAAAGTACAATTTTATATTCAAAACCACCCCCATTTTTGAAATTATAAGCATTTTATCAACAACTTTTCGTATTGGAACATTTGATAAAAATCAATAAATTCATCACCCCGCTCAAAATTTAAAATGTTAGTCTACTAATCTTGTTTACAAATTACAAAGATTACAGCGTATTTACTAGCATTATATTGGTACGTGAATCGGTGAAACTTAATTACCTAAGCCTGTCTTGGCGTTTTTTAAATAAATTGTAGAAGATTATATTATTATTTACAATTATTTATTTTATTTGTACTAAATAATTTTTGCTTTTTTGGCATTAGTTAAATAAATTGTAAAACATTATTTTACTATTTTAATACATTTTACTTACAAAAATGTTTGAATTATTTTTTGAAATATTTTTTTGAAATGTATTTAAACTAAAAAAAATTATGGTTATGTTTTGATTAATTAACTATTGATTGAACTTAAAAATTGATAAACTATTGATTAAAAAATATACAGTCAGCGGAATCAACATAAACAAATTTTCGGCAAAATTGATAGCCGGCGGAATCAATAAATAAAAAAGCTCGGCGGAATCGATAAAACCCCATTTTTGTCAAACACCTTTTTTGAACTTACATCGACTATTACCTGTTTTTTACACTAGTGTCATTCGATTAAAATAATTACAATTCAACCATACCATGTATATTGTTCAACATTTTCCCTTACGTGTTTCGGAGAATTTTTTTTTACCTACGCACATTTAATATACAAAAAACATATAAACTATACAAATGAACTATAGGAAGAGCTTCTTAAAAATCTTTAACACTTATACGTATAACTTTCTACATTATTACTTATTATTATTAGTGTATAACCTTTATATTTAATATTAAAAATGAAATATTTATCTACCTATAAGTAAGTAGGTACGTATAATTTTATATTACAATATAATATTTAAACTTAAAACTTTAAGATATAAAAATATATTATAAAATATCCATAACTTATTAACAATGTTTTTAACTAATAAAATCAATATTTATATAATCATGAAAAATTATTTTTATTGAAGTATAATAAGGGTTCTTTGCAGTAGAATAAATTTTTGCCATGCAATAATTATGATAAGCGATTCTGAGTGAATAAAATATTGTATCAGTGGTAAAAGAGTTTACGCCGTTACTAAGTGCTATGTGTTATTTTTTTTAATAAGTAACCAGGCATTGTGACAAAAATAATGAAAACGAAAACAATTTACCACTGTTGGATAAGTGGCATGGTTTTACGTAATAAGTATAAGTTTTCATATGTGTTATATGTGTGTTTATTATTTTTTATTCTTAAGCATGTGGCGTTGGTTAAGCATGTTTGGAAAATTCAACGCTAAAAATGGATTACCATCGGTAAATATAATATTCATTTAAAAATAATATACGGACTTGCGATGACTTCAATTATTGGTTGTTGTTACCCTATCATAATTGGTGTTGTGTGAGAGATAAGGCTAAAATATAAACACCAAATGCAAAATTGAATGTACTGCCAATGGATATTATTAGATTTTATTGAATCGAAATACTACTTACTAGTAAGAATTACACTCGTAAATCGTAATCTTCGGTGGATGGTATCACGGCCTGGTTATTCGTGGAACGCAACTAAGACAATAAATCACAGCCTTTGCAGTCGGTCCGTATGTATGTGTACATTACAGCCGGATTTGTCACCCGTCCCAACTCTACCGAGATTGGGTAAGATGAGAGGTCGAACGAGTCGTGGTGCTTAGTGTTTTTATGTTCCCACTATTCTGAAGTAGCAGTTGATAAGATAGGAACGAAAGATGTCGGCAACTTGCAATGCGAATGTTTGTACTTTGTAGTTTGTAGGTACTTACGATTTTACGAATTACGATTAAGATAACTAGCCACTGAAGTTAGGTGAATGTTTTTTTTTTTAATTTTAACTAGTTGGAAAAATGTACTCTTGTCATCACTGCGTAATATGGGCCATGCGCGCTAACTTGTTTTTTAGCAGAAAAGCAAAAAGGCCATAGAATACTACACCTATAGTATAGAAATAGACATTTCTAATAGCGGACTAGTCGTAACTCATAGAATAAGAGTGCTGTCAGTGGCGGATTGAATGTGGGGAGGGAGTCTCGAAGATTCGCTCCTCTCCTTGACAGTTATATTTGTAAGGCCTAACGTCAAATTCTAAATATTGTGTACACAAAATTATTATACTATAATATTACTATTAAAATTTAATAAACCTAATAGATTAAGGAATAAAACAATGTTCTGATTTTCAAATAAATCTTTTATTAAAGTTAATAGAAAAAGAAAATACAAAAATATTAAATATTTATTGGCCCAATTGAAAAGTATAACTATGGTCATACATAGGCCTGTGTATAGGTAGAGTAACTAGTAGAAATCAGAAAATACAAAACAAAAAAATATGATTATTCGGTATTTAAATTTATACATTATGAAGTTGATACATACATTTTTGTCGAATTTCTGTATATTTCTATTTTCCTTGTGGTCTTAAATATATAATGTTTATATGTGCTATATTATAGCTATATTCGGCTATGGAAATAATTATATGATTGCCCCCTGGTACTACAGAACCAAAAATACGATATAATATAATTATGGTGACCAGATATAAAAATTTAAAAAAAAGTACATTTTAAAACTTAGCTCCTTCTCTGTTATGATTGCCCAATGCCTATACTATCCTACGAGTTTTACCCATATTTCTATAGTCATCTCCTTCTATAAAAATAGTTTTTTTTTTCTATCTGATACTCTATTTTATTATTATTATTAATTATAACAACTATTAAAAACCAATTATTTGAATTATAATGTCAACTTATTTAGTGTGTGTTTTTATGATGAAAATACTTTGATATTGAAGAATTTAAAGTAAACTTAAATTAAAGCATAGATTATTTTTTAAAGGTAAAAATACCAAGTGTATCACTTAAATATACACGATTTAGTATATCTTAAATCGTGCTACTAACCAATAAGAATGCTTTAAGTCGAACCATAAAATATAAATTAATAATCAAATTATAAAAAACAGTAAAATGTATAAAACACAAAGAAACGGGCGTTAAACTGTTAGGTACATAACTCAATCTAGGAAAAAAAAGCCCCGGAAAAATTTCAAATTGTTATTATATCAATGATAAGTGATAACCACCGATATATATATATGTGATAACTGATAATATTTAAGATAAATCACGATTAAGATATATTTAAGATTTTTAAGTGTATCTGAAACACAGAGTATTATTTTATGATCTTAAATCGTGTTAACTATTAAGATTTTTATTGTAGGTGACAGGTGTAAATAAGTAAAAACTATAACCGTATTAGTATTTTGTTTTCGTGGTGGAAAAAACATTATCATTTCTTATCACATGCAGTATTTTATATTTTTATCTATGTCACCAATTTGGCGTGTGATAAGAAAATAATATAAAAAATCCTCAACACCTAATATTGTTGAACAAAGTCATTTAAAAAAGGCTGAGGATTATTTCACAATTGTTATTTTTTAGTCTGGTCGATTGGGTAAACGTTATTTAGTGTAAGTAAGTTATTGTTGGATGCTGGCTAAGCATATTATATTAGCATTACGACAACAATCACATTTTACTTCTAACCCTATTTGTTTGCTCTCTTCGATGGATGTAATGAAAATGTCTGGTGAGTACTTACAAGTATTTTCTTATTTTGTCATTGAGTAAATGTCTATTGCATAAAATGTACGTTGTTTTAAGAAATATTTTATTTTAATTACACTAGTTTTGAATAACCATAGTAACTATATATATAAATATAATAACTCACTAATCAATGTCACTATAATGACACTATGTAGTCACTATTCCTGTGGTTTCTAATGCATATGAAATAACAGATAACATTTATTTAGAAAAATATTTATTAATCCAAGTAATCTAACCTATTTACTGGTGAATAATTAAAAATCTGTCTATGTTATTTTATAAAAGATTTAAAAAAATAATGCATTATGTTATTATTATTACTTGGCGTCTTTCTATATTGATAAATTTTGTTTTTTTCAATAGATATGTCACCTCGTATGTCACTAAATTGAAGAGTATTAATTTTAAAGTGTATATCTTTAATCTTATTAGATAATATTGTTATCTTTATTAAAGATGTGTTTATTTTGTTGTTAAAAACAATTCTTACTTATTTGTTTTTTTAAAAAAAAAAAAAAATAAAAAAAAAAATAAAAATAATAATTAATAAAAAAATTAACTTGTTAATAAAAAGCTTGATTATTAACTACTTAATATTAATGTTTTTAAAATAAAGACAGTAGTTTTAAAGGATATTTTCAATAAATTAACCAAGGATAATTTATTGTAATTACTCCTACAATTGTTGTAAACATTAGGTAATTAAATTTATGGTACAAAACTTATAAATTTATCAAATTCAATATGTGTTGAAGTACATAATATGTAATTCTCTCTACTATATAGTATATCTAAGTTTAATTTTTCTTATTATTCTGAAATTAGTTTATTTTAAGGGGCTGCTACACTAGAATTTGTTTTCTCTATTTATCTTCTATATAATATAGGAACAAACATACTCCGTGTATACTGTATTTGAATAAATTATTAATTGTTAAAAATAATCAAAATTATTTTAAATTAAAACATGTGTATATTCATAAAAAATGTAAATATTAAAAATCTATCTGGTCAATACACATGAAATACTCTTTTTTATAAAATATAAAATAGGTGCTTTTGCTCTTAACTGAACCAGAGAGTCATATCATGGAAATACAGAGTATCTTTGTTCCTGTGGGAGATAGATAGAGTTAACAAATGCTGGTGTAGCAAGGCCCCTTATACTATTAATTTTACCTATCTATTCATTGTTTTTTTTTCGTTTTGATAATATTTGTATTTCATGTATTAAGAATCTGAGGTTATGTGTAAGTTACCTTTACTTATTTCAATAATGATTTGAAATTATAAAATTTTCTTACCTAATTTGTTTAATAAGCTACTGTTTATTTATCGTGTGTTTAATTAAATTGTTTAAAAGTAAGTGACTTATCTTTAGAATCAATATCAATATGCATTCTTTATTATTAATTTTAGTTTTCTAATAGAGATAGAAATTACTAAATTTTCATTTTTTACACAATTTTTCTTATTTACACAAAGGAATAAAAAAGTTAAAAAAGTTTCATGTATTGTAACTAGATCAAACAGATTTTTACTAGACAAACATTTCCAAGATGTATTTGATTAAATATAAATGAATAAAATAAAACTGATGTCTGAGGAAACTTTTATCATTTAGAAAGCTCATAGTTTTTAGTTTTTTAAATGATTTTTAATTAAACTAAATGTTGCACTTTGAATTATTTGATCAAATGAAATAGTTAAAAGTTAATAGTTTAAATCTTTTTTTTGAATTTAATATATAATTTAATTATTATATAGTATTTTTGATCTATTAAAGTGACTTTAAAAATATTTATTTTTTATTGTGTAACATTGTGCAGTTTTTAAAAATTTAAATCAACAAATTAAAGTATTCATAAAAAAAACTTACAAAAATATATATTTTTCTACTAGTATATCTTACCTGGACAATATTAATAAACTAATTAATTTGATAATATGAGTATTAATGTGTTAATTTTATATACTAGTTTATTTGTTACTTTATTTATTACACACACATAATTTTATAACTAAAATTAAATTTTGAATCCTATTATATATTAGTACTTTTATTTTCAACTAATTTGCCCTGATAAATCTATATTATTAAATATATTTATTCTGGTTATTGCTAATTAGTTTAAAGGTTATCTGTTTTTTGTTAATTTTTTTATTTAACCTTTACTTCATGCCTGGTAAAGTTATGAACCAATACAAGGACAATTAATGTATAATACTCGTTATCTATTATATTATGATATACAGAGTGATTTCATGCTTGCTCAATTTGTATGTTAAATTATACTTATAATTAAATTCTGATTTTTGGAATTTTTAAGTGCAGTTAAAAACAATATTTTCATAAATTTTATGGAGTGTACTTGATTAAGTAGTAATTATTAACAGATATTTGATGTTTTATACCTAATTATAATTACAAAGCTTGTATACATAGTAAATAAAGTATTAAATAGAGTTTTAGAGTTTCCTTAGTATTTAATATAGAATAACTTAAAAACACATCATTCAAATTAAATTACAATACTTCAACATTTTTAGAATTAATCATCTGATTCACAATTATCATTAACATTTGTAGATTTTCACTTGAAAATCAATGTTTTTATTGCTACATGATACCTTTTAAATGTTATGAAACATCTATGTATTTGTAAACACTGTCTTTTACTAGACTTTGAAATTCCAAGAATCAGAATTTAAATATATGCATAATTTAAGATTAATTAACATCTATAAGAGTAAGTAAGAAAACAGATGCTATTTTTAGTGTCCTCTTATGTTGAGATATTAAAACTATCATTATTTGCAATGTGTTTGCTAAACTATGAAATAATTATGAACTTTGTATTAAAATATTAAATGTTTAACCTTAAAATAACAAATTATATAAAAATTAGTATTAATTTTCTTACCAATTATGAATGGAATAACTTTCTCATAGTACAGAGTCAATCATATATCATATTGAACAACCATATAAAATATTTCTATTGGATTTTTTAAATTTTATTCTTATATTTGTAATTTGCATATCTTGTGATTTATGATCAACCTTTTAGGTACATTAAAAAATTGAGTGCCTATGACTGTTGTTGCCCGTTTTATCTTTGAAACTAAAATTACAAATTATGTTTAAAAATTATTAAAATTAGTCATAAATATTATGAATTATGATAAATCAAATTACAAATTATTTGAAATTATAAGATTCAAAAATGGTTATACTAGTACCAAATGTTTAGTAAAATCTAAATAAATATAAGCATAAGTTAAAGTACTGGGATTATTATTTTTTAAGTTAATATAAATTATTAAGTAATCTATATATCATAATCTGTATTCAATGTGTCTTCATTTCACTGCTGTTTTGTAATAGTTTTTTTTTTTTTATGTTTTATATTAGTATTCTAAAATTGGCTCTATAAATTAGTATATTTGTTCAATTTGCAGCCAAGAATTCTTTAGATAGAAAGTTTTGGAATAATTCTTATGTTGAATCGGAATGAGTGTCATGGACACACTATTATAAAGATCATTAAAAGATTTAATTGCTTCCTTGTTCAGCTTATAATCTAAAATCCAAAAATGTATTAAAAAGAGACCTTTGCTATGATTTGAATGTATTATGAGCATATTATGTATATTTCAATATACACATAGTATAGTATACTGCACAGTACACACTGAAAAATTTTTTTATTTAATGTAAAAAGATCTTAGTTTTTTGTCTCGTTTAATAAATAACACCTATTTCAAAAAAAGAATAATGTTTATTTTCTCGTTATGCTATGTTTACAATGTTAATTTACTAGTTGTTTATTGTTTATTATTTTGAACATGTTTAAGTAATTTTACATTATGTCGTCTAGCGTTTTCACTATGATAGGTTAAGTTAATATCGATTATTATTTAACCGGATTTACCAGATTTATTTATTAATTTCTTGATGTACCTATATGTTTTTTTATTTTAGGATATATCTGGTTGGTTAGATGAAATATAATATTATATAAATAAATAAATGAAGTTTTATTAAATGAGAAAATGTTGTAATTTTTTAATACGATAAAAATCATTTTTATTAAGAAATGTATTTTTATTTTACATTACGAAAAGAGCAATGAATTTAAATATGTTACATGTGGTTTTTTAGTCTTAAGACACTTTTTTAAGTAGAAAAAAACACTTTCATCTCTAAATTCAACGGAAGTTTTTGGTAATTAATCGAATCTAGTTGATACTTTTGGGAAGTTAAAATTGAAAATTCTCAGTACTTTTTAAAATAATCGAAAAAAAAAATATTCATATGTTTTTAATTATTTATTCTATAAATGTCAATAAAACAAATTTCACTCGGTTGAAAAACTTAAAAACGAAATACAAGGTTCCATATAAATTGTTTACTTAAAAAAAAAAAAAATTCAACACAAATCCACAAGAATTATTAAAAACAGGATTTATAAGAATTTTTTTTTGTGTTTTGTATTGTAACACAAAAATGAATACCTACTTATGTTATTACATTTATAATAATAATATTTATTCTATAATAACTTCTGTAGATACTTTTACCGAAAATTCATTATATAACCATATTTATTAAACATGAATTTGATTCATTCTGTGCTATTTATAGGTATGTATTTTAAATTTTTGACTTATTAGATTTTTCGATTTATGTATGAAAAAATATTTATTTTTGGGTAAAAAAGCTTGAAAGTAAAAAGTTCAAAATTTTAAAACGTTCATCCTAGTCAACAAAAGGGTGTTTAGATTTTGCTATTGACGTCTAGACTGTTATTTATTTGAAATACATGTCCGATAGCATTCAGTACAGGGAATTAAAAATAATTTTACTAATTTGACAATAAAATTACATAGATAGGAGTAGAAATATACAAGTGAATATGTTAGCGCACTAAATTGATAGGTTAGTAAACTAAAGTAGTATAAAAGTTGTTCATAGTCCCAAAATGAGACAACACTTATACTTATAACTAAAAATGAAGTCAAAATTGGAACAATTATTTATATAGGTAGGTGATAAATGTAGAGTGTACAAATCTGTAAATCAAAATGTTTACGATTTCATGTTTTAGCGTCGGTAGATTAATAGTAACTTACATTAGATTAGTACTTTTTTTTTTTATAAATGTAATTTAAATTATGTTTATTTAAACAAAAAATAACGATTTTAGTTATTTTGATGTGTTTCAAAAATATTATTTGCGCCCAGGGATTTGAAACTTATACGAATATAATATTATGTTTATCATAAGTAGTTTTTTTCGAAATATTTATTTTCATTTTAAGCTATATCCTATTAATACTTTGAATCTATTCACACTGTTCAATTGTAAATTGCTATAAATTACTATATTATTAATATATGTACATACCTATATTATAAAATATATTTTACTGTTATGAATTTAAATTAAATACTTACTTATCTATTCAATATATTTACAGTTAATTTTGAATTTTTATGTAACGTATTTAGAATTTTTAAATGAGGACTTTCGTTTATGAAAATTAAAAAAATTTTCTAGTGATTATATAGTAGTGTATATATATCTCATAGTTATAATAACAAAATTCCAGCGACGTTAAAGAAGTTGTTATTTATGAAAAAAAATTTCAAGTATAAAATATAGTTAGAAATTAGTTAAAAATGTTTCATTTAATTATATCTACTAATATATTATTATCATAGTATATACAAGTTAATTATAGTTATGCGTATGCTATAGTGACGTAAAATATTTACTATTTAGTCAAGACTCGTGGTTATTTCATATTCGTTGTTTGGCTTAATGGCATTTACGTATATACTAGGTATAATAGGTATATATTAGTTATAAATATAATATTTTAAGTGTGTTGCACAGTCTGTGTAATTTTGTTTAGCTTATGTTTACAATCAAATTACATATTTATGTTTTGGAAATCAGGTTTTATTTACGATTGACCAGAATTTTTCAAGGTCAAAATTATTTGTTATAGTGAAACTTAGTAAATAGTTTTAAATACTATGTGATACTGCAGATGATTAGATATATTGTACAAATAATGTCTTATGTGGCCACGTATAATAAGTATTTTATTAAAAATTTACAATTATTTTGATTTAGCGTATATAATGTAAAGATCTAAAAACAATTAAAGATATAGGTAATTTAAAAATTAGATTCAGAAAATTTCCTTTCGAAAGAAAATTATCGTTTAGGGATTTGCTTAAACTTTATAAACATTAATCAGTTCATATGCTATATTAACTATAATAAATTGTATAACGAGAAATGTAAATTAAAATGTTTAAGATAATAAATTCTAATGTGTGTTTGTAATGTTTTTATAATTTGTTATCAATAATATAGTTTATTAATAATGATTTAAAGGTCTTCGCTTTTGATACTTAAAGAAATAGAACAATGCGTAGTGGCAGACGTATAATATTTTTATGACATATTCTGTTTATCTGCAGCACTACAAATACGTCAGTTTTTGATAAGGTACCTTTATAAAATTTATTCTTAAATTTTATTTGTTTTGTCGCATTTAGTAGTCACTCGTAGTTCTAATTATTATTTTTTTTCTCATCAATTTTTTTTATACTGGTGCAGGGGATGCAAAATGTAATTTATTTGTGAATCAAAAACGTCATTTCAGTTTTTCAATTGTTTGTGCCATATTAAAATCAGTTCACATATATGTAAAGTTATAAACTATAGTATATACAGTTGTTAACAGGCCATGCGATTTAAAATGTGATAACTAACCAACTAGAATCTAGAATTACTATTTTAGATAGAGTGAAGTTATGAATATATTGATCTTACAATGATGTGTGTCTTTTTATAGCAGAAAGAATGCTTCAATTTTCAATTGACAAAATTCGTCAATATCACGAAAAATTATATAAATGCAATATTTTGCACAAAATAAAATCAACTAAACATAATTCTAATTTACAATGCAGTGTAAATCAGTGGTGGATTGAGATAAATTATAATTGATATCAGGAATGCACATATTAATTCAGACAACCCACCTAAATTATAAACACTACCACTATTAACAAAAATATAAAATTATAATGACAAATGAGATATTAAATTTATATGTATTATATGAAGGGTCAAATAGAGTAAACGATAAATGCAAATGGATTTGACAAAGTTTACCTTAATTATAAATATTAAATACCCACTTTTAAATAATTTTTTTTTGACATACATCTTGTAAACTAATTATATATAAAATTGTCCAAATAATCATATGTTTAGGTTATATTCAATATAAAAACAATTTACATTTGCCCGATAATAATTTATAAAATTAAAAATTTTGGGTTAAATGGAAAAGAATATCTCTGGTTTACATTTCCCTCGTAATATAGGTTAAGATCGGAGCTATCGTATAAATACAATATAGATACACCATTAAAAATTAACGGGGACATTAAAAATGAAACAAAGTAACAATGTATTAAGGCAAATAAATCTGTACTTTATTATTTTTTAAATAAAACAGTTTATATAATTATTACTATATTAATATTCTCTTTAAACAATGTACAATGGTTAAAATATAACCAAATTTATATAGATAAAAAAAAGATAACTAACTATAGTATTTTTTTCTTAAAGTATAATAATATATATAAATAAGCTTAAATTTTTTCACTCGTAAATTCATGTTTTAAATACGATTACTCTATCGGTGTATACCAGAGGTGGTGAACCTTTTTGGGGTCAAGTGCCAAATTTTCCCAATTAAGGTTTTGAAAATTTTTCACATGCCCAAAATAAATTACATTTTCTAAGGATAAAAATTAAGTTACTGATTTATTATATATTATTTTATTAAGTTAGCACACCTTTTTATTGTAATTATAATTTTTAAAATGTATATAATTTGTTTCTTTGAATTTCTTATAACAGTTATAATCAAAACTTAATAAATAGCATAATTTTTAATAATTCAATTTTTCATGTACTATTGAAATTTGATCAACGTGCCACCTTTTGCACGCGTGCCGTAGGTTCGCCATCCCTGCAGGTGTATGCTGAGAATGAACAATAATGTGCTGCAAAAAATTATTACAGTAAAACTCACGTAATATATAATAAAAAATAACTGAAAGAACGTGAAAATAAAATGAAAAAAGTAAGTTATGAGCTTATAGTTTCAAAAAAAATAATTTAAAATCTTGTCACAAAAATTATCTAGATAATATTTTTTTTTTTAAATAGTTAGATAAATTATTATGTATTACTTTTATCTAGATAATGTAAAAAGATGAATTAATTTGATAAAATGATATCGATAATGCTCAACACTGACACACTGATATATTATAAAATTCAAATTTAACACACATCTAATATAATTTATAATACTGTAAACAGTGAAGTCACTCGAATACTCGATGTCTCAATACCTATACTGTATATACTATATACTGTACAGCAAAGCAGTATCCACTTTCTTACTTTTGTTTTATTATTATTGTTTTTATTTATAATATAATTTATCACTATTATCATCAATTGTCGAACCACAATAAAAAAAACTATTGAAAATATATATATATATATATAATAATTATAAAATATTGCCTTCATATCAGATTTAAAAATATGTATTGTCGTTTTCATTTTATTGCTAGGCTAAACTAGACGTTTTAAAAAAGATAGGTGAGAATTCATACCTTGCACACGCTACACCCCTTTTACTACCACTGCAGTGTTGGTTTTAAGCACACTACTGGTAAGTGGAAGTAGAACATAGATAAACTTAATACTGCAAACATATTTTATATAATTCTTAAAAAAATCTTAAAAATTACAATCGGCATTATTTTTTGTCATAAATATAGTACAGAACTTTTTATATATTTTTTAAATTTATTATCGATTTCTAATTAATTTTAATTAAAAAAATTGAATGTCTTTAAATATCGATATAATTTTATTGTTATTCTAAATATCGATACAATTTTTATTGGGTATTTTAAATATCGATAGTTTTTATTGAATTGTTTCGATTGTTAGATATAGACTCATTTATAAATCGTTTGCAAAGACATCTGACATTGCATTATTAGAGGTACTATCAGTTGACAATGTATGCGCCAACGCATAGGGTCGTGTTTCGATTGTGTTTTTATTGTTGATTTCTTTCGTGTTTTATCTGGTAAAATAATTATTCCACCTTGAGTTTCTTAGAAATTTGGACAATCAAGTGAAAAATAGTAAGTTTTAATAAATATTAATTTATTGCAATAATTATTAAGCTAAAATAAATACACTTGATTTTAATTGATTGAAACCATAAATTTCAGCAGAAATGAGTAATTTTTAATTTTAATTTAAAATTATATTACACAATTTTAATGAAGTAGTTCAGTATTGTAAACAGTACAATTTTAATAGTACTTAAGAATTAAGTATATATTTTAACAATTTATTATTATATTAACAGACAATATAATTTTAAAATAATAAATAATTCGTTCTTAATTTATATCAGCATATTGAATCCATTAAAACAAACACAATTTATAAGATAAAAATTCGAGTTTTTTAAATGCAAAAAATGAGAAGACATCTGTTACTCTATATATATTATAATTTTAAGTATTTAGCCATAGGCTATAATATAATGGATAATGTATGTTTTATTATTATTTAATTAAAGAATAAAATAAATGTTTGTTAGTAAATTATTAATAATTAAAAATATAAGAGGTTTTTTAAACATTATTATAGTGATATTAAGGATTTGTAGTAAATATTGAAATCTATTAAGTAATTACGCACCATTTTAGCGTAACAATTTTTATAGATATTTTTAATCTAAATCATGGGCATGGTTTTATAAATATTATTATAATTTATATTTAAACAACAAATAATAAATAAAATAATTTTTAAGTATAGAAATTACATTTAACATCCTAAGTCCATAGTCCTAATACACACATGCTGTCGATGGCATGAAGGTCACTCTCTTTTTCATCAAACAGGTTGTAATGCGTTTTAATATTATCACAATAATTTCTTATAACTTTATAATTTTAAGTATTAAGTGTTGTTAGAGGTAGATATAACAATAGTCAATATATTATATTGTATTAGCTTAATTTAACTTATAAAAATGTATAAACTATTATTGCTTTATAAAAATGTGTTGATTCTGTTTTTATAATTGGATATTGATGTATCATTAAGAAAAATTGATTAATTTGTTTATAAAATAACTCTAGTTTATTATATATTATTTAATATAATAACATAACTTTTAAATACTTGCTTATTTTAAAGGTTGTTTGCAAATTTAATGTGTCAACTTTTTGTTTTTGTGCATCGTAGTATGGATAATATACCTTTTTTTCATTTTGCTCAATTCGCTCAAGCCTTATTAGTTATTACCAAATTTAACGATTTCTTCTTTTTGTTACCTTTATTTTAATTTGTACTAATGCACTTATACTACGTGTTGAGTCATTTAAAATATATTTATGAATCATAATATATTGATTTGACAATTTATTATTATTTTAATTTTCTTATTTGTTATATAAGTAAAACACAATTTTTTTTATCATTGGATAAAAATCAGTGATTTTATTTAGTTTTAATTATTTAACTATATATATATTGCAATATATTATATACATATAATATATTGAATTAAATAACGTTAATAATAAAAATAAAATATTTAGTTTTAGAAATACTGTAGTGTATATAGAGTTTGGATAGCTTACATTTGTTTTAATGATTTTTTGTACCTAGATGTGTTAATTGGTTTTAAACAAATTTACTTTATTAATATTTGTATTATTATATAATTTTCTTCGCTGTTATTATAAAAATAAACATATATTAATTATTGCTAAATTTAAGCACACAACTTGTTTTACAATTAAGAATTCGTAAAAAATTATGACAAACCAAGGCGAAAATATGATGTTTTTGACCTTAAATTTGTTATACACGACTAATGTACCCTAGTATTATAAAAATAAAAAACTATACATTTTGTTGAAAGTAAATTTACTTTGGATTTTGTCAGGTAAATAATGTAAGTACATAATATTTTGTATACTACTATTTTCTTTAACTTATAGCTTATATGATTAAATTTCTAAGACGTTTTGCTTTTAATTAATTTATTTTTTCATATAACGCTGACTACTATAAATCAATCAATAAATCGATAGATGTTATTTTTAGTAATATTAAATATAATATTTATTATAATATTTTTATAGCCATAATTAATTAATTTGAAAAATTATGTATATATATATAATAATGTGGGAATTTCTATAATAAATTAATATAAATAAATCCTTTATATTTATGTTATATTTTTTTAATTGTAACATTAATTATTTGATTATATAATACTCAAGATTTAACGAATGTAATTCTATTTTAAAATTTTAGTCATGTCTATCCATTTCGCACAATAATTTCTCCTTTAGTTGCTCTAGGTGCGCGTGTTAATAAAATTAATTTATCGTCTTTCATATGGGCAATGGGCATTCCCTCTCTCTACCATCTCAATGTATAGATTTGATTATTGATTTAAATCATTACCATTATATTTTAGTTACCATTAAGCCAGTCCTCCGATAGAAGGAGTGCTTCCTGCCTTATTTACTTTATATTTATAAATGTTGATAACGTAAATCTTTTTTACATTGGTTTTTATTTTATTGTATCTTATTTTCCTTCAGGTATTAACCATGGGTCCTTATACTTGTAAAGAGTGTTCATCTTTGCAGACAATGGAACAGAGTCACACTACAGTAATATCAAATTCTTTATCCAATGGCATGTCAATGCATAAGAACCATTTTAATGGTAAAATCCCACGTAAGTAATCCATTGTTTTTACTAAAACGAGTAGTAGTGGAGTATTATCAATTTATTTCTTATAATTTTGTTGTGCACAATATATTTTTTATAAATTTACTCATATTTATAAAATACTTGCTTAAAGAACATTTGTTTAATATGTTAGTATTTTTTTTTCAAAATAAATTTGTATGTATGAAATTTTATATTATATTTACACTTTTTTATTATTTATAATGACAATGAATTTAAATAATTTTAAATTATTATGATAGTGCATTATTGTAAAACTTAAATGAAAAAAAAAATACTGCCGAATAAAAATGTGTCTACCGCATATTTAAAATTTTTAAGATTCATAATTAAATTTATTTATTTATACTGTTATATATAACGTATGTTTTTTTTAAATACCTATTTTTTATGAAACTAAATTATTTATTTTATTTATGTGAATTTAATATTATTTAACTTGATAAAAAATACGAAATCATATTTTAATATTAATATTAGGATGAGTATTAAACGCTTGACCACCCGACGAGTTGAATTAATTTGAAAAAAAGTTCAGCTTTCCAGGTATAATTATTAATTAGCTATGATAGGTTTTATGATATTTAATTAATATTTAATAATATTTTGTAATGCTTCTTATTTAAATACATTGCATAGTATGCTATTAACAATGTATAAATATATATTTATTTACTTACTTATGACGTTTAGGTACAATCATTTCATGTATCATAATTTATTTTTATAAATATACATAGGCTATTAGTCATTTTATATAAAAAATATTGAGTTCATTGTTTTTTTTTTTATGATAAAACTTTTTGGTTGTAATAATAATCTTTCAAATGCAATAGAGTTACTTTTTAAATGTAATTTGAAAAATAATAAATTGTGTTTTTATGTATACCAACAAATAAGTTAGATAATCTAAATACGTATTTGTCTTATCTAAAGACTATTAGATTTCAGTTGATTATTTATAGAGTTGGAAGAATCAAGTAATTGTAAAAAATAAATTTAATGTTGAAAATTACATTATCTCCTTATTCACTAATTAAGCATAACCGTAAACGATTACGAAACATGAATAAACCGGATAACTATTACGGAGTTAGACATGAACATACATGCATACATACATATTAAATTTGAAAGCAACCATGCATCCAAACAGGAAATGTTTTCAAACCTAGGCACCAGTCTACTTCTACAATAACAAGAAATTCGTTTATATGCATTATAATATACATATAAAAAAAGTTTTGTTATCCATAAAATACTAATTACTACCTTGCAGTATTTATATAATACCTATATTATTATAAATATCTATCACTTTTCTTGATTTTTCTTTTTACTATATTATTCGTGTATATAGATATAAATTATTTGTATTTAATTAATATTGTTAACAATTAACGAGACAATAAAATTATATTATTATTGTAGTTAAAAAAAAAATTCATGATTTTTGAAAAAAATATAATACGAGAAGTTTATTTTAATAAAAGTTATCTTACAAAATCTATAATGTTCACTTACAATTAAAAAAAGTATTTTTTATTTTTTATAAGGTAATATAAAATTTATAAACCTCCCTCCTTCTTTAAAAAACAGCCTTTTTTGTTCAATTTTTAATATTCTAAGAAACTGTGCAAAAAAGTTTTAGCAAAAAAAACTTGTAAAATATACATAAATATATACATACATTAATACATACATTTAATAACTATAACTAACAAAGTATGTCAATCACCGTACATATACAGGCTATTCTTAATTGAGTGTTTCTATATACTTCTTCATTATTGAATTTTCTTGTATGTAATGATATGATCTTATAATATTCGTATTGTATACTCGCATAATTACCGTTGTATGCTTATGCATAATTCGCGACGATTTATAATAATTATGGTTTTGCTGTATGACGTATTCAGAGCAGATATTCCATGTACAAATTATGTTTGATTGGTTCTCAAATTTCTATATCGAGCTTAGAAATAAGATATTTAAAATTCATATTTCGTAGTAAAACTATATGAAAAGAGAACATAGTTTGTAAAATTATCCAAATTTTATGCCAAATATTTTATGCGATGCAATAATTTTTAATATTTTAATTTCTCAATCTAAAAAAAAATTGTATTAAAACTTAAAACCGTTGATAATGTGTATATACTATATTATACTAATATACGTGTAGTAGGTAATAAAGGTAATACTTATCGTAGTATAGAAATCGAATTAAAAAAATGATCTGAATGTTATGTGGGAGACTACTCTTACAGCTGTTTGATTTATAGCCGTATATATTTTAGAAGTGTGTTAATGTTATATTAAATTGCAGAAAACGATTTTGACGAATTCATTTTAAAATTGTAGTCTACAATGGTGATTTAAGTGTAATTCGTGTTTATACATAATCGTAATTTTTAAAGTTTTAATTATTTTACTCAAAATATTAAATTTTTTTCTAATAATTTTTATTTTCTTGTGTCTTGTTTGATTTTCTAATAATTCAAAGTTTAAAGTTAGTAACAAAAATAATAACTATGAAACCAAATAAACTTAATAAATTAATAACTTAAAAGTAAACAATTTAAATAAAAATAAGTCTGGTTCATCTTATTATCTTAATACGTAAAGAACGTAAAATATTGTATTATATTCTATTATCTATGACGTAATTATTCATTTGTATACTAGGTCATCCATATAGTGCATTTTTTGTTGGGTTCATGATATAAATTATAGTTTTCATCTGTCTAACGTTCATCGTATTCACATATGTCATCTTTGTAATAATTAAATAATGCATATAACATTTTTATTGTAAGGAAAGTTTTATTATACATTTCTGATCTGACATTTATCTAATTATATTAAAGTAGGTACTTGCATTAAATTTAAATTTTTCATTATTTATTTTTAGTAAATCTTTGCAGCATCTGATGCATTATTTTGAATCAACAATGTGACACAAAACTTACATTGCTATAATGAACAAATATTTAATTTTAAAATTTAATGTAAAACCTGTTAGCGCCTTAAATAATAACTCAAACCCAAATTATCTTAGCTTTCTATTTGCATAAAAAGTTTTAGAAATGTAATAATTCAAATAACCCCACAATTAACAGTTAATATTTGTTCTGAAAAAAAAATCACATATACAGATATATAATACTGCAACTCAGATAATGAGTGGATCGCGTAGTTTGGTATAATTAAAGAGGGTTGATGAATTAATAAAAGTTTATTGTAGTTTATAAAAAAGTTTATTGTAATAGTAATAAGTATGTTTAATTTAGAACTATGTTACTAAAACGTTCACAGTTGAATGGGTCATTTGAAATTTGTATTACCAGTATTTTGTAGGTACCTATAGGGTCGATGAACTTAAGTATGAATAGTATACAACTCTGAAAAGGGTCACTCCAAGAATGATTAATTGACTAGATTTTTAAAAAAGAAAAATTTGGTTGGTTGTGCCAAAACGTTTTGATTGACAAGAAAAATAAATTAACAATTTAAAAAAAGTGAAACCGTCGTATTAATTATTTATAAGCAACTTTAAAAATATATTGTTGAATTTATTATTAAATGGTCGGTGCCGGTGCTTTTGTCTGTTTTGTAACTTACTAGGTATTTATATTAGAGTATAGTATTTATAATCATTTATTACCTGCTTGCATTTTATAATTATTTGTCGATTACCTTGAAATAAAGGTATATTTTTCAAATTATTTATTGTGTACACTTTACTGTCGTGTAAAAAAACTAAAACTATATCCGTAGTAATATGAAGGTTACATATTATCATCACGCATATTTCTATCCATTGATGTTTTCATCTGTATTTGGCCCGTTCACATTTTTCCTACCGGAAACGTAAAAACACTAGAAACCAGTTTCGCTTTGGCAGTTATTATAGGGTTATTCTATAGTGGATGGCGATGGTGGGTAATTCAATTGAACGAGCGTAATTGAGACCTCTCCTATTGGTCAGGATGTCCAAATTCTTCTGTGATTTTCTAGCGTTAATGAACGGGGTGGGGATCTGTATACCACAACTCTCGAGTTCCAAACTTTCTTCTTCTTCACATTAATATATTACTATAAATAATGGTCCATAATATCCGCTTGTCACTGTAATAATTTTTCATATCCAGTTATCATAAAACGCGGAAATTAATTGATGTAGATGTCATTGCCGTGTGATTGCATATAGCAATGTTATCGAGTGTGATGCTAGATATTAAATCGAAAGACGTCAACAGTTAGGTACTACGACACCATGCACTGTCGTATGTTTTGTATAATATATACAATACATAATAAGGTTTATCCGGGGTCTATATAACTATTATTCACATTCGATTTATGCATTATAAGTATTATTGATGATGAAGCGCACTGCATAAGTACAATAAGTACATATTTATGAGTTTTTTAAGAACCACATTTGAAATATATTATGATTAATAATATAATATTATACTATACGCGAAACGATTTAATTTTAAAATGAACATTAAAATGGTGGAGGGGGGAAATAGATAACCGCTCTGCTATACAGTAGCCAGTTAATGTCGAGTATATCTAGTCATTAAGTAGGCAAGTTGCTGTAATGTATATATTAAATTTGAATTCAACGATAAATCATTGCTTACGAAAAACGATTCTAAACGAAGACGGCCGGTCAGCCTATGAAAAAATCGTTAAGGAGAAATCGTTGTATTACGCATGAACATTTAATTTCGTAAAAAATTAAACATCAGCTAGTTGTTCATTAAAAATATTAGTGGAATTTTCTACACTTGTTTTTTTTTTATTCCAGTATAAATGGCTTTCGCGGAACCTTGAATTAACTTTTTTAAGCTATTTTCTCAACTGAAATTTTTATCGATATTAATCGAAAAAACTATAACATTTCGAAATAACAATTTTCACAGATGTTCTAATTTTAAATTTTGAGCAGAGTAATGCATTGATTTTACAATGATGTGAGGTTTTTATTTTTTTAAGTTAATCTGTTTATGCGATAAGTAGTCGAAAAATGTCCAGTATTTTTCAAAATAATCGGGGAAAAAAATAAAACCTTTGTACGAAAATCTAGTTTTCGAGAAAATTAATTTTGTTTTTTTTTATTTAACTCGAAAACAAATAACAGTAGATACTTTAAATGTCCACAAATTATGTATATATATAATTATATATATGTATATGAACATTTATAAAATTATAATTTATAAATGATAACATTTTCAAAAGATATTGATTCTTTTTGAGTTATTTATAGACATTTGAAAATTTTCATTTTTTAAAAAATACCGATAAAAAATTATTCGGTAATATAAAAATGAACATTATAAACATAAAAATGTTTAAAAGTTTAATACAAAATCCTACATAAGTTATTCTTACAAATATGTTTTTATATTTAAAATATATGTAGGAACAATTAATTTTCATAAGTATTTGAAATTCAAATTTTAACAAAAGTCCTTAAAATCACAAAAATTTGCAAATCGTTCTGCACTTTAAAATATAGAATTTTTATAGTTAAGGCTTGAACATTTAATATAATATTCCTCACAATAAGCAGCTCGACATTTTAATAAATAACCATAATTTTTTTTTTTAAGACAAAAAAAACTAATTCAATTTTGAACGAAATTACATATTTTAATTTGAATTAATCATTAATTTTTTTTTTAGCTTAAAAACATTATTTATTAGGATTTATTTTTTACGTAGGTATATATATCATTATATTTTATACACACAATGATATTTTCAATTGTAATATTTTGAAAAATTGTTTCAACCTACTGTATTAGGTACTAAAAGTTAAAATAAATAATATTTTACTTAATATTAAATTCTATTTATAAAAAAATCATAACTTAAAATATATTTGATGATATAGGCTGATAGACCATCTTTGTTCAGAATCGTTTTTCGTATACATAATATACAATGCTATGTAATTGAATTATAATTTATCTAGCACAATGACTCGCTCAATACCTACTGTACAGTATAGTACTATAGTAGTACTCACTTGTCTAGCTTTTTGTTTTTTTCAATTATTTAAAAATTACTAAACATTTTCAATATTGGCCTCCTGAAAGTACTAACAAGATCCAATTTTCTACCAGAAACCACTATCGAAGTTGATGATCTAATCATTTTTTCGGTTGGAAAATATGTCTTCATAAAAAAGAAAAAGAAAAGAAAAATAATAATAATAAATCGATATATTCCACCGTTTCGTTCAGAATTTAAAATAGTTCTATTTCTTGTGAACGAAAAATAATAAAATACAATTTTAAGATAAAAAAATAAATAAGCATTGCATAAGTACTACACTAGTATGCTTTAACCATTGTTATAGAACTATTGGTCAATCTTGTGAATTTTTAAATAACAACAATAATAAGCAAAATAGTATATTTCACAATGGTTGACTAAAATGTATACGCACACAGGTAGTTATTTTTGATATTTTCTTAGACCTTAGTAGAACTATAGAAGTGTATAAGCTCGTAAACTATGGTACCATAATTTATGTTATTATAATAATTTATCTGTTGTAAGACACCGAACTCGGTAATAGTAAATGAGTTGGCCCACTAGGCCTCATGATATATTTTAAGTTATGATTTTAATAAATCGCGAAAAAATATAGCAATACCAATACAATTTTGAATAAATTACTGTATTTGTTATTTATATACGATATACATATACCTAATAATTTATTACATATAAAATTGTAGTTTTAATAAAATAGTATTTTTTATTTTTTGTTAGCTATGCCATGGTTTGGTATGGATATAGGTGGAACATTATCGAAACTCGTATTTTTTGAACCCAAAGACTCGATTACAGCACAAACTGAAGATGAAACCCAACTCTTGTTCAATGTTACCAAATATTTGACGAAGAATTCGGCTTATGGAAAATCTGGACACAGAGATGCACACCAACAGGTAATATAGTTAATTTATTATTATTTTATGTCTAAGATTCTCGTTTTTACAATTAGTTTGTTTTACAGATGGACAATGTAAAAATTTGCAACAGGATAGGTACATTGCATTTTATCAGATTCCCAACTAGTGAAATGAACAATTTTTTGGAACTGTCCAAGAAGAAAGGTATGGCAGCTAGCGTATCTACAGTTTGCGCTACTGGTGGTGGAGCATTCAAATTTGAAGACATGTTTAAAAATGTAAGAATTAAATGTATCATAAAAATGTTTAAGGAATTATTTTTCCTAATATAATGTCAATCTAGCAGGCTTATTAAAACTTTTGTTTCATAAAGAATTTAGGTATATTATTAATTAATTAATTGAAAAAATATTAGGTATTTGTTTTTAGAAGACTACACTGCATGTGTTGTACCAATCTTATGAGTGTACAATATATGTACAATTTTTGTTCAGTAGTTTCAAATTTGTGTAATAACCTTTGTAATGGGTCAATTTTATCTATAATTAAATAAATAAATTTGATATGCTGTAGAAGTGTTCTCTTAATACAAAATTTATAATATTCTCTACATTAAACCTTAAACTCCATTACTAAAAAATATTTTTTACCCTGATATCACACAATTTTTGTTTGTATAATATTCAAATTAATTATTTTATTGTAATCTTACATACTAAATTTAATTATGATAAGTTTAAATTAGTTTAATTTTAAAATTTTTTGAAATAATATAAATTATGTTTGTCATGTGCTGAAAATGTTTATCTATAAATATAACTACTATCCATGATTTCTATACATTTTAAGCTTAGTTATATCTTACTGTTTTAATTTGTATAAATTAATAATAAATATAGGCATTATGTTTTTAAATAATTATTAATAACCATTGTAGTTGATGTTATATACAAACAAATAAAAAGTGTTTTATACAATTCTTACCTCATTAAATTAATTTGGTTTAAAAATTAGATTTAAATAGAAAATTATTTCTTAAATGTCAACACTATTTGTTTTATACTTATTAGTTATTATGGATGATTATGGATGATAAAATTATACTCTGAATTATATTAGTTCTTTTAAAATTATATTGATATATTCTGGTTCTATTTTACATAATGATATTTAGATAAAATTCCTGTTATTTGAAATTATCATTATTCTGCTTTTAAATCATACATAATTAAATGTTATATAATTGTTTTTACATATTTGATTATATGAATTCTAACTATTAAGTTATTATTTAATTGAAATGATTTGATTGAAACATCTTATGTTAACATTAAATGTTTGCTCAAATGATGTGTGTATAAGCTATGAATACAAATTTATAAAAAGTCAACTAAATAAAGATATTAACAGTTATTTTAGTGATGGATTTACTGTTTAATTTTTTTTAAAGTTGTATAAACAAACATTTTTTAATCAATACTTTTTTTTTTTACAGGAATTAAATTTAAAGTTGTGTAAATGTGATGAACTGGATAGCTTGATTCGTGGCTTATTATTTACAGTAGCTTCAAACAATAATGAATGTTATTTTTGGTCACAATGTACTGAAGACGAGCAGTGTTCAACACAAGAATACACATTCCAGTATAATAAATATCCATTTATTGTACGTATTATTAACAAAAAAATAATACTTAATATATTTAATTGTTATTGTGAAAGTATTTTAATATTTTTGTTTGTGATTTGTAGGTTGTGAATATAGGTTCTGGTGTAAGTGTGTTGGCAGTTTATGGTCCAAATAATTATAAGAGAATATCTGGAACGAGGTTTGTATTGATAAATTACATTCAAATTATGTGAAATCTATACCAATTACCAATATAAAATATTGTTTTAAAATGTATTTTTTATTGTTATTTCAGTATAGGAGGTGGTACATTTTTGGGATTATGTAGTTTATTGACTGGATGTAATACATTTGATGAGGCAATTGAATTGGCCGCAAATGGTGATAATGTTAAAGTTGATAAATTGGTTCGAGATATCTATGGAGGTAGTTATAGTAGATTTGGCCTGCCTGGAGAACTAGTTGCTAGCAGGTAATAAGTACAAATAATTATTTTGTAATTTTTTGTCAACTAATTAATTTTCTGTTATAGTTTTGGTCATATGAACTCTAAGGAGAAACGTGCTCAGGTTTCTAGGGAAGATTTAGCTAGAGCAACCTTAGTTACAATTACAAACAACATTGCATCGATTGCAAGAATGTGTGCTTTAAATGAAAGAATTGATAGAGTAATTATTTCTATTTTTTTTAATAGCTTATAACAAAAAGGATTAGTAATAAAGTTAAAATTATAATTATATTTAAGGTGTGTTTTGTTGGTAATTTCTTGCGTGTAAATCCAATATCAATGAAATTATTGTCACATGCCATGGATTATTGGTCAAATGGTTCACAGAAAGCTATTTTTTTAAATCATGAGGTAAAATATTCAATGTTTTAAATTATTGTTAATTGATTACATGCTTATTAATATATTTAATGTCATTCATTTTTAAATATAAAATATTCTATAATTTAACCACACACGATTAACAAGGTCATAACACTATAATTTATAATTATATTGATAACTATAGCTTTTTTTAATTTTTCTTATTATTTTTGTTTGTACACATGCACACTTTATTTCTTAAAATATACATTTGATAAGTTATACATTTAACATTATGAAATAGTTATACAAGACTAATAAAAACAATTAAAATATAATGTATACAATATTATGTAATTTTAGGTAATTTATATGATTGATAATAACCTTAACCCTTCTCTTCCTCCCTACCTAATTGTATTAGTGAATATTAGCAATGAATGATTTATATGTATATGTGTGTGTGTATTTATATCATCTAAACACATCTATTATTATTCAATTAATCATTTTCAGGGTTACTTTGGTGCAATTGGATGTTTGTTGTCATTTGACGAGAGATTTAAAGAGTAACAAAATATTGTTCAATACATTCCACGTTGCCAATCCATTTTGATTTAACCAAGTTGTGTGTACTGTATAGTACATTATGAATATATATTTTCATAATTATTCATATTATACTGACCCGGATAGAAATTATTAATTAATATTAATTTATTTTATTTTTAAAACAGCACATTGCACATTGGTAATTTATTTTGGTGATGTGTTTATTTTTTAATTTATAAGATAGAATAGTAGTCCTATTGGTATGATAAGTTACCTGTCCTAAAAAATTTATTATTTATCCTCCAAAAATTGTGTTGATATTCATTGTTCTATTATTGTTTCTGTCTTTATATATATATATATATTTTATTTTATTTTGTATATTCTGGCAACAAAAAATTATGTACAAATTTCATATGATAATACAACACAAAAATGTGATAAAATACATTTTTTTCATATTACTTTTATTTATAATATTTTTAATCAGATTAAAATTTTGTATTCAATTTTTACAAATTTAGATGTTATTAAATTATACAATTGTATTATTATAATAATTATTGTTGTAATAAATGAAATTGATTATATTATGTTTACATTTATAAAGTAATATTCAACAAATTACCTATAAATATACCTAGTATTAAACTAAATCAAGTAAGTTAAATTTATAGGAAGGATAATTTATTAAATTTATTTTGTGTTGCGGTTTTATTAAGAGCAGTAGCGATTTTGACAAAAAACCAAGTGGCGGGGAAGAGTGAATTTAGTATCACAAACATAAAAACATAATTTTCTTTTTGGCTATGACTTTAAGCGTACTATTTTTTTTATTATTGTTGTATTATAAATTTTTTTTTTAATATTTACTGTTAATAATTGCCAAAAAATTTTTTTTCAATATTTACATAATATTAAAATTTCTAAGTAAAGTGCTATCAACCGCCATTGATGAATAGTAATACCATGTTATGTAGGCAAGAATTTCTAAAATTTGAATGACTTTAATTATTACGGCTTATTTTTTTATAAATCATAATAATTTTGTTAAACTTTAGATAAACTGTTACTACAATTTGTTTTCAAATAATTGTATATAAATATTTGAATTGTTTAATGTATATATATATATATATTTATTTTTTTATGTTTAGAATAACCAAACATTATTTTATTTATTTTTTAACTAATATTCAAGTATTTAAAATCAAAATTGTATAAACTGTTTTTCTAAAATTAACTTTGGATATTTACTAAAGTGTAATTAATAGTCATCAATACAAAAATGTGTAATAAAAAAGACAAATATTGTGAAAATATATTATTTTAACAGAATTAAAGGTGATTTGAAATGTAATAATTATTTTTAAACTAATATTTATTTTTTGTAATTTTAGTTATTTTCTCATATTTTATAAATATAAATCATAGATACTACTTGACAATTTTGTCTATTAAATACAAAATTAATTTCCATACATAATGCACATTTGTATGACATATCCATGTGTTATTTTCAAAATATTTAGACTAATTTTGAGCTATTTAAACATTAAAAATATTCATACCGTTTTACAGTATAATCGGTATTTTTGGCTTATAAGAATTTAAAAATACTCAATATAATATACAAGATGATTTTTGACAAAATTATTATTTCCTGCCGAATTAAGAAATTACTAATAAATAATAATGATATAAAATAAACTTATAAATATATTTTGAAAAATATCTGTGTTCACAGTTGTTCTTTGTTTTGCATTTATTAAGGATATTTATATTGCTATTAGTAATATGATAGGTTGACATAATTTTTGAAATCAATATCACTATAATATTATTATTTTTTTTATTATTGGGTATTAACTATATTACTTGCTGTCATGAATATTATAAGACAACTTTTAAATCAATACAAACATATCATAAAATAATGTAAATAAGTTTATTGTATAATTAATATATTAATAGCTCAGTATTAATCTAAACGTGTTGAAAATTTCATAATATATATTTTGTATATATTATTATTAGTAAATAATAACATATGCATAATGGAAATTAGTTTCTAGTCTCTGCCAATATTATTTTTTTAGATATCAACAAAATAACTAAACATCCTAATTTATTAAAATTTTAACTTAACATGTATGTTTAAAAAAATATGTGTATAAATCTCTAATATATCAATATTCTATGGTGGTATAAACAATTTATGAGGAACCTTGACCTTGACCTTATTAATTTTTCAACTTTAACCAATATAATTCGAAATTTTATAAATTTTAAGTTATAAAATAACTTACCAATTTTCGTGATTTAGACGCAAATAGTGTCAGAAAACTAGTCTTAAAATTATTAAAAAATATCTATGTAAGTATGTTTTTAACATTATTTAATTTTAAAATTAGTTCATTACTCGTTGATTATCAAATATTGGATTAAAGAAGTTTTGTTTAACACAAAAACAAACAAAATTAAACAAAGTTTTTTATTGTAAGTCTGAATAAAGTAGGGAGGACATTCTTTTTCTTAGGCACATTATTGAAATGTTGTAATTTATCTGTAGCACTGTAGGAGTATATTTTTGGGTATTAGAAAAATCATTTTTAAGTTTTCATTATTTGTGTTGGAAATTATATAATTAAGTACCTAGTTTTTATTATACTTAAGTATTTTTTTTTGTAGGAAAGCTTTATGATACTGCAGATGTATTAACTATATTTTACGTAATGAAACATACGAATGGGATATCTTTACCTGCTATGTTTCGTGTAGGAACTTACATTAAATTATAGGCACTAAGCTAATGGGAGAGGTGGGCCAGGTACTTCTGACCACCCTTAAATTATCCACTGCGATTGTGTCAGGGACGTACACAGAAAAAAGTTTTGGGGTGTTTTGAAAATCAGTTATAGAAAAGTAGAATTTTTTTTTAATAAACATACGAATTTTTTTTATGAAAACTAGCTATACCTACTTGAGTAGTAAACCTACTTTTTTTAAAATATAAACATTGATATAAAGAAAAAATTACAATACTAAATCTAATTTTCGCGAAGTCTTAGCCATTATGTTAAGAATATTTTCACTAAGAATGTTGTCTTTTGAAGATTATAATCGTCTAAAAGTTTTATTATATATATTGAACAAATAAATGATATACATATGATTAAAAATTAATTAGTGTAGATCGAGTGACGAGTGTTTGGTACACTCAAAACTACATATCGTTTTGGTGCGTAAAATGTACGGCCGCCCGACGATTCACCATTCATCTAACGTCTTGGTACGTAATTTGCATTGCCATCACATAAATATACATATGAGTCAACTTCGTGAGTTATTGGCGGCGTCATCAGTTTAGTTATGAATACCTACGGCCCGTCAAATTCACTATTACCGGACGACGCATCACATCGAAATCGCGCGTCTTCGCTGGTGATGCAAACGCCGGCCGGTCACCTTGTAATCGTTCCGTTGTGCTTATTATTATTGTTATTGTTATCAATGACGTATTGACGTTAATATCACATATAGTCCGTGGCCCGATGTCCGCGATGTCACCACAGTATTTTGATACACGATACATACATACGTATGTATATATATATATATCGTCACCATCACGGCTGCAGTCAGGATGTATATATATATATATTATATATGGATCTCGTTCAGTACCGCCGTGTCACTGCGACTAGACATTGTCACATGACCATCGGTTGTGTGTTCCCGCAATCCACGAGATTTGTTTTTTTTGAAGTTAAACTTCTTTACGCAGGGTAGTGAGGAAAAAAAAAAAGCGAACGGACGGCCGTACGAACGCAAACACGGACATGTCGTTGTGCGCAGCCGCGGATTGTCGTAGCTGTATTTTGTAAACATGGGCTGTGTCATTAAGCGACAGTATTTTTGGTTGGGTTATTAAACAAAGAATACTCAACAATAATATTAATGAGATAAATATTTAGATAAAAACGGAATGATCGTCCGAGATGATTTCATACGGTCGTCGGGGCGGCGGTGCGAAGCGTATCAGTACGTCATACACATAATATCACATAATAATAATAATATTACGTATTATAATTTCTTTTCTTTTTTTATTATCCTCATTACCCCATTCTATCCATGCCTTACTTTCTTTTTCACTCACTCAGTGAGTACCGTTCAAAAGAAGTTTAACTTCCCGCTCGCGTACTGGTAACACACACACACGAGTTTTTTTTGTACTTTAACTTTTTTTATGTCGTTGAGAGATGTCTCCGACACCGACATCGTATTTTTGTACGATCGCAAAACACCATTTGCGATTCTGATCGACTGCCTTATCGATCGCCGTATTATTTTTATGCGTCTTCGATTGCGTTCGGCCGTGTCGCGGCAGGTAAACCTCGTACACCGGCGCGTCTTTATTTTGACACGCGTCCTAGTGATGTGCCACTGCTTCGTGGCAACTCACTCGACGTTAAACGCTCTAGTACGTTTTTAATGTTTTTATCGTTGTTGTCCGGCTTCTTCGTCGCCGCCCGCCAACTTTTATACCGTTTGTCGTTATACCTTTGTACGCGCGATGCAGTACATTTTCGCTGCAACTATACCGTTATCCATGACGTTTCCGTGTCCATCAAGCAGTCGGTCGCATCGTTACGTAACGATTAATTGTCTATCTCTTGTAAATTAGTAACGATTGCTATAACTCCGGTACCGCTCATAATACAGCCACCGTGTCGGGCGTGTCACCGTCGGGCCGCGCGATCGTAAAAGGCGGGTGCCGTTCGGCTGGCCGCCATGCACAGGGGGCCAACGCGTCCATAACCGAGCACGTGACACCCGCGAACTCGTCACACCGCGGGATGCCGGAAGACGCGCGTTGGTGACTTATCGCCAGACTCCGCGCCTCCTCTTTCTCGGGGGTATAATACCTTCTCTCTGTCGTCCTATCCGACGGATTCCACTAAGAACAGCAATTTTACGTGCGTCGTCGGTTCGTCAACTGCCGTATCTTCAATGCACGAAATCACTGTATTGCGATAATGATAATATACGATTACCGATGATTTCATTAATAACAACAGTGGGTCCGGTGTATTCGATTTCATTGATGTTGGTTAATTCGTAGACTGCAGCCATTTACCCTTGCGTGGTGTTTGACGTTTGAACTCTGAATTGCAAATGAAATAAATTCTGGTTTCGTCCGATGCCTTCCAGACGACGAGTACAACGTTTTTTTTATTACTAGCCAGCTATAGTGTGATGTTCATTATTCTTAACGGCCAGTGAATATTAGGAATTAACGCCTTTTTTATTTTCTATAGACGATTATTTTTGTATATAACACGTAGTATCTACGGTAAATAGAATATTTAATGAAAAAGCTGATGACAATTTTAAATGTAATACATAACGATACTTTGTTATTTTGGATTCATTAACAAATACATTGTTACATTGCTCAAAACATCGTTTTGAACATTTCTCTGACATTGTTAAATAATTTGAAGTACAAAATCCAAAGAAAACTCAGTCGAAAATCTTATTTCTATTAAACATTTAACATGATTTTATGAAATTGACATAGATGAAATGGATATGGAACTATTATAAAAGTGAAATACCGTTCATTTTGTCTGGTTTATCATCAAGTTCATAATGAAACTAAACCATTAAAATTAAATTAAGTGTTGAAGTTCATGATATCTCGAGACGTGGTTTCTTCATATCCAAATATTTATATATTTTGTATAAAATATTCTATACACCTCCAGTCAGCAGTGCAACTGCAGAAAGAAAAATATAAATTATAAAATTCATAAAAAATAAAAATAAAATATATCTTTGCTCGACTATAACTGATGATCGGCAATCAATTTTGGTAATATTGAACATAAAAAGCAACATAGCACAAACAAGATTAGATGACTTATGTCTACAATAGTTATACTAAATGTTGGTATTAAAATATTACATAAATAAGATAAATCGCGAGCGCAGCGAGCGGGCGATTGTAAACTCAATCCGTGTTTTATAGGTAAAAATTATTGACGTGTAACGTCGGCCCTAATAAAAATAAACGTATAACTTTCTTATAATATTTTTAAGAACCTTTAGCATTGCCCCGAGGACTAACCTTACCACGAGGAGGCAATTCTCAATATCCTCTAAAAATTATTTTCGTTTTCATATTATAATTTATAGTACCTATACAATTTGTAAAAATGTATAAAAAATATTTCAATGTTGGATCTAATTTAAGTGTTGAGTACAAAAAATATAAGCGAAATTGTTAGTGTAAAAAGTTAAAAATATAAGTAAAATTGTTAAATTATTATAATATAATAATATTATTTATTGATCAAAATTATTGGGCCGAATTTATAACCTACCTATTTTTAATACCTAAACTTTCCGGGTCGAGTTTACAACAAAAAAAGGTAACCGCGGGCCCCGTTTACACTTGTCCCAGCGAGCGACTTAATAATGCATAATTGGTTACTTACCTAAATCTTCTATACAGTGGCCTCTTGTAAGTGAAGAGAACTACTATATTAAAATCCTAGGTTCATCACTGACAACAGTGATCTGTTTATTGTTATGGTATTATGTATAAATTTATATTTTTAGTAAAAATTGAAATCTAAAATTGTACAGCGGAGCGACTTTGTCGCTATTATTTTTATGCATGTTGCGTCGTGAGGAGCGTATCACAAAATTTATCAATTTAATATTTTTTGACGTCGAGCCTGTTTTTAACTAAAAGACGTTTACTTTTAAACTTATATTTTTATTTAACTCAAAAATTAATATTCCATATTATAATATTAAAAAAAAATCTCCTTGACTTGTAGAATATGACGTATTTTATAATATTTTCAGAATTTAAAATTAATATGTTTCGGGCTCTGTGTACATTATTATGTCGTTGTCTTCAAAGAAGGTACCTTTCATAGAGCGATAGGCCGTTTTTACGACTTTACCACTACACCTATTTTCGTTTTACGCTATTCCACGACTTAGTTTTAAACGGAATAATAATATAAAATAAAATAATACTTTTTGAAAAGGTTTGATTAGTACTTCTGTTTAATACGAGACTATGGCTAATATTTTTACTACCATCTAAGATTACCTCCGTTATCATGATTAGCAAAATTTAAACAATGTCCATGCACACGTTTCAACGCATACCTAAATGCCTTAAATCTAAAGTTACATTTTTGAGCCATTATTAAACTTTTTAAAAATAGTTGTAAAATACCTAATTTATTATACTCAAGACTACGATTTTGTTTCACACATTTTTTCTTTATTGTTTATTTTATTAGCATTACTTGACATAAGCATTAATCAATAACTTTTATTTTATCCAATGTCTTACATTTTTTTTTTTTTTAACAAATATCATAAAAAAAGTTAACGGTGTTATTTTGAATATAATTAATTTTTTTATTATGGATACAAGGGTTGTAAAGGGTGGAATTATAAAATTTGTTCACAGCCAGTATATACGTTTACCCGGAACTGCACTTAAGTCTTTGTTGGAAGAGTCCCATAAACTGATTGCCCGACAATCTTACCGCTAAACTTTAGCTGCAGCTACCAAGCAGTAGTGCCAATCCTAGTCCTGCCATAATACATTTTTATAGGTAATTACTATATGTACTTATGTGTGTTGTACCTACGATAATAAGAAAGTAAAATAAAAATCTATAAATACATTTTGTTATTAATAAATTCATCTACTGCAGAATATTGTATACATATTATTATGAAACATGTTATTATTTGATTTTTCTAAATTATTATAATATTTCTTATAAAATTAAAACTATTAGAAAAATGTTACTATATTGTATTGTCTAAATCACACTAAACTCTAAATAATATATAATATATTTTTTCGGCACATACATCTCGTATGTTCGATGCTTTGATGGCAAATTATCAACCAGCGAACGTTTATTTTCGTTATCTAATAGAAGTCATACTACAACTATGATGGGAGAAATATGACATGTATTTAGTAGCCTTTTCTATATGACGCTGCGATGACATGATAATAATTGTATCAAAAGTGAATAAGACATAAAAAAATTGGAAAAGTAGCTTCTTCGTGAATTGAATAGTTAATATAGATACGAAAAGTATAGGCAGGATCTAAGTTCATAAATATACATAGTGTTTCATCATTTTTATATAGGATATTTTGTCCCATCATAAACCGTTGTTCTAATACATTTAAATAATCGTAAAAAATCAGTTTTTTAAAATAAATGAAATATTTGGTATTTTATCGTTTTTCTTGAGAAATAATAGATTTATGAAAAATTGTATACAAATACAAGTGCTAGTTTTACTAGCATATAATAATCTATGATTGAAGTTTAATACATTTTTACGACAAGTACAATATTTTTCTAATTATACACAAAATATGTCAAAACTATCCTATTTTGAAATTGTTTAACCCCTTTGAAACACGCAAAGTGGGTGAGTAATAATAGCCAAATTTAACAAAAATTATTTCTTTATAGTAATGATGATGAACAAAATGAGTGGGCGAGAGATCAACAATTTGTGACTTAAAAAATAAGGGCTATCATAATATATAGGTACACATGTCACATACAGCATATTACAATATAATATCAAAAAGTGAATTGAAATACGCACGAAACATATTGTTATTCGTTGTGAATATTATGTATATTATATTTACATAGCAGATCCTATACGGCGTTGTCCGTGACAAATTAAATGCACGTGCATTTTTCGCAGTTATTCAGGTTGTTTTGATCAAACATAAAATACAAGTCTAAAATTATATTCTATCGTAGTAACTATTTTAAATTCTCTAAGCTGTAATTAATGGTAACACTATACACACAATCAAAAATATATTCGTTTTTCGTGAGCCCCTATTTAAAGTGTAAAATCTAAAAATTGGCTACGGGACGCACATCTTCGGGTATATATGATTGCCTAAACACAGAAGTTTAAAACCACGAGTGTCAGTCCATCGCTTACACGCACAAACATGACCTTTTATAAATAGGTATAGATTATCCGTATGAGTTGAATGTCGAATGATTAATATTCGTATTATTATTTATTGATTATTATCTCAAAATAACTATAAGATAATTACAAACACGAATAACGTTTATACTTTTTTTTAAAATTCAAATACTACATATACAGATGAAAAACGTTATTAAATTTATATGTAGATATATTTTTTTAGGAAAATAATACAAGTGTTTTGAATATTTTATGTAGTATTCTCTATGCATACTAATTTTGAATAATAAAACGTACAAAAAATTGGTTTAAGTGCCGTAAGTTGGTGACAAGTGCGATGTACGATGTATAATTTATTCATATAATCAGCTGCATTTATTTAATTCGTTTTCTGAGTAATATAATTTAGTTAAAAAATTAAAATACCGAACATTGCACTATTCTATATTATAATATAGAATAGTCAATTAAGATATATTATAATATTTTTAATTGTACATAATGTTTAATGTACCCGTATCACATATTATTTAATAATTAATAATTATTATTGTCAATCATAGTGACAATTATTATGTTGATATAAAACAATTCTTGTGTTAAATTAAAAAAGAGTTATTTACTTAGAAAATTAATTGTTAAGGTCTATTCTTAAATATGATACTATACAATAATAACAAGAATAAAATAAATATGAGATAAAAAAAATTACTGAAAGTAATCTTAAATGTAATAAAATCAATTATTTTATAAGTGTCAACACTTAATTTGAATATAATAATACATCGATACCGTCACGAGTGTCATTGAATTTGAACTCTGAATATTTAATTTAAGGTTAGGTACAAGGTTTATTATTAAAGAAAATGCTTATCAAGATTAATGAATGGATACATTTTATTTGAGTTTACTGTCTAGGAATAAATAACAACCAAAAAATAATAAAGAAACCCAATGAGTTCTGGTAGGTATTCACAATACCAGTATCCACTTTTTAGTAATATATTATTTATTATTTTGTTTTCTGACAATGTAAGTTAAAAATACTTCTTATTCATTTCTTTTATTTTTAACAACTATTATACATAAGCATATATTACACTTGAGTCCTCTAAAAAGGTAAATTAAGCAAGTAATAATTATTTTGTTCCATTAATGAGTGGTGGAAGCTATATAATATGAATATATAGTATTATCAATATCGATTGTGCATTAGAACATTTTGGACAAATTTCAATTTAAAAGATCATTAATTGTATGCGTTATATGGACGTAATTATTTTTTTAAATTTCGTCCTCCAAACAATATGGAAATCTCATCTAGTACAGTTTAAAATATAAAATGTAATGTTTAATGCTTATTACATCTCAACAATTTTTACAAATTATAATATCTTAATATATAAATAATTTAGGTACTATATAATTTATAAATCATAATAGCCATATAAATTTTTTCAAAATCATAATTTGATTATAATCTAGAGCTAAAATATTAAAAAAATTATAGAATGTCTAAAACTCTAGAATATTTACGTTCATCTACAGACTACTCATAGATCATTTGTTCCATAGTTCTAGTGTCCTTCATGGCACTTCTTATCTTTGTACTAAGTCTAAGAATTTCTACGAAAATTTGAAATTGGTACCAGACGATAACATGTTATTTTTGAGAAATTGTGATTCACCATTTTCCTTACAAAACCCATTTTCATAACTCATCATAAAAATCGAAAATTAGTTTTTGCTATTATTTTGCGAATATATTATACTTCTTATACAAAAATATGGTCTTGTTCATTATTATTTTATATATTTATGTTTTTACCATATTTTTTTTAGTGTTTGATTTTTAACATTTTTTATATTATTTAAGTTGTAACTGTAAAATTGTTAAATTTTTTTTACGCTCTTAAAGTTTTTTTTTTTACATTTTTCACATTAATATTTTTTTAATAAACTTAACAAATAATCCATGAGTATTTTTTAGTTCTACCGCAGTTTTGAGGTCAAAAGTCTGAATTTTATTAATTTTTTTCGCGGGAAGGTGCATAGTGTCATTAAAATTGTCTCTAGTTTCTATTTAAAACAAAAATGAAATCCTTGTAAACAATTTTTTATCATTATTTCAATAAAATATTTTTTTATTTTGTCTATAGTTGACTGTCTTGTGAAAGAATGGCTTCATTATTACATATTATACTGATAAAAACAATATATATTGAAGTTTGAACTGGTCTCTGAAGTTATGATAATTTTACTGTTTAGCAAATAACTTTTTAAATATTTTTGAAGACGACTTTAAACCATGATAATATTGCAGTTATCCGGATTTGTAGCTTTATTCTTACTATGTTTAATATGATAATTTTTAAAAATATTTCAATTATTGTATTACCTCAGGTCAATGGAAAATAACTAAGTCAAAGTAGACCATTAACAATTAAAGTAAAAACTAAATTGTTTTATCTGGTAATTTTATATTCTAAACGAAGCTATTTGTTTTACACTGATGTGTTTTTTTATACACTGTTTTTCGGTCGTCTTTTTTTGTAGCAGTAAAAAAGGTATAGTTATTAGTATACAGTTAGAAAACGAATTAGATTTGTACTGAAATTCACAAAACACACATTGAAAAAAACTTCGTAAAGAACTGTGCTCTATTTAAAAAATCTTGACTATTTTTAATGGTAACTAAGATTTTATAATAATCGCTTTTAAAATTCAAACAATTTATTGTAAAAATTATATAAATACATATTTTTCAAAAAAAAAAGTGTATATACAAATTAAAAAACTGTATACTATGGTTTATTCAAATTTCAGTTCGTTTATTATTAACAAAACGCAACTTTTATTTATGACTTTATCGATAATATCACGAAAAATTGGCAATCAATATAAATTTAATAAAAAAAGAAAGTAATTTAATCTGTCTAAATTATCGAAAAATTATTTAAATACTTATATGTAAATATAATACCTATTATATTTACATATTATATCGAAATACTTAACGTTTACACAGCGTATATTTAGTTATATAATATACGTACATATACGAGTTTTTGCTCTCCACGTGATTATAATAATGAAGTATACACATGCACGGACAATGATATTGCAGCTCTTCCTTTTTTTTTTTTTTATACACGGTATTGCGGTCGTTCAGTGAAATATGTATGTCGAAATTGAATTTCCCTAAGATTTTATAGTTTACAATAACTATCAGACGTAGAGTCCTGTGACGATGTAGCGGCGGCGATTGAACCGTGGGAATTGCCACCGCCGATTAACGTGTATATAATAATACTTACAGTGTTATAGGTAGAGTAAGTACTTAACTCGCAGTGGCACCTAGATATCAGCTGTACAATGTCGTTTATGTAAAGTGTGTCTATTATATTCGTGGTCACTTGCGGTTTCGACCACCGTCCGAATGAATAATTCCATCGAACTGCGTTTTTTGCTATTGTCGTTTTCTACGAGTATTATACACTGTCTAGCCGTTTAACTAAATGAATTATGCATGTTATATTTATATAGGTATGATGCTTTCATAAATATAATAAATATAATATATAGGAAGTAGTCGTATAAAATATACACGATAATATGCACCCACGTATTTTTTAGCTCCCTGAAAGTGCTTAAAGCGTGAATCGTGGTTTACGGTTGAAACGATGTTTATTTGGTCCGATTAATTCCAGATGTGTTATCGCGGCGTGTATACGTGATCCGCGTGCCCACTTATTCTATTATAATATTTTACCTAAATGGTTTATACAAAAATTGTTTTGGACTGCTACCTATACATAATATATATATATATATACATATATTATAATCTATAGTGCACGTAGTATGTAAATTATTGGTATTATTCTTATAATTTTTCTCTTCAATTTTCTTATTTTCTTTCATTTTGTCCGGATAATAATATAAAAACCGGATATGTTATTATTCTTATCTCTAAACGGCCTTCGAAGTTTCTTCAATAGTGTATAACAAGTTAAAGTTTTTTTTTTGTAGTTGGATTTTTTTTGTCAACAAAACTTTTTATTACGATACAGTCTTGTGAAAGTTACTCCCTGTTTATATAGGTATTCGACACGACTTTCAGTTGACCCCCGAGAAAAGGATTAACGATTTAATGTATTTGCGTATAACACGAGCGTATACGCTGTTATTATTTTCAATATACGTACGTTTAATTATTATGTTATTTATATTATATTACGTACAAACACACATGTAGTGTCGTAGACATTTAGCAGTTGAATTGAAAATCATAATTTGGTTTTACACGTTTGTGTTAAACTTTAGTGGCATATGTATCTATCTTAAAATTCTATTGACATAATGATCTTAAACTATTAATGCAAATCCATAATGAATTTTAAAATCAATATTATTTATTGTATTTGAATTTAAATTTGCTTTAGTTTAATCTGACATGGTAAAATGTCAATCTAATATTATTGAATTAATTAAAAAAAATGTTTTTAATTCTATGTTAAGATTAAGTTATTTCGACATCAGTTATCAGTTGGAGATGGTAAATCAAAGATAATGATAATTAATAACAAATATGTTGAAGTATTAAAATAGCAATATTATTAGTTAAGATACTACTTATGTTATTTTGTGTTGAATTAAAGTTTTATTTCTATAATATACAATATAGACATTTTACAAGCATTCTACTTCTATCGCACATGGCACTAGCCACTAAGGTCTCGTTTTAAAAATAAGAACCTATCTTGATTCCTTTTTTCTATATTATCTCTTTGCTGATCAACTTACTTATGATGAAACCCTTTTTACAAATTTCGCTGATGATACGCTAATTTTATCTTCTCATCGACCCAACATCATCACTAAAAGACTAATCTTGTCGATAGTTAGTCGGTACACGAAACGGCGTTTCGGAATAAAGAAATTAAATCTATACACATACATTTTTAAATTAATAAATCTTAATTTTCTAAATCCAATCTATAATAATGTACAATTAATTAGTCCATAAAAACTAAATATTTAGGTATAATATTCAACAAATGTATAACAGTCTCCACATATACACAGAAAATAAATTGCACCAAACAATAAAAAATGCTTGCTCCATAGTGTAAGTGTTATATAAATTATATGAACCCACCATGCACATTAAATAAAATATTTACAAGATCCTTCTTATTCTAATATGGGTGTAGGCACTTATAAATAAATAACTTAAATATGGGGTTTTACAGTAAAGTCCAACCAAAAAAATTAAAAATAAATAACAAACATTCAGCAGTTTAAACCCTGAATATTATCAATTTATCATTAATGTCTCTATTACTATGTCATAACTCACAAATAACACTATTCATTCCAATTTCCTTTTTCAAACGGTAGAAGACTGAGACATCCGTATAAAATGTACTTATAGATTTTATATTAAAATAGAAAAAATATATTACTCATATTATTATATTGTTTTTCGACTAATCCAACTATAATACAAGTAAGAGTATTGATTAATCACAAATTAACTGCAACACACAATCAATAATAATAATAGCTAAAAAAGTATAGTTATAAAACTAATGTCGTTATCACTCGTATCAAAAACCGGTATTTTTCACACTACACGGATGATTTGGAATTTTCAACAATAAATCGGCTGTTAATTGCAAATTGTTTAAATCCAATTGGTTTTGTTCTTCTTTTGAATAATTTGCTCTAATCCGTCGTAATAAATAGATAATAATGTATTTCAGGTGTTTAAGATAATTTATTAAAATATTTTAGGTTTTTTTTTACAGTTACGACAAATATAACTAACATTACTTATATATGTAGGTAGATACTTGTGCTAATATGACAAAACGGTTTACTATGTACAATTTGTATTACAGTTGGTATAACGGTTTATACAATCATAAACTATTATAATACTGTGTAAAACGAATGGATAACGCATATACAGCGGCTATAATAGGTGTTGGATACTCGTCTCGCTTCGCTCACCTTAGTGAGCTGTACATTATTTTACTGTCTCTATATTTACGTATTGTCAATAGGAAAATATTTGGTAAATAATTAGATTCAACATATCATTATAGTATTAGTATTAGTAGTATAGTACATAGTTTATACTTTATGTCTTTATACCAATATACGTATTATCGTCTTCATCTAACGCGTTTATGATGGTGTTTCCAAATCAGATTTTAATATTTATGTATAGTTGATGGATTAAATTTGAACACGACCATCGTTGTACTAGGTAACTCTGAATTTTTATTTCAGGCACATTTTGGAGTTATACTTTTGTTACACTAACCAGCAATAATAATAAATGGGAATCGATGATCAATACATAGAATATCTATTCTATTTGTATATAATTTTTGATTATTTGAAAATTATAATTCAAATTTTAATACCTATTATATGTAGGTATTTATGCATATTTTTTAAACGATTATTATTTGTGTATAGCACTATAGCAGGGATTAAATGTAATTTGTTAAAAAAAAAATGATCTCATTGTATTTATGTATAATATAAAATATAATACGTTTATACCGTGTGTAGAGAATTAGAATTTGTAACATTTGATGGTACCGTCTGTCACGGCGTATACACGTACAATAGTAAAGTTACACTTAGAACTTCTTATTTCGTGACTAGATCATTTGAGTTTGGGTAACGTCACTTAAAAAAAAACAAGGCTATGCGCATTATGTTCTGTTATTATTATAAATTATTGAACAGCTTAAAAATATTTTAGTTATTTATTACTTGACAAGAAAAAATATATAAATAAATAAAACCAAAATTTCTTGAATATAATAAATTCTTGTTACAGTTATATAAAATGATACCTATGCGAGTTTTAAATAATTAAATTAAGTAGTGGCTGGGCGTTGGCAAGAAATCTTACTAACTTATTCGTAGTTGGTTAATCACGTGTTGTGGTATAACTGTCTGTTATTTGTTTCACTTGACAGTTTGTTAAATGTTCTGAGGTTTAAAAAAGGGACAAAGAAAAACGATTTCTCTTAAGCTGTTTGCAACTTTCGCATCCGAATTCGAAAACAATGTATGATCTGATGTAGGTATCTCAGATTGTGCAGTACAATCACTTTTACGAAGACATCTGCAAATGAAAACGGAACACAATACCACCTAAGTTATATTAAAATATTATTTTTTATTTAATTCAAGATTGTGTTTTAATATTAAAATAAACCAAAAACGAAATGATCTGAAATTATAAAAATCAAATTTAAATATTTATTTTTATTTTTGTTTGATAAGTAAGAAGTTATATTAAATTTTGATTTAACTGAATATTCTAACGTATTAGGTTTAATATATGCATTTGAAAATGCATATTTTAACGTATTATAATGCATTTCCAAATGAATATTTTAACGTATTATAATGCATTTTCAAATGCATATTTTAGGGTTTCAGTTTAGAGTACTTATTAATTAACATAAATATATTTTAATTTTAAATGTATTAATGTATAGTAATATAAGATACGAAGAAAAAACATTGCGTTATTACTTTATAATAACATTAATAGCTTTGCAAAACAACAAATCGCATGTAAAATATTAAGCGTTGAATGTAGATAAAGTCTAAACTATAAACCAAAAACAGTATTTACATTTAAAATAAAATATGTACTAATGAATTATTAATTTATAAATTTACAATCGAAATTTTATTATCTCCACACTACTTAAACTGTCTTTATTACTCATTACAAGATTTATACATTAAGGATACATAAATTATATAAGTTCACTAACAATTAACATCACTTCTCCGTCTGCACTTTTACTATTTGTGCTCATCTTATGCGTAAAATTACAAAATGTTAGTTAATCACTTCGAAAAATAATTTATCCAAATTTAGATTATTTAGATAGAAAATAACTGATAAGAAAGCTAATAGGAACAATATTTTATAGTCTCGTCATACATTTATTTTTTAAATCCTAAAATACACATTTTAGTAGCTTACATTGTTTATAAGGTGATGTACCTTATTTAAGTTGTTTAACATTCAAATTATCTGAATCTAGATTCTAGACGGCAATAATTACGAATTTATCTGGTCTTTTACCAGGGTTGTCGTTGTTTTTTCACAGTTTTAGAGTTAAGTAAGGAATACAATTTTGAAACTTTGATGAACCTGCATTTTCCAATAATTTTAAGATTGTATACAGTGGACTGCTACATAATATGTAGGTTGCGGATTTGTATACATATGCCCTTGTATAATATATTGAATCACAATTATTAATTTATAGATAATTAAAAATGATTTCCCAATTCTTCATTGGAAATAAAAAAATTTATAAATCGAAAAGTTAATGATTGTAGTATTTTTATTTTGGTCATAAAAAAACAAAAATTAAAAATTAATAAAATTGATACAAAATGTCTATCGTTCATATTATTATAGGTAATAGAAAAAAATGATTAATTGATATCGAAAGAAAGCGATTGATCTGGAAGCCGGTCAAGCGAAGAATCGTTTGGGTAGTTTAAATATTTAGGTCGACTTTTTACAATATTTATTGATTGCAGTTTATTGTATAAATGACACTAAAAACAATTCACGATTTCTTTATCCATTAAAAGTGAATCTTTTGATGAATTAAAAATATTAGCCACAAGGACTACGGCAGTGAAAGAGTAATGTAGATCAAGAAGATGCAAGACAAGTGTTATGGGCTAGACACCATTTCGATTAAACGGTCAAAATATGAAATATATAATAAGAAAGTCACGGCCATTATTTCCATGCATTGTTTACGTTTCGCATGTGTATTTGTTTTGTACAATAATTGTGTACTTGGCTGCATGCAACTCAATTTCATTGTACGAATATACGTCTATATGTATAGGTATAGGTACATGTATTACATACACAAAAACTGATCTTCACAATAGGCGGAGAAAGTGATTCATCTTTTCGTCTCTCTCTCGACTTTTTTTTTCTTACAGGCGTAGGCATCGCAGATAATTGCGTGCGATTATTTTGTCGATTCATCAGAACCACCTACGACGGTCACATATTAAACATAATAATAATATACAATATGCATACCGAAATTACATGCTTGGATTGGTAGTTTTTAACAAAAAAAAGATAAAGAAAAAAAAAGATCTAGGTTTCTATGGTCTGTAAAGATGTCTTGTGAATTGATGATGAAAAGCCATATTGATAATTAGATGACACGCGTGCATGAATAGTACGTTATTAATATAATGTTATTATAAATCTACCGAGGTATACAATATGGTTCTTTTAACATCGAATATTTATAATTTCAAAAGTACTAACTTTTTTCGAAAATTTAAGATGTACAATTTTAATAATTAATATTGTTTATGTTTTTGTCACCTTTACGATTAAATAGAAACTTATATACATTTATTTTTTAATACTAAAAAGGCTAAATTTGAAATGTTATTTTTTAAATTTTTATTCTATTTTCCTACTTTTTGAATTTATTAATTGTATATATTGTAGTTCTAATTGTTTTTATATTAATTTTTAATAAAATATAATTTTATTTTCATCTTTCTTAATTAACAGTATTTATCAGCTGTATCAAATACTATGCTTATTTTTAATAGGTACACATCCCGTATCGTGTTTTTCAATAGACTTCATATTATTATACTTTATTTTTAATGTTTTTCTTAATACGTAAGGATTAGAAAAAAAATTCTTTTAAAACGAATTAAAAATTTTATTTAGTTTTAGAATTTTTTTTATAGGCATTCAAGCTTAAGTAAACACTCATCAGTCAATTGTTAATTTGAGCATTAACTTTTATTGCATTTTCACCATGTTTTAAGATTGTATTAATATTATTTAAGATTGTTTTTAATATTGTATTACAATACGATACAGATGTAATTCGTTTTCAATAAGTGTTGTATAATCATAAGTAGTGCTAATTGTTTTCTTTTTAGAATAAGATGTGTTCGTGTAAACGTATGGTTCCTTTGCGTTTTATACAAGAACTACGATCGCGCCAAGTGTATGTATTTTTATACACATACCTACAAATGCAATGGAACAAACCATGGTTTTAACGCAACAAGTAGGTTAACAACTATTCTTTTTTTCTGCTATCGATATATATTTATTTATCTTTCTATACATATGTAATGTATAAGTAATGTATAAGTTGTTGTGGTTTGTTAAATCAAAAAATACTCGATACACTTGACGAAAAATTCTGTGACTGGTTTTAGAGATACTTTAAAAGCTTACAGAGTAGTTTATCTCAAATAGGTAACAACAGACCAACATTTTTTTTTGGTTGATTACATATTTACATGCATTATTTTAAACTACTATGCTATAACAATAGTAGAAAATGCTGTATTTTAAATTTTTCCATTTTTGCGGGTGGAAGCACATCTATACCAATTATTAAGTTATTGTATTTTAACTGAAATACAAAAACGTTATAGGGTCCAATGATCAGCTCGCCTTGGTTGGCTTTGTCCACAAAGCTAGGTACCTAAAACTAAAACACACGGAGTACTTTATTTTTTAATTGTTCTTTCTTTTCTCGGAAGAAATTTGGTACACAGCAAGGTATTAATATTATAAACTAATTTATACATATGACATTGAGGTAACAGAAAATAATAAATAGTCTGAATATTTTTTAAATTCGCCAACACCTAATTAATTCCCAAATCACCTAAAAATAACAGGTTTTTTTTTTAAAAAACATTTTCAAATTACTGATAATGAATAACAAATATTGTTTAAGGATACTAAATGTTCCAAGTATAAAGTTTTAATTGTATTTAACATGATGGGAAATCTAGATCATTTCTATCATGCGTGACATTTTTTTATTATAGCAATGATAATAATATTATATCGTTAAAATATTGTTAAATTGTAACTATAATTTACTAAATTCTTCTTTCTGTTATAAGGTACATATATTTATTTTTTTATTATTAGCTTTTTACTATTTTGTTCACATACTTTTTAGAAAATGATATAAAGATGAATGCATATAAATTTCTGCGTTGGACGATAGTATAAATTGTAATTTAAAAAAATGATATTAACATTACGTAAAATGCCATGAGATTATCCAAAACACATTTGTTACTATAAAATAATTTTTCATTTTGTGTTTTTTTTTTTAACGAATTTTATACGAACCAAATAATCTCGACTCATGATTATTGTTTTCGGTTCGTCTTACGTGTACTCAATCATAAGTAATCATACTTCGATACGGTTTAATATTTTTTTGGGGTTGATACAAATATTTGAAATCATATCCACATGATTAAAATGATATATATATATATTATATCGGGCACGGCAGTGTTGCTAATTGATTGAACGTTTAAAGTGTTACAATTAGCACCGCGGTGACGACTGAGCGCTGCTTTACCTAATAATTATTAGTATTGAAACCGTCGAGAAAACGTTTTGGCCCATTTTATTTTATGATGCGAACTACTGTTGCCGAATAAGTGTCTATATACATATAATTGAAGCGAACTTTTTAGCGATATCATTTTTTTTTGTGTGATTTCCACTATCATAGTAGAAATAATATTATTTTATCGCAATATTTTATCCATGTATATTTTATATTATATTTTTATGATTTTCGAAACAGTTTGAAATTATTGATTATAGTTATTCATATATTATATAATAATGTTGCAACAAACACTCAAAATCGGTTACAACCAGAATTTACTTGTGAACACTAGTTAAATCTTAGTGTTTGTAAGAACGTGATTTTACCAGCTATACATGGCATACCTAATTTATTAGTGGCTACAATCAAAATACAAGCAGATTTATTTACAGGTACATATCTAGTTTTTTGCAATATTTATTAGTTTCAAAACTAGTTTTTATACATGACCTCACAGCATTTCTAACACGTGTTATGAACGAATTGTTGATCAGTCAAGAAATATCATAGCTTGCTATGTACCTAAATTGGTAGCAAAAATGACGAATTTTCATGATGTTGGGTATAAAGTGGAGGATTCAGAGACCCGCAGATTGAGCGATTCGGCCAATGACTTCTGGAGATCTGATTGTTTTGTATTGCAGTCGATGAACATATTATAATGTTAGTAATATTTGAAGCCTCCTCTTTACAAATAAGTGATACTTTGTGGGATATTTCTGTAAATTAAATACCTATAGATACTAAAATTATAAACAATGTTAAATATTTTATGTAAATAATATACCTTCCTTCATAAATGTCTAAATTTATCTTTAGTGTTCATAAAATTTAATATTCTTATAAAGTTAATAGTTATAAATTAGTTATACAATTAATATTATGGATGTAATGTATGAAACATATTATTATTAATTTTTTAGGATATCCTTATGTGGTATCGTTTCGTTTACTTTATAGGATATATATACCTACTAACCGTGTAGTGTGTCTATATGCAAAATAATTTATGTTTTGCATCGTTTATACCGTGTAACTGATAATTAAATGAATTATAATCTTATACAGTAGACGCCGCTTATAAGACTCACTTTGGGACCAGTACAAAGTGAGTCTTATAACCGAATGAATCTTATAGGCGAAGTGGAAAAAAAAATTAATTACATATTTATAAATTTTATTTTACAACATATTTTGCTTTAATTTTAATACGTAAACACATATTACATTACGATAACTGTGTAGCCGCCAGATAATCAGATACCTCACTATAATAACGATAATAGCTGCGATAAATGTGAATTTTTATCTGCGATAAAAATTATTATACGTTATAAGGTACCAACAGAAACTAGAAATAATCAACACGAATATTATTTAATTTTTCAATACCAATTTACTTCTAAATTATAACCAAAAAAGTTTATTTTTTACTATTTATTTTACGAAATTTGAGTCTTATAACCGATTTTTTTTTAATGTATTTTGATACGTCCGGACCGTTCCAGACGATTTTGAGTCTAATAAGCGCTTGAACCTTATATCCGTTAGTCTTATAAGCGGCGTCTACTGTATTATTCAGAAATAAATAATCTGAAACTGATATTTTTTATTATAATATGTAATATATAATTATCGTTTTAAGATCCGATAAATAATTATGAAACTTTACTGATATTAAAGCATTTCATCGAGTAACTGGTTTATGAATGCACATTTTTCTTATGTTAGATATATTAATTTTTGAAAATAATTCAATTAATTTTCATTCGGAAGTCGGTGCGAAAACATTTTGAAAAACTCCCAGGTGCTGCGTATTGTAAATGTTTGTTACATATAGTGTTACGTTATTGTATAATGTACCTTTCATATTATACTTATCACAGCTTAATTTATTTTATTTTAAACTTCTAATTTTTTTTATTAATGAATAAAAAAATGTAATCAAAATTGCTTAATATATTTAATTTTATTTATTTATAAAAAAATACACATAATTTTGTTCTAAATTCACTTGATTTTTAATAACTACTTTAAATTATTAGTTACCGAATTAAAATTAAATTAAAGTAGTATTTTCATAAATTAAAAAAAAAATAACAATAACTCAACAAATGTATTATGTATAGAAACTCTCTAAGGTATGATTGTTACAACTGATTAGATTCTAGATTGAAATAATTTGATATTTGAGTAAAATTTTTGTCAAAGCGTACAAAATAAATGCTTTAATATATTAGATACATTAATAATATGTCATAAATTAGTACATATTATGACGTTAGACATGATAAAATAAATGATATTAAACGTAAAACTAAAATAGTAAAATAATATTGTAATAGGGTATTATAATAATTGTAAAATTAAAACATTTATAAATTTAATATGAAATTAAAATTTTAAACATTTCACGGCAATACAACAATTAAGTTTTTGTTACATCTTAAGTCAGCAAAAATTGAAAGAAAAATGTGACTTTAATTTAATTTTAATTCAGTTAAAAAGTGAATTTATGACAAAATAAACTGTGTAATTTTTTTTTATGAATAAATAAAAAGAACTATTTTAAAATTGTTTTGAATTAATTAGAGGTTAAAATAATAAACAGTAATAGTAATAGTAATAGTAAAATTAAACACAGCATAAAATTCAGATAGCCCTTGTAAGTAGTGTATGCAATTTAGATGTTCCAATTTATTTTGTAATAAAAATAGTAAATTTATAACTGTACATGATATATACATTTTATAATAAACAAATATGAAATAATGTGGAAATGTGATAGGAGAGCGGATGTTGCCCCTTGGCAGCACCCCTAAGAGATTCCCAAGTGGTAATTTATTATTATTTTTTTGTATAAAATGCTGTGGTTAAATATATTATTATGCTCCTAAAAATATGTCATATTTTAAAACTAGGTTTTGTACAATATATATATATTTTATCTAACTGGTCATATAAATACGAGTATAATATGACCTAACCACATATGAAATTTCACTAAAAAAATGATACAAGCTCCTAGGTTAATATAAGTTGACATTGTTTGTACCTAGTTTAGATGCTTCAAAATGAAAAAAAAAAAACAAAAATTTTAACACACAAAATATTTTTCCTTTCCAAAATGCATTGAATTAATCACATCAATCTTGCTATATGTTTATTAATGTAGCCTTTAAAGAGGAGCTGTTCTGGAAATGACTTTTTCCACAGTTTATCAAATATAACATAAAAAAACAAATATTTTTTTTTATTATAGAAAATATTTAAAATATTTTGAAACGAAATTTTAAATGTTCACAACTTCAAAGTTTTTCTCAATACCTATACCGTTATTATTATTGTACATCGTAATCTTGAGTTTTGCGTGTAGTAATGTTTTTAATTTATATATAATTCAATTTAGGTATCACTTTACATTACATGAAGTTATGAATGTTATGACATGTAATAAAATAAATAACATTTTTAATACTTAAATGTGTGAAATTGTAAAAACATTACAAATAATTATGTGTAATAATAATTATTCCAAGCGATAGATTTATTAGTTATATTTTATTTGTTTAAATTTACAATAATATAGTTTTTTTATTTGGTTAACAGTTTTTATATAGTAAAAAGTATTTTTAATATTATTGCTTATACAGTACTATTAATTTATTAAAAATAGCATATTATGTTTAAAGAATTTCATTTTTCAAATATTTTGAAAATTTGTTATAATAAACTTTGAAAAAACTACGTACGTTTTGAGATGAGTGATTAACACACTATGACTAAGCCTATCCAAAGCCATTAATTTCTATATATTTATAATATTGTTTTATAGTTATATATTTAAATTGTATACACAATGGTAGTACGGTACAATTAAAACACCTATTCAAGTGGCTTATCCGACGTATGCAACATATCTCCCGTATTATTATTACCTAATTAATATTATTAATAAATAAAGCTCTTTTTATTAATTATATACCTATTAATAAACATAACATTATAATATTATCGTATGGAGGTTGGATTATTTATATAATTTTGTTTATTTATTTAAATTATAGATACGAATTTAAATCTGACGGAGAATCAATAATTTGCTATCATATATTTATGAATCACTCAATAATCTACCTATGCGGTTCAGTTTTTTTATCGTGAAATTTAAGTAACTATTTTTTAATACATAATACATATTTATTTTAGCTTGTATCTAAAATTTCCGTTTTAAATCTTAAATAAAAGGTTAAAATAGTATAATATTGAATATACAGCAGACAATTTATGTATCCGATTGATTCATAAAATTATTTATAAAGATGAAAAAAATGTATCTTGATAGCTAATATTGGCAGAAAGTTGATATGTTAAAAATTCAAATCGTATAATAATTTTATTGTAAAGTTAGTTTTATCAGTTTGTAAAATTTATTATCTTATTCATTTTAATTTGTATGTGTAAATTCATGTTTCTATTTTAAATTCGTATTTTACTTAACAACTTAATTCAAATCAATATTAATATTTTAATACCTTTTAAAATTATAGAAACCTTTCTAAATTGATAATAGATACTTACTACTTTAGTAAATAGTTAGTGATTGTTTTAAATATTATTTGAATAGGATATAATTGTATATGGATTATTTAAGAAAAAAATATTTTGTATAATACTTATAATTTTTATAATAACAAATATAAAACACGAAATTATAACTATTATCTCTAAATATTTAGCCATTTTGGTAAACATAAATAAATTGAATAATTTGAATCATCAATAATAAAACGAAACTATATAATTGAAGAGTGACAAGCACATAAAATCTATATAATTTGAATTCCCAATTTGAAATGCGTAAAAAATAAATTACAATACCAATGGATGAGAGTAGTGAGTCTAATAATTTTTTTTTCACTATGAATGTTTTAATATTTTGTTATATAAAAAAAATAGTAAATATTAAATTATAAAATAATCATTATTTATTTTTTATTAATCGGATAAATATTATAATGATCAAATGGAACATGTCAGAATACTAATACTTGTATTATTATTACTCACACAATAAATCATTATATTATAATTCATCGCTAATGAATCTAAACGCTGGTTTAGTGTGGTTACTTTAAAATATTATTTATACTGCCCAATATTAATAGTTATTCTTGTTAATTATTATTTATATGTAACTATTAGTACTACATATTATTATATTAATGTACGATACACTGCTACGGTATTTTATAAGTTTTTTTAACTAGTCGAAATTTTTCTACTAAAATACAGACCGTAGTTTAATAGTTTATAGTGACATTTACGAATTAAAAATAAATACAAATAAGTGAAAAATATGTTTCAAGTACAATTTTCATCGTGTCTACCGCAATATTTTATTCGAAAATTGTAGCCATTTCACATGGTCATCCGGTTGTCTGTAATGTCCAATATCCTGCGTCTGTGCATTATTCGTTCAACTTTCCCCGTCCGTCCTGCACAAATTAGGTCGAGGAAATTTTTAACCATCGGTTTATCATCGTCGTGAGGTTTTTTCTATCGTTCTTTCTTTTCTTTCGTATTAAAAACAATGGTCGAATGACAACCGCGTGCGATGATCTACTTGTGTGACGGAAAACCGTTTCATCATCGATGACGTTAACGACAGCGGCACTGTCTGTGGCAGTGGCGATAGCGAAGCGGTGGTGGCGGTCGCAGTGTCGACGGACGTTTATCCCCGCCACCAAAAACGCTCGGCTGGCACCAAGTCTCGTTCCGGTGCACCATCCGATGAACATTCCGTCTTCCGCTATCGACCGGACCGGTGTACTGTTTAGTTCGTGATGTTTTACGAGATGCGTGACAAGCAATATGATTCCGGGTCGTCGTGCCTGGGCCGATGCTGGGTGTTGGTGGCCATGTGTGGGTTACTCATCACTGTGTCGTTCATCGGGATGACGCTGTGGCTCGGCATGAATAGCAGGCCGGATGTGCCGGCGGCTGTGTACCAGCCACCTATACACGCGGTCCCTAACGTGCACAGACACCACTACGAGGTAACTACGGCCAAGTCCGTATTCCCAACGGCCGACTATGACGCGATGCCCACTACGAGCATAAAGAACAAAAAAGGTAGGATCGAAATAGTCGAACACGAGAAAATGGCCAAAATCGAACCGACCACTCCGATTACGCGAGTCGAGGCTAAGCTCGACGACGGTGTGAGCCCGATGGAGGAGACCATAGAGCCGTCCAGGGTGAACGGAGTGAGAAAAAAGAGTGAGGTAGTGTATCCGAATTGGTCTGAAATGGAAGGAAAGGCCGAAGACGAGGTTGAGCCGTCGCAAGGATTTCAACCTTACTACGTGAGTGAGCAGCCAGACACACAAAAGTTTAACCCCATACCCGCGTTCTCCTACCTTAAAGAACACCCAATCCGATTGCCAGGAAAAGACATTCGACCGCCGGGCACTAGTGAAAGCGAGGAATATCCTTATTTCTATCCCCAGTTCGAGGACGTAACGCCCGCAGATGAGAAAGCCGTAAATCCAGTGTTTACGTTTTTACGGAAAAGGTTACAGGATGTCCGCGATTGGTTGGCACAGTCAGGCATCCGGAAGAACCAGACTCAATGGATTCAAATGGTCGACGCTGTTAATCAATCACTGTACACAAAAAATGCCACAATCGTATTGTCTAAGCTTCGTGAAATGTACGCCAACACCAGTGATGTAGCTGCCGACACTCCCGTAGCTAGCCTAATTTATCCAGCTGCCGCTAACGATTCCGCCGCCAGCCTAGTTTCGTTTGGACTGTTGGCCATCGATCTTTTTCTGTTGCACAACGTACAGCAAATTGCCCTTAACGAAGACGCAGAAGCCGGGCAGCAAATGCTCAACGACCCGGACGTGGTGGCATTGAATGCGCTGTTTTTGCCTCCCGACCGTGTGAAACAACTGCGGTCGGCCAATTCGAGAGTGTTATCGGACGACCGTCGAGACAGAAACCCCAAAGGATTCGTATCCGAGTTGATGGAATTTGTCAATGGTGGTTTAAGAGCAATACTTAATCTGAGTAGGGCGTACAGGAGTAGCTCTCGAGCAGCCAAGGCCGAGGGAAAAAGCGTGGGTGATAACCCCACAGCTAGTGGATCATCGTTGGATTGTATTTGGACGTTATACTGTCGAAATCTAGACAAGACTGCTAAACTAGACGGGCCTTATGGATTTTTAGCAAAGATGAACAGGTAAATTTTAACACTTTTATTAAATTAATAACAATATTTTTTAATAAAATCCTTTATAAAAGAAAAATTAATTTTTCTACATTGACTTTGTTCCACATTTTAAAATAATTAAATACTATAATTTGGATATTCTTTCAATGATATAAACATAAACTCAAAATTATTAGTATAAAATAATAAACAATAGATTTAAATAAAAATAGAACGAATTTATTATACTTGTTTATATGGTAGCAATAATTTCAATTACTATTTAATACGTAAATATTATTGTGACTATAGTTTCCCTGTTTAAAGGAGGACGTTTTTTAATTTTTTAATAATTACTAACGTCTTAAATTATAAAACACTTACTTTTTAAATCATTTTGCTAATTAATTTTAATTTTAATTAATACAAAATTTGAATATTAGTATTTATAGATAATAATATGTATTTGTAATTTAATAATAAGTAATAAATTGTCTCAATGTAGTCAAATATTTTTACGAAAACCACGGACTTTAGATAACAAATTATTAATTTTTATAATACAAATTAATTTTGTAATACAATTTCCGTGAATGTCAGACAAAATCGGGAAATTTCGAAAAGGAGAATTCAAATTTAAAAGTCGATAAAATTTCCAAAATGTGGACGTTTAGCCACTCTTTATTGTGATATGTATATTGTACATATAATATATTGTTATATTAAAATTGAGTATTTTTGTTTCATAGTAAATGTATGCTGATTTGTTTACACTTTTTTTGGTCCAAATGCATAATTTAATAATTAATATTTCTTATGAGATATCATATTTTTGATTTTTTGAATTAAATATAATATTATAATAGTTTTACATATCTATCTTAGTACAAAATGTTGAATAAGACTTGCAAACGTATTTTCTACTTTTGTGAAGTCAGTTTATTTTTTGTACTGTCATCGTGTATTTTAATTTTATTTTTAAAATTTCGGTCTAAGGATCAATTGGCATTTTTACGTTAATTTTTTCTCATTTATATGGGAATAAATAATTTATAAAAAAAAAGCAGATACATTTTTACTTAACGTATTTAATATATTTTATAAAAGGCTTCTTAAACTAAATCAAGATACTACTTAGATTAAAAATTGGTTTCTTAAGAGTGTATTAATAAATTAGAAGAATACGGATTTCGAGTAGGATGTCAATTTTTTGTTAAGTAAAAATAACTTAAATTAGTTAAGATTATTTGTTTCAGTTTTATTGACTAATAAGTAAACTTTTAAGAATGATCAGATGAATAAATAAATAATTAAACCAGTTTAAAAACTTGAAAAAATAGAGTTGATTTATTTAAACTGGGCCGCATATTTTTGAGGCAAACAAATCATTTTAATATAAATAGTATCTTGATCAGATATTTTTTTAAAGATAATTATGTGTGGTCTAAGCCTTGTATAGTTAACTAAGTAGTAAACTTGAATATTAAAAACGATTAATTCTACATAAAAGTTAAAACTAATAATGATAATATTATACTATTATGTAAACTATTAGTTATTATATACTAAAATGTTATTACATTTATTATAATAAATACCTATATTAGAAATAAATGTATATTATTAATAAAGAATGAATAATAATAATAATAAAAATTAAAACATTATTTTAACTTATACTTATTTATAGTGATAACTTGGTCCCCTGAATTTCGAATTATCGAGTGACTACTGTATATCATATATACTACTATATGTCTATAAATACCTATTTGAATGAGTCGATAGATTTCACATGTTCTATTTTTAGACTTCAATTCGTCCTGTTATTGCAAGTCATTAGTATTACTTACAAAATGAATAATAATAACATTTTTTTCTACGCTTTAAGTATTCTCATTTATTTCAAAATCCTGTCAACTATGACAAATTTCTCGGTTCTCATCAATTTACAAAATAGAAAATTTACCATAATGATACTAGGAGTTTTGATATTATAATATCCTGATTTAGGGCTTATGTTTAAATTATTTGTGTTCAAGGTCGGGACTTAATGGCTTACGTGGTTCCAGTGCTCCGCTGTATTTTAATTTCTGCAAAATCGCGCCTCTTAACACGTGTCCGTAATAAGACTTTATTATCGAATAGTCTATTCCTAAAATTTCTATGAGTCCAATATGTATTAAATTGGTAGTCTTTGTCGTGTTAAGCTTTTGATATTAGTCACTATAACAGTTAATACGTAATTTCAATTATAAATACTTTATGGGATAAAGTTATTAGATATAGGAACGTTGGACACTATATGTTCTATGCATGACTGTACAAAACTTTCGAATATTGTGACTTTTGAAATTTATCTGATGTTAATGTGATCATTAATTTGGCGTTACAAAAAGAAAGTATAATATGTATACCGGTAGTTTATACGATAATTGTGATTATAATTTATAATATAAAGATTTTTGTGTTGGATTTACGACGATAATATGAAATACGGACAATGGAACTATCGTCTTGTATCACTTTTGCGAGAAAATTAAATCCAATTGCGCGTTAAGCTGATAGCATCACAGTAATCTTATGAGTACTTAAAGTTATGTCCGACATTGCTGTGTTTAGGGGAATATTACAAATACTCTGACTCTTGAGTCAGTACTTTTTTTTTGGAAGTATATTGGGTAGGTATTTCACGTATATGAGATCAGTTTTTCACTGTATACAAATTTTCTTTTTAATTAGTTTTTAAAAACTGTTTTGTGTCAGTACTTTAAATCCGCAGTTTTGATATTTGACATGGTGGCCAAACATGCAAATACATCACCTATGTTCATTGATCTCCGTACAATGTGAATCTGACACAGATCCATATTGTATTTTCATAATCGCCGTACACGGAAATTTCAAACACGTTTAAAAACACATTACATTCTAAACATCTACGAAACAATGCATTTTAAAACTCGTCTGTATAGGAGATAGGTGCGTTTGTGCTAAATGAGTTTTTGAAATATGTTTCCGCAATTCTCAACACCCACGGCACCGGTTTTATGTATATTTACAATCGTTTTCTCCTTTGGTGCAAAAAAATCGAGCACGTATGAATTGTATAAAATACTTTTTGTTGGGACAAATAAAGCAAAATAGGATCGTCGTTCTATGTCGGAGTGTTTAATGGGGAATTATTATGCACGTTCATTAGCATTGTGAAGAAACTGCAACGTTATAATTTATATTATATAGCGGTTAATCAGGTGGAAACTCAATGGCGACGGAGTTTCAAAACACAATATTTTATTGTTTACAATGTTGACGTAAAAATGCCAATGTCTTTAAAATCCTTAAGATAAAAATATCTATCGTTTTTTTTCCACACGACCGATTATTTTATATTTTTTTTTATTCAATTTTGTTCTAAGTTAAATACCACTAGTGCCCGTACAATACTTTTACAAAATATATTTTGTGTATGGACAGCCTTTACCGAAGTTAGTTATAATAATAATAATTTATTATGTAGACCAGTAAGTCATTAACCGTAACCCTATAGGTATGTAGTATGTACAATGTACATGTTAGATATTATTACGTATCATATATAGAGCGATCGAATTATAAATCTGATCGAAAATATTTACACGGTGTTATTGGCATATACGGTTATAAATTATCACATTTATCTATTTAGAGTATTTTAAATTCTAAGCATAGCAGAGGACTAGATGAGCTAAAGGTATTCAGTTATCTTATAATGATTTATATTATACACTATATATATTTTAATTATTTGGAGGCTGTAATTTTAAAAATTAAAAATGCTTTACCATGAATAGTTCATGTATACAAACAAAAGTGATCACAAATTGTACTTGAGAAATATAATTTTTAGACATTCCTTTTTTATCACAGTTGTCTTTGATGAATTAATGTCAACAAAGTATTTGTTACAAAATCTCTTAAATGTCAATTACTTCTTTCCATTCTTTAAAAAAGTAATTTTATTTTTTATTCTTTATGTTAATGTATGAAAGTGCTTTAGAATTTAATTTGTCATTAGATAAGTCAATATTACTGTTTTTTACAAAATAAAAAATGTTTATTTAAGCAGAAAACATTAATACAATTTAAAATATACCTTAAACCTTATAACATTAACTAAAAGGTTATTTAAATTTAGATTTCTTTGGATAGAATTTATTTTTGACATTACCTATATTTGATATGACATTTTAAGAGGATGTTATATCCACATGTGCTGAGTCTGTCTAATTATTGCACATCGTGGCAAATTTACGTTCAGCAAAATCCACTTTATGCTGTTTGCTTTAATATACTAAAGATTTACCTATTATCAAACTTAAAGATAAAATATTATCTAGGGCAATACGTAGCTAAGTAAAATATTAAATTTTTGAAGCGATCATAATTCAGTTTAAAATAAAAATATCAGTAAAACCCTATGTGATGTCCTGGATAATATTCTTACCTTTAAGTTTGAAAATATCAAAGTAAATAACATAAAATGTATTCTTCTGAACACAAATTTAATACGATAGTAAAACGGAGGCAACACATACGGGTACAACGTCTTCTTAAGATTAGAACTTTGATTCATTTTATCAAATTATTATTGTAATAAAATGGATCTTGAAAAAGTATTAACATAGCTTATACATTTGAAAATCAAGTTAATAAATATATATACATTTTTATATACCAAGATAAATGATGGAGGGAGAAGAATGTTTATTTTATTTATAATAGATATCAAATATATATTCTGCATTTTGTTTTTAACTTTTTGGTTTAGTTTTACTAACATCTAATGCCTAATATTATTAATGCAATTATTTTGATAAGAGATATAATAATATTATAATCAATATTTTATATACAGTTATTCACCAAATATACTATCACGTTTATGTTATAATAGTCATCAGATTAGGTAATTTTGATAAGGTTTAAGTAATTCATTTATTTTATATATTCAAACATACATTAATAAAAAAAATTTATAAAGATTCATATTTAAATTATTTGCAAAGCCAAAAATAATTGTACCTACGTGTTCACTCAATGGTAATGATCTTTCAATATTTAAAGTATAGAATGGATATAGTGGATATTATAAAATCACGATTAACTGATATTAAATACTAATTATGATATATTTTACATATTCTTTATACGAAAATAATATCGTTATGATTGTAGTTAAATAGTTCTACTATAAAGTAATACTATAAATAAGATATGATTATCCCACGGTAGAGGTAAGATAGAAACTCGTAGTTGTTTGTATGTAATATAAAATTACTAGTACTTTTAACTTAGAATTGGTTTTTTTTGCATTTACTGTCAGTGGCAAATAATATGCAGTTTGTGATAATTGATAAACAATTTTTAACTCGTTATATTTATCATATATTTTTTTATCGAGTTTAACACCAGTTACATTTTATGTACCAACGAAAAAATATCGTATAATCAAAATATCACTAGGTACTGAAATATTGCACAGACAAAATGTTGGTATAAAATATAAAATAATTATAATTATTATAATACAATATACATAATTTGAACTATTCAAGTATAACTAATGCTTAATAACTACTGATATTATGAATTATTTTTGATTTTAAATTCTATAATTATATCTACTACTACTAATCTTATAATATTTTTATAATATTAATTAAAAAGTATGCAAACTATTTAATATTTATTAACATTGAATTTGAGTTATATATACCAGAGATGAGGGAATTACATTATAATTTATTACATTTCTCCTATATTTTATACTGACGACATTTTGTCTGTGCAATATTTTACTGTCGATATTATTTCTTTTTAGTGTATTGATTTACTTATATTAGTAGAAAAATGTTTTGGTTACATGATATTTTGTTGGTATATCCATATAGTTATGTAGGTACTTACCAAATTTCTCAAAAACTTGAATGAAAGGATTTGATTTTTTCAATAAGAACAAAAAAAAAAAAAAATCCCTTATTGAAGTCACTAAATTGTTTTTCTGGCAATAAAAGTCTCAATAAAAGGGTTGGAAATACTTGTATTATTTGTGAATAATGACGGTTATTCTATAAAATTGGATTTCGGTCATTTTTGGGTCATTAAGTACTTTTTTTTTTTGGACCACGTTAGGTTTCCCGCCTTTTTCAATGTAATGTAATGTAATAAGTTTCTTTTAACATAATATTAATAAATGATTCCCGTTTTTTAAGAAAAAAAATAATAAGTTGTGTATTTTTTTTAAACATTAAAAACTAAGTTAATTAAAATGTTTTGAAAATAAAAAAAAAAATTGATTTTATTTATTTATATTATATACTCATTTGAAATACTAATATTAATATATTATATTTTTTTATGTATATTATTATTTTATTATAAATAATAGTAAATAATGCTGAAAATACTTAAATAATAATACGTTGCTTTTTATAACGATTAATGAATATTAATTAAGACTTAAAAGGCATTTAGACATTCGTGCATAAATATTATAAAAACGTAAATAACTATAATAACATATTATATTAAGTACTTTATTATATGAAAACTATAGTCCAAAATGTCAAGTATAATCATAGGTTAATTTGTTTAACTTATAATTTTAAAAACAATTTAAGGTATATATAAAATGTTAATATGATGTTTATTCATAAAACTATGAACATCAACATAATTGAATAACAGAATAACCATGGTGAGATGAAAAAAGTCGTAATTTTATCTCCCATAGCTACAGGACACAGTTTATATACTTACCTAAATAATAGTTAATATAAATTTTACTTTGACTGGAAATCGGTTTTTTTAATTTTACAAATATGATTCATCTTGAAGGTTAGGTTACTTATTTATTCAGTTTTATTGTAGATAGGTAATCGAAATGAAATTCACACATGTACATGACGATAGTAATGGTCAGTATGTGACATATAAATGTATAATATAGAGATATTACATTTCGAGAAACTAGTCATGATATAGGTATAATAACATGCTGTGATTCCCTTTAAAATACATGACGTTGGTATGTAGATACCATACAATGATGTCCACATATTTTAACTGAATATAATCTTCATACATTATTAATGAAAACTGTCATTTTCATTGTAGTTTTTTATTATTTTATATATTGCTATATGATTTCTACACGATTTACAGCTTATTTTACTGAAAATCAACATAATCATGTCCAATGATAATAATAATGATGATACAATACAATAAATTTTCAGCAGTTAATAAATGACAAATTAATTAAAAATGATACTGCTGTTTTTAAATCGCTTATGAATCACGAGATTATACGATTACGAGAGCAGTGTTCTTGTCATTGTGTATATTACTGATTTTACGAAATCATTTTTCTCGATCTGCTATTGTTACGACAATTTTATTCATGTAAAAACGAAATAATAGTTTTTTTATTCCATTTACTTGACGCCAAATTAATTGCATTTAATGTAAACGATACATATCATTATTGTTGAGGGTTACAATTAAACTATTATAACTAAATTAGCATAATAATATTTTTTAGATTTTTCCTACCTCCATAATTATTAGAGATACTTTATTTTAATTGATGAAAAACAGTTACGCGTAACTATTCAGCGAAGAGGAAAAACGCACCGTGATAAAACGGAGTTGGTAAACAGTAAACACTAATTACAATATGTTGTTTTTTCAAAATTCGTTGCACATGTGATTTTTGACCGTTACAGTGATTAACTGGTTATTTACGTGGTCATGTGACGCGTGATGACGGTAAATAGGCAAGAGCAGTTAATAATAAAAAAATAATAATAATAAACAAAATATATAATATTATACATAACATGTACCTATAGTACAATATTCTAACCATATTATAATATAATACATTGTTGTGCATATGCACGTGGAATGTGTGTGTGTGGTGTGTGTATGTATAACACACTTCACGGTTTTTTGACTCCAAAGACAATTTACGTCCGCGCAGGGTTTCACAGTGCTAAATTGGACGTCATTATATGATCCGACTATAAAGACGTTTAACGAGCTGGGAATAACGGATTCCTCTAGAAAATCGTGCTTTAAAACGGTCGTGTTTATTATTATTATCATTTTTTTTTTTTTATTATTAGAGAACATATTATTATTATCATCATCGTGCCTACGTACACACACGCACAAACCATAATAATAATATTATACAACGGAAAATTTGACGTGGAAAGATATCAAAAATTATTACGGTGTTTTATTCCTGCGGGTCGTTATGAGTTGGGAAATAAGACGTTCGTTTCTGGTCGGATACAGTCGGTTTTTTGTTGTTGTTTTTTCGCTGTTCGTCTTTTTGGTCACGACCGGGGCGCGCACCGTGGCGTTAACCGTTTAAAATAGCTGGTACAATATTTGTGATATTATTATAATATGCACCGGCTAGGAGAGCACCGCCAAAAATCGCGGTTTACGTGTGTGTAAATTATACTTAACGCGCAAAATATATTGTAACACCGCATGGCTATACGAATAATTGTATTTTAATTAACGATTTATAGGTATAGGTACCTACCTACTAATTATGACAGCGGCTGCACCAGTGTTATATTTCTTATCCCATGGCAAGGTTTTGCGGCTCACGTCTTCCGCAGAGAAATATAATTACTGGCTTTTATACTATTATCATAACATTAACATAATATAATATTTTATTTAAGTGACGACGGTGGTGGTTCCCTCGACGGGGTATGGCGGTGGGATGGCGCGGAACCACGCGACCAACCGCAGCCAAAGTGTTGTGTCGAGATTTACGCGCGGTACACAAGATAGATATATAAAAAAAACAAATTTGCACACACACACACGCACACACGAGTACGTACGTACTTAAAGTAATAAAAACTTCACTTTGTCGACTCGAAGTTAAAATAGCAAGGGGGTGGTTGTGGGGGGGGGGAAGGCGTGGAAATCGAGCGACCGAAAGCCGCGCGTACACATGGACAAACAAGTCGTTGGCAAATCGCCCGATGTGTGCGAATAACGGGTCCTCGAAAGGCGATCAATTCGCTTCCGGCCGCGACGCGAGGAAAAGTTCGCTGTACGTACATATACAGATAAAAGGTACCCACATAGATTGTGCTCGCTCTTTGACCGGTCGAAATACGCGTTTTCCCGACTTCACGTCATCCCTGCCAAAGTCGCGCGTCCGCCGGGTCCGCTGCATTTTTGATTTTAACGATCATGAATACATTTTGAATATTAATATTACCGCGCAATAAGACGGTGTTATGATTGTCTGTGGTGCAAAATGGCTGAAGAGTTTCCGCTGCGAGAAAAGCTAGGAAAATTATAAAATAATCCTTATTTGTATTATACCCACCCATCGAATTATGTAGCCCGTGTTGTTAACAACGGTCTACGGTTCTAATTATAGTTTAAACAATAATGTACGGGTACATGTATTGAAATAAGCACATCGTTAAACTTTATAATACCGTTTCACCGCGTGTAACCGCACGTTACCTAAACTGCACAACGTTGTTAACGATATATATTTATACACGTATTAATTATTATGATTTTACCACGTCTTTAGTTATTCATTTAGCCCACCGTTTAATATTGTTGTATTTAAAATTATATTTTCTGGTCTTATTCCGATTTCTGATTAGAACAACATTAATTCTATTTTCACGAGCGCGAACAATTTAAAAATCTATTTACTTAACCGTAGTAGGTAATGGTTCATAATTTTTTGATTTCTTACTTTAATACCTATCTTATTTAAACGCAAGCCTGTATATTAGTAAATAATTTATAACTAAATAATAATTACAATAAAAAATAATTTATACAAATGGGTATACTTAACACATAGTTATATATTGATAAATGAATCAACCACTTAGCGTTGTAATGCATATTTAACACTTATAGGAGATATACAATATACAATAAACATATTATTTTAATGTCCAAATTAAATAATTCGATATTTATTGAAAGTCTAGAAAGTTCAGATTTCTAATTTTATCGTGTCAGCGATATATATTTTTTTCGATACGAGTGAGTGTTTAAAATGAATAAACAAATTGAAAATTCCGCTGTAATTGATTGTAATTACAGGTAATATCTTTTTATGTTTATGGAATACAAAAATTAGTACCCCGTTGTGAAAATTATCTAAAAAGTGGCGGAATCTATGTGAATAATAATGTTATATTTCTACTTAATGTTCAAATTACATTTAGTTTTTTGAATATTTATTATATTTGATTTTATTGTCTAATGGCAAATGGAACTTACTTTCTGGACGTATTTCATCGTATATTAAATTTTATAAATGATAAAAGCATTATGTTATACTTTTATAATTTAAAATAGAGATACCTGAGTATAGATTGGGTATTATAACTTGTTGGTACTTATAAATACGGGAAGAATAATAAATAATAATCATCTGGATAAAAGTAAAGATAATTAATCGTGCATTAAAGTATTATACATGTATTATTTTATGCATATAAAAAAAACTACCAAAACTGAATGTATATTTAATATATTTATCTATTTATATTTAATTAATTTTTAGAAGTTTCCAGACTTTGAATTTCAGAAGAAAAACAATAATATTGTTATTATTTTTACGTTTTTTTTTTTTGGAAGATTTTATATACAAAGTTATAATTTTTGATCAGTGATTTACCTCTATGTCTTCTTTAGTTTAGTTTTAATTAATTTTAATAATTATATAGCAACCTTTGATTAATCAAACTAAAAGTTAAAATTTAATTATTAGTTTCTCATTCTTTATAGCTTTAACTTAAAACTTATAAGATTTATTTAAAAAAATATTAACTAGGCCTAAATAACCGTTTCTTTTAGAATTAGACTATTCCCAACACTCGCTGTAATTATTAATTTTATATTCAATAATACCGCACATTGTTATGTGAAATATATTTATTCTTATATCGGTACTATTCTAAAATCAAATTAATATAATTGCAATTTTTTTTTAAATATAAAGATTAACCAACCTTTTACTACTTTAATAAAATCATCGAAGTTTTAATATTTGTTTGAATTCTGGTCAAAAAAATAAATTATTTGAGTAATATTATAGTGTAGATTTGCATTAAAAAATTATTTAATTTTTGAAGATTTGATTTAAGTAAAAAAAATATATATTAATATATGTAATGTAATATGATATATTACACTGTATTAGTACATAACATTTTAAATTTTAAATTCAAAATGTATATCAATTAAAAATTGCATGTAAACATATTCACTGAATTATCAAGACAAATTAGTTTGATGTATACAAAATTTCGTATATATATAATATAATTCACTAAGTATTTTCTAAATTCGAGAACTTGATTTTGATCGTCCTATTTGTTCATCCGAATTGACGAAATTATACTACGTTTATTATACTATTTATTAAGCAGGTCGATTTATTTAAAAAACAACAGTTTGTGTTTCTTACGAATTTTTGTGTTTACGATAAAACGTATCCAATTAACATTTAAACCGTGAACAATTTCCTAGAAACACTACAAATTTGTCATTTGCACGATTGATCCTGTTTTGTTGTTTATTGAGACGTATATTATTATAAGAACGAAAATGTTCAATGTCATCATGAACTACTATATATAGTGGTTTTATGTCAACAATATTCATACAGCACCTGTACTTTAACAGTATTAAATGATAATGATTCACGTGAAAATAACTGAGAACTCCTTGCAGCGATTCTAATAATAATAATATACACTTACCGTTATCGTAACAACAATGTTCTGTGGTGCCAATGATGAGTACATCTACAGTAGATATGTGAATTATAGTGGGTGCCAAGATTATGTAAAAAAATGAAGAAAAAGAGGAAAAAACAATAATTTATGATTGGTAATAAAAAAAACTCATACCAAGTTGTTATGATATTATTTTATTATCGTTACTTGTTTTTTTTTTTTTTTTATCGAAATCGAGCCCATTGTGCTTCGTGTGTAAGTCGAGCAAATACAACGTGTGATGATTCGTAGCTTACCCGTTACAATAATTTTCTCAGTCGATAGAGAAAAAAAATTAAAATATTTTTATACAGTCCAAAGCATTTTTGTAACATCGAATTTTCGTAAAAAAATGTTTTTGCAGTAGTGTTTGGTTTTAAACTGTTATAGATTCTATCAAATTAAATGTATAACTTATTATATGAAATTTGCCAACGAATAATTTATAATTGGTACACTTCTGAAGTTCAGAATGAAATTACTAGCGAGGACCATCTTACACGTGAGTCGTGACCTGCAGTTTGTATTCCTTCGTATACGTTTTAATCGGTTATATATATATAATATGATTTTTTTTCATATAATTTATGGTGATAACTCATAAATTGTTATAAGTACTTTACACTTTTGATATAATATTATGGTGGTTTTTTTTTTAAATTGCAACACACAAAATTAGCGTTGCAGTCTAAACGGATCACCCTGTATATAGCACATTCTGTTTAATATGACGGTATATAGAATGAACGCAGCTTTGCGTTCCAAACCGTCGCTTTGACATAATATTATAATATAAGACTGTTCTAATGGACCGTAGCCAAATGGAGCTCAAACAATGACCGGTCGATTTTTTTCGATTGGAAATTATTCGTCGCACATATAACGAAGATGAGACTGGGCCGCGACTACGGCGGTCAATTATGCACGCGACCATCGGCGTCGATGCACACAATTTCGTGCTATATTATCGTATAATAATATAGTAAATGTCACATTATCATTATTATAGTTGTATTTGGTTACTAACAATATAAACGTGTGCAGTGCAATTTGTGTTTGGACAAATATTCAATATCAGGTTCACTGTTTAACAAAATAATACTTAATACGAAAAAAAGTATCATTCAAAACGATAAAAATATAAATTAAAATTTGTATCACTGAATTTCGAGTGTAATATAGGTAAATACAATTTATATAAGTTTGAGAATTGTATAAAAATATAAATATGAGCTACAGTGAATTAATATAAGTCTCTATTTTTTATATAGTCTAATCTTAAATTATACAATATTTATATATATATATATTATGTATAGATAATATTCTTTATTAAAAGTAACAGTTATGTACTACAATTGAGCCTACATAAGCGTTTAATAAATAAATAAATAATTATCGGGTTGATTAAAATATTTTATTGTTGTTTGAAGTTGGTATGAATTATTACGATATACCAAATTAACGTGTATTTAATAATAAGCATTAATATACGAAATAATAGTATCACAGTTAGACATTTCGATATTTAAAAGTTTGAATTTTGTCGTTAGAGGCCCACACTACATATAAAAGTAAAACCCGGGGTAATCGTGATCGCCGATCACGGATGGGCCATACCGACAGTGTACAGTACATGATATTATTTTTGCGTATGGTGGTAGATAAACAGTAAGTCTGGAACGCATATCATCATATTGTTGCGTAAATAATATTATTATCCTCAAGGGAAATGAGGGTCATGGTGACAAAATATTGTTTTTTGTAAATATATTTAGCATTGATGAAGTATAATGTAATGACCGGAAATAGTCTACGGGATATTTATTATTGGTTTTAGATATAAATATTGTATAATACGATATTAACATATTATTATAGCAAATAATAATACTAACGAAACAGTCGGAGAAGGCGTTAACAAAAATCGTATCGTATAATGTTGAGACTGTATATGTAGGTTCTTCAACTATAGGTAATTATTCAACGTGAACTACCTAAATATTATTCATTTATGCATTGTAAACATTTTTGTAATGATAAATTATTAAACATGTCAATTATAAATTTTAAAATTTTTACGAGGAAAAAATAATAAATGCACAAACCTCAATCAATAAACTAAATTGTAGCAGGGATTTACACGTATACACGTTTTTAAATACTTATGAATGATTGGAATTATCAAATTATTACCTTTTATCAATTATATTTGTTTATTTTCGAGAATATTAGATTTTTATTTTTAGTTAAAATATTATTTATTTAATGAAATAAAATAACCATATATTTTTACGTTATATGGTCTGATGTCAATAATAATAATAACATTATTATGTATCCTCCAGACATTTTTTTTTTCTAAATTAAATTTCTTATAATATGAAATCTATTTTTTTACTCAATTTGTGATGTTTATTTTTTAGCTTGGGTTTACGTTTAATGATGGGTGAATTTCCTGTCGAGAGAGCGCTGGAGCATCTAATCAAGGAATCGGCTCACGGATGGCGGAGATTGAATTGTGATCGGCTTTTCCCCAGGTATATAACTATTAATTTTAACTAAATTTAATATAGTTTATATTTTTTTTAGGGTGACCTTATTTGTTTAGGATAAATAGGAAAATATTAGGGACATCATAATTTATTCAATGTAATTATTTTTATTTGAAGAAAATATCATCCAAGAACATAGTCATACCATTGTCAAAATGATCTTTGTAATAGTCTATGGTCTTTGACTTAGGTAGTTACGTCTGTAAGTAGGTTAAATTTGATAATCGGAGATTCCCGAAAATCAAGTCAACATGGATTATTATGAAGAGGGTGGGGAGGAGTAAGAGAGGTAAGAATTCAATTTTGACTTTAAGGCAATCCGTAGTTTGATGTCAGATTGGTTATTATATACACTTCGATGGTTCTAATTTAACTCTATAGTTAATTATGACGTTTGCGTTATTACAAGAAGATAAATATTTTGTCCTGGTTAATGATACGAATATATTTGCACGGTTAAACGATCACAAATTGGAATGTTAATTGGAGTACGTGGTTGGCACATAAAAATATATTTGTACACCAATAATAAAAAAAAAAAATCCTTAAGGTCTTAATTCAGGAAAATAATTCCGTACACTTCTTTGTACATAATGTTATAAATAAATTATTCAATTTTTTATTTTGAGTTAGCATCAGTACTCTTTATAATATTAAAAATATGTAAAGTGACATTTACATCAATTTCGTATTTATACAGAAATGAATTACACGTTTTATGTTACAGAAATAATATTATACTGATTATGTATTATAATAGATCAATTTATATAGAATAATAATATTTATTTATACTTTTTAAATTAAATATTATTTAAAAAAATTAATTAATACTAATTGTGTTTGTATAGCAATAAGTATAATATATAAGCAGAGAGATAAATATATATGGTTAGATTAGGTTCTTGCTATGAAAAAAATACACATTGTAATCTAAGATATAGAAATATAGATAATTTAATAGGTAAATATTCTTAAAATATTTTAATTATATTACGAAAGTATATTATCTAATAAACTCTTTTGAACACATATTCTGAGTAACAAAAAGTGAAATTTTTAGTATATAATATTATATAGTATCTATAATATAAGAATAACAATTTTAATAAATATTAGCTTATAATAAAACACGTTAAATATTAGACGTGTTGTGTCATAAGCTAATCTCAATTTATAATTTACCCCTTTTGACAGTAAACTTAGTAACTTATTTATTATATTCAAAATATTTGAAACTAAACTTTACATCCGTCAAGATGATTTTAATTCACTGGCATATGTTCTACTCTGTATATATGTTGTTACATTTTAAAACAAACTTATTACTTGCTTTGTATTTGATATACTAAATTACTAAATAACTACAATCGATAGAAATTTATTATCTTAGATACCACCGTATAGTTACTAGGCTGTAACGGAAATTAATTTCAGGAGAAGTTTTAAGCCAAAAATTGTTTTCTAATTTTATTATTATATTGTACAGATTATTTTACTATCACATAATACAACATAACAAAATTCGGGGGGGGGGGCTGAACTCCCCAAACCACCCTAGGTACTTCCCTGTATAGTTGTATTGTATTGTATGAAGTTTTTTTTATAAAATATTATTTAAGTCCATTAAAAAATATTATATAACTTCAGTTTCATCTATACTTATTATTAATTATAGTTAAAATTTTAATGTTTTATATAAAAGTCATCACATTGTCATACACTCATAACTCATAATATTAAAATTGTAATAGATGCTAAATTTGGTGAAAACTTTCTAGATTATCCGGATAATTTTTTAAACATCATTATTGATTAATGCATTTACATATATTTTTTTGTTTGTTAAATATTAGGTACATTATTTTTAATATTTGATGATTAGGTGAACTCTTTTTAATAAGTACTCACTTATATAAAATAAATGTGTTATATTATTAGTATTAGCAAGTGGGATATTACTTTAAATCATGAATTATATAATTTGTATAAAGTATAATGTATATTTTATACATATGTATACTATATGTCGGTATACCCGAGTCTTACAAATCGCATTAGTTATTAATCATTAACTAAAAAAAGTAAATATAAAAATAATTATATTGCACACTACTGCAATAGAATAAAAAGCTAAGTATAAAATATATTATATGTCCAAATTGAAAATTAAACGATGACCACTGTTGTAAGTATTATTTTTAGGTTTCGCATTTTCAATAGTATAACACCATCCAATGTCATTTATCATTAGTGGTCCATCACACTTTCACTTGGGCTTATTGATGACCATCTCTTGTTAGTGCATCAATTAATCGACCTTATTCCAATGGTCACGCGGAGCCTTCTGTACACGAATGTGGTCGATTTATATAAAATACAATGTTCACAAAACTAATGTCGGTAAAATGAACCGGAATAATAAGGCGATAACAAAAATAATGTAGGATAAATATAAAAAACCGAGTAACTAGAAAAATTAGTGATTGTTTACATAATTATTATGATATTTTAAGTGGTTTCTTTTCAATGGAGAAAGCTGATGTCAGACCACTTAGCACGGACGTGTTATCATATTATAATAAGAGATTAATATGCATGTGCTTGCCCACTATTAGTGAACATTTAAAACTTATTACTGTACGAGTCCGATACAATGAGGTGTAAATTGTTTTTGTGAGAAGAAATAAAAGAATGTATTTCAGACAAATGATGTTATTGTATGTAACCGATTGTAGGTAATTGTTTCATCAAATACTTTACAGTGTGGCTCTCTGTCTGTAGTATAAATACATAACAATAATAGTAATTTATAATTAAAATAAAATTTTAATCTTAATATATTATCAATACTTCGTCAATTAAAAAAAATATAAAATGTAATCAAAAACATGCGAATAATATCTATGTATCGTGAAATCGTTAAATATATTATAATGTGTTAGACGTCATAATATTTATATATTATATAAAAAATGTTTTGTTTAAAATGAAGTTTTTTTATAAATCTTTTGTAAGAAATATTTTATGAAGTACAGTTTTATAATATGTAGGTACTTGTATGTTAAAAAAATGAATACATTTTTTGCATTATCTAATATTCGCACATTATTATTGACGTTATTCTAGTTTTTGTTTACATCATTTTTGTCCTGTTAACTGTTAACAGTATCATTATATATCTGTTATAAATAAACATTATAATTAGTGTTTATTAAAATTATCATTTGAATACGAGGAATAATTTTATATTATGAAATTAAAATAGTCCATACAAATATTATTATCTGTATAATAGAATAATTTTTATTTTTGATATTTCGTAATAATTAAAAATGTTTAAATATACTTTCTAATTGAATCTTATTGTTGTCATTTGAATCTGTTATGTTTTTAAAACTGGCCAATTGTATTGTGTTTTCCCTTTAAATTCTGTGGTTCACTGTTTCATTACCAGTTTTAAATTGTTTACTTCCGGATCAAAAGTGAAATCATTTAGACTGATAAATGTCATATATTTTTTGAAATTCACTAAATATTGAAAAACATATCAATTCATTTTCATTTCAAAATCATACATAAATATGTTTCGCTTTCTGCGTTTAATTATAATAATTATCACTCCTTTGAAATGTATTAATTTATGGCCCTCTGTTTATAAAGTCGTATTATACGAGTGTATTCCACAAAACAACATTATAATATAGGATATTCTATGTGGACAAAGTATCACGACTTTCATTCTCCCGAGTATTAAAACGTTAATATATTTATATACGTACCAGCACTGCCTCCGGTCAAGATTAACGGTTACTACGACGGTTGTTCGTTTGTCAGTGTCGAGTTCAATAATATTATTAAATTGAGAATGCGGCGACCTTGCTGTTTCAAGATCAGTAGCACGATATCGTTTATATTTCGTTATGTGTTCTGAAAATAAATAAATATTTGTTCAAGGTTGATGTCCTCGGAATTGAATAATATTATAATAATAAGTACGTTACAATACGTCGTGAGAATTTCGGATATTTTTCACTATATAATAAATTGTAACTGTACGGTTTGGTATGTCACGGCAATCGTAAATGTGTACGTAAAAACTACAAAGGCATGAAAAAAGAGAAAGAAAGACAAACACGAATACTAGCTAATAACATAATAATTTTAATAATAATAATATATAGGAAATGACATATGTCTAAAACTGAAAATAAATAAAATTTTTTTGTCAAGTCTGGGGAATCGGGATCTATTGTATAGTGGCAGGAAACAACACAAAAGACAAAATATTGGCCATCGTGTCAGTAGGCAATAGTAGGTAATAATTACTATTATGGCGTGAGTGACAAACAACTGACACGCTTGCACTGTTCGTTTTCTCGGCAATGTGAAGTGGTGACCATCTACAATACGGACAAGGCATTTTAGATAACATGAAATATGTATGAGTAATATATTATGCATTGACGTTCTCCGAAAATCTTTGGGAAAGAAGTATCTGGTTTTTTTTTATAGTATTTGTAGAATAAAAAAAAATATTCAAATTTTCAAAAATGTTTTTACTTAATATTTAATTAAGTACTGAGGTTAATAATTTTGAAGCCACTCATTTTAATTTCCTGAATAAAAACTGAATACAATTAAAATACGTTTATATATTAATCTTGTGATGCCTTTATTAACAATAAGACATGCTGCGATCTTCAACGAAATTGCTTCGCATCGGTTTAGCCGTTTTACATAATAGTATAATACAATTTAGGATTATTTTAGGGGGGCGAAGGGGGCGATTGCCCCTCCCCCCTGAATCTGTATTTAAGGAATCGATTATATTATGTGAGATATAGTAGGATATGCACTTCAATTTTTTTTAATGTGGATCATTTTATAACGAATAAACGAAATCAAATTAATTAACAATTTTGATTTTCTACAAAAACCTATACTATTATATAAAATTGTAAGGGTTTTTCTACGACCGCGCTAACCGAGAAAACTACTGAACCGATTTGGTTGAAATTTTTTACTGTTATACCCGACACTCTGCTGAAGGTTTTAGTACCACTTTTGTTAATAAAAAAAAAGTATAAAGTTCACAAAAAATTAAAAACAATTGTACCAATATTATATACATATTTGGTGTGGCACAGCGGCTCACGGGTTTACAGCTACCTAAAAAATGTATATAAAAATAGAAATATAAGAATACTTAGATATCACATAATAACTCGATTTAAGATAGTTATAATATAAAAAATCGTAGATATTGGCGTTAATGCATATAACTGTATATTATATCCATTTCACGGTCACGCATGTCGTAATTCGTACATACTACATTTGTGCCCGTGTTTTTTAATTAAATCGTTTAATTTTATACGTGTCAAACCACCACAACGAGGGTGCGTGATATTGTGATAACTTCAAGCGTTCGGTATACGATACGCGTGGCTATGAATTGGGATTTTTGTCGGGTCCATACTTAGTGAAAAATTAAATAATACACAAGTGTAACTTTCAAAACACAGACAGGTATTAAAAAAGAACTACACCAAATATTAAGGATTCATATGATTTAAATATAACCAAAAATGTTGAGCCTGAATTAAAGACAAAAATTAAGTCGCCCCACTAGAAGTAAGTCTAAACACGCACCTGACAATACCATACAATAGCCCTAGCAATATCTGTCCATTATATTATCGCACGTATTACGTTAATACCAGTTGTTTATATATTTAACGAAGTACCTTATGCAAAAATGACAAGACAGACAATTTTAATTTAAATGTCACACAACAATTTTTTAGACTAATTTTACGTTACTCAAAATAAAGTGATTTTTTGTTTTACTTGTTTTTCTAGTGTTAAGTTTAGTTGCTATTGGGCATTATGGGCATTTACATATTGGCTGGTTATAAAGAGGTTTATTGGTCAATACCTATCTTATAGTCTATAGAAGCAGACTGGCCCACGTCCACTCTTGGCGATATGGAAATCGCCACCTGGGTCGTTGTAATTTGGGACTAATTTTCTTATTGGGGTCGATATTTTATGTGATATTAAGTAATAACTAAATAATTGGGTCAATCATATCAGTTTTTCGGGACTGATTATGTCCCAGTCCACCGCTGGTCCGATAAGTTAAACGCAACACGAAACAATTATCAACGTTTTATAACTAAAATACTAAAATAATATCTGACTTGTTGCGTCGTTTTCATTAAGTTCGCCAGCCTAAATTTTCTTCATTACAAATGGCCATCGTTATAGTTAATATCTAACCTAACGTGTATGTTTTCGAGCAATTTACTGAAAGAAATAGATAGCGAAAACAATTTAGGTAATTACGTACACTTCTCATTTACGGAAAACTCTCTCAACGGTTTGGGGTTTTGAATTGTACGTTATTGTTCAAAAAGGTTATCTTATCTTGTCAACGTATAAGTACGTGTGTTTTGTGTACGTGTCATCATTCATAGTTCACAGCTTCTCTGTCTAATGGATAATATTTTTAATTTAATTTCCTTTTGAGTGTACATCATAGACTTTGTTGGTTTCACCGAATTCATCAGTGACGTGAATGGGAATGATATTTTTCAATGACTTAAATAATGTCATACTGATAATACACAGTTGACACGGACTACACATATGGCCGAATGGCGAATAGTAAACACTTACCTATGAGTAGGAAGTTACAAAGCGATCGATAACGCGGCATTTACAGGTTACGACTGCAACAGTTTGCAGCGGAAAAGTTGAAGTACCTAACCTATACGTATAAATATTATTATGGCTTTTTTTTTTTTTTTTTTGTTCTGAACCAAATATCAATTGTGGTACGTTTTATTTCTCAACTATTAAGTATCATTTTATTATTATTTTTTTAAAGACATGCTTATCTGACCGAAAACTTTACTACGTACCTACCTATACTCCTGTATATACCTACCATAGCGTTCCAGTTTCGGATGAATACAACTCATTGTAATAAATTGTCGTCCGCAGCAGCTTGGATCACAAGACCCGATAACGTCGTCGTGCGAAACAACCGCGAGCTATATATTTTATTATTATTATTATTATTATTATTATTATTTTTTTTTTGTTATCGTTGGCTAACCCATCAGTTTTGTATGAAAAAAAAATACCTCACGACGAAAATCGGTGTTTTAGATAGGGACGTGCGTTTGAAATTTTAGAACCAAACGCAATAATATCGTCGTCGCAGTCGTCGTCATCGTCGTCATCGTCGTTTACCCGTCCACACCGCACTGCGTATACACACACACTATACAATAATAATAACACGTGCTAGCAATAACAATACAATGATTTCGTTTCAATTGCGTCCGGACAAAAAAACAATTGGAGATAAACGTCGTCAACATGCATTCGTGCACAGTACTGTTTTACGACTTACCTACCTACCACACGAGACATACGTTGTGCACAACACATACTATTTCTTGTAATATTATAATACGCGCGGGTAGTGCGCCTATCGGGAAAGTGCGTGCGTGCCTAAAATACAGCACGCGACAGAGCTGATATTTTTCGTTACGAGAACGATACACAAAAATGTCAGATTGTGTACTAAGTTCGGTCCTACATAATATTATCTGTTTAGTGTGTGTGACTATTGAAATTATTGACGGTTTTATGTTAATACCATACATGGTGATATACACGCGAATACGGACTTGGTATTATCCTGTACGAATCGATCACACGGTCCTTCATAGACTTCGCATCAGTGGTGATCAGAATATTCCGATGATTCGATTATTATTACTATTATAAACTTTTCTATGACTATTGGATGTAAAATAAAGAATTGTATACAATATTATTTACAATGATAATATTGTTTTAAAAGGACAGAGATAAAATTTATATATATAATAATAATTAATAATATAATATAATAGGTATATACATAATATGCATCGTATACTACGAATTATTATAAAATTACATTTAATTATAATATAAAGATCTAAATAAATGACATAAAATTAAATAATATAAAGTTTATGTATATAATATTATTATATTCTCTAACTTATACCCTCAAAAACATCCGTCGGTTGTCAAATGCTATATATATTGTAGGGACGACCACCACAATAGATATTCGAATACACTCAAATCTAATGGAAACTTTCAAACTAATGCTTTATATATATAGCGGAAGATTTAGTCATTTACAAAGCTACTGAGTGCACTATCTATAAGGTATTATAGTATTCAGCGACTCATTATCCAGCCTCATCAGTTTCCGAAATCCTACACATTCCCTGTATATAATATTACCAGGAAAATACAAAATAGCAATATTAAAGTACAACTCACCGACTGTAAAAATATTATCTACACGTGAATACTTGGTCATTATTATATAAATGGCAACGAACAAGATTGTTATTATTATTATGGACTACATTAGGTTATTGCATACTAAGTCTATTTAATATATTATTCAACCTGAATAATTGCAGATATAAGTAAAAATTATGTTTCGTAATTTTGTTTTACATTGCGAGAAGTTTCGTCCGCATGTATAGTAAACAATATAATATAGGTAATATAATATTTGCTATGCTTCTTCAATTGAAACGCTCATGTTGTACGTCAACCGAACGAATGTCATTACGTCGGCTATAATATGGTTTCACGTTCATAGATGACGTTTATTCTACAAATATTACAACTTCGGACTACTATTAACACGGCATAATTGATAGATCAAATACTCAAATTAACCAGACAACTAAAGTTTCTTTATGATATTATAATTATTATGATTGTATGATTTGATAAACTATATTATTTATCAGTTAACGGCTCATTATTTGCTATATATAAAAACCAGATTTTTAAGCTCATATACTCTTTTCAAAAGAGTTGAAATTTAATACAATAACCATGTATATATTCATGTATTTAAAATCGATGTATAAAATTGTATAGATTTTTCGAAATTGAAAATTCTTAATCATGTACGTGAAAATCATATATTTTAAATAAACATAGTTCGTGTTTATAGTTAGAATTTAGGAAAATTTGCTATAGCTGGAAATATTTGTACTCGTTTGATCGCCATTAAAAATTAACTTTTGAACAGAGAAAACACTATACTCATTATTATTGTATGCTATGAACCGTTTATTAAACTTTGATCCAGTGGCAATCATTGATCTATGACGACGGTTTTATGATTATACAATACGTAATTTTGCAGTCTACTTATAATATAATACATTAATACATGACAGCGTTGATCTAATTATCTTTTAAGGAAATCCGAAAGAAAGTTACCCGCTTGTATAAAGCATTCAACGAAATTATGTTAACCACGAGTTCAAGGCTAGTGGGTATTGTTGATTTGTATTGTATTGTCAATGGTCAACTAGAGCGAATGTTTTAAAGATTTTTTTTCCAGTATATAAAGAATTATACGGACTAATACTTGAACGTTTCATATACAGACAGTTAGAGGTAGGCCGTAGGCACATCGATTAATGACTACGTAGGTTATCAGTGGAGTGGGGCATTCTGCAGTAATCACAGATTACAGGAACACAGATTTATCCAGATAACAATAAAGAGAAAACTTTGTGGATTACTCGAGATTCTCGATCCCCGTATTATGGTGCTGTGATATTCTTAACACTTGGTCAAAAATACAATCGAATTTATTTTATGGATAATTAGCAATATTATAATATTAATGTTAAGTATCAAAAGTAATGGAGTCGGTAATTTATTAAAGTATGTAGCTAAATGTTTTAATCAAAGTGATTTATAGGAACTTAAATTAAAATTAATAGAATCAAAAAATATATTATTCGCATTTTCCGCGAGGAATTAAACCTTATAATGTTTTCTTTAGCATTACATGTGTACCTAGTACCTATGCAGTAAATAATGATACATATAATATTATATTATGGAGTTAATTCAACTATACAGTTTTTGATGTTTATGTAATTATTAGTTTATCACTACTTATCACCGAAATATTTTTTTATGAATCGATATTTAAAAGAAAATTAAAGGCTTGTTTTTAAAAGTATTTAGTTTCATTATCGTGCTAGAAGTTTTAATTCAGCTTTTAAAAATGGCACCGTGTTAATGGTATTTAATATGTATACCTGTAGGCTGTAGTATATTTTGCTATATTTGTGATTCGTGAGAGGAAGATCAGACACTAAATTACAGTACGATATCGTTTAATTGTCTGTCGTGGGGATTTAATAATGACAAGAGTTGATTGTTATAAATCAAAATAAAAACTATTAATTTATTATTATTTCTTTTATTGTTATATACAATCCACGTTTAATTTTATTTTTTGTAAGATAAGCATAACAAATAATTATTTATAAGATTTATGTAATACAATTTTACATGGTGTATTTAGCGCAGTCGATGAACGTGTCAATTAATAACAAGTACACCCAGAGATACAATCATTCATGGCGGTGTATTTAAAATACTCAAATATTTGACGTCTCAATTTACTATTAACCCGATTTGTTCACGAAACCCAATAGAAATAACTAGTGCTCTCTCGAAATAGTCGGAATTATGACGATTTATCACGAAGATGTATATAATCAATCTGTACACAAATTTCTCCGGATTATCGTTATTGATCTATACGACGTGTTAATCACATTTTTTTTTGTACCTACGTGATACGTTCATAATTTATTATTATTATTTATTTTTATTTTGGCCGTCAAGTGGACACCGTCATACTGATACCTAACTACATTATCTTAATATGGTTAGCTGTTAGGAGGGGGACACTGCATGTACTACTGCAGTCGACTGATGAATAGGAAATATTAATTCGTATTTAATTACATGATTGTTTAATTATTGTTTGAGCGTTTCCTAGCTAAATTCCATACTTATCATGGACAATAATTTTGTTTTATAAAATCTGTCATCGGGGTCGTGTTCATTTTTTTGGATCGAGGTTATCGCGTTTGACTGGGTTCAGTGAGTAAAATCGAAAGGAAATAGAGCAAATCACTTTACTCTCTCCATGATCCACTGACTAGGTACTGCTACACGTCTATATATACATATAGCTTACCACGTCTATATTTTCTCATGCATGTCTATGACAGTGTCCACTAACATTATATTATAATGATTATTGTTTTTAGTATAATATTATATATTCATTATATTGAAAGTTATTATTAATGTGTTTCTTCGTCTCCATATCTCCAGCTACCGTTAATTTTTTGAAAGCGAATGATTATATAGGTAAAATTTAACACACAAGTAATCATTTGATTTGACAGAAGAATGGAAAGGTGTTTCAAACATAACAAGATTAATTTAAAAAAACAAAACATGTTTACTAAATTAAAATAAATTTAGAATGCCCACAAAAAATCATCGTCATTTTTACGCCTTGTCGGAGCTGTATAATCAGGTTATTAATTCACAATTAATGTAAATAGTTAAAATAAAAATATTAATAAATTAAAAGTGAAAAGTGTAACCTACTTATTGTTGTTAAAAACGTCTACAAAAATTGTATAAACAAAGACATAAATATTTATAAATTATTATTGATAAAATTGATAAAAGTTGTTTCAATCAAAGTAATAAAATGTGGTTATAATGTAGGTACCTACTCATTTTATCTATAAAATCTTATAAAATCTTATATAAACTTTGTTTATTTCACATGTTTATATACATATTATATATTTGTTGCCTTATTGGTAGGTACTAAAATAATTACGAAGGTATACATTTGATTGGTTATTATTTCTGTAGTATTTTCTCTAGCTACTTTATTTATTGATAAATTAAAATTGAATTTCCCTACATAAAAATCAATTTCGTATTGCTGTCAAAGTATTGACATATATGCTACTAAATTGACTGAAAAAAATTCACTATGGTGACTTCCATACAAATTTAATTGATTTAAATATCATAAAAGTAATTTCTCGTTACTTATAAGTTTAATATATTTAGTATTAATTATGTATGAACAATGACAAAGTATCTAAAAACTGTATTATAAAGAAAATGTTAATATTTTTTAATTGTTTACCATTTTGTATCAATTCGCACTTACCTAAATATTACTAAAAATATTATTTAAATAAAATCTTATGTAAGTACATATTTAAATATTTATGTCAACCGCATTACGTTTTATTAATATATTATTATGTTTTTAATCATACAGTATGTATATGTAATGTATATGATCCTACGTTTAGTATAATAAACTTATGTAATAAAATTTAAAGTGTACGTATCAATTTACCAATTTAAATTAATGTAGTTATATTAATATGTTACTTCAAACAGTTATGTTTAATGTATATCTAAAATTTTGAATTAAATGCTATTTATAAAATATTCTTTACATATTTATATATTTGTACATAATATAGAAAATAAAATGTAAGTAATTTATTTCTTAGTTCGGTGAGATCCTTTATGATATACATTATATAAACCGGTATTTGTTCATATGTTTAAGTCCCTACGTAGTGATAATATATGGAAGTAAACAAATTCTTGTATATTATAAAGTGGTTAAATGTAGACTTGACTTATTACAAGTTAATACAATATATAAATACACATTCTTTATTTATACTTAATTATTTTAAATATTTTTATCCACAAGTTGATAAAAATAACTCTGTTATATAATATAAAATATAAAATCCTAATGAAACTAATTTATTTCATCGTACCTATTATATAATATTAACTCTGAAAGTATAATAAAAAATTTCATGTGATAATTTATTTATAGTTATTTTTGGATATAAAAATATAATCATGTAGGATGTACAATATACTATTTACATAATATTGTCAAATAAAAAATTTGTTTTAAAATATATACAATTATAGGTATTCATAAAATATATAATACTTAAAATATTTAGAAACATAAATTGGGGAAATAAAAATAAGACTAAATACACTGTTAAAATATTACAAAATTTGACTATAATTTTATGGGAATTTATTTCTACATAAAACTAAGTACATAATATGTAAATTCCTAAAATATTTTTATGATTCAGTTAGTAAAAAAAGTTTTAGATAAAACACACGTATACATTTTTTATAAATTTACATATTTCAACAGAATGGTTTTATTTCCATTACAAGTTTAAGTGGTGTTATTAAACTTTAGTATATATAATACTAATTTTTAAATTAAATTATTATTTTTAATAATTAATCATATAATTTCACATATTTTATAATACATAAATATAATATTACAAGTATTTTTATTATAAAAACATATTGAAATAAGTATAAATTAATAAAAAGCATTTATTATTCCATGTACTTATTTTATTCTTTGAATTTAATATTAAATTTGAATCTGCAGTTAAATAATTATAATAATAGGTATAAGGTTTAGAAAAAAGATTTTTAAAATGCGTGATATATAATATTATATAGCAAGCTTGTTTAAAAAGTTTATGTTAATCATACTTTTTTATTAATGGATACAGTGTGATTGTGTTACATACTGAAATGTTGTTAATAATTTAATTTTTCTGATAATTTAAAATATATGTAAATTAATTATATGTATAAGCGAATTTACATTATAAAATAGTTAAAATTCTGTTATGGTAGTAATCTGTTGCTTTTTATAATTTTGTTTTCAAGACCATTTGTTTTTTCAATATATTTGTTGTAGAAGTACTATAAAACACCTTTTTAGGAGTTTAAAATTTTAAAATCATCATAATTTATGACTAGATTCAGTAGTTTGAAATTTTTATGAGTGGTATTGATAATTTTTGGAAACCAATGTAAACAGGATTTTTTTGGGAATTTTTGTTTGGTCATAAATTTATGTTAATTATGTCTAGACAGTATTTCTATAAATCGGCATCTGATAAAGTCTCTTAAATTCACAAGATTTTCTTTCAACAATTTTATTATATTCAATTAAAAGATTGTAGCTTTTTCTTTCTAGTCACTAACGTTGTAGTATAATAAAAATGTTTATTGTATAAAAGTATAAGTTAGATTTTCAATTCATTAATGTATGTATATTATATTAATGGTAGTGTTATAAACTGAATTTTTTTGTCATAAACCATCTACGTCGTTGCCTCCCAGATGGGGATTGTTCGTGGGTCAAGATTAATTACCCAATTTAACTTTTCCGAATCAAAAATTAGGTATATATAATTAAGTTTGAGATTCACCGGAAAGGGGTTGTAACGTTTCTTGTGCTATATTTCTCTTAAGTAAACTACCCTTTAATGATTAGAAGTTAAGTAATGGAACATGTAGGATACAGAAAATTAAGACTTGAGTTATTCACTATAGGCTATTAGTTTCCAGTCGTAGTCTACCATACAAGCTGCAATAAAATCTATAATATTTAATTAAGCTTGATGATTTTTAAATGCAAATTATATGACAGGAATAAGAGGAAAAGCGAAAATTGTTCATCTGACGAATGCAGGGATCCGAGGAAGTGTAATGACTTGTATTATTAAGGTTGAAAACGTTTGTATTATTAACACAATAAAGGCATTTTGAGTGTAATATTAGATTCACATCATCAAAATTATTTTACATATTCAAAACCTTTGTCTAAAGATTTAGTTCTTCAATTAGTGTTATTAGAATAGAATGGCTTAAATTATTTCTTTTTTTTTATCAAAACTTTAAATATTATCTCAAATAGATAATACATTTTATTGAAAAATAAATTTATACAAATAATGTTTAAGTGAAATCAATATATTTTGTCGTTATTTGAGAATTTTGTAATTTTTTTCATCTTTTAAACTTTAGTAAGCTAATCATAAACAATATATTTGAAAATCATTGATTTACTACAAATTTTTATCATACCTAATAAGTAATAATCATAACTAGTACATCAAAGATACTTATTATGTGATATACGCATATTATATGAGAATATTGAATACGAGTATGATAAACAAAAATCAACGCATACCTAATGTGAATACATGAATAGTGTTCACTGATCATAGTGTGTCGAGAACTGTAGATGTCATCATCGGAACATAAACTCGTTGATGAAATAGGAATTTAATTGATTACTGTGTATCGAAAAAAAAATCAAACAAGAATGTTTAAAACATTATTATAATATGTTGAATATGTTTTGTTTACATGTGAATAAGTTTATAAATAAATTAAATGACATTATCATAATTATTATTAAACATTTTAATAATTAAAAATATTATTTTTTTTGTTTAATTAACAGTAAAATAATTCTATATGATTACTAAAATGTGTATTTTATTTTTTTAGGTGTAACGGGGAAGAAGCCAAAGAGGTGGTCATCGAGACGGCACTTGGGCAAAACTTGTCCGGTGATTCCGAATCATCATAATCGTCTCTAAATTATTTTTTCTTTATTCCATCGTATTATACTACTGCCAGTGAGTTCGCTTGAAGATAGGATAAAGGTCACTTTTTTCGTGTTTTATTGATGCGCTCAATGTACAGAGACACTTCCAAACGGTGGGCACGATAAAAGCGCACCCGAACCAATCTTCCAGAAACCTCTGTTTATCAATCATATTCGATTTGCGGTCCATGATACGATAGTAATACATGACGGCACAAACTAAAAAATAATGAAATATAGTTTAAGTGTCTGTCGTTATTGAAAACTAGTTCCTCTGAAAAATAATGTGTTAGGTATATCTATAAAAAAATATAATACAAAAATTATGAAAAAAAAAAAAATGTGTAGGTAGTTTATAACGGCAAAATAGTTTTTGTTCCCACCTAAACTAAACTAGCCAATAAATTTGTTCCAATGTGATCAGTAATTTTCTAAATCGATATCATCACGAACTGTGAATTGTCAACCGTTATTTTGGGTAGAACAAACAACAGGGGATATTATTATTTATATTATTTGTTGTTATACTTTCCATTTTTTCATATTCTATAAATTTCCTACACCTTAAAAGTATACAATATAAGGAACACCCGTCGATAACTTATATCAATCGTAACGAACTGTAGTTATGTGTTAACAGTAGTTTGGAATGATTTTATTATTATCCAATGTATATAGTTTGATTCAAAAATATTCTTCACCATTTAGCGGTCAAATATATAGTTTTAATAACTTAAAAAAATTAAAACTAATCTACCTGGGTCGGCTATCTGTTATTGATAGGTAGGTAATATGGGCAAGTTGGTGTCGCTTCAATGTCAGTATAAAATAATTAAATTAAACTCCAATATTATGTTGAATGTTGATATTTTATTTTAATCCTAAAATCCACTTTCATACTATTTGTGTTGATCGTATCTTCAAAAATATTTCTATACAATATGAATTATTTACAAATCATTTCTAAAGAAATACATAATATCCTGTTAAGCGTAAGGTGTCGATTATTGTATTATTTAGGGAATATTTTCTCATAGTAAACTAAGATATATTTAGACATTATTTTTTAATAATTTATTTATGTTATTTAGAGTTATATTTATTTAGATTTTATTAATTTATTATATTTTTTTTTAATAAAATATTTTATTGAATAAACTATGTATTTATTTATTTACCTGACCTACGAACTATAGGGATATTTTATACTTACTTATATTTTATTATATGAAGATTTTTTTTTATTTAATAAAGAAATCATTCATTAATCATATTACTTACTTGCATATGAATTTGTGTAAGTAATAAAAAGTTTTAAAAATTGTCCAAAATAATAATTTGTTTAATACTTAAATTGTTACAGATAATTTACTTTATAATTGTTTGGCAACAATAAAAAATTAACTATTTTGATTTCTAAAATAAATATTTGTTTTAATATTTTTAGTTGTAATTAAAAGCAATAAGTATTGTAAGGTATAAAACTATGGATTTAAGTATACGATGCTCATATTGTTCCTCATCAATATTTCATAACTTTGATAAGATAATTTATAAATATATAAAATCGGACGTATAATATTTAAGTATGTTTATTATTTTATAGTAATAGTTAAGTCTTATATTATGGCTCATAATTAAAAATGTTGTGTAGAATATAGAAGCATAGGAATAAAACGGTAGTTATTAAACAGAAGAGTTTGAAGAGACTGCCGTACTTTTCAATATAGAACAAAATATTAAATAATATTTAATATGGTCTGGAGTTATTAGAAATATTTACTGTCAAAATGGCTAGCGTCCTCTAACGGTTGACGACGTTGTAGCGACCATCAAACGTAACGTCATGTAATAGAGGATCGAATACTAAGATATATTTGAGGCAAAGATTAACTGCATTTTTTATAATTTGATTTACGATAATATGTGAAATCATTATTAAAATATTCTAAATTAAAAAATATAATACATTTCAAATACACGTTGGTCTTAAAAACCCCGTTCATCTGGCGATGGTGTCTTTCGTTTTTTTATATTTATGTTTTTTATAACCCAAATTTTATAAATTTTCTATTTTACATAAATGCTATACTAATTTTGCTGCGTATTATAATAGAATTTTTTGTATTACTAAATAATAGCTTATACATAATATTGTGTGGCAATATTATTTTTTATCATATTATTATTTATTAAACAAAACTTATAATAACTTCAAATAAGCAAATTAGCAAATTTAAATTTATTTCTATTGTTTTTATAAAAAATATAAGACAATAATCATAGATAATTTTTTATTTACCTACTTTATAGATAGTTATTATTTCAGTAAAAATACTATACAGCCATTATTAATAAGTTATTTGTCACTCTGGTAGTTTGGTCTCTGAATGAAAAAATATTTTGTATTTATTTAATTTATAATAGTCATGTATGTATACACTATTTAACCTATATGTTTTTATTATTTGTATTTGTTTTTTTTTTTTTAAATTGTTTCCTATTATACTTTCAAAACTGAATGATATCAATTTGGAGATGAATTGAATACTGTCTAACACCGAACACTATGTTAAAAGGTAGTTGTGTAAGTTCCTTCAAGATGTGAAATGTGAATGTTTCAATGAGGCGCAGATAATACAATATAAATACAATTATGTACACGCGCCTCAATAGATGATATTTTATATTCAAAACAATTTTGAATTTCGTTTTTCTACTAAATTTACAAAAATGACTTTGTCTCGAAACAAGCGGACGAGAAACACTGTTTAAAAAATATAAATAGATAACTGTGTTACCGATGTAATATTATTAATTGCGGTCCATCGTCTATACCATAATAATAATAAATAATATTATTCTATTATAACTTATTATTAATTATTACAGAAAAACACGTACAGTGAGAGTTTATTATTATCATTGTAGCGAAACTACGTCCCAACGTGCGCTGTGTCATGACGAAGGGAAGACGCGTGCTCGTCCCCGGCAGTAGCGTCATAACGCACCACCGGGTCGGATGTTAGAGCAGCTCGGCGCGCTCTCAGGTTAGAAGAGATTATATTCTCGCACGTAGCGCCGACCACGTATCACACGCTAACGGTAATGCGATTCGTTGTGGTCGAATAATATTTGACGTAATAATATTATCATAATCATAACATTACTGAATCGGAAAGGAGCGGACACCCGATCGTGACGTTTCGACAGTTGCTGTAGCGAGGGTTCGTAGCAGTGCGAGGGTATTGTTGCTCGGACTCTGAAGGTAATAATATTATTATTATTTTACAATTTGTATTATATTAAATTCAAAAGAAAATTATTGTTACTCCAGTTGTGTTAGTTAGATTTTTCTAGTACATATTTTAAACGAATAATTGCAATAGTTGTCATATTATGATATGTTGCTATTTTTCGAATTACACAGGTTCGTGCATGTATTAATTTTTTTTTTTTTTGAAATATACAATTATTATTTATTATATAATTTTAAAAAGAGATTGATTTCTCAGACCTTTCTCATAATAGGCACTAAACACATAGTCAGGACTTCAGTAAAAAAAAAATTAATATTTTTAATTATTATTTGTTATAAAATCTACGAACATATTTTTGAAAATTCTATGGTGTGTATGAATAAATAATTATTTCTTAAAAAATTTAGGTTTCTATGTAACAATTTGTATAAAATGGCTTACAATATTTCATATGAGCAGTCTGTTCATTTTTTATGACTCGTTATTGTTACACCAACGTTGTTTTAAATTTATAATCCTAGGTTTGATAAAATAAACGTTTCCATTAATCATTTTATTAACATGTATAATTAAATAAATGATGGTTATTAGTTAATACTGTTTAGAATCACACAAATTCAATAAAGGTATCATAATATTGCAATATAAATTAAAAAAATGTTCAGTACTTACTTAATGAGTACTAAAAATATATAACTAAAATTTATTATAGATATAAATATATATATAATGTTGTGTATTTAGGTAACATAGTACAGTCATTTTCGCTGTAATATTTAATTACAATTTAATTTAGTTATAAAAGCTTTAAATTGTATTTAAATTATGAACAATTGGATTATAAGTAATGTAACATTATTATAAGTAATGAAATTGTTGTACTTATATATAGATAGTAATATTTTTGTTGTTATTAACTTACAATATATTAATATCAACCAATGCAAATATAAGACATTTATACACACATATTATATACGTATAAACTATAAGATGTTAAATTATTTTATCTCTCATAAATTATTAAGTTTAAATTTCAGAAATTGGAATAAAGTCGTTAATTAAATGATGACGAGTTTTACACAGGAAAATGTTATCAACCTGATTAATTCATTTTTGATTATGGTATAATCAACAATAGGTTACTAATAAAAAAGAAGGGTGAAATTAACTTTTAACACATTGAATGGTGAAAAAGTAAATAAATATCAACAGCAGTCAAATAATTTACAAAATTAGTAAGTAGGTGTAAAAATGTAGAAATGATTTTTTTTTTTATTTATGTGGTATAAATAAAATATTGGATCAGGCTTATAAATAAATAAAACGATTAGGTTACAATGGTGGTCTTATAAAAAGTTAATTTGACTTCTGTATTGTGTTAGTAACGAGTCGTACTGTCATCGGTTTACGACACTACGTAAATAAAGTAAATTGTTGACATTAGTTACGTTAGACAAAAAACTGCTTTATATTTTTGAAAATGATTCAATACAAAATTAAATTTCTTGAAAAATTTACATTTATAATTTTGTTCATTTTTAAATTGAAATTCAATGTTCTAAAAATTATTGGTATAATATGTAAACATTGTAAACTATAAAACTCATAATTAGGCGTAGAGCTAAATAATATATTATTTATAATATTACTATAGAATACTGGTGTAACATAGGAGTTATGCGTTTATTATATTTTAGAATTTTGTGTTAGAACTCGATAAAAAAAAAAAAATGTGGAGAAAACGATTTTTCCATAGTAATATTATTACACCGGAGAGACGTAGACTGCAGTGGTGCAGTTGCGTATAAACATCTGCATTCTTTTATGTATTATAATAATATTACCAAGAAAATCATAATGTAATATATTTTTTTAACATAAAAAATTGCAAATAAAATGCCGTTTACTTCCGCATTAATCAATTTTTATAATGAATAAAATATGTAAAATTATTCACAGTAGTCGATGGAGCAATCAGAACTTCGTGGTCGATTTATTTATGAGGTACACATCTCTTTTATTGCTGAAAAATCACATATGTGTATGTATATCGACTATTTTATAGTTCTTTATTTTTATTTGGCACTACAAAAGCGCTATTTTCAATAGTTGTTTGTAAAATAAAAAGTTTTTTACAGGTGTTTTATTAGTGTATTTTTAATAAAATAAATTTAATACAACGACTACCTCCATTTTTAAAAATAATTTTTAAGTTTGAAATATTGTAAAGACTTACAAATTAAATATGAGCTTAATCATGTTCTTTTATATATTTAAAATACAATATTTTACAAATTGTAGGTGACAAATGATTGAAGAATTTATTAATACTTCGAAATATGCTAGTAGTTAGTCCAATTACTATTATTATCAGTTTTTTTTTTTATTTATTTTATCCTTGAGTTTACTTCAATAGTAAAGTCCACTTTTTACAATCATTTAAATTGTATAAAGTTCATTTAAGAGATTCTAAGAATGTCATACTACAAATTATTTGAATGTCATCAGTGCGTGGTGGTAGTGGTCAGTTGGGCATGTTATTTGGTGTCCTACTGTAAGATAATAAGTACTCGCATTATATTAATGTCATTTATTTTGTACGTAAATTGATTAACAATAAGCTGATTAACTGTCCTGAGAGTTATTTAAATGTCCCTAAGATCTCAGTACTAATGATAAAGGTCAAGTTCACCCTTAAAATCTATTCATAATCATAATGTTTGACTAACATTCCATGTCATAGCTCATGTATTTTATCAAATAAAATATATTATAACATTTATTGTGCATATATTGTTATTTTACACTATAGTGTGAATCTTTTGCGGTACAAAGATAAATTACCATCTTCCATTTATACGTGTTAAAATAAATAATTTAAACTATTGTTTTTAAAGTTTTTGAAAGATAACATAAACACTATGGTAAGTCGAGCTGCTTTTAGAATTGTTTTTCAAGTGAGAAAATGTATCATTGCGGTTTTGAATTCAAAATAATTGTTTAAAACTGCTTTCCTTCGAGGTCGACGAAGCGCTCGCCACTAAGTTGTGTACCACGTACTTAACATATTTACTACCTACTGTTTTTCGTGTCTATAACAGTGGTCCATACTAACATACAAGCAATTTTCGGTATTATCATTGTTATTTTTTTTCATATACATATTTATGAAACCCTACCATGTTTACCCAGAATATAAAAACACAATGGACTAGATATAGACTACAGCCTACATTACTTTTACTTTTAGAGGGTACAAATAATATTATAAGATGATTGAAGAAGATTGATGTTTAAGATTAATTTAGTATGTGGTACAGGTTTCGTTGGATATAATAGGTATGGTTGCCAAAACGGAAATACCGGTTGAACATCAACAATGGAAATAGTACTTCCGGTCCAGAGAAGTGTAGTCCGAGGTCAAAATATGTGATCACCAAAAGCCTCTAACACCACCAAACTACGGAAACGAGAATAGTTGTATCGGAAGTCAGTTTTTATGAGTTGCTATGTTTGGAAGTAGCCGAGTATCACTGTTAAAATTTGCAATTATTTATTTATTTTTACCCTTATTTTTTTTCAACATAATGGTTGATATGTTTGGTTCGTAATATTTTTGTATAGACGAATAGCAGAATTTATTCTTATATTCTTATTTATTAATTTGTCAAGATAATTTATGGTTAGTTATATTTATATTTATGTTTTATAAATGTAAAAAACATAACAAATATCAGATAGGAAAACTTTTACTGAAAAAAAATGTGTAACTTAAAATTATAATTAAGCATTTAAGTTTAGATCAAATCATCTATTATTTTACGCTAATATTATTCAATCCTATTTATACGATTAGAGTATTTTAGTATTTTATTGATCTATAGTAGGGGTGGTGAACCTTTTTTGGGTTAAATGCTAAATTTTTCAAATTGAGGTTTTAAAAATTGTTCACGTATTTTTCTAAGGATAAAAATATAACTAAACGCACCTTTTTTTGTAATTATAATTTGTTTAAATGTATAATATAATTTGTTTCATTAAATTTCGTATAACAGTTAAACCAAAACTTTATACACAGCATAGTTTTTAATAATTCCAATATTTTCACGTTCCGTTGAAATTCGACTACTGTGCCACCCTTGGAACGTCAAGGAACTAAGTCGCCACCCCGTTCTATAGTATCAATGGGAAATTAATTTTATCTTCAATATTATCATTCCTAAGTTATGGCGTAACGTTATTAAATGTTATATATATGCCTAATTCGAATAAGAAAAACACATTGTTAATCTTATTATACATATTATACTCGTATTTTATTTTTCTATTAAATAATTAAGACATGTACTAATTATTTTAAGTATATCTAGTTACGTGACTTAGCCAATTTAATCATTCTAGAATAAGTACAATACAATATGAGGCCAACTATGCTCAATAAATATAATGTTTTACATTTATCTAATTGCTAAGCAATCTGAGGAATCGTTTATATTAACATTTTATTCTATGGATAAATAAAGAGTATAAATATACAGATATAATACTTCCGAAAAAAGTGGTAAATACTAAATTCTTTATCCAGAAACTAAGTCTATATGACGTAAAATATAAATTAATTAAATTAATTATCAATAGCAAAATTACGTAATTACCATAAAAAAAGGTCTTGATAAGTAGGTATGGTTGAAATAAAATATATTGGCGGTGAAAATAACAAATAATAAAACACAGAAGGCAATAACGGTTCTTACCAAAAGCAAATACGAATACATTATTAAACAATATTATAAAGAAAAGAAAAGTTGGCAAAACTTTACACTACATAATAGCATTTACACAATTTATAAAAGAATAATTAAATACAAACTAAAATACTTTTTAAAGAATAAAATTATCACTTTAAAATTCACTTGAAATTTAAAAAACGTACCATTTTAATCGGCATTTAAATAATTTACAATATTCTACGTGTTATCCGTATGTAGTAATGATATTTTTAGGGTGCTATATGTGGAGCCACCGCTATTTTATGTGGGCATATTTGCGTTTATATTTTTTTGTAATAAATATTTGTTTTCAACTCGTTAAAAAACTTTTTGTTTAATTAATCTACTATGCACCGATCGTGTAATGGCTAATTAAAAATCACTATATCCTGCCTGACTACCGAGGCTGAATTACGATTATTTTTCTTTATTGAATTTGTTTTTCCTATATTCTATAGTTCTGTACATGTTTGTCAAACGCATTTGGTAAGAATGGTAATAATTTTAAAATTAAAAATGCAAAGTGATTTCTGTAAACAATATTTTTAAAGTTTTTTTAATAATTAAGATTAAATATTATAATATTACAATAGCGGTTAACGATATTTACGTCTTATGAATTGTTTTATTTAATTATTATACAAAGTTTGAATAAATAACTTAATAAACTATTCTTACTATTTGTTTATTGCCGGATAAAGGTAAATGTATTAAAAGTAAATTATTCTTTTATGCACTCAAATCATATTATTCCGTACAACTGACGTGCTGAATCTACTCGACACTGTGCGTTAATCCACCAATGTCTTCAATCGGGAGAAGTGGAATTAGTTCTGATTGATTATAAATCTAATTAAATACTGACTATGCACCAAGGGGGTCGCTTATTATAAACAAATATTTCTCCAACTGCGCCGTCCGATTAATTACATTTGATAAACAATATCGAGCGAGAAGAAATATACTAATTTATAATACGAAACTCCTAGAAGAGTCTTAGGGTCAAAGATATCGATATCATTACGATTTAATGCGACCTTAATATTGCACGTAAAATAAAACAATATTTTTTTCGTATCAATTATGCAATAGGTACTTTATCCATAATACACTTTATATTTATTTTTGAAAATTATTAGTTTTTTTTTTTTTTAATTTTACCGTCCGATAGATTATCGTTATCGTCAATAATTTTATCAATACCTCCTTCCCTCAGTATAATATCCGGAGGCGTGTTCTTGCGTTCGATTACAGTTAATAATATGATATATATACCCTACAGATGGGAGCGTGTGCCTAATATGTGTCTACTTGCGGTGTACAACAATTGAGTACGTGTCACGTAGTCTCGTATGCGTATTTTCGATTTTTCGGTTATTCGAAAATACGTATTAATAATGACGTTATCCCAAACACGGGCGTAACTATTGACCGCAAACAAAATACAACTGCGATATCACATTATTATCATCACGACGTTTAGTAAAACTTTGGATTATGTGTGCGTGTGAAAACGTCTCGGGCAGAATCGCGTTGGCCGCTCTGTTTTTGTTGTCGTCGTCGTCGTCGTCGTCTTCTTCGGTGGTCGAGGCCACCGAGGCCGATCGACGAGACCCGCTGGACGAGCTGCTCGCGCGATGGTCCGCGGCCGCGGCCGGTCGACAGCAGGATTCGCAGGACGAGCCCGGGTCGCCGTTGTTCGACACCTACGCGCGCGGCACCGCCACCGCCGCCACCACGGGCACCGCGGCCGAAAAGCCGCGTTCCATAGTGACCGTGGCCCGGAACGGACGGCTGGACGGCACGCCGTGCCCGACGGTCGAAGGCCTGTGGCTGTCCACGAACCTGGAGACGGCGTTCGACATGCGGGCCACCGGGCTGGCCGGCCGGTTGGACGTGCGGGCCGTCGGCTCGGATTGGACAGGCGGCGCCGAGACGGTGTTCGGCGACCGGGGCCCGGTCACCGCGATCGTCAGCCAACGGGACACCGGTAACGCGGTCACGTTCGTCGGACACTGTCGCGCCTCCCACGGCGTGGACACGATGACCGGTACGTACACGATATCGATATCTTTACGTTTGTGAGGTAGTCTGGGTGAGGGGGAGGGGGAGTGATGGGTTCTGCCCGCTCGTCAAAAAAAAGTGTGTTATCATTAACGTCTATCAATCAGAGTCGGTGTCGTGTTGAACTGCGAGAGTTTGCCGATGGAGAACAGGTTATGAGTGCGGATCGAATTTATGCGTACAACTTTGACGACATATAACTATAATAGTTGTTATCTATCTTTTAGATTCTGGACGGAGTGATGAATGTATTGATTTTACAGTGATGTGTGTTTTTATTATTTTTATTTTTGTGTCCGTCATCACGTTTTGGAGTGGTAATGATGCTTCGATTTTTGACATCAGCCCCTCTTTAAATAGGGAAATTCATCTAGTTGGTACTTTGGGGGTGGTCAAAAGTAAAAAATGTCCAATAGTTTTCAAAAGCGTCGGGAAAAACCCCAAAAAATAACGGAAAAACGGGAATTTTTACGCATAACCACATATCGACGAAATCGATTTTTTGATTTTGCTGTAACTCAAAAACGAATTATTGTAAGTACTTGAAATTTTCACCAAATGTTTTTATTATGGTTATCTATTTACGATCAAAATATTTTGACCTTTTTTAAGCTACTCTTAGACAATAGAAATTTTCGACTTTCCTAAGTTTTTTTTCTTAATATGCCGATAAAAAAAATTTGTCTGCTTAAAAAATTTTTAAAATTTAATACAATGTTTATTATAAGTTGTAATTATCGGAGTAAAAAAAAAAAATTAAAAATCGTTAGTCACAATTTTTATTTATAAGCATTTAAAGTTCAAATGTTTACAAAATATATTAAAATCGCGAAAATTTGCAAGGAATTTCGAAGTTGAAAATTCGTGAAATTTTTGTGATTTATACTTCAGGTTTAAAAATCCAATACAAGGTTATCCATAAGTTTTCCTTCGAGTAACTGTAAAAAAAAATTCCAGTGTCAATATAGAAAACATTTGATGAGCGTATGAAATTTAATTTTTTACGAAATCGCATAAAATAACGATATATTACAATTTAAATATAGGTAATAATATAATATATCCAACTAATTATCATTGACTGACAAATCATTTCCGTTCAGAATCGTTTTTCGGATACAATGATACCCGTCAATGCATTCAAATTTAACACATCCATTATAGTAACCTACTCTCCGTCTCTACTATACAGCAGAACGATACCCACTTTTTTTTTTTAATTTCAAAGAAAATTATCAAATTTTAAGAGATTCGACAACTACGAAATGTTAAACGACAATAATATTAATACACTATTATACTATAATCATCGTGAAAATAAGGAGATAAACACTTGTAGAAATAGGCAATTTCTGAGAATCACTAGATAATATAAATGGACGATAAGCCATGTTTTAGCGTGGGAACCGTTTACTGTTTCCGAAATTGCGATCCGTCATAAGCTCGACAAATCCCGATAGGTCCAGTTTCACGAAAGACGCTAATTCACGAACATTCCTGTTTAGTATATAACATCGGAAAATAGCTCTCTGAATACTACGGACACTGAAATCGTTCAAAAACGTTAGGTTTTTTTACTTTAAACTATAACCTATATATTGCCTAAACAATTGTAAACGCCACTATAATTTTTATTATAGTATTTTTTTTAAGACCACACAATTCACATAACCGCATAAAATATAGATAAATAATTATAATATAAATACTATCGTAGATTTATCGGAATTAATACAAATTAATTAATTTATTAATCACTGAAAATGAACAAAAAAAATATATATATATATATACATATATTTGCTAAATTGGTGATATTTATATTTATACATCCTTACATAGGTACCTATTTAATTTCAATATTAATATTATTTTGATCACGCGGCGTTATGGATAGGCTATTTAGCTACACAGCTACACTTGTGTCCATATTTTGGCACATCCTATTATTACATTGGTTTAATTTAAATATATTTGTTGTCAGAAAGAGAGAGACTATTCATGTTTATCTTTGATAAAATAGATTTATTTTATTTGGAATTTTATTAATGTAATCGTATGGATTTTTGAAACATGTCAAAGTACGATACAACAAGTAAGTTGAAATTAGATTATAGTAGGTACGAATGTGTGTATATAACTATACAATGACTTAATGCATTAAACCGAGAAATAAGAACGCATTTATAAGCACAACGCGACAATATCTATAATTGATGAATTAATAAAATATGCAAGTAGTCGAAATACTTGATTTTTAAATCATTCGCTTACTTGCTGAATTGACGATAATTGACATACTTTTCAAAGATCACAGTTGTGGGAATCCGTTGAATTCATAACGTAACGTTTAGTCGAAAGAATAATAAATTTGGTGTGATGGTTTTCATTTATTTATTTTTAATACTTTAATATACTTTAAATATATTTGAAAAATAAATATGACATATAAATTCTAGGCGTATGGGTAATAGCTTCACCGGTCAAGAATAAGTTGGATCATCATTTAGCCGTACAACCAATACCAGATACGTTATACCGACTGCAAGTCGAGTAGACGCATAGTTTATACTATGAATTTTTAATGTTCACAGACAACACTGATTGCCTTTGACTGTCGTGTATGTAAATGATTTTGTTACCATATTATATGTTTATACATATATTTCTAAAACAGATAATCGGACTGATTTATTAATGAAATTCCTATTTTACCCCTTGTATTGTTTAAAAATTATTTATTAATTTCTGGCCCCCAACGGTGCATGAACTTTGGTTCTTTATACCATAGTTGTTTATAATATTTTTTATTTGTGTACACAGGATATGCAAAAAATGAACATTGCGTGTAAATAAAAAATATCATCATAATAATAATAATGATTGCATAAAATACTTGTGTACATGAATACTAAACTGCGCGTTTAATTTATACATGCATATGTAGTTTAAACTGTCATCTGCATGGTCGTATCAATGTCGCTGATAAAACAGTATTTTTCATTCAGCTTATTCAGTAATTTGTTGCTGTAAAAATCAACAACGAGCTAGTCGTTTAAAATTTTAACGTATTACAATCAAAAAAGGATATTTTTTAGAGATTATAGGTACCACTACAACACATAATATTGAATAGTATATAGTAATATTATGTTATATTATAAATATTGTAATATTGTTATATTATTATGTTAGTATAATATTCATTTATTGCTGTTGTTATTATTATATATTTTTAACAAATTTAAATTTAAAATTTTATAACCTAAAAATAATAAAATAATAACTATAAATGTTTATAGAGTTTAGTAAAACTTGTATTATGAATATTATGTTTTAACTATAATCCTTCGATTTTTCAATGATATTTAGTATCATATATTATTAATTATATTATAAATTATATATTATAATTAATCAATTTTTATTCATACATCTATGTATTTTATTTTTTTTTAATGGAAGTACTGTACCCTATAAGTATCTATATGAAGTCTTATAAGGTATTTAGTAGTTATTAATTTTCCAATCCAAGGCGTATTTAGATGGCAATACAAACAACATTGTTGCACGTAGTTACATATACCTAATTCACAAGCATTCACATTTCTGATATAACCTTAATATTTTAAATGTATTTTTATTATATTTATATTTAATATAACATAAATATATTTATATATATATATATTCATTTTATATATTTTTATTTTGCTAAAATATTTGATCGCAGACTCAGAGGATGTTTTGATAAAAATGTTTTCTTCAACCCGATAATAATTGCAATTGATGTTTTTTTTATTTTGTTGTATCATAATATTAGAGACTAGACACGTAGGGTTTTTTTTGGATATGTATTTATTTTATATTTAAATATAACATGTGGGGTGTATTACACAATCTCTGTGACAGACATAAATCTACATAATTTGAAATAGAACCATATTACAATATATTTTTCAAAAATATGAATCATATGGTACGTATATTTTTTTGCATAAATACAACCGAGGGAGGCGGATTCAACACTTAAAACATCTCCCTCGCTCCGACAATAACGCTATTTAACGAATTATACATTTAAATTTGTACATAATGCATAGTAATCTATAGTTGATTGACGTAAATCATCGACTTTTTTTATGAATTTAAACTGATATGTAGTGTTTTTATTATAGACATGTCCGTAAATCTAATCTTACGTGAATATGTGTTTATGTGCTAACGATAGGTATTGGACTGGACTCAATATTATTATTAATAAATTATTTCATTTAAAATTATAAACGAGTAAACGGTGCACCGAATGTATAATATGCACGCAGTGGTGACCATAAATTGCAACACGTTTGTCAGTGGTATTGCGCAACACATTTCGTTGTCGTCGTCGTTTATCAACATCCGACTTTGAACTTACTACTTCTCTAGTGCACGCGTATGAAATGCATTCGCGCACCCGTTGCGTTCCAGTTCTGTCACCACGCGCAGGTAATGCGCGTGGTACAAAATGCAAAATATAAAAATAATAATAATCGTAGAAGGTACCTATATATAATAATGTGAAACCAACCATTTCTGTGTGTGTGTGTGTGTGTATGTCTGTGAGAAAAAGAGGTTTACATATTATTGTGACGATGTCGTTAGATATAAAATTATGGCTTACGCGTGTTGTATAGAATGCTTGTACGGCATACTAAACACACTCCATCGTTACCGCAGCATTGCCGGCACACCATCGGCCGATCTATAGCAATATTATATTAAAATCTCGTATATTTATTGTCCATGTATATGTTTATAATATCGTGCACGGTACTTGTACATAAAAACACAATTTTAATCGTTTACACCGTCACATCGATAATCTCAGCGATCGGCGCAGAACACGTGGTTTCTGTAGTTTTTTCACAATAAACCAAAAAATCCGGTTTCGTTACAGTTGTACGTATTATCGTATTGGTATATAGGTAATTATTGGTTTTGGAACGATTCCAAAATTTTGGTTTTCAACTCGCGGTTATTTTATTTATAATTAATTTTACTTTCCTCCGTCAGGTCGTCGAAACACACACACACGAGCGCCTCGGCTACCATAGGTATAGTGTTTTATTATGGGGCCGTGTCGGTTATTAGCCGAGTTGCCAATAATAATACGAACTCAAAACGTGACGCGTACGGCGTGCGGACTGTTTTATAAGAAACGTATAGGTAGGTACACAGTTTATGGGCTGCAGCGATGCGGTGGCGTTCCGTGAGCGATAAAGCGCAACGAAACTTATGGCCACAGTTCCGGCCAATTCCCTTCCCTGTTGGCCTGCAAAAACAGAAACGAAAACTTTTGTTTCACAAATTAAAGAACACCGCCGCCACACCACGTCATAATGGTGTGAGGGTATTATATTATTATTATTACGTCGGTGTTCATGTATGGAAATAAATCTTATCGTGAAATGTGTACCTGCATAGTATGTATATTAATGTATACACAGAGTAATACGATTTAAACATTTTATGTTTGCGTATACAATTAACTCGTCGAGAAAAAAAAATACCACATGCACACAAATTTAAAAAAATAGATACCTGTGATTTATAAGTAATATTTGTTCCCCCCCCCAGTAAATTATTTACTGCTATGGCACTATAATGACAAGAACAAGTCTTATGACCGTTATTGTGTACACATTAAAAAAAACAAAAAAACATTGGTTTAAGCTCTCTGTCATTATTAAAACAGTTTAACGTTTGACATTTAATCGTTATGTAAAAATAATAAAATAACTTATAATATGACTGTTGGCTTACATACCAGAAAACGCTTTTAAAATATCAATACCTCAGTATGTAACAATCAAATTACTTCAATAATAACTACTATAAAAATTAATTGTCATAACCATAAACTAAATAATATCAATATATTAGTCTGATATTATTAAGTAATAATGTCATAATCATATACCTAAATATCGGTTTATTCTTAGTAAAGATATAGAAAGGCAAAGAGAAAAAGTTTAAATCAGACAGCAATAAATTAATTAACAAACAGTATTTTATATTAATAATTATTTTATATTTTATTAGATAGATTAATTACCTTAATAATATAATAATATATTAAAATGTGTAGAAATTATTATTAAATATTACAACGTAAATACGTAAATATCACAAATATTTTGAAAAAAAAAAGTAAATAAAAAAATATTTTGTATATTGACCTATATCGTAACACTTAAAGTTATCTCTTAAACAAAACTAAAAATTCAGTAAATATTTTGCAAAAACGCATGTAAATATTGTAAATTTCTCACGCTGTTCGTTTGTATAATACATGAATGTAAAAATACCGATATACGTGTTTTATTATTACTACTCATAATATCAGATCTATCATCGATCAACAGAGGCTATAATTACTGTTACTTATCATAGTATAAATTCAGAAATTACAATAAAATTTCTTGCTGCACTGTTGGGTAATGCACGGGGATTGGTAACGGACAAAACGAAACACGACATAATTATTATTTTTTTTTTTGTTGTCTAGTGAAAGATACTTTAGTGTGTGCATTTTTGATTAACGAAATTTTCTTTGAGTATTACGTCGGTCTTTGTTGTCGGCTGGGTTGGATAGGACACGCAAACCAGAACCGGTCCTGCGTCGTATCGCTCCATATTTCCAATAGCCGACGGCTTTTTTATTGTGACAATCCGATCGTTTTGGCGGTACGTTATTATGAAAAATAAAAATAACAGTAATAAATAAATGCGTTTATACAAATATGCGTATAATCTATATATATATGTATATACACACGCGCATTATACATAATCTACAAACACACACTAACACAATCATGATAATTTTGCTCGAGGCTGTTTCTGTGCACTGCAGCTGTCCATAATGTCGAAACCCCTTCGGAGCTTTCAAATTTTTATCAAAATGTTTCGTCACACTACTATCCTTGTAGTGATTATATTATAAGTAAATGGTCTTGTGCTATAGTACAAAAATCATAAATATCGTTGAAGTGCATAGAGGTACAAATCATATTACTATTTTTATCACACGTGCATATTGAAAATATATTATTTTTAATATTATTTATCTACAATGGAAAGGAAAAGGAATCTTTATTTATGCATCAGTATATGGGTACATCGTAGGTACAAGTAAAATACATTTTAGACTAAAATTGTGATAAAAAACCTATCCCCGTAGTCTGACTTATTCCTAGGTTGTTCCTTGTTATTTGACATCGGTTATCATTAAATTAGTCGTTTATAATTTTTTCAATGAACTAACAGGTTTTTTTTTTGTTAAATGTTAATACGAGCAAATTAGTATACAACCAGTTATAAGCTATCCAATAGTTATTAAACATATACAATATTTTGTTGCTAAAAAATAATTAAACAATAATATAAATACACGATTAACGGTCAACTATTGTATTTTATATAATATCAGTTAAATATAAAACTATACTATTTTGTTTCACTTACCTTGTTTTTAATAAAGCGTCTAGGTATCTTTTAAGAAACGTAACAATTAAATAAATATTATATTATTATTATTATTATTATTATTATAAATGCATTAAAAACTTATAAGCACTATAGCAATATACATATACAATTGTATCAATGTCTAATATCGTACACTATTTTTCATTAGAAGTTTTTGATTATTTTTTTTTTTTTTTTTGGATTGAATCGAAATAAAACATGAATATAGATTAATTTAAAAATTTCAATTTTTTATTATATGCCTTTTTATACTTCATAAAATATGGTATATATACGTTAATTTTAAATCATACAAATTTGGCAAAAAATACTTAAATAAATAATTTTTGGAAATTGTTGGTAGAAAAATTACAAAATAATAGTTACTTAATACTTACATATTTATCATACATAGATAGGTACATATAGTTTATTATACAGTTATTTTTTTTCCAACTGTGTTGTTAACATTAAAGCTACACAATTAAAAATGTTACCAATAAATTTATTTTTATGTAATGTGTTATTAAAATTATACTCATACAAGTAAACCAATATAAATTGGAAATATAAAAATTAGCTTTTAAAAACTATTTTTTTTTTTTTAGATTATATATAATACTTGGAAATGTAACCATGTATAACAACAAAAATATCATTACATATTATTCATTTATTTCGGAAATTACAACATAGGGTATAATGAGATTTTTGGAGCATAGTCTATACTCTATACTAAAATATACAGTTTAATTCATTAATATATAAAAAAAGCTTTTACCAAAGGTAAAATACGTTAAAAATTAACAATATTAAGTACCTATTTATAACACTGGCAGTAATTAATGTGCAATACGTTTTTACTAATGAAATTGCAGACTTTCAATTACAAGATAAACGATAAGTTACTATTTATAAAAAAGCAATCGGTTTAAATCTCATCGATACGTAAAATGTTAATCAATTGTAGTTAAATATAACTTATATATTTTTTTACATTATTTTTATTTATTTCTTTATAAAGTTCACAAGAAATTAGTTTGAATTAAAATAATTACTAGATATTATTTTTTACAGTAGGTAGATACGTATTTTGTGTTTAAACAATATTTACATATTTTATTAGTGACAAAAGAGTATCTTAAAGCTATAATTTTTTGCTTAGTTATTGTGCTAAAAAAGGAAATTATTAATAATTTTAGTACTACGAAATGTTATAAGTGTTAAGAATGAAGTTCAATGCCTTTTTATTTTCAAATGTTTACCTTGAAGGAATTACTAGAGCACTTTAAATCATAATTTAAACAAATCATAAGATATATTATCAGAATAATGTTGGTCACATTTAGTCATCATTACACTGTAAATAAATCATCTATTAAAACACAAGGTTAATTAATAGTGTTTAAGCTAAAATGCATTTATCATCACTATATATACATATATATATACATTTTAGTGTAAGAATTTATCAAACAAATTAGCCTCTCCCCCTACAGGTGTACTTTGATTAAAATCGAAGTTTTATATGTGATAAGCCCTTGAACAAAATCATCACTAATTTTAGGTGAACATTGTGAACTTATTCCTAGAAACTATTAAGTGTTTAGTTCATTTTAATTAATTTGAGACTGACTGTGGTATAAATAGTTGCAATTTAATAAACTAATCATTTCAAGTAAACAGCATTTTACATTTGGATAAAATAATAACAAAGGGATATTAAATAATTTACAAAACTGTTTCAATTCATTTTTAAAAATATGAAAGGTTACTAAAATAAAATTTAAGTTTGTTTTGTTGTAATTGTTAAAATTAAAATGTATCTGTTAGTAGTGAGGAACTAATAACAAATTACAATATCAAATACGAAATATAAATATTTGCGATTTTAGTGCCAATGATTCGTGTTTTTGTAAAAACTCTATCGTATAAATTAAATATACCATTTTTATTTAAAATTTTGATCTGTGAAATTAAGTATTTTTGAGATCTTCTTTACTTTGAAAAATATTTAAAAAAATTGGATTCTTGCTTTCACTAATTATGTAATATTATACAATGCATAATTGCTCACAACATTAATTAGGGATTGTTTAATTAAATGTTATTACAAGTTAATGTTCATATATTATTCAATTAGTAATTACGTTGTAAACTGCAGCCGCTATTCGATTGTCATCAACGTCAACCGATCACAAAAATACCAGGATTAAAAAAAAAAAAAATAAATAAATAAAAACAATATTTTAATAGGATTCTAATTAGTCGAAAATAAAAATAAATTATTAAACCATATTACGACTGGAATGATTAAAAACACGTTTAAAAATAATTCAATGAAAACAATAATATATTTTCCTTTTTTTTTCAGCTCAAATATAAGGCGTTTGTCCCTGCAGTAGTAACGGCGACTATAAATCATTAGACATAATAATATAATAAGATACTATAATATGTTACATATTATGACAATGACCTGACAATTGTTTCGACGATTATATAGGTACGTAAACGATAGGTGTGAACCAGTTTTATTATTTTACTTCGCGTTATAAAATCTCGGTATTATGAAAACGTAATACAATACACATTCAAATATCGTGTAGAAATGTTAAAAAAAATATCGGGTGATCGTATATCAGCGTGTCTCCTTGACCTATCAACAATATTATAAGCATGTACTTATATGTTTCGCTAAAGTAATGCGTACATAGGAGCTGGTCAGCGTTTTCATTCCATTTGTTACAAAATTTTCGACATTTATTATGGCAACAGTGAATTGAAGAATACAATATGATAGAGATAAGATATACTAGGTATCGTATTAAAGGTCCCATATGCGCACATAGCGTATCTTAAATATCTAAGAACTAACTGCATGCGTAAACGTTTATTTGTTAAAAATGAATTATGACGAATTGAGAGTAATTTTAGGCAGTGGCATAATTTGTTTTATTAAATTTAAAAATTAAATTAAATTCATTAAGGCAAAATAATGTTTAAATGTTGCGGGGTTTGTGGAAGTATACATTTTTTTCCGAATAAATCATAATAATATGTGTACTGTATAGGTAAATTTCATTTTATGCTTTTGTGTCTTTAAACATTCTCATACGACAATTACGTGTGAATCGCAACATTATATTATTAAATTGCTATTCCAACAAAGGCGTAGTCTTTCCGAGCCCTGTCCTCGACGACGGGTGTGAGTTGCTGTAGCTGTAGATTTTACACCGCCATAATAGTCATGACGCACCACTTGGTGCTAAGTAGACGATTAATTTGGTTATGAGGAATAGATCATGATATATCCGTATCGATACTTACTTTTACGGTTGTTGTTTAGTGAAAAAGTTGAACCATTAACATAAGAAATTCAGTTTTGTACAAAGTTTACACAGTTGTTTTAGGAAAAACGCACGAGAGTGGAAAACGCATCCCTTTTTGATGTCATCGATCATAAGTGTTGTGAAATGATCTGCGTATACGATTATGTTAGGTTAGTAACGTTATGTTAGTAAAGTTTGAATTGGAAAATCGTAACTAGGTCCCGATAATAATATATTTAGCTGGCGACAAAAAGGTCGACTATAAATTCCTTATACATTTTTACCGATAAAATAACGTATTTACGAACATCTGATTTGTCTTCTGAAAAAAATTATCTAGTCGTGTAGAAAATTAAAATTCGCGGAAAAACAGGGATTAAAAATAACAAAAATAGCGAAGTATAAATTAATAAATACCTAGAAGAATTATCATATATGCACAACAAACATGACATACTACACAATTTTTAATTTGAAATGAAAAACTAACTGTTTACCTGTACCTACTTCACCAAGATTTTTTATAAGCTATATTTTTACGAAATGAAAAAAAAAACAAATCATTTATGTGTGATAATGGGAATTGTCCCCTCATCGTGGTGTCTTCTTGTAATATATTAAATTATTCATAAAACTAAAAACTGTTTGGACCCTGTTTACTATACGCATATACGCATATCAATATTATTTAAAATTCACGGACCAGTTTGCATATCAAATTTTTACTACCTGAAAAAACGGCTCTCTAATAGTTGCATAATATTAAAACCATCTAAATTTCGTCTATATGGTTGCGACAGTGGTTAATTTTATGATGTTCCTATCGACCAAAAATCGTTACACAAATCATATACTGATATACTAACGCGTATTTATTAAGTACTATTATACATAGTTATAAAATATTGATGGTTTGTAAACAACAAAAAGTCTACCATTAAATCGCATTTTGATTTCCATGTCGACGAGGATACATTCGAGTATCTAATACAAGATATTCTTAAAAATATTAATTTGTACTCTTTGATTTACTTATTGGTAAATCTTTCTGAAAAAAAAAAATATAAATTATAAATTGGTACAAAACTAGAAAAAAAATCATGTTTGATTCCAAAAAGGGTAAAATAAATATATAGGTATTCGCTTGAAATGGACCCATAATGATAAAAAATGACATTAATCGTAGGTATTTAATTTATTTACAATATAAATGTTTAAATAAATATAAAAATAATATTTATATACATACATATATTATTTTAAGTAGACATACACAGCAAGGTCATTTAAATTAAACAACGTTATAAAAATAGCTGGAATTATATTCAATCCTTTCGAAATCTCCAACAGTTTTCTAATTACTTCAAAATGACTATTCAGTTCAGGACAATTATTTGACAAGCATTATCTCAGTCGGGATTTTAGGGGGACTACTAAGATGAATGACTACTCTAGACACAGTTGGTATGAAATATAATACTTTAAAAAGCCTTGCTTTGAATAATTATTATAACTCTCAGATTTTGACCGTAAAATACTATATACTTAACTCCATATTTTATATTGTAATATAAAAAGTATTCATCATTCAGACAAAAAGTTTGTATGAATTTAATTTCATAACCTTGCGTTTAAAAAATTGGATTTTTAAATTGTAATTTTATAGTTTTTATTTTTTATTTTTGATATTGACAAAAACCGAATAAATGACCATAATATGCTTATTGTTCGTAAAATCACGTTTTCAAATAAATATTACTTATAATGAATAATTGAGTAAAAAATGGATCATTTTAGTAGTATTTCTTTGTTATTGGACTAAACTTATTAAATTTATAATATTTATCTGAGACCTACAAGTTTTAACGAAAGAGTCAAACTTTATCATCTGATCCATTTTTAACGGACGATTCTGGAAAAATAATTATCTTATTTTTAGAGAAAAAATAACACTTAAACATAAATCATGTTTTGATATAATGATTTAGAACTAAAAATACTGTAAACATTTTTGTCAGAGCCGTTGATTTAACGATGTACCTTTATATCTTCTGTAAATTATGCTCAAGATAGACATATTGTTAAAGTTAGTTCAATCACGTCTTTTAATGAATCCTGATGAGGTCTGTTTCACTGAAAAAAAATTTAATATTTTATAGAAATGTCATCGTATGGCTACATCAAACAGTAAATAGAATTTTAAGTTGAACAACAGAAATCTACTTAAATAAATTGCAGTGATTTTAATAAAATGTTTATACTTACAATATTTTGTTATATAAAATAATTAAAATTGTAATTAAATTATGTAAATTAAAGCATAATTTCCAGACTGAATATTAATTATCTCGGTTTACTGCTCAACAATAGTGGTTTATTATCCATAACGGATATACGGGCAATTATAAACAAAGAGAAATGCTCAAAACAAGAAAAGTAAAATTTACTCGATTTTGAACAGTATAATCTAATAAGTTAAACTTGAAATAAACAAAAGTAGATTTACGTTTAAATACGAAATATCTTTTAACTTCGTTATACTTAATGTGAATTTAAATTATAGCAAATCATAGTATAAATGATAAATTTATATTTAATAAAGATTCATCATATTCATTTGATTTTAATAAACACGCGCATAGATTTAAATATAATATACTTATTTTATTTTATAGTGATTTTGAAATAATACTTTAATTTCACTTAAGTTTCTATCTTTAAATTATGCCTAAATTAACTATTGAATTTTAAATGGTAGATAAATGTCATTTTAATGTATGTCTTAGTTAATATTTATTATCAAATTTAAGTACACATTTTATAAAACCATTGATTGAAAGAATATAATATTAAGAAACAATACACAAATTCAAAATAAGATTTTAAATTAATAATTGAAAATACTCATATTTAATTGTTTTTTTTATGATTTAAAAAATAAGTAGGTTTTTATTATTTTTATTTTTAAAGATAATACGTATGAATATACTTAAGAATTATTTATATAAAAATATTGTGTTATTATGTAACTTATAAATATTGATTAATGAAAAAATTGAATTGTAGCTTCTAATTGATTAATTCTTGTCCGTCGATCAATGACTTGTCCTAAAAAAATATTATTAGTAAATATTTTTCTCTTATTAAAATAAAGCAGTTTATTAAATAACAGTAGTTTCAATGAATAAATAATTTATTTTAGTTTATGATATGTATGTATGTATATATATATATCAACTTAATCGATCTTATTTTTAGAATAAAATAATTTATAATTCGTTCAATAATATCAAGGGAAGGATGGCTAGTAGTTTTATATTTTATAGCGAAACTGGTTTTATTAAAAAATAGCAAATTGATCGAATTAAGTACAAACTATTAATTAAATAGTTAACCAAAAATTGGTTAGTAGTTTGAATGAGATATACAATTATAGTGCTAACAATTTGGACACACTATGTTATGAACAATTTTCGGTCAAAAAGTCCAAGGCGTTTGTCACAAATCTAAAAAGACGTTATTTTAAAAATTTACTATAAGAATTTATATTTAACAGTGACGATGAGTACTCATATAAAATTATTTGCGTTGTACCTATTTAAAATAATTCGATTTTATTTTATTTATATTTTACATTTAGTTGGTATCGTGTTACGTTGTAAACGAATAGAGCGATCGCTATAAATTAATGTCGGGTACCCATATTAAAAAAAGCAATAGCTCGTTATCAATAAAGGTCCAATTCGAATTTCTCCAACTGCTGTCGTCAACACTCGCCACCACTGAGTATATAGTAATATATAGTAGGTAGGTGTCTGGTGTGGACTAGTGGAAAACGAACCAGTTATTAGTTGGTATAGCCAATGTCTATGATTTATGGGCTTACAGTGAATTATTATGCAAGTAAAACTATATTTGTAGAATAAATAAATAAGCGAATAAAAAAATAAAACTAAGAAAAACAAATATGATTCGGGACATGGAAATCTCTAAGAAAAAAATTTTGAAGAGTAATGGACGGAACAATGAGTCTATGCTCAATAAAAACAAAAACCATATTTTTCTTACCTTGACAGGTGTAACGGTCCGTACTTTTTGGTTAGTTTCAGCCGGATGAAAATACAAAAAAAATACTATGTACCTACTAAGAAATAAGTTTTATAGTTCTATAGTATGGATAAAAAAAAAAAAATAGATGGTCTAGAAATCAACAAGCGAAGAAACAGTTTATGGTGGTACGTGCCATGATATCTGGTGGCTAAAATGATTAATGCCCTTTGGTTTTACTGGCTGAGGTAACTGAAAAAAGCTCTTAATAATAAAACTCGTTCGTGATATTTTATAACCTTTCGTCAACTGATTATGTTGCAGGGCTAAAATATACTACGCGATAAAGTAAATTATTACAAACTAATATGACAAATAAAATTTATAAATTTTATTTACAAATGATTAGATAGTTTCTTTTTATGTTTAAAATAACTAATTCGATTTATAATTATTTTTAAATTATCGTAGTGATTGATGAATCATTGTGTAAACGGCAAAACTATATAATAGGCATGGTTTTAAAATGTGTTAGTAATATGGTAATAGCTAGTATGACATTTTATCGATGAATAGGTACGTTTTCTGCATTGCTTAATATACAGACCATTAATTCTATTCGATATATGTTTACTAGATTTTGTTGGACTAAACAATTATTTATGATGTGCGATACATTGATACTGTGATAGATAATAATGTAAAATAGAATTATTAATCACTCGAAGCAAATAAATCCATTTAACATGGTTGCATCTTTAATGCGCGTAAGCATGTGAACATAATATTTTTTATTAGGATTTATTATTACCTACCGGGCCACGTTCTAAATTGAATGTTGAAAGGATAACATTATAACAATGCACGTAATAAAGTTTGTTATCTTTGATATAATGTTATAATATATACGATGTAACATGGTAAAAACACATTTATGTAATGACCATTCGTAACATACAAAGTTAATTTATAGGCGTAATATCTTATCATAACTTAAAAGTAACAATGAAAAAAAACGTACTTATCATGTATACATAATTTTACTTAGAAACTACAATATTTGGTATTATTCTATTCTTAAAATATAATTTTTATTAGAATGATAAGTTGCTTCAACTCTTAACATTAGGATTAAAATCATATTTTTATATTTAAAATAATGATGTGTCTTCGAGTGTTGCTTTATTTTACTTGTGTAATAGATGTCTTAATCCTGTAAACCACTTAATAAAAATGTATATAATATGAGTAATGTGAATAATTTTTGCTTTGTTAACCATGTGGTTTGATAAACTAAGATAACGAACCTCAGTGTGACATTTTTTGTTGAAACTATTATCTATTATAGAACTAAACAATAATATTTATCGATCTAATAATCTTATTGGATAAATATATATGTATATATATTAAATGTGCATATTATAATTGTTAAATTTTTCTTACATGCGTGTTTCTATGTGTTTAATATAAGCTATATAACTTACATAATTATCCAAAAATACAATATGACGAGTAAATTATAAATATCGAAACCAACAAAACATATTATTGTCAAAATCATTAAGGAATTTTATATTTATGCATTTATTTTTAATGAATCATAATAATATTGGGCTGGGTCTGTATAAGTTATTATTAATTTTTCAATAAAATTGAAAAATGAATGTTATATAGCGATATATTACGTATTATATAGGTAATTATAATTATCATGTTGCCAATATAGTTCGAAAGTGCCCAATATACATTAAAAAGATTTTATCTAAAGGCGATAAATATAATGTATAATACTAATATCGATATAATATTATTTATTTAAAGCCCAAGGCAAACATAATATCTTTTCTTTATATAATATATTTTAACAGTCAAAAGTGGGTTGGATTTTAAATGTTGCAACCGAGGTGATATTAGTGTCTGATAACAAAAAAAAAAAAAACTAATGATAAGTATTGGTCTATACATATATTAAAACAATTTTAGTTAACAGTTGTCAATCATTAATAAAATAATTATGAAACAAATACGATTGTAAAATTAACGTAAAAAATATAATACGTGCACTTTCCTATTGTATACAAGCGATAATAATATAATGCGCAACAATTTTAATACATTTTAAAGAAGAACTTATTTTTCCAAACGTGTATAAATTGCAGTACTTTCAAATCATGCTGGGGTGTATGTTGATAATTGATGGGTCTTTATTCTTTTATAGAAGGTAAAAGAAAACGAAAACGATTGTGAGGCGTTTAAATTAATTTGAAATCGGTTGTAAATATAAATGCAATTAAATAAATGAAAAATTAATAAACAAAATGTTTTCAATTTTTGTTTTCAGCGAAATACCATTAGGAATAAATTAGTTTCGATTATATATGTAATTTTTTTCTCAAAACTGGAAATATTGATACTATTAAATATTAATGCATCATAGGAAACCGATATAAAGACCACAAAATGATAGATTGATTTATATAATAACTTTCATGATAATTATATTGATAGTTAAGAAAACGGGAGAAATATGCCATATTTTCAATAACATTATACTCTTAGATACACTACTACTCTTAGTATATTTGTAAGGATAGAAAAAAGTTTCTATGGAACCTGTAGAATTGTGATGTCTTTATTTTTTGCACAACATCTTGAATAAGTAGTGTTTCCGATGAAGTGTTTGTGATTTATAAATGTTGGTAGTTAATTATTTTACCTAAGTAAAATTGAATTTCAAAAATATCTATTTAATTGATTAAAATAAATTAATCTTTGTTCTAAATCTAAATAATATTTAAAATGTAATAATAATTACATTAAAATTTAATATGATAACTGGTCATACGGCAACTGTGACCACACATACATTTGTGTGCTTTTCACGAAATTGAAAAATGCCTGTTTTTTTCTCTCTATTTTATATGATTGTTCAACGATTTGTACGTATTATTACTTTTATAATTATTGGTTTTGTATGTATTTTAATGATAATAATCATTATCATAATATTAGGTCATGAATATATATAAGACATGGGTTATATATTTATTACTAAATTTAGATTATTGCTATAAAATTTTAATTTCATGTTATAATAATATATAATATTATGTAGGTGTATGTACACATGGAACACATAAAATATCTATTGCTATTGTTGATTTGTTATGGTACAAAAGCCGTTCATAAATATGGATTACCTGTAAATAAAAACTAGTTGGAATTCGAATTTCAAATTTGGTTTGGATTTCATTTTCAATTGGTAGAAGTTTGTCGAATTTATATTTTCTGACCACATGCGAATAAATTCGATAAAACTTTATCGAAATGTTTAAAAATTATATTATTTATTTATCGTTATTGTTTATTATTATTTCTGGCCACAAGTGGTTTTCACTGAGAATTGAAATAATATTGTTTAAACGTATTGTACGATACTTTATTATTACGAGAAAAAAAAGCATTATTAACTTCATTCATCATATCATTTTTTGCTTGTATTTGTTGCCAAGAGGTTTAATCTCAAATAAATTAAAGTTATCAATAACTTTTGTTTAGTTAAACAATACTATCCTAATATATTCGTATTTTCATTTGAGGAAATATGGATTTAATTAAAAAAAAATACTTTCAAGTTTATACAATAATAAATTAACATTTAAACATGTGGAATCAAAATACAACCGTAAAAATTCTATTTATTAAGAATACATTGTATTCATGTGATAATTATAATGTAAAAACTGATAAGTATACTAAGACTTAATTTATGTTATCATCATTCGGTGTACAATGCATTTATAATAAATTGATAAAATTTTTTATTCTTTAGTCGCAAAACTATAATTAGTACAAACGATCTAATGCGTAAGTGAATGGTAGTAATAATTTAGGGACTATATTTGATGGCAATCTATATATATAGCTAATGAGGGATACGTGTTTAACAATAATAAAGTATTGCCTATAAAACTTTAAGTTAAAAATAGAAACTTAAAAGTTAAAATTATTATGTAGATTATTATTTAACAAAATACATCTTATTAAAAATTATTTTGATTAAAAAATTATAGTAGGTTAAACGTTAAAGTATTCATTGCTTTTAAAGACTTAAAATCCCGTAAAAATGAGTTCAAAAACTAAATAGTACCAACTAAATTAAAAAAAAAAAATGGGCTTTGAATGATTTAAAATTATTTCGTCGAATATCATATTGAAGCATAATTAGTATAATATAGTATACTTATAATTTATTATAACGGGCTTAAAAATGTTTGTAAAACTACATTATATTATGTAAGTATTGGTACAATGAAACTTATTACGAAAAAGTTTTTGTTTGTATAACATTGTGCCCCTTGGGTTTCGAAAAAGCATATACTTTTATTTTATTCCTCTTACTCACCTCTTGATTATATCGATGAGCGATGACCTATAGATAAATAACACGTAATAGAAATATTGATACATTTAGTTAAATAGTGTGTGTACACAAATTGGAAGCCAATATTATGCAAATACAAGTCAAATATATACTTTTAAATTCAGAGTCATTTCGTCAAATTTGTATTGTGTTCGGGGTGTGGCGCATATAAGTAATGTTTGGATCCACGATATATTGATATGCTTGTGTCGATAATGAAGGCGTGGGACTGTATAGTTTGTGCTCAGGTCACAAAGAATAAAAGAAAAATATGAGTTAACGGGCGTCTCCACCTCAACCGGTTCTCGTGCAACGGCGAAATGACCAATGTAAGCCGAGCGGGACTCGTGCGCAAAATTTGTCTGGAAGGGATGCCGTGACAATGTTTTAGCATAAATACGGTGTCTCAGGCCTCCGTATTCATCAGTTCATTTCTGTACACAGTAATCGAGCATTTCGACTCAACAAACATAAAACAATCAATAAAATGGCCGCTAAGGTAAGTCAAAGTCTTATAATATGTGTGCATTCTAAGACTAAGCATGTTTTTTTTAAATTTAATTTTAAGAAAATTATTTTTCGTTTTTAATTTTGAAATTTTGCTTTACAGTTGATCATCTTCGCCGCTTGTGTGGCTTCTGCTCTTGCCCAATACCCCGCCCCGGCTTACAAACCAGCTTACTCGGCACCAGCTTACTCCGTACCAAAGGCTTACGCCCCAGAGCCCGCATACGCCCCAGCCCCATACAACTTCGAATACAGCGTAAACGACCCACACACCTACGACGTCAAGAGCCAATCCGAATACGCCGACGGTAACGGTTACGTCAAGGGATCGTACAGCCTTTTGGAAGCCGACGGTTCCACCCGCGTCGTCGAATACACCGCTGACGATTACAACGGTTTCAACGCCGAAGTCAAGAAAATCGACGGAGGATACAAGGCCCCATACAGCGCACCGGCCTACAAGCCCGCCTACCCAGCACCCGCTGCCTACCCAGCACCAGCTTACCCAGCACCGGCCTACAAGCCAGCCCCATACAAGCCAGCTTATTAATTCGTCCTCAAACGATGATATGATAATTAATTATTATTCACATCATTTGTAACTGTATTATTATACGATACAATGTTGTATCGTCGTTCCACCTTCTTCCGACTGTCGCTGATCAACTGTCACACGGTTCCACTGTTTTGGAGTATGCAAACCAGTTGATTGTATTATTATCATTGACTCATTTGTTTTTTCTTTAATGATTGTGTACATTAATGTGTAAATAAATCATTCACCATATTCACCAAAAATTGTTTTTATTTTTATGTCTTTTAACTTAATACATTTTATGTAAAATTGTGTTGTGTGGAAACTAAATGTCGCCAAATTGCTACTTCACAATATTGTGATTTTTAATTGATATTATGTCGGCATAAACGAACGAGCTAAATTTCAATGCCAATTAAAAGACAGTCACCCGCACCAATCGAGTTGTACATCGTTCCTAGATTGGACATTACCAGGCACTAGGCATCGACTCACAATAAGACTTCTTATTAATACGTTTTTAGACTTAAGTCTTAAGTGCATTTCAAATACTTGCTGGATATTATAGAATAGCCACGATTTCAACAATATTTATTTAGTATCATATGATTATACGTTCTAGGATAAATAAATAAATGAACATTGTAATTTTAAGAAATGCTCTTTATTTATTATTATTTTATCTAATGTAATTATACTATTATAGAAATAAATAATAATACACCTAATATTTAATGATCGACATTTTAAATAAATTGAGGTTATCTAAAAAAGTATATTAAAAGAGTATATTATAACTCTATATTAACAATAGCTTATACAATTTTTATTACTTTAAAAGTTTTAATGATTATCAATCCGATGTTTTTAGTTTTTGTTTTATCCAACACTTGTGTTTTATGGTTTTAGCTTTAAGCATTACTGAATTAACGCTAGCATAACGCGTACGAAGCAAACGACTTCGATTAAATGTTTTTGTAACTTTTTGGAAATCGTTTAGGAAAAAGAATTGTTTTTACATTTATAAAACTTGTCAGGAAATCTGGTAATAATATTAAAAATATATTAAGAATTAAGCATTATGTATATATTGGACGAAAATTCTCGTTGTATAATCAATGAATAAAAACATATCCATTATCATTAATCATTACACTTAAACTAAAAGTTGGACTATAGAATTAAAACCGACAAGAAGATAGAAAGAAAAAAATAGTTTACATTTATATTTGCAAGATTGATAAATCGACAACTTCTTCGAGTTAGGTGTCCAACATCTTTTAGTGGTTCTGTACGACAAAATGATTGATCATTTGAAAATGTAGTTTAGTACGTAATAAAACAATACCAATTTTACTGAAGGATTACTCGTTACACGTCAATCGAAATGGTGCATATAATATTATGTTCAAATGAAATGTTAAAAACAAATGTTCATTTTAATGAACTAAATAATATGGGAATGCTTCTAATTTATACACGGTTAGTGTTAAATAGGCTGACTAAAGCCTTTGATAGTTTTGCTTTGATCACAGATAGAGGGAGGTATATTTTTGATTAACCTTCGAAAAGTAGGAATTCGAACCGAGTTGCACTTGCATTAAGTAATTATTATAACGAGCTTTGTAATAACGCTATATTAAACAGATGAGCATTCCTTTATATTGTATTCGTTTAGACACTACACGCTTTACTTCGAAACATAGTCATTATACATTATATAACTTAAAATATGTTTATGGAACAGTGTGTTTTGATATAATATGGAATATTATGATTAAAAATACATTATCTTATAAAATACTATAATATACTTTTTTTTTCAAAAGTCTTTGCAGATTTGAATATCAATTAATTTATAAACATTAGATGTCATATAATGTATATTTTAAATGCTAAAAATACTTACAAAAATAAAGCATGGAGCACTAATGCGCTATAATTTCGCTTCGCTGATCTCGGTGTGAGTTTTAATAAACAGTGTTATTAATATACATTTAAAAGTAACAATAAATTATGTTCACATAATAATAATTTACTTTTTGAGATTTTTAATTTTTATTGAGTTTATATAGTGAAAATAATTTTACCTGGTGATAACAACTTACAACTAAAATTACTATCTAGTACCAATATAAATATAAACATGATCAAAAGTAATAGTAAAATTAATAAAAATATATTTTTAATTGTTTTTTGTTCACTCTAGAATTGATAATATATTTTTTAAGACTCTTATTTCGTCTTTTATAAATATAATAATGTATATTTATATATCAAGTGCCTTTTTAGAATTTTGAACGTTACCGTTACGTCATTAGTTTTCCGCAATTTTCTTTAGAACTTTTGTAAAGTTCCATCAGTATCTAATTTCCAATCCATTGGGTGTCCTATATACTAATGAAACTTTTAAAGGACTCTTTCAACGCTTAAAAGTGTTTAGGAACACACGCACTATAATATAATTAAAAAAAAAAAAATATCTTATTGAAAAATCAATAATGCACCACTACAATATTATGAACTTGTTGATATAATAGTATACTATTAAGTTTGCAGCATTAATTTAAACATTTTCGCATTTATATTGAAACTTCATGCATTAACCAATTAGTCTTAATATTATCTATTAGATTATTTGAATATTTAAAAATGTTTTGATCAATAATAATCGTATAGTTGACATGAGGTATAATTGATTAAGTATTATGGATACTATCAGATATTATTATTGATTTATTATGGATAAACTAAATACGCGTGTTGATAATACATTATTTATCTTTGGATTAGTTTAAAATAGTATTAGTATTTCCTCAATAATTCAATTTATCAAATAGTTTCTATTATCCAAATAAATAAATATATTAATAATATTAATGACATGGTTTCTATTTGTTTATGAAATATTATAGAATTTATACCAGATACCTATTAATATGGTAAATATCGTCAGTAATACCAATGTATTCAAAAGCCAATTATAGTCATAACAAGTAATATTTATTTGTTGAAAACTCTATTAAAAATTATGTTTTACACGTATTATTACAACATATTGTTTTGTGTTTAATTACAATGGATCCTTGAATATGAATCGTGATTTTCGACGTCCATTAACCGGGATATAGGTTGGTCGAAAACCGAATCATTATAATATCATCGATACATCCATCACTGGCCGCAGTGCAATAAAGAGGTAGGTATAAGGACCTTCTGACCTATTACCTATTGGATGGAAAACATTCGTTTCGAATGAATTAATAATAGCCAATATTATTATGAGGATCATAATATTATGTTTGATTGTATCTATAGAAAACTTAAAATGTAGGTCATTTTTGGAATATATTAAATTCAATAACTGGAAAGGCATTGTCTCAACAACATTAGCGCAAATAGTATGTAATATTGTTCTGCCAGCATCACAGCGAAATTCGGTTGGAAAATATATTTAGAATATTGTAACGATTCCTTGTAAGAATGGTTTTAGGAATAAAACGGAAATGTATTACATATTTTGTTATAAAAAGAATAATCAGTTCTAAATTCACGTAGTTTTTCTATTTAAGAGCTAATATTTAATATTTATATAAAATATAATTTGATACTCGTCCTTAATAAATAATAATAATTAATTACAATGGGTATTTATTTTTTAAATTTTTATCTCATACATTAAAAAAAAAAGAATTAAGAAAAAAATCTTTAATATTAAATACATTTTTGATTCTTTCGTTTGAATTATTAATTTATAATATGTTAAGGTGAGTTATATTTCAGTAAATTATTGATTTAATAATAACAATTGTGTATTGCTATATTTTTATATTTTCATCATATCAATTTATTTTTTGAAAACTTTATTTAAAAATCTCAGGGATAAATTTTAATACAGTCAACTGTATAGTTGATAACTTTTATTTATGGTTATCGTTAGATTATTTTTATGGATTCGTTGATTTTATTTATTAGCATTTAAGTATTTGGAAGTGGAGTTAGTAATGTAATCCGTATAGCGTGTTAGAGTATATTTTGTTTACATTTATCATCCTATAATATAAGTAAATTTAAAAATTCAGGGAAAAGTATCAATTTATCGATTTGTTTATTGATAACAATAATAATTATGTTCTATGTAAAAACTTGAAAAATAACAAATAAGTTAACCTATCGAAATTTAGTATTACTATCATCCACGCTTTATATAATTCTAGAGAGATGAAAAATAATTAGCGCATACCGTTCATTCGGCGGTGCCTACATATGTATTATGATATGATTAAATAAAAAAAATTCGATTGCCGAAAAATCTGTAAATATTGCATCATCGAACACGACTCGTGTCCAAATGAAATCACAATTTTGATTTATGTGATTTGTGAACAAACGTGCGTTTATTTAAAACTAAACCGAGATCGTTAGCGCGATCGAATATAATAATACACATATAATACATCATATATTATTAAATATAATAATATCACGGCATGTCAAATGTTTACCGTCAATCAATCGATATATGCATATAGGTACACGCTCACACACAAGAACAAAATGTATGCGTTATAAATGGTTATTAAGCGGACGAAAAACTTACTATCATTTTTAAATAATATTACATAATGCGAATGTTCATTAAAAAGACATAAACCGGTATTAGCGGGCGTCTGGTGGACGTCGGGCGCGCGTGGTCCCACTGACATTGACCCAATATACAAACGTAGGTACGGTATTATGTTATATTTATATATTATATTATTCATTTATATGAGGTGTACACTATATTATGTATATTATACGCGCTAATACAGTTACCTATTAATACAGTTATATTCTTTCATTTTTATTTTTATTTATTATTCACTCTTTCTTTTCTCTCTCGTTGTATACAGCACATTCCTTTTCATTATTCGACCGGCGCACGTTATTAGTACCTGTACACACGGTCTATGTATTTTAATAAACATTACACGGTTCATAGACTGCAGTCAAAAGGACAAACGTCCTGTGGGCAAACACGGCCGTTGCCGCATATAGATTTTCGAATCGATTTATCGGAATGATTTACGACCAGATTCGCGCGATGGGCGTCATTATAATACATAGTTAATATTGTTATAGTAATATTATAACAGCGCACGTGCATATTATTACATATAATCATTATATTGTAATTCACGACGAAAAAAAATACACGTGCATAAATTAATAGACAACATACGTATACCATACCTACATAAAATAGTAATAATAAATAAATAAATTATTGCTGCAGCGAGCGAGCTGCATTTCGATTGTTAACCACAGTACGCGTTGTTTTCACAGAGAGCAGCGTACTTAAACGTACAATTATTTTGCAGGGGTGAACTGACGAAAGCGCACTGCGAACTGCGGGGCCTGACCTATCCATGCGTGTTGTTATCATATCTACAGTTACACAACAAACAAAATAATATAATTTTTTTATTACGTCGTGCAGGAATTTCGTCTGAGAATGCCCCTCGAGAACGACAAATGTTATCGCTATAGCAGTGAAGTACTGTTTTTAGAAATGTGTAACTATAGAATATAACCTACGTACAGACAATAATTGTAAGATCTCATATTATGGCAATACCACAATATTTACCTTTTAGATTTAGAGTGGTGTGCGCAATGTACCTACATAAATAATTCTATACTAAGTTTTGGGTATCTTGATAGCGCGTTAAACCTATACATGATGTGACGGTTTAACAACATCACGCGAGAGGACGTTGGTATTTTCAAAAATGTTTTTCAAAGTTTTAAATGCTTATACTTCAAATAATGCTGACTCGTCTGTGCTATATGTCTATAAATAGTAGACAAATTACGAGTAACCTCCAAGATAAATGATGTCTATTAACCGTTAGCTGTATAATATACAAACCTTCTGTCAACGCCTATACAAAATATTAAGTAGATTTTAATCTATCTTGGGTATAAAAATAGAAAACAAAATTGTATCTTCACACTACTGTATTTAAGAAATCTATTGATAGGCGATTGCGTTGATTGGCAAATTATGATTTATTAATTTTGCGAAGATAATATATAATTTATCATAAATTATAAATAAAATATATTTCATTATAAAAAATATATATATATATATTAAAATGTGAATAAGTATGTTCATAATCAACAACGTCTGATGATAAATAGACTATCTGACATCAATTCAAACAAACATGAAATATTTTTTTGACTTATAGTTTCATTATAATGTTTACAGCAACATAAAAACATCATAACCTTATTATATATTATAGCTTATAATATTAAGTCGTAAATAAATTTTAGTCGATTGTATGATTTTGGAAAAACAGAATTAAAACTGATGTACCTACATTAATGTTTTTGTGTGCATAATTATTTGCATATAAGATACATCTAACGATCATAATTTAATCTTGTGATTTGTATAAGAACGAAGTAAAATAGTATTTTGTATTGGTTAATTTAAGTTGTTATTATTGCTCAAAGAATACATCTATAAATAAACTTAAACTATCTAGAATATCTATATGGTTTAAAACAATACATATACTATCACATCATGCTCTGTCAACGAAACAGATATTTTGTATGCTGTGTAATAGTCAGTGGCGGCTTATTATACTTAAATACTACTAAGTGTCTATTAAAATTAATAACATCTGTATTTTTATAATTTTTTTTTTCAATTTTTATCTTTATACGTTTTTAACAATGCGTAATCTCATTCCACGAATACCGACGTCGATTCAAGTAGAAAAATTGTATCTAGATAAACCTCACAGACATCATTATAATGATACTACTACGATAATGTCGTGTGGGTCCCGTTCACGTCCTATTACGCGTAAGATCATTGCACGTCAAATGAACCAAGATAGGTACCAGCTATTCTTATACGTATATCGATTGTCTCCGTGCTCAATCGTACGACTACGCCTTTGGCAAATCATCACTCATCAATATATCGTGTGTTATTATATCGTTGTCGTCACGCAACACCAATAGTATTTTATTATCATCGTTAGCCAGGAGTGCAAACCAGGTATGTAGGTAGTACCGGACAGGTATAATATCATGTTCGAAAAAAAAACAAGACATGCGGTTATCATATTATAGTATCACGACGGATAGATATAATACAGAAAATAATAATAATAATACTATGATGATGATGATGTCGTCTAGTAAGAATTATTTACAAAACACATAATATTTATACACGAGTTGTAGGTATACGCACATACACACACACACACAATAATGTGTATGTGACTCGGACGGGTGTAGTTGGTAACGATCAAATTGAGACGGTTTCACCGGCGGTGACGAGATACAGTGTCTGGAAGAGTGGCTGCGATAGATCACGAAGAGGAATGGCGGTAATTAGTACGCCTTGTACGGAGCGGGCTTGTAGGCCGGTGCTGGGTAAGCGGGCTTGTAGGCCGGTGCTGAGTAAGCGGGTTTGTAGGCCGGGGCGGCTTTGTAGGCCGGGGCCGGGGCGCTGTACGGGGCCTTGTATCCACCGTCGATTTTCTTGACTTCGGCGTTGAAACCGTTGTAGTCGTCAGCGGTGTATTCGACGACGCGGGTGGAACCGTCGGCTTCCAAAAGGCTGTAAGATCCCTTGACGTAACCGTTACCGTCGGCGTATTCGGATTGGCTCTTGACGTCGTATGTGGACGGGTCGTTTACGCTGTATTCGAAGTTGTACGGGGCTGGTGCGTAGGCGGGTTCCGGAGCGTAAGCCTTTGGTGCGGAGTAAGCTGGTGCGGCGTATGCTGGTGCTGGGTAGGCGGCGGCCGGGTAAGCGGGCTTGTAAGCCGGGGCTGGGTATTGAGCGAGGGCAGAGGCCACGCAAGCGGCGAAGATGATCAACTGTAAAAACGAAATCGGCATTAAAATATGGCGGCGGGATCATATAGATTATGATGATAATATTATGCTGTAGAGAAAAACAAATATTAGCAACGAAAATATTGTCTCGTCCAAGCGATAACAGTACTTAATTTAATATTAGCGTAATTTTATGACGAATAACGCGTGGTATCTTGAGTCGACGCTGTGCGAACAGCTATACGATCGTCGAGTGAGCGAAAACCGGACTGGAGATTCATAAACATTCGGAAGTTATAATGATTGGTAAATTTTAATATCATACAATATTATAAATTATTATCGCTATATCATGCGAGATATGATATGATATTATGATGAGAGACAATATTTCGTCTGCGCGAGTTTGTAGGTTTCCTCGGAAAACCAAAATCGCAATTTGTCGTTTTGGTTTACCTTAGCTGCCATTTTAGCTTGTATACGTGTATTTGAGTGTTACGGTTTTTCGAAATTTGCGAGTCTTGTCGACGACGAGATCGGTAACTGATGACTCGGTCCCGAGCGATCGCCGTATTTATATGCCTCTGGTTATCGTCCGCAATCCCTTCCATCATATTGCACGTATCGCGTATTCCCCGTCCGGTAAGACCGCGTACCTACTGAGTACATACTTTCGAGTTTCGATATGGTTATAGGTTATAGGTACTACGGTATAGCACTGTGGTATATCTATTTTGATATTACTATTATTATTATTATTATTATTATTATTATTATCGTATATGCCTATGCGAACCGGTTGCGATATGTACGATTACAACTGCAGTGTGTACCGGGTTATCGGTAGATTATTATATCTGTACACAATTTTTTTTTGCTCCGTGCCGCAATTGCAGGTGTCTGGCCGCGGCGGCGTAAAGGGAAAAATCTTCAAGGACACGTCGTCGTCTATTCGAGTTAATTTGGTATCGAGGAGAAAAAAAAGGTTTGCCTCGCGTTTGCAGTGCCGCCGACTTGCAGTACTCGTGGAACATTTATTTCCAAATGATTTAAATTATACGTTGTCCGGTGGTTACGAGTGCCTATAATAACTACGCTTGCCGTTTGTGGTGTATTTTGTATTGTACCATAATGTGCACCAATTACCAATGTACGTTTCGTGTGCAGCAATACTAATAATATTTCAAGAAATATTCGTATTTTTGTAAAGTTTTGCTTGTCATGAATCATGCTATTATGTTTAGAATATCGTATCATGATTTTTAATAAAATAATTCGCTGAATGTCACAATAGTCTTTTATTTTGTAAGCATATCACTTTATACTGTGTAGTATGCAAGTGATAATACTAGCAATTTAATATCTGAATATTTTTTGACTGTTTTAAATATATATATATATATATATATATCGATGCCTACGTAACTTTAAATGTATTAATTTTTCTAACTCATTTTTTTTAAACCTTCGTTTAATTATAGTAAGAATTTAAAATAAAACCCCACAATGTATTCGTAATCACGTAGAAATGGTCTTAAATCGGTTTTATTATGTATTTTAATGTAATGACAGATAATTAATGGGTAGCTTAATAATAATAAATATTTTGAAATTTTATCCAACGACTCTAATATTGCCAGTATATGATTATCACTTCAATTTTATTCTGTAGGCTAAGTGAGTAATTTAATACGTTTAACAAGAAAATAGGACGTGCAATTAACAGCGTAATTATTATTCTGGTAGTCAGTAATTTTGTGCAGGTGAACACATCAGTAATAGTTATTAATTCCACTTTGTCACGACTTAAGATTTTTTTTTTTTGTCACTCGATACTATAATATTATAGGTAAATACATAAACCACATAATACTAATTTTTTATTCGATATTTTTTCGGTGTATGTTGTATATGCTCGTATTAATGTGTATTGTGTATATAGCAAATGTAATAAATGAGAGGGTTAAATTAATTTTGTTCACTATTACCCATTAATTTTTTTCATTAAGCCGAGAACTTTTTTATTACACTCATATACAATGACAATAAAAGGTATACAATATTGATTATGGCCATGTTAAAAATTTAAATTGATCAATGATGACTAAAATGGTAACAAAACCAGCGCCACGGTCATCATGACATAACGGTGTTACGAATATAGAAATACCACGGACGGGTTAAAATATGTATTAGTTGATTCTGAATAGTGTGATAAATAATTGAAAAATACAAAAATGGTTAGCTTCATTCACCTAATTTAAAGATGTAATTATTCATTAAGAGTTTAGTTATTTATAAAGTTCAAAGAGCGATTTTGTACAGAAAAGTCATTATTATTAAAATCAAATAGTTGAACGCGTTTACTATTAATTATGATTTAATTAATCGTTCTTAAAAATATGCTATATAGCTAGATTAATATTGTGATATGCCATGTTACATTAAATGTTTAGATTATAATACATAAATGAACTATGGTTTGTTTAAATAGCATTTTTGTTATTATTTAAATAACTATGAAATATTATTTATATTTTAGCTATATTTTCATAATAAGTAAAGCTAACGGTGTTCTTACATTAATTTTTTAAAAGTATTTCTCAAAATAATAAACAGTTTTGAATCATACGAATTTGAATAGCATGTAACATAGTCGTATAGTCGTATTTTCTAAATTTAAATTCAGTGTGTAAGAACATTTAAAGGTTTTTTTTTTAAATACATTGCATTCTATTTTTAATCAAAATCTGTATAGAAGATTTAAGAGTTATAGATATGTGAGATTTATTTTACATACGTAATATGATTTAAATAGTAAATTATGAGTGACAATGTATCTTATTTTATTTTTCTATGTTTTATTTTCTCTCTTTCTCTTTCACCCGCTTAAAATCTATCATAATCGTATAAAAACTAAATTAGAGCCATGCAATAGATATATAAAATGTAAATATTTATTAAATAAATGTAATATTTATCTTAACATTTTTAGCTCTTTATCTCCATCGAAAATAAACTTAAAGGTGATAGAAAAATTGTTGGAAATTATTAATAAATTCTAACTGAAAAATTAGTTTTATCGATTTGAAAAAAAGTGATAAAAGTGATGTTAAGTTTATTGAAAAAAATATCGATAATGGTGTGGCCACTATGCTGTTAATATTTATATAATATTATATACATATATAATCGTTATTTAAGATACAAGTGTTGTTACTGATCATTAATGGACTATTTTTATTGAATGTACAATATTAAAGTAGGCGGTATTACACCACTTACACCCGATGGGTGGCATATAGGTGCTCTGAGCTTTCCCTATTAGATGAGTACATTGTGCTATTGAATATATGTATTGTATATAATGTTATAATATTTATGTAATATAAATATATACATATTATTCACTACCTACATTTTCCAACGAATATAAAATGGATAATTTGGTTTTATTATGTTTATGGCAATTTAAATACGTATCTATTCACAGTCTTTAATAATATAATAATATATATTATAATATTATAATTATATATGTAGTGTACATAAAATAATAATTTTAGTACCTATGCCTCAACTAGTTTTACGTTATATTATATGTAGGTAATATACCTAACCAATCAGCAATTTAAATATAACATGTAATTTAATAAATTGAGTGTTTTTAATTTGGACATTATTTAAAGAGCGTCCAAAAAGAAATGGTTATGATATTATATTAAATATTTATTCATGCTATTATTATCGAATTATAAAAAACGATTTCGTATATTATTTTTTTTAGAAGTTTTTCTAGAGTTATCCAATCTATGGGATTATAATGTATTTTAAACGTGTACAAAAAAAAAAAAAAAAAAATGAGTTGTTTTAATTATATAATTGAAAGTGAATATCTATTTAACAGAAAAATCATTTGAATTATTTAAGAGAAAAAAATGGATTACTGTGCCAATATTAGATGCCCAGACAAGAGAATATTAAATAAGAGGTGTGAGTGTAGACTTACTTGTTTTAGTGCCCTACGGACTTAAAAAATATATATTATTTATGTAATTGTATCATTATTTTATTGAGTATGACCTTTTATTAAACCTGAATTTTCTATAAATGGTATTTTAAAAAAGACATGTGACATTACAACTAAGTAATGAAAGATAAATTAAAACTTCTGTCCCACGCGTCCATATCAATGTAAACTGGATCAACTACAAATTGATAATTTAGTATTCTTCATAGTATACCAACAGGATATTTGTAGCTAATTCATATTTATTTAGACATTTGTAATATTTTAAGTTTATGAAAGTATAGTCGACTGCTTTCATATTTTTGACTGCAAATGCAAGTATTATATATATATGTATATATAAGGCTTGTATTGTATACAATTATTGTAAAAATAAATAAAGGTAATACAAATACTATACCTATACAAAACGACGCATGATTTGGACAATGTTTCAGGATTAGTTTATTTTTATTTTATCGTAATCCAGAATTTTAATAGTGAATGGTAAACCTTGACCTTTGTATTCTAAATTATAATCGGACACTAATATGATTTATTTGAATTTATTATAAGACGTTCAATTATTATTATTCGTGACATAATAATTGCAAACAGCTAAGATATAGCCTCAAAAGTATATCGGTAATCACTACAGTAAGTAGCACTATTTCTATTGAAGGTGGTCGATATGATTTGTTGGAGGTTAGGTACAATTGTGTATTATTGAAATACTACGATATAACACTAGTGTTAATTTAAGAAGTGCTTGCGATGAGTTATTATAATAATTTATTATCGTTCTGCGGTGATTTTCAGTTTAAAATATTATGTCCTAAGGTGATGTAAAACATGAAAATTATTACGGTCGTTGAGGTAATTTTGTTATTTCTCCGATAGTAGTACACTTTAATATGTTTACATTACGTGTATTATAATATGCCAATACATGCCATGCAATTCACTATAGATATATGTTTTCAAGGCAGAGTTTTCGGGTGATTGGTAAATAAATTGCATATTATATTATGTACTTGCTGTTCGGGGTTATGTCGTGTTTCATATCAGCAGGTCCGAGAGTTCAACGGAAACTAATTAAATGTGATCAGGGAGGTCATATTATATACATCACATTTAATATGATCACGATTTTTTTTTGATTTATTTATGAGTTAACAATGGCGAACTCGCGCCACTGTATGAATAATGTATCGAAATCTCAACATTTGTGTAATACATTTTTCGATTATTTCTTATTGTAAAGCAGGTGTAAGCAGGTGTTTTTTTTTTTATTATTGTTTTATATTAATATATAAGCGAAATAGAACATTTATTATAAAAAATGATAACATTTATACCTAGTTTTGAGCAGTGAACATGTATACTAATATTACTCTTGTAACGGAAGGAGATTTCGGAATTTGATATAGTTTTCAAGTAAACCAGACCACCAACATTTGTGTTTATTTTAATTTTTTTTTTTAAAGTAACGCATTAGACGATTAAAAATATTTATATTCGCAGTTAAATAATATCTACGTACTTAAGTTTACTTGTATACTATAATAAAGGTCTACTTTTACAGGAAATAAATTAACAAGGTAATATTTTTGTATTCACAATAGTAAGTAGAGTTCTTTCTTCTTTCTAATGGGACCGTTCAAGTAGGTGGTAGCAGTATTTACGTGAGATTTTTACTAAACCTTCCATATTAACATGTAAAACTAGGTTTTTATTTTTTTTTTATTTTACATCAAAACAGTTTGTAGTTTCATTTGTATTAATAGACTTCGCAGTTTATTATAAGTTTTTTATTTTACACTTAATGAATATTTTTTACAGAAGTATAACAGTAAAACAGTAGGCGGTAAATAAGTGATTTATTCAGCCTTAAAATATGACGTATTTTCTTTACTTTAAACAAGTTATTCAGGATTTTAGCCAATTATCATTATTTGTTCTTATAACTTATTTTTGTATTAGCTACAAACAGATCAGTTATAGTATTTATTTATAGTTACTTTAATCTATGTTAATAAGAAAAGAAACGTATTATATAAGTTGTGTTTTATAAATAAAAATTTTGATTTACTATTCTTAATGTATATAACATATTTTGAAATATTTGCTCATCAATTGTTTTGATATACTTAAAATTTGAAAAAGGATACGTCCACATTAGTGAACCGCAATTCTTTCACGGATCTTCATAATATTGCAATGATTTATCATTGCTTTCAAATTGTTAATACCTATAACGCAGTAATAGTACTACATCATTCGTCGAGTGCCTAACACACAACTCTTTAAATCGTGTATACTTTTACTTTTATATTTTAGGCTTATAATAATCATACAATGTATGAATGATTAAATATTAGGCGTTGAAACAATACAATATACTCAAATCGATTATTCCGTAATGGCGTAATATGATTTTATTATTATGCATTCACGATATACCGGTACCTTGTCATACTATATACGTGTAAATGTTAACTGTTAAATATCAATCATTGATTTCGATTGTTTTTGCCAATAATATTTAGTGTTATTGTACATCGATCAACGACGTTTTTCAATAAACTACGCCACCGTTATCGTCGGAGTGTAGTGAACTCGACGACGATATAGCGACTTCGTTGAAATTATACCGATCGGCAATAAGAGTGTGTTTTTTTTTTTTTGTATAATTTTTAGTAGGTGAAAAAAAATAATAAAAACCAGTGCGATTATAACGTTTTGTAAATATATATTAAACTATACATTTACACAACAATAAATACAGGTATTTGATCGTAAGATGTTGTTTACGATGCACAGAGAAGGAAGGGAGTTTATACATAATCACATATTATTACAATACATTATGGGGAATAAAGAACAATAATAATAACGATGACGATGTACGACTCGAGAGCCGCGCACGCGCACCAGCAGCGGTTTGCCGGCGACTAGTGTTTGGCTTCAAAAGATCGGAAGAAAAAGTTTATACATGTCAGAAGGATGAAAACGAATTAGTAGGCCTTGTACGGGGCTGGCTTGTAGGCCGGTGCGGAGTAGGCGGGTGCTGGGTATGCGGCGGGTGCTGGGTAAGCGGGTGCGGCGTATGCAGCGGGTGCTGGGTAGGCGGGCTTGTAGGCCGGGGCGGCTTTGTAGGCCGGGGCGCTGTACGGGGCCTTGTATCCACCGTCGATTTTCTTGACTTCGGCGTTGAATCCGTAGGAGTCAGCGGTGTATTCGACGACGCGGGTGGATCCGTCGGCTTCGACGAGGCTGTACGATCCCTTGACGTTGCCGTTGCCGTCGCTGTATTCGGACTGGCTCTTCACGTCGTATGTGGACGGGTCGTTGACGCTGTATTCGAAGTTGTATGGCTTGGGTGGGTATGCGGGTTCCGGAGCGTAGGCTTTCGGGGCGGCGTAAGCGGGTGCGGCGTATGCCGGTGCTGGGTAGGCGGCGGCCGGGTAAGCGGGCTTGTAGGCTGGGGCGGGGTATTGAGCGATGGCGGAGACCACGCATGCGGCGAAGATGATCAACTGTAACAAAACGACATCACGACGGTTAGGTTGGTATATTATTATGTTAGAGTTAAACGCGATAATTATACCGCACACGAATTGTATGCGTATATAATAACATATAGGTAACCGTATTAATACAATAGCTAGACAGCTAACTCGCCGATACCTCGCAAGTAGGTTGTGCCATTTGTATAGGTTGGTCTAGAACGATAGTTATTTAACGATAAGTGCTGTAGTACTATAGTATTTTATATTTATGATACTACCTACATATCGATTATTTCACAAGCAATATCGTTCCTCCCAACTTATCTCGTATTTTGGCTGTTGCAGACTTCAATTTTTTCTTTACAACGAGTATATTTGAAATCTATAGTTTTTAATATATATGTGTCTGTGTGAGTGGTTTAACGCTCGAAAACGTCGGCGGCCGGTTTCGATAAAGTACCCCATAGAATTCAATGAATTTATTTTTATGATTTTCAAAAACACGAGTGAAATAATATACCGTTGAAACGTACACTGCGTTAGTCGAGAATGAGTTTATACTTGTTAATATAGATTAAAATAAAGTTTTTTGAATTTTACTTGGACTGTGCATTAGGTCTAACTCAAATCCTACGTTACGATCATAAATAAAAACTAAGACACTTACCTTAGCGGCCATTTTAATGGTGTTTTTTTGTTGTTGAGATTTTGAATAAATAAATTACAATCGAACGATCACGAATGACTGGTGAGTGTGACTGTGGAGTTTACTCTATTTATGCAAAAAGTTTCAGATGACTTTAATCCCTTCCAGTCGATCAACTCCTTCCAATGATTTCGATAGTATAACGAACCGGTTACATTAGAGAATAATGATTTAGCTATTATGGCAACCTCATAACCGAGGAAACATTTGACCTAAGGCTATTGGGTTTGGTTGAACGATAAAAAGAGCAACCTTGAATTTTTGTCCGTGCGGTCAAAAACAGTAACTGTCAGTGATACAGAATTAATTATTTAACATTTTGGATTGGCGTATCTTGTCCTTACATAAGCCACAGCGAAGAGTATAATATTATAATGAAATTCAATTTTTCATAAAACAAATTACGTATTGACAATAATAGCATTTTATCAGTCACCGTGTACCCGTGTAAGCATGATAATATAATATATATATACATATTGTGCTACTGCAGTCGATATAGAAAATAGGGCATTCAAAAAATCCCCGGGCTATGTAAATAATGACCGACAAACGGACAAATAGACAATGTATAAAATTTAAATTTCATTTCAATAATAATACATTTTATTATTTTATCCATATTAATTAAATAGTATTATTATCTATGTAAATATAACAATACTTTTGAACAAAATTCAATTATATATTAATTGTGCATCACCAACAATGCATATAATTTGTAAATAAAAAAAAACCATATTTTTAGTAATTTGTAACCCAACACTTTAATTTGGTTAATATATGTTTAAAGATTGATTTATACGTTATTTTATTTTAAGCACCACCCAATTAAAATATAAAAACGATAAAAATCAATAATGTATACTGAAATATTTGAAAAAGAAATACCAATACTACTGTACTTGTCTTATTACATTCGTCGGACACTGTATTAGAAATCCCGGCCAGTTAAGAAATTTTTTGAAAGACTACTAGCGTTATGTAAAATGACCGGATTTTCTACTATATGCGTTCTTAACGTATAACATATTATACGCATAAATTATGTATGCACATATCGGTGCTGCTGTATGTTTGTATGAGCATATGGGAGTTATACAATTTTGAAATACATGTAGACATTGTTGCAGTGATGTTTACCCAATTACGAATGTGATCGCTAATTACGTAGCTAATTAGTGCGCACCTATATATTTTTATTCGTGTTCATTGTACTAGTGAAAATCAACTTTAATATCCATATTGTATTTTAATTTCCAATGTAAACTCTTTTTATTTAAAATTATTTTACAAATCGTCACGTCAAAAAACGCTTCTGAGTAAAGCTTGGTTTAAATTGGACTTTTACGAAAGTTCATTAATATTTTTCAACGATTTAAATAAAAATTGACCATTTTACAGTATTATTCAGGTTCAGTTTCTGATGTTTAAAAGTATAGTATAATATGAAACGTTCGCAATTTTTTTTTTGTACCTAAAAAAGATGTAATTACATTTCTTTTTAAATAATATTGTAAAACAAACACATTTCTTATTGCTTTGTTCAGAATCTGGGAATATAATCGAAACAATAATGGTGACATTTTGTTTGGTAGCATTTTATGTCAACTGTGTATTTGACGGTGGTTTGAGCTATTCAACAAAAATTCGATAGAAAAAAGACGTGTTATAGTATCGTGATCACTTATGATATTGAAAAACTACGTAGGTGCTCTTTATTATGTTAGAAAAAACGGTGCATCTCTAAGAATCGTTTTTTAAGTGCACGATAATATTACAACATAATACATAAAGTGAAAAAAAAAATACTCAAGTACTAACTATTATAATATTTTAAAATTTAGGTAAAATGAGGATTTTTTTAGTCTTACAATGATAAGTATTTTGTATTTATTTGTATTACCTTTTTTTTGGTGAACGTATATTTAGTGAAAAAAAGCGCGTAAACAATTTTACGTTTCATGTTAAAAAAATAAAAAGATCTTGGAAATGTCATTTTTGATTTTCTATATAATTTTTTTGAGTTAACATGACTGATAAGTGATATCCTTTGAAAATATCTAGAGAAGATTGATAAAGAACCATGGTTTTACTGAATTCTGGTCATTATCATTTTTAAAATCCAGTGGTTATTTACTAGTATAATTTATTACAACTATAATACCTATGTCGAAGTGAACGAAGCGAGACGAGTGCTAAACATCTATAGACTTCTTATACTGTTCGCCTTGTTTAATTTAAATATATTATGTGGGTATTAGATTTTTGTATACTTTAATTAAATAAATATTATTATTTAGTTCATGCTTAATAATCAATTAAATAAATCATTGTTACGTTCTTCCGCCATTAATATAAATGGTTGGTAAAATATTCAAATTGATAATTAAAACATAATATTGTTTTAATTCATGCATCGATGTATTTAAATTAATACACTTATTATTATCAATAACCGGTTTTCCAACAATACGATGCGCTTACATAAAACATATATCTTTAAAGTTGTTTTAAATAATAGGACATTATGATGTCTCATAATTTCTTTTAAATTTTGTATCAACTTGATACTACTTAGTAATAGAAATGTTGATAGATTATTTAAAAACCACTTATTATTTAATCGTTATAGACGCGGCGAACTGTCAATGGTATCAAATATCATAATTTGTTATATGTAGCATACAATGTAGCTAGAAATATAAGATAGGTAATATTAAATTTAAATAGTTATTCTTTTTTTCACTGTTTCCTTGACTTTTGACCTAGGTAATATTATAACATAATAATACGTTTACTTTATCTTTCACTACTTTATCATATTATTTTGTATTTTGGTATTGGGTAAACAATGACAAATTAATAGTAACTTTAATAATATTATTAATATTACCTATGGGTTTATATTTACGTTAAAATATAGTTTTATCATATATGATAGAAATAATTACATAGGTAGTTTAAGTACTTATTGTAAAATATTTATATGATTCATCTGTATATTTTAGATTTTTAAAGAAACAAAATAAATATCAATATTTTTACTTTAGATAATAAATTATTTAAAAATTAATAATTAACTGCGGTTCTTTAGTATAGTGATAATTTTCAAATACTACGTTTTAAAAATATAATTTATAGAAAATCAGGAAAGCCCGTAACAAAAATTGTAAGATCTAGGTATAAATAATATTTATATACATTTATTAAATATAGATAAGATATAGATGTTTAATATATTCCATAAGCCTTTGTAAAAATAGTCCAAATATTTTTAGTTCTTATAAAATTATACTTTTGTTATAAGTATTTCATCGATAATTTGAGGGTAATCTTTGTTATGTTATATATTTAGATATATATATTTAGATTTAATATACCTACGTTTAAGGTGTATAGAATGTACATTTAATATTATTGTTAAATTATACATTCATGCTAAATCATAATAATTATCCATTTCTTTCGGATACAACAAATGAAGAAAAAGTAGTATTTTTACCTAATCCACGCAACTGTGTAACACATTACGCAAGTCAGTTAACCAAATATAAACATTTGAATTTGTATTGATATAAGATGCTCTTGTAGTACATGTGATGATTATAAGTATTCCATTTACAACAAATATTAAAATATGTCAAATTTGTGCAAATATTATAAATTAAAATTATAGTTTTAGATGTTTATTTTTAAGTGAGATTTTTAGCGAATATAATAATATATTGTATAATATTTTGTATACATTTTTTTTAAAATTTAAAATTGTAGGTAGAAACCAGTTTGATGGGATTTATTTATTATGAATGGTTAATTCAATAGTTTTGAAGACACGACTACTCACTACTATGTATTATCGAGTCCTCCTGAAATATAATATATACGTATACATATACGATGTATATTGAAATACGTGCAATTTAATTTATTTTCAGTATTATTATAAAATATTTAAATTATTTTATATGAGCTGACTGCATAATATGCAACAATACTCAAATATCTTTGAACTCTGTTGTCAGAACGTTGAACACAAATAAACAACTTTGTCGGAAAATATTATATTACGTGCCAGCCAAATTGAAGGATTTGACGCGCATCTATTAAAGAACGAATTGATCAGTGCTATAATGCAAACATAAATGAATGATATTGTAAGACCAGTGGATTTGGACAGGCATCCATCACTGTCCAAAACACTGAGGATTTGTTCAAAATAAAATAATATAAAATGTAATCCGCACAGTGACATATAATGGAAAGCATGATTCTATGGATTTAATGTATTTGTCGACGATATTATACAATACAACATTATAGAGTGCTGAGCTACGGTTTATTAAAAGTATATTTTACAGAAAGGTTATTATGAAAGTATTATACATGAAACGATATCGGCACGATCACGAGACGACGGTGGACAGCAGTCAATGCCGCGGCAGTCGCATCATCAGTAATGGTATGGCGAAGACGGTTTGTACGGATGATGGATGGGCTCGTGGTAGCTGGTGGAGTGCGGTGCATCGTAATGGTAGTGAGCCGGTGCTTCAATTTTCTTCACTTCAGCGTTGAAACCGTGTTTGGCGTCGGCAGTGTACTCCACCACCCTGGTAGAACCGTCGGCTTCCAGGAGGCTGTATGAGCCTTTGACGTTGCCGTGACCGTCGTTCGACTCGTGATGGCTCTTGACATCGTGGGTGTGTGGGTCTTTCACGGCGTACTCGAAGTGATATGGGGTGGGTGCGTGGGCGTAATGGTCGTCGTCGTGGTGCTCGTAACTGTTGTGCTCGAAGATCGTAGGTGGATAGGCTAGGGCCAGGTGGCCGAACAAGGCGACAAACACGATCAACTGCAATATTTCATAAATATTTTTGAATTTTGGATTGGACGCATTTCGTGTTAGGTTATGTTTAGTTAGGTATAATTGGGTTATATTTCTACAGAATAAAATGTAATTGGAGTGGGAGGAATGTAGCCTACAGTAATGGATAATAATACATACGTAGAACGTGCATTGTATACAAGTGTGATATAAGTTTTAATTTAAGATTTAAGTTCAGCATAGGTACTAGTCATCAAAGTGGTTAGTGGAATTAAGGTTGAGATATTCTCATCACTGATAAATGAAGAATTATAACTTTAAAAAACGAAAAAGATCAATTACATTGGTAGTTATTGAAATAAAAAAGAATACTATTCAAATTAATTGAACTAAAAAATTGACAGAAAGTGAGTTGATAAAATAGTAGTATTTATCATAAACCATACTTATAACTGAATATAATAATTATCGTAAATTGTTCACTCTTTGATCACAATTTAACGAGTATAAAAGCTATAGGAATATACTATATATGTATTATATGTATATTGTATTATCCATGAGTACTATTGTTAAAGTATTAAGAATTTGAAATTCACAAGTTTCAATTAATATAAATTCATTAAACTTATCAATAGCTACCTTCATGAGCTCATATAATAATATAACATTTTAAAAGTTACTTAACATTTTAAATTAGGTTTAGATGTAGAGTTTGGATATAAAACTTTAATCATTTATAAGTTTTTGGCCCAAAACTGGGAAGCGGTAAATTAACCACATTTGGCCGCATTGCAGTCTGCGAATACAAATATAATATTTGAATGATTTTCATTTAAGTAGTCTGTTAGAGTTGAAAAAAACTTATAGTTGGAATGCATTGAATAAAAAAATGAAAAAAGAAGATAGTATATGAATGTGAACCGTTACTAAAAACATCGGAAAAACATAGTAGTTAAAACATAGATATCATTTTATTTGAAAAACTACTAAATTACTAAAAGTTTATGCACATCAATGGTGAATAATACATTATAATATTATCCGAATTCTGTGTTTATCTACTAGTTGCTACGATATAATATTCACTAAGTAACGTTGTGGTGATTCTTACCTTAGCTGCCATTTTTTCGTTTGTTTTTGATAAAGTCTTGGTTTTGAACGAACTCTGCAGGAGACTTATGTGTCTAAGAAAACTGACGATTGTGACTTTTATGTTTCGGTATTTATATAAAAATAATTTAGATTTTCTTAAGTCCCTACCATTCAATTGCTTACTTGGTTATATTATATAAGAATAACTAGATCGTGGAAGAATTAAAAATAATCTTACGAAAACGAACAATGTTACTTTTAAAATACATTAGTTCACGGTAATTTGATTTATTGCGTCATAAGCACAATCGTGTTAATTAAAGAATACAAAATAAAAAATATTTTTATTTTATTTCCTAATGTTATCCTATACAAATACTATCACATTATTATAATCCATATGATTATTTCAATATTAATCATATATTACGATCACATTATTCGTGTGAAAATGTAAAATATTCAAAGACATGTAACTCGTTATGATTTTAACAAAATAGAATATAGTTTTTTGGGTTGATATTGTGCACTTATTTATTCAGTATATTATTAGTTTTAATATAATTATAATATATTTATGTACCTATGTACCTACTCGTACATAAGTACGCACGCGCGCGTGTGTGGAAAACTATTTAAAATTGAGAGGAATACAAATAAACAGGTACTTACTTAATATAATTATTCATATCGCCTTGACATAATATTAATATATAATCCTAAAATATAAAAAACCAGTAAAAGAGTGTAATTCCAATTTACTGCCTTTTTCGGTACTTAAAATAGTTGTAAGCAATTAATCAGTTATTTTATTTATTTATTATTATTTATTCTTCAAAAATATAATGGGCCCCACTTAACATGGTTTAAGTCTCCAATATATGTTTTATTGTCATTTTAATTATATTTATACTATTACAGTAGATACTTAAGTTCGATTTTGAAATATACAATAAAATTCATTGGTAAGTAACATGTGCTATTTTGGCAAATATTATTCCAAGCTCTACAACCACTAAAATTCTTTCTATTGTAATTTACTTTAAAATTAAAACCCTAACTATAGTATAGACGTCTCAATCGTAAACGAAATAATGATTTTATAATCATCGTCAACAAATGGTAAGATAAAATAATAAATCAAAATTAAATTAAATTATTTTATTATTATTTTTTTTTTTAACTGATTAATTATATTATAATATTATCTTACATCTTCTGTAAAAATTAAATTTAAATTCTTAAAAATTTAGTTATAATTGCATTTGTTTATTTAAATTATCCATATTATGATATTCATTTTGAAATTTGTTAATCAATTGTCAATTCTTATAGTTAAATGTAACTTCAATAAATTCTCAACTACAATTATTTGCAAATTATCGTGTATTCAAAAAAATTCGAATGCTAATAAAAAAAAAAAAATTATGTATCTTTTATATTTTCATATACTGGTAGCTATACTAATAATTTACGAGGAACCTTGTATTAAATAAGTATTTATTTAAGGTTTTTAATAAATACAATTTTTTTTATTAATATTTATAATAATAATTGCAAATTTAAAATGTTTATTTATATGTTAAATTAAGTCAAAATAGAACATTATATTATAATAATTTGGTGTACACTTCAAGTATTTATATATTCGTAATCACAGTCGCATTCGTTTTGTGTTACACAGGCACACCTTAAAAAAATACCACCATTAATTCATTATTTTGAAAATTACAAGATATGTTTTAATTTGAATCCCTAAAGTTGAAAACGAAAGTAATTTTACTTTTCTAAGAAGTGGAATTAAAAACACATAATTATAAATTCAATAAATTCATCATTCCACTTAGAATCTAAAATGTTTTTAAAACTGGTTGTATTTATGAAAAGAGACAATAATAATAAAATATGAATTGTAGTTTTTTAGTTTTTTATCTTAATACGTTTGATTTTGATCAATATTAAAATTTAATTAAAACAACTTGAATGTGCAGGAACTGTTGAGTTTATAATGCATAATAAATATCAACTATTTTAATTGTAATACTTATAAGAATATTTTTTTTAAATACCATAAACTAAAGAATAGACAATTTTATGTTTTGTTTTTAGTTATAAAAAGTATAGCTTTATTTTAAACTATCATTCAAAATATTAAATGCAATCTAGCTTTACAGTACTTTCATTTTATTTAGAGCTTGTGATTTCTCTATAATTTATATTAGCTTTCATATTACTCAATATTTTCAGTATTCATATTACTCTGGTAAAAGTAACGATAATTATCAAATGCAATTATTTTAAAAAGTATAATTAAAATCATATGCTTACTTTGTTTTAATAGGAATTACTACCCTGGAAATGTAGAAAAATATAGTACCTACTTATTAAAGTGTTTTTAATGAAATGTATATACTATTTAAGATTATATTTATTAATTTATCACAGAAATCAAGCGAAATGAACAAATAAATATTGATTGTTGTAAAATACATACTATTTATTTATAATAAAAAGTTGTAGGAAATAAGATGTATTTATAAAAATTAATCAATTTAACAATTATTATTTGTTTTATTCTGTTTCAGATCTTTATGCATTATTTCATCTAATTTTCGATAATAAAATAAAGATATGCTTTAAATTTCAGGTAAGTCACTATGTATTATCAATATTAGTATTTAAATCAAAACCATATGTTTTTTTAGGTATGTCTGATTACAATAGTTATTAAACTGTGGTTTTAAAATAAATTATATATTGATTTTTAAAAAATGGTTGAGATGTTATTTTATCTGTAATTACTGTAAATTATAGTGGATATAATGTTCATAACAAGAAAATTGATCAACAATTTATGTTTATAAAAAAAAAAATAGATATTATTCAATACAGTTTTCAATTGAAAATAAAGAAGACACAATTTTAAAAAAAACTTTAATTTTTATATAAATAAATTATATGCATGTATTTCAGAGTCAATGTTGCCATCTTCAGTAGAAAACAATCTTTCATGACATGGATATTAGATTCTCGATTTATTTATAAAAAATTAATTAAAAAATAACAAATGTTTATGAAGAATTGTTACTTGATAAAATGACCTTAAAATAAATTACTATAATAGAATAATGGACATATAAAGGCACATGTTTATTATACATAAAAAAAAATTAATAGGTACAATTTAAAATAAAAATAGAATATGAAGTATATACCATTTATATAGACTGGGTATCGGACACTCGTCAAGTTTTGTTCGCCTCGGGGTAAACCAGTATTGTAATATTATTTTTTAGTTAAAAATAAATAAACGAAAATCAAAATATTCAAAATCAAACATTGTTTTGAGAAAAAATTTTTTTTTTTTTTAGAAAATTTTATTATTTTTAACCACTAAATTAAATTTTTTAAGTTGATAATTTATTTATTATGAGTAAACGGACATAATATAAATATGCATACAAATGTGAGTTTATTTTAATAATAAAATTTGTAACATAATACTTGTCAATTTATAGATAATAGTATACTAACATGACACAAAGCCATTTCAATACAATATATCTTAAAAGGTGAAGGAAGTGTTAACATTGAAAATGGACAATATGCGCTTTATAAAATATAAAGTTTCATATGCTGTAATGGTGGATTATAGAGTGAACAATTGAAAACAAAATCTGACTGACCGCTGATAAACTTTGAAATTCATTGAAGACTAGATACGAAGCCTTTACTTGACATTTTCAAATTTACTAATCCATGAATAATAGGTTAAAATTAATTATTTGATTGTAAATGGCTTAAGATAATTAGAACTACCCGACTTATAATTTAATTAAAGAATAACATTTTGTGTCACTCTATTTGTAAAATAGTAGTATTATAGGTCCAAGTTATTTCCTAAAAAAAATATCATACTACCACGGTAAAACTAATATTGAGCTACTATTAATAATAATAAAACAATATTTTTACTATTATAATTTTTATTTAACATAATAATAGTTATGAGACCAGTAAATAAAGTCCATCACGTAACATGCTAATGTCTTATTAAGATATACAATATTTTATATGCAACGCGTCAAGAAGATAATATTATGTATAACCAGGTATACATAATATATCGTATGCGTGATTGTTAATTGCGTGTAATACTGATGTGCTGGACCCACATACGATAATATTATATTTGGTATCTTAAACTTGTTCTTGTATAATTCATATGATTCATTATTAAAAGAAGTTCATGATGTGTTAGGATTGTAAAACTAATCTTCATTGCTTGCAAAAGAGTAACTTTTAAAACTGCAAGATAAATAGATAGTCGTATAATATTTGTAGGTAGGTATAAGGTATAGAAGCGTGTAACGTATATTAATGGATAATAAACTATGTCGTGATAGTATAATATAAAAACCAACAATAGTGGTATCGAGGAGCAAAGTTCTTATAATCTTATTTAATAAACGAGTTTTCGTCCTTCCGGTAATCGCTGATATTTTATTTAAAACGCACACCAGTTTTTATAGTTCATTATCAACGAGCAGCACGCACAGGAGTACAACAAGAGCAAACTACATAAATTAATAATATTGGCAATACCTTCAATAATGATGAAAATAATATATAGATACACAACACTGTATGTACAAGCCCAATAGAGTTTCATTAAAATAGTTGTTTTTTTATTCATAGACATAATATACCTATAAGATATTATTACCGAAATGGATAAGAAATTATCAGGACTATGTTTTCTATTGGTTTGATGGCAAACGATGACATTTTATGAAGTGAGTGTCCAAATATTTTTTAAACACTGCGGTCAGAATACTTAAACTTCAATATTTTGGTTAGAAAATATAGTATCATTGATCATTGATCAAGCAGGAAGATTTTATAAATTTTGAATAACCGAACTTACTTATTATTACCAAAAATGTATTAATATGTACACTATTAAACTATTGATTGCACTAAGTCAATTACAGTTCAAGACGTCGCACATTTATTCAGGTTAAAAGTTAAAATATTATAAAAATATAATGTTATATAGGTACTCTACTGTGATATTCAATGTAATACGTATCAATTATATTATAATATAGTAAAATATGGTAAATTAAACAATATCATAATAATATGGTAATTAGTATAAAGGAAAATAAGATGGACTCGAACAGTGTTTAAAATATGATTCACAATTAGTGATATCAACAGATATCAGGCTGTCGGAAATATTTTTTAAAAGAAAATTAACTAAAAATTATTTATTTTTTAAGATATTAAAATACATTTCTATATTATATCATACATAATTCATAAACAATGCGAAACTCATCTAATGTTATTTGTATAAAAAATGTCTCAATAATTAAATCTGTAAAACAATATGTAAAAACAAAGTTTCTAAACAAAATTATACAATAGAAGTTCATATTAAAGAAAAAGGATTAGTTGATGTATACAAAAAAACATCCATTAATCATTAATATTAGCCATCGCTAAATGACAGTTTTCGGACAAGGTATAAGCTCAACCATTATACTTTTTATGGTATCATTGGACAAGTGCAAATTAAACCGATTTTCTGGTATCTAATTTTAAGTTTGGATTAAAATAAATTTCATCCGTGGTACTAGTTGTAAGTATTACTGTTAATCCAAAAAAAATAAATTACTGATCCATCAATATTATAAAAGCCTAATTAATAATAATAATAATAAAAATATTCAACAATAAAAACGTGTCAATGATTTAAACACAAATTTAATTTTTATTTTGAGACAACGATACACAATGTTTGTGATTTAATTTGATCAAATTCGTGAAAAACAGTGGAATTTCAGTTCCATATCACTTGGATTTGGCAAGGAAGAGTAATTAAAGAATAATAATAATAATAATAATAATACATTTCATATGGAAAGAAAATATTGTGTTTTATTATAATTGAATATAGTTTCAACTTAAATGTTGCTAACAATGAATGTACCAATACACTCAAAAAAAAAAAATAAAGTAACAAATTTGGTAGAATTTTTTATCGGCTTTTTCATTCTATTTATCAATATGACTGAAAGTTCGATGCCGGTTTATATGGAAGATTGTTTGGTTCGTAATAGCTGGTGGCGTCGTAGTTATGGTAGTGAGCTGGTGCTTTAATTTTCTTCACTTCGGCGTTGAAACCGTGTTTAGCGTCGGCGGTGTACTCGACCACCCTGGTTGAACCGTCGGCTTCCAGGATACTGTACGAACCTTTGACGTTGCCGTGACCGTCGTTTGACTCGTGATGGCTCTTGACGTCGTGGGTGTGTGGGTCTTTCACGGCGTATTCGAAGTGATACGGGGTGGGTGCGTGGGCGTAATGGTCGTCGTCGTGGTGCTCGTAACTGTTGTGCTCAAAGATCGTAGGTGGATAGGCTAGGGCCAGGTGCCCGAACAGAGCGGCAAACACGATCAACTGTAATGTTTCGGAAAATATTTTAGATTTAGTATTCAGACGACTCGTATATTGCACTGTATACTTTGATTTGGTCAAAGAGACCCGATTACCGTACAATTTTTTTCGGATAATCTAAAGAAATATGTCGGTAACACAACATAAGCTCTGTATTTAAATTATTTTTATGTGACCACTATCGGATTTTGTTGAATTTTTAAATTGTTATTACTGAATGTTCAAATTATAATATGTGCACAAAATTCTGATTATATTATTATATTATATGAATAAAATTGTGAATAGCCTAATTATTTTGAAACTAAACTAAAATATTATGATATTATGATTTTAAAATATACGGTAATATCTAGAAATGATTATTTCTCAGTTACAACCATAATACATCGAGTAGGTACCTACAAAAAGTTATTTTTAATTGTTACAGACAATAAATCAAAATTGTCTGAAATAAAAATGTTTATATATTTAAAAGAAAAAAATAGTTTTTATTAACTTATTAAGTCTTACCTTAGCAGTCATTTTTAAAGTTTTTGTGAGTGTAGACCAAAATGTATTATCATACGTTATGAAAAGAACACTGATGAATATTTTAAATGTGTTTGAAGTATTTATATTTTTTGTAAATCCCTACTATACTACTATTTACATTCATTTAAATTAACTAAGATGGACATTAAGATTGGATCTGTTACATCAGCTAATTAAAAAAAAACATGAAATACTCATCTTTCTGTGTACGTATATTATATATAATATTAATTATTTTATATTGTTTAAATTAATATTTGATGTAATTTAAATTACACGAGTTTGCAAATTTACTAAAAAAAAAAAAATACGGTGGCATTTTTATTAGTAATAAAAAAATAAAAATAAATACGTCACTCAGAATATTTAGAGCATTTAACTCAACTGAAAAATCTCGATAAATTTTTATTTTTAACGACTTAATATAAAATACATAATACACAATAACAAAGACGTGTAAGTAATTTGATAATGTATATTATCATAAAAGACTCCGGCTCTTATATCATGTAATTACAAATTTAGTTCATATTACAACATAGCCTAATTTTTGGATCATATTTTTTTGTACAATCGTATAAACCTACATATTGTTACACTTGTTAGATCGTTAATGAAATTGAATGTTATTAAATAATATATTTTAATAGATTAAATATACATATTATTACGCTATGCTACATAATTATCATATGCATAAGTCATATAATAAAATGCTAAATTTTCAAACAAAATCTAATTGTTTTTTTTATTTAAGTTTAAAAAAATGTTATTTTTATTTTAAAGAAGAATAATACTATTTTTAAAGAACATTTCTGATACAGCATATAATTTTCATACATAATACGATTTACTATCAATTGGAAGGTATATTAATGAAAATCAATAAACATAATTTATTTAAGTGATTTTAATTTGAAATGATTAAATTGCTAATACCTTTGCATTATCCACAACATTAAACAGGTAAACAAATTTTATTAGATACTTAATGTAATTTCAATAGCAAATAAAATTTCATGAATGTATACAAGTTTTTCATTTAAATCGAATACAAATTAATTATATGGAAGTGTGTCTGTAATTGGGTAGATTATGATGATATTATTACATAAAAATACAGTTAGAATTAAAATATCTGTTATTTTACTTAATTATTTACCAAAATATAAATATTAATTAGTAAGTGAAATAAAAAAAATATATTATTAATTGTATCGTTTATTTATTGTTATTTTATTATATATACCATAAAATCATAATATGAACTTAATCAATCGTTATTTTGAACAAGTTTGTTTTAAAAAATAATATATTGTTAATACAGAAATTATAAATAATATTAATTAATTTAATTTCCTTTCTAATTCAAAATAAAATAGTTATTGACATATTAGGTTAATCTTTATTTTTAAATGTAGTTATATCCACCACGAAATGTAAATTTTAAATTGAAATTTTATAAATAGAGTAATTACAATATGGAAATTTACTAAACATTTTTTTATAAATAAAAAGTTTATGTTTATGCTCATAAATATATCCAGTGATTATTATCCAAGACCCCACGTAGCCTTTTATTGATATTATTATTTTTAAGTAATTGGTAAGTTATAATAATTTTAAAATGCCCTGGATTATAATCTTATCTTTACATTGTATAATAGGTTAGTTCACTCTTTTATCAAAACTAACAGTACAATATTGAAACTAGTGAACGAAAATTTACCATGTCGTGGGTGTGTAAAACGGAGACAACACGTGTGGGTTCTACGTCTTCTAAACTAAATAATTATTAATTAAGTAAAATAACTTATTTTTTACTATTTAGCAATAAACCATTAATATAAAAAAATTTCAGGGGTTGCAAAATAGTGCTTTTGCAACCCCTAGATTATATTTGCGAATAATTATATTATGCCACTGAATATATACACAGAAACATATGAACATTCAATGTTATTGTCTACTTTAGAAATTACGCAATAATTAAAATGTTCAGTGGTTGAGAAAATAAAGTATTACTAAATATTTTTGATATTTTTTTATTGGAAATATTGTATTAAAATTAAAATATTTATACATGAAATCATAATTTAAAAGTTTTATCAAAAATTAATCATGATCTAAAAAAATAAAACTAATATTTAGAAATTCAATTTCACTAACATTTATAATTTTTTACTATTTTTTCTAAAATTTTTAAAACATATTATTTGTGTTATAAATATTAATCTGAATGACTTAATATTTATGTATAGAAGTTTGATAGTCCTAAACATAGTTTCTAAATCAATAATAATATCTTGTTATCGTTAAAGCAATGCTTTTTTATGTTAATATTTAAAATAAAAAGGATGGAATTAATTTTGTTTGAAAAAGTACTCGTGCAGAAAATAAATTATATATTTTAACTAAGACTTTCAAAATAAAATGGTTGAAAAAGTATTTCATTTTCATGCGTGACGATTTAAATTGTTGGATACTCGGAAGTAGGTACACATCACAGATCTCACAAGGACAAATCATTATTCACAGTTGGTTATCAAGTTATGAAAACTTATGTTACACTTATTTGGATGTTATTGGATTTATGTAATTTATTTAACATATATTTTAAACATAGAAAAAAAAACATAGTTTTCGTTAAAATGCAAAAATATTTATTTACACTATAAACATATAATATATAAACAAATATGTAAGTCACAAAAGCCAGACTTGCTGCACATTATTATGATATGTCAACACATAGTTTGAAATAATTATTCTGATTATGAAGAAACTATATATTTATGATGGTAGTCCTCAATATAGGGCACTTTATGCTCAGCCAAGTCGAATATGTGTTCTGTAGACGAGGGTTTGTGTTCTGATTGAATTGTCTTGACTTCGGCATTAAAACCGTGGACATCATCAGCCATGTACTCAACTACACAGGTTGAACCGTCTGGTTCGACCAGACTGTACATTCCCTTGACAGTGCCATATCCGTCACTAACTTCGTTGTGGCTTTTCTTATCACCGGTCACGGGGTCATGTATGGCGTACTCGAAGTGATACGAATTTGACAATTTGTTGGTGTTTGTCGTGTTCGGCCAAATCGTCCAAAGACGGAAACGACTCTGTGAGACTTGCGCTAGTCACTGCCACAGCAAACATGATATATAACTGAAATTTAAAAACAATAATTTAATTTTCAGACAATTGTATGGCTTATACACTTTTTTTACATATATATTTATTCGTACAAAAATTGAACTAGATATACATTTATTAGGTTTTTTACTCGCCTTAATAGTCATCGTAGATTTTGATTTCCTGAAGGCAGATGTATTTTTTTTTTTTATTAGAAACCGATTGACAATGCCTCTTATTGCAAACTATTTGCACTAGATATTTATGTGGTTTAACCTATACATACCCTTTCCTAGATGAAGAAGATTTCACTCGTATGTGAATTGTAATTCATAGTTATTATACTTATTATTCAGATGCAATTAACACCTGTAATGGAGTTGTGATGTCTAAACCGGAAACGTCTAGTGGAAAAATACATTATTATTATTATATATGTACCTATGTAGTTGGTGTAATAGTTTATAAGGATTAAACACATCATCACGTGATTGTATATAAAATGGTAAATTAACAGTGAATTTATGTTTTATCTTATGTACGGCTAGACAAGTGTAAGTGTGTAGCGGAACAGTTAAACCTAAACATTAAATATAAATTAATTTTGTTTATATGATTTTTAATATGAAATAGTTACGTGGTGATTAATAATTCGTTTTAAAAATGTAATAATAATTTTATTTTTGCTATTCGTTCTTGTACACTCGTAAGTACTAGGTACGTACATAAATGGTTGTATTTTCTTTTATTCAATATAAATATTGTGGGTTGCTTTCCAGTAAAATTATAAACGTAATCGTAATTTATAAATAATATTGTATTAAATATTTTATTTCAAAAGTAAAATTATTCAATAATTCTTTTTAAGATTAAATTAGTTTTATAGTTTTTTCAAGAAATACTGGGTTGTTTATAAATCTTATATTTTGTGCGTAGAAAATAATAATAATATATCTTATGTTAAATTGGCCAATTGTAATTTATTAATGAATTTAAATATATCTTTATAGCATTTCATTATTATGTATGTCATGGTAATATTGTCGCCTAGCTACTTAATAAAATACATTTTTTTTTTGTGTAAAAAAAGGTTAAACTATGTAGAAATTGTTTTAATACCCGAGAAACAGCTATTTACAATATGTTTACCAATATTAACACTAAAATGTATTGTACTTTCACCTAAAAAATATTTAAGACAAATATAAAAAACACCAACAAAATGAATGATCAGATTCTAAAATAGTATAAAACTTATAAGCAGGTTTATAACAGTCTATTTTATTGATACGAAAAATAAATTATATGTAATAATATTTTTATTTAAAATTCTTATTTTTAATATTAAATATAAATTTGTATTTGTTTAAAGCGATGAATGTACAGGATAAAATGCATTCATATGTTGTGCAGTTATAAGTATAAAAATGTATCTCTGGATTAGTAAGAAATTTAAAACAGAAAATGTTGTGTGAGAATACTTGTAGGTTTAATTATATCATAATTCGAAACCAAATAATAGTAGGAAATAAATAATGAAAAATGCAATGATATGTGTATAATTATATTATGAATAGTTTTTATTACTTACAATTCAAAACATGTAGTTTGGTGAAATTAAAACTATAATAACTTATATTGGTTAACAATTAGGAATATACTATTATAATGTACATAAAACAACGTGATAAATGATTAATGAATGATGAGCAAATGAGAATTTTTTATGTTCAATGATAGAAGACAATATTATACAAAACCAAAACAAGACAATATAACATAGTAATATATTATTTTCAGGTAAATATCAATTAGGTGTTAAGTAACCGGCTAGGATATTCTTGATGACGGTAACAAAACATATATAAATCGTACTCGTTTTCATATATTATAGGTACATAATATATTATATTATTATGGTACGGCATGACTTTGGGACCACGGTTCAATATGAACGCGGTTACCAAGAGGTATATACATGAAGAAGAATCGATGTGTAGAAGATAGATGGTTCACATTAGAAGAGAAAAACAACGATTAGTATGCAGGTTTGTATGCCGGTCTGTAGGCTGAGTAAGATGGTGCGGAGTAAGTTGGCTTGTAGGAAGCAGAGGCGGAGTTCTTGACGATGGCGTTGAAACCGCTTTGGTCGTCGGCGGTGTATTCGACGACGCGGGTGGAACCGTCGGCTTCCAAAAGGCTGTACGATCCTTTAACGTTGCCATTTCCGTCGCTCGTTTCGTGTTGGCTCTTCACGTCATATGTGTGTGGGTCGTTTACGCTGTATTCGAAGCTGTACGGGATTGGTGCGTACTTGGGCTCCGGAGCGTACGCTCTTGGCACGGTGTATTGGGCGATGGCGAGAGACGCGCAAGCGACAATGACGAATATCTGAAAATAAAATAGAAATAAAAATTAAAGTTTCGAATATATTGACATTTTTATTTGGTCGCTGTTATATTTTACTAAATATTATACCTTGGCGATCATTTTGTCTGTATCGTTATGTGGTAGTTAAATAATTGTGTTTATTCTGCCGACGACAAATGTAACACAGTTACTGATAAAATTCGTGCCTGTTGTCGCAGTATTTAAATCGAAAGATGTCGGTGTTACTTTTTACCCATTCCATATATTTTTATATTTCACTCCCCGGAGTATGTATGATGCGAACTGGTTATAATTGAATTTAGTTAAATATTTGTTTCTGTAAAAGAAGTCATTCACGTGGAGACGTTTTACTGTTTACATTATATTTGAATTAATTATTTATTGTGAAATGGATAAATAAGTTACAAATCGAGTGAAAGGTACAAATAATTAAAAGTATGTAGTTTATGTGTAAATTTATTTGTATTACATAAAACTGTTACGTTCAAATGCTGTGAATTATTATGATTATTAAAATTTAAATTTAGCTGGTTTATCGCTTTATAATATACTTAAATAAAGTAATATTAATATAGGTATCTATCATTGTTACGTCTACAAAATTAAACTATCATATTTTAAAGTAATCAATATTTGTAAAATATAATAAAGGTTTTTTAAAACTAATAATAAGTCATTTAAATATATTTAACCATTTAGGTAACCGCTATTGTTTGTCAGGAATTTGAATTAATAATAATAATAGTTAATAATAATTTGAAGTTTTAAAGAATTAAACATTTATTGGTAAGTGTTAGATGAAGACATTTTCATATAATTTTTAAATAAAATTAAGTTATTTTAGAAAAAAAAAATTCAAAAAAGTTATCCACATTTAACAGTTTACATATTTATTAAATTAAAATAATATTGAGCGGCTTAACAATTTTATAATCGCGTAGAAATCATAATTGTTGAAAATTGTATGTATGTACTATATTATACGATAAATAATTAGTTAAAAGAATGTAAACTTATTTTTTATTTTTACAGTAAATTTTTACTTAAGTAAAAATAAATTAAATAAAAATTGAAGAAAAAATGATTTGAGTATAATTTGAGTATGTTTGGTCTCTAGGAATAAATATGACATCAGATATTTTGATTGATAACATTAGTGTTACAAGAGGAGTGTTATAATCCCCAAGGAAAAAATATTCTTTAGACTATTATTTAATACCACAAATTTGTTTTTATTTTGTTTGTTATTTAGTTTTAAAACAATATTAAATTATGTAAGATTTTTATATAATATTACGAATAATTAAGAGTACCTATCAATTTGCAATAAAATATTTTAATTTTAAATTAAAAAAAAAAAAAAACATTATATACTCACATTTAAAATAAAAATAAAAAAAAATACTTTAACAATCAACCATAAATTATATCACGAATAAATTAAAAAATATGACATTGATAGAGTATTAATTTAAAATATAAACTAAGCATTAATGTTTTATAATCTGAACTTGGGTACTTACCTAAAATCTAAATTTTACGTTAAGGTAGTTCCCTACGTTATTTAATTAAAACAAATTTTATATTAAATAATAAGCATTATTGTTATAAAGTTAATAGTAAACATAATGTTCCACAAGAGTTAACAAAGTTTAAGTCAGTGGTGGAATTATGTAGATTAAAAATTAATTCTGACATATTTAATATTCTTCAAATAATTTAATTGTCATAGAAAAGTTTAAAAATTTAAAATATAGTTATTCAATGATTTAAACAATAATCATTTTTTTTAGATTTTACTGACTAGCAATTATGTATATGATTTAATTATAAAAATAAAAAAATAAAAAGATTGTTTATTCAATGTATTATTTTATATAAACTTATTAGGTATAATGGTTTTTTTATGTGTTAATTATAATAGAAAAATTTATTTTAAATATTTAGAGGGTTTATAATACCGTTGATCATCTTGGCATTTGACATACAAATATGTTTTATACCGTAACAACGAAATTAGACATTTTGTTAAGACGTACCCTATATTTATTATCATATTTAGTATAATTAAATTATTTATAACAAGAAAAAAGTATAACGCAAATGCTAAATCAATAACAAAACGTAAAATAAGTTTCATATTAATTAGCTCAATCAAGTGTACGGTGGAAAAAAAAAACAATGCACTCAAGACACCAGCCCAGATAGGACAATAGATTCACCTATGGAAAGCAATATGGTGTAGTAAATCTTATAAGACGGAATAGTCCTCGGTGATTATATTAACGACAATGGGGCCTTATTTATACGTTGTTCAAGAAAGATTTCACGACATAATATGGCTGGCTATATAGTATGTATTGCTAACAAGATGGAAAAAAAAACTAAAGGGATACAATACATAAGCATACGCATAATATACTACAACCCCATTAAAACCATTAACCATAGTTATTATCTACCTCTTCGAGTCACATATTTGACAATAACAATACTCTCAGTAGTCCTATATAACATTTTTTATTATTTACAAACTAAATATTATGTATAATATATCGAAATAACTATATTCATTTTACAAATAACTGTTAAATTATAGAAAATCGAGTTGTCATAAATTTTATTTATCTTTTAATATATGAATATATTTATGATGTATAAGCTTAATCTATTTATCCTATCTAATATCCATTAAAAGTCGCATTAATATTAAATTAATTGTATTATTAAAATATAAAAACGTGTACATAGCAACCTACAAGTTAAGATTCGAATACTTTCTTCTATTACAATTTAAACGTGAACGATGATTACGTTTTAAATAAATTTAAAATATACCAAAAAGATTCAAATTCAATGTATAAAAAATAATGGTTTATCATAAGTAAGAGACCATCTCCATTTTAACCGGTTCTTGTCCAATGTGACACAATAAACAGGGCACGTGCGCCAAATATTATATTGGAAGGGGTATAGTGTGACATATTTTTAGCATAAATACTGTGTCTTCAATCTCTGAATGCATCAGTTCATCTGTGTACACAGTCATCGAATAATTTTATTAAACGTTCAAAAATCTATAAAATGGCCGCTAAGGTAAGTCACCACTGTTATTGTTATTTACTTAATCATTAAATTGTATAATATATATTTACCATTTCGAAATTTTTCTCAACAGTTGATCATCTTCGCCGTTTGCGTGGCTTCCGCCCTCGCCCAATACGCTGCCCCAGCTTACAGACCAGTATACCCGGCACCCGCTTACGTGGCACCAAAGGCTTACGCCCCAGAGCCCGCATACGCCCCAGCCCCATACAAATTCGAATACAGCGTAAATGACCCAATCACCTACGATGTCAAGAGCCAATCTGAATACGCCGACGGCAACGGCAACATTAAGGGATCGTACAGCCTTTTGGAAGCCGACGGTTCCACCCGCGTCGTCGAGTACACCGCCGACGACAACAGCGGTTTCAACGCCGTCGTCAAGAAAATCGAAGGAGGATACAAGACTCCGTACATAGCCACTACTCCAGCCTACAAAGCCTACCCAGTACCAGCTTACAAGCCAGTCCCATACAAGGCATACTAATATTTTTTTTTTCCATTATTGAGTTACCATACTAAATTTTCATGCAGACAGTTATAACATTCCATATCGCATGTTCATCAACCAAATATGTCATCATTGTTTTTATTCTATAAATAAATATTAAATAAAAATAACATTGAGTTAATTTTTTTTTTTTATGTAAGTGCAAATGTTATATACCATAAAATGTATATATCACCAATAAATGGATTTTTATATAATTAAATATAAAAATACAGTTTCCATAAATATATACACGGAAATACTGTGTTCTTCTAGTTCTAGGAAATAACTGCGCGCGTTATATTTTGAAAGTGGTTTTAATTTTCGTCAGTAATAATATGTTTCACATTAATTATGACTACTTGAGTTTATACAGTTATGTTGTATAAAATGTTTACTATATAATACTAAGCAAACTTGCAAACCAATATCAAATGATATTAGCAAATTTACGATTAATTTTACTTTAAATGGGTACAGTTCTCTATTATAAAGTGATAAATTCAATTTTCTTATTATTTGTTGCCTGTTGGTTGTTTATCCGTGAATTAAATGAACTGTTAATTTAAACTGAATAAGTGATATCATTATAAATAATAATATCTATAATTAAGCTATTGATTTTTGATTATGTTTAAAATTATATTTTTTTAAATATAATTTATTAACTTAAAAAGTTTAAAAAATTAAAACAAATAGTTATAGTTATGGTACTTTAATTAAAGTGTATTTTTTAACTTAATAAATATTTAAGTTATATTTTTAAACATTTTTAAAAAAGAACCACATACTGTTCCAAAATAGTTGCAATATTATTTAAATGTGCAATAATAACCTAAAATTACAGTATTATAGGTCATATTTTGTTTCTCAGCGGTTTTTCTAAAAAAATTAAATTTCTTAGTGTTACAATTTAAAATGCACATCTAAGAACTAAAAAAATACTTTAGGAACAAAAATAAACAAGTTAAATAGATAAATATATTATTTTTTCATAAGATAATTTTTTTCCTATTTTCATTTGTTGTTACTTATTACCAATTTCTTTTTGATTATATAGTATATGTATTTATAGCTATTACACACATTATAAATTATACCCATTATTGACATGATTAAGTTAAATTCATGCAGTCTATCAGGAAAACGTTGTATAAAAATAAAACAAAGCTCGCGTTTTTGAAGTAGTAGTTCAATGACTGTAGAAATGTAATTTATTTTAACAAATAAATTTAAGAATTTGTTATACAAATATAAATATTATTCATATTCATTGATCTTTAATTTACATATATATTTTTTTGAGTTAAATTTAAATAATGTTTCACATATTTATTATTTAAAAAAACTAAAAATAATTAATATACAATATTATTATTTATTCTTATTTTTTTGATATAAAAATTCCACAGAACATCATATTAGATAATATGTTTCAAAAAGTTTTAAATGTATCAAAATGTTTTTTTTTCTTTATGAAATAAATGTGGTTATAATACTTTGAGAATTAGTCTACCGTCATAGTACTGAAAATATAATAATATGTTAGATATTTATCATATAAATAATACGAAAATGTAGAATACCTTCAATTTTAATTTAAAATTACTATGTATATATTTTTAATGCATTGAAAATTATCTAAATTAATTTTATGAAAAGGTCGTTGTTGAATACAATTTCTTATATTACAAATAAAGCGTATATTAACGAATGATCATAAGTATTTTACAACATTATTGAGAGTAAGTTGATTAGAAATTTAAATTAATTATAAATCATGATTGTTATATAAGAATGGAAAATAGTTTTTAATTAATTATAATACCACTTACAGAATATGTTACATAAATTTAAACTTAGACTATAGTAGTGTCCAAAACTAAATTAAATAAATATCATAAATTTACAATATTTTATATTTTTATTAGAACTTAACACAAACAAAATAGTCCTATTCTATCAGAAAATATGTTTATATGTAGAATGTTGTACCTAGGTATAAAACTATTTTTATTTACTCCCATAAACTATAGAAATCTATACTATAATTAATATACCAAATTATATTTATAATAGTTGATAATAGCTTAAATATGTATAATATATTATACTCCCATTAGTTATATTTCTAAACAAAATTAATTTAAATTATAATATTTCAATGAATGTAATTAAAATTAAATTAATTTTTTTAATTTCACTTAAATTCTTCGCAGTACTTAGATTATATCATGATTGAGTTTTGATCACATCACGTTAAAGATTCAAAATATTCTCTAAATAATCCGAATAAAACCACTTACATTATTGTTTTTGCTTTGAATGTAATCAAAATGATAAAACTAAATATTATTTTGACCATAGGTGATAACAGAGGACTATAAGGTGTAAAAAAATAATAAAAACAGATATATTCAATAAATACACATCGGTATATTTATTTTCACAATAAATACACAAGTCGTACCTACTGTCTTATATATTAATATGGCATGGTATGACTTTGTGATCATGGTTCAATATGAACGCGATGGCAGAGAGGTATAAACGAAGAAAATATGGAAAAAAGGCGATGAAGAGAGTTGGTTTACATGACAAAATAAATTATTAGTATGCTGGTTTGTATGCTGGCTTGTAGGCCGGTGCAGAGTAAGCTGGTGCTGGGTAAGCTGGGGCAGCGTAGGCTGGTGCGGAGTAAGCTGGTGCGGAGTAAGCTGGCTTGTAGGCAGCTGGGGCGGAGTTCTTGACGACGGCGTTGAAACCGTTGTAGTCGTCAGCGGTGTATTCGACGGTGCGGGTGGAACCATCGGCTTCCAAAAGGCTGTAAGATCCCTTGACGTAACCGTTGCCGTCGGCGTATTCAGATTGGCTCTTGACGTCGTAGGTGTGTGGGTCGTTTACGCTGTATTCGAAGCTGTATGGGGCTGGGGCGTATGCGGGTTCTGGGGCGTAAGCCTTTGGTGCGGAGTAAGCGGGCGCTGAGTACGCTGGCTTGTAAGCTGGGGCAGAGTATTGGGCGAGGGCGGTAGCCACGCAAGCGGCGAGGATGATGATCTGTAAAATACGATTTACAAATTTAAAAAAATCATTTTCACCCTAATGAATTTCAATTAAAAATCGCTTCGTTTAAAAAATTAAACGTTTTAAAATATCAAATCACGATAGTCTTAACTTACCTTAGCGGCCATTTTAGTAATTTTTTTTTGTTGTTTTGTCAATGTATTGAATGACTGTGTACAGAAATGAACTGGTGAATATGGAGAGCGGAGACATGGTATTTATGCTATAAATTTGTCACATCATCCCTTCCAGTGTTATGCGCTGAATAATATCCCACCAGGAGTATTGTAGTATAACGTCGAACAAGAACCGGTCAGGGCGTAGACGCCCGTGAAGTACTTTTCATTTTTTTTTTATATAAATTGTGTTCGACAAGTGTAAATATGGTTCAAGTTCATCGAAAATATTTTATATGTATTTCGTTCACGTTCACGCTCTATTAAAAATGTATTTGTTTAAACGGACGTAAACTTATGAACCCACTCATCTCGAATACCGTGTGGATTAATATTTAATTTTTAATATTATATATTTTTTCAAGCTTATCTTATGAAAATCTGTTACCTTGTAACTATGGAAATATTTTAAAATTACTTTATTACGTCACTGTAATTTTATTTTGAAATAAATGCTTTTATGAGATTTATTATTTAATAATATAATATGTAGATTGTAGGTATGTCTAAAAAATCGGCGAAGCCAATGATCGTTTACTTTTGAATTGATGGTAAATTAGTATTAGAAGAGTATTTTAGATACTGTTATCTTATGATAAGATTTTTTGAAATGAAACTTCTTATCGAGAGTGGACGTAAACACTTATTTGTCATGTTGGATTTCTCGCATCTCAAAATTGAAAAAAAACATACGTTGCTATGGAAGCGGTTCATGTTACTTAAACTAAACTAACTACCTCAGGATATATTGGTCTTACTAAAATGAATAAATTATATTAAAACTTAATTTATCAACACTTTTATAATTTTAATTTATTAGTTAATCAGTATTAAAATTTTAAACGGTGTGTTTATTTTGATTATCAATTTGTTTATCTTTATCCACACGCAATTATCATACTTTTTTTAAAAGTATTAAACAAGAACATACATTTTTTACTTCTTTATAAATTTCTAATGCAAAAAAATAAATGAAGTAATGGTTACAATAAGAAAGTAAACAAAAAACTATCTTGAATCTTATGTACAATCCCATTGTAACTCAAATACTTAAGATTTGACCCGGTTTCTATTTTAAAAATAAAAGTATTAAGTCATTTACATTGTACATACCTTTATAGGAATACCAAAATAAATACATATATATATATATTAAATAGATGATTTCGCTTAAAAAAATGTATTTATATTATTTTATGATTCTGATAAATATTTTTACAATAATATAGTGTAATATAGGAGTCTGGAGTATAATATTTATAATATTTATCATATATATATATATATACTATTTTAGGTTAGGTGTTATTCTATATAAGTATTATCTTCGGACATATATTTATAGTAATTTCAGCTAGATAATAATTTATTAATTCAACTTATGATCAACTTATATTTTAATACTGAGTATAAAAAAAAGGATTGGCTTAGTTAGGTTTAACAATAACAACAAGTATTATATTTGTATTCTTAACATTAATTTTTAACTTTTCTATAGAGTTTAACTATTTATTTTACTCTAGTCGTTGTATGATAAACAGTTGATTAATAATATTTTATCAATTTATCATATTGATTTTAAATGTGCGTATAACATACTCCACGTTTAGTATTGTTGTATTCAGTACTTTACATTTAGTTCATTAAGTAAGTAATATTAAAAAAAAACTGTGATGATATATTTTAATTAATTTTGTTATAATTAATTTAAAATAAGACTGGATACTATAAAATAAAATTGCGAGTAAATAGTCATAACCATTTCATAAGTAAAGTAATAGTCAAACCGATGTAAGTAAAATAAATATTAAATAACAAATCTCCTATAGCTAGCACTAATTCAATTGTAAATACAAAATTATTTTGTCAATTATTCACAAAATATACTAAAATGATGAAAATAGTGACTTAACTCAATAAACTTTTCAACTTAAACTATATAATACAAATGGTAGATTATTTTCCACTGAAATTTTCTGGGTATATAATTCATTTTGTACATGTTGACTTAATCCCTTTTTTAAGCGCACCCACAATAACTGTCAAGATAATTTATTCATGTCATTAACTAAATCATTCAAGAATTTGAAAAATATCGAAAGTAGCGTTTAAATAAAAATATTTGGTAGGTAGATACTGTTTTATACTGTTATAGAAAATAATGTAAAATGTAAATAATATAAAATATGAAAACATATATGTTGATCTAATTACGGAATACCAGCGGGTCTCAACCTTTTTGTATATGACATGATAAAAGTTGTTTACTTAATTTGTCATATTTCTTTCTATAAATTTAAGTTCAAAACAATTTTTTAGCAGTTTTGAACACTTTCTCTAATGATTGTCTCCAATAAGTTCGTAGTATGTTATACCTATTATATCGTTTATTAACCAGTTTTAGTTTTAGTCATACAATTATAATCGTATTATTTTATCATAATATTATCTATAATATTTGCTTGAACTGAATAGTAAGTTGAAAGAGTATAATAAAAAATAGTATTGACTACCTACAAAATAAAAATAACAAATCAATGCAGAACTGTGCATTGCATTATAATTTCTCATTTACTTGAGCTTTTTTTACACACAATTATGTATATTTTTGTAAATATTTTATTTGTTTTTAATTATATATTATATATTTTAAAAATAAAATCAGCGTAAACCATTGATTTATAAATTATGAACGTTGAGTACACTTGAATATTAATCCATTTTAGTTAAAATATAAATTCTAATTTACAACACATATAGAATGTTCAGTGTTTACGAATATAAAACGTTTATGTCTCTTACATAATTGTACAAATTACAATATAATATTTCTATAGGATTGTTTTTGTTTGACTTCTAAGTTATTTTATAAAAAAATATAATTAATTAGTATATAAGTAAAATTATTCAAAATTATTAAATATAAACCAATGTACAACATTAATAGACTTTACAAGAAGTAAATACAGTCAAAATTATAAATAATAAATAATAAAATGTTTTGACTTATGTACTTAAATTAATGACCAAAGTTTTTAATAATAAAATTCAGCATTGGATATCCAAAATAACGTTAATATCTACTGAACAGTACATTTAAAAACCATTAAAAATAAAAACCATATAAAATATTCTGATGTGGTTATTGGTTTTGAGTGCATCTCGTAATTGAGAAAGTCAATACTAACAGTGAATCGTTAATTTGAATTTAATAATAATTAGTTAATACGAAAAACGATTCCGAGATGCAGTCATCTTCTATTTGTTAGAATAATAATGTTTCTTCTATATTTGTTGTTGTTGTTGTTGTTGTAAAATTATATATTTAAATATCTATAAAAAGACTATTAGAAAGAAAGTATTAATTGGATTTTGTCAACAATTTGTTATGTATAAATGTTCTCAGTTTTCTGATGATTCGATTTATTATTATTATTATTATTTTTTTGATTTTGTTAACGTACTATATAGATTTAATACATTATCAATTACCACTATACAAATTAAAGATTGATACGTCATTATTACCGAAAAATATTTGGAAACCACCGAGTTTTAAAAAGAAATCACATTAACCATATTTTAATATAATCATTATATAATACTGTGCCTATTTACACATATGGCTAGTTTTGTAACAAGCTTTTTTGAACTAAAATATTATGTTATTATAATGTTTACACTTAATCAGTATGGCCACTGATGACTAATCACTAATTAGATATAGTGTATAGTATGATATTCTTATGCAATTCAAATGAATAATACTTGGTATATAATATATATACAATATACATCTATAAATATATAGGTGTAAGTAAAAAAAAAAATTTTTTTTGTTATTAAATTTTCTATTTATTTACAAAATAAATACAACGATGATATAAATATGGTTTATGAGCAGGTAGTGAAGATGTTATTACAAATATCACTGTGAGATGGTTGTCTTAAACAGCGGCGTGAAACGAGAATGGATTAAGACTTATTAGTATGCCTTGTACGGGGCTGGCTTGTAAGCTGGTGCAGAGTATGCGGGTGCTGGGTAAGCTGGTGCAGAGTAAGCTGGTGCAGAGTAAGCTGGTGCAGAGTAAGCTGGTGCAGAGTAAGCTGGCTTGTAGGCCGGTGCGCTGTACGGGGCCTTGTATCCTCCGTCGATTTTCTTGACTTCAGCGTTGAAACCGTAAGAGTCAGCGGTGTAGTCGACGACGCGGGTGGAACCGTCGGCTTCCAAAAGGCTGTAAGTTCCCTTGACGTTGCCGTTGCCGTCGCTGTATTCGGATTGACTGTGAACGTCGTAGGTGTGTGGGTCGTTTACGCTGTATTCGAAGTTGTACGGTGTTGGTGGGTATGCAGGCTCTGGGGCGTAAGCCTTTGGTGCCGAGTAAGCGGGCGCTGAGTACGCTGGCTTGTAAGCTGGAGCAGAGTATTGAGCGAGAGCGGAAGCCACGCAAGCGGCGAATATGATCATCTATAAGATATTGGAATAATTAAATAAATAAAAAATAAAATATTTTCCTAAAACTCTTATGTTGTGTATTATAGACATAGTGTCACTAGTCAGAGTTTTATTTCTCATATGTTATAATGTTATAAAAAAAATATATAAATACCTTGGTGGCCATTTTATTTGATTTTTTTTAGTTTTTCTGTGTTTGCTTGGTAGTCCTGTTGATTTCAACTGATAGATGTTTACTATTGATTCTCTGTATTTATGTTAAACTCTTGTTTCGATTTCATCCCTTCCAACATATATGGTTGTTACGTATGGTATGTAATTACTGATTATAAATGCACTAAAACCGGTCACCGGTCGTATATTAAAATATTATACATATTGATTTTTATGTGTTCATTGCTAAAGTGGTTACCGCCCCTTTACTGAACAATCCTTTCATACGATAAGTAGATCAAAATTATTAATATTATATAATAATATTTTATTAGTAAGTGAGTTTACTTTTTAAAATTTACTAATTTTTTAATTGATCTAAATTAAAGTACTATAAAATCATATTTTTATAATTTAATTTTCATTAAAATCGGTTGAAACTCATGTTTAATTTGTAATTTTATATACATGTTTGTTGTTGTGTAATTGTCATATTTTTATAGTTTTTATTTATTTGAATTATAAGAGCCGTAACTAATATTTATTATAATCGTAACAGTAAGAATTGAGTTATAAAAAAACATTTCTTGGTACCATTTTTATAAATAATAAATAAAATCAACTGTATACATTTTTATTTATTCATACAGGTATTCAATGTGTTTATACAGATATATTTAGAAAAGTCATTTTGATTAGAAGCATCCTATTAATTTTAAATGTATTTAATTTAATCATTCATCTATAATCATAAATTTAAATAAACAGTCAAACAACTTTCCAATAAGTCAATATCAAACACCCATTTCCTCGAAAAGTATCAATACTTTGGGAAATATTTAAAAAAATCTAACTCATTGCTAATCAACATTTTTTTTTTCGAATGATAGCTTTTATTTTTATTATAACATAATAAAGCAGATGTTTTTAAGAATTTGAACACATAAAATTCGAATTTTGAATGTAATAGTGTAGTAATTAGTTATAAACTTATAATTTATAAATATTTTAAGTTTAAATGATCGAAGTAGAATATCTAGATATACTAAATAAAAAATTATCCAATGCATCACTTATAAGAACTTAAAAATTGAAAATATCTACTTATAAGTTAATTACTCATTAAAAGATCGATTTTATATTTGAAATCTACTTTAAAATATGAAATTAAAACTATATACTGAGTTTATTTCTAAAAAGTTAAACATTTAATAACTTCAATAATAAAAAAAGAGGAAAGTAAGTAAGTACTCTGATGTACAGAAAGTTTCAAGTATACTTTGTTATTGAGTAAGTAATTTTAATTGATGTGTTAAATTTGAATTCAATGATATATCATTGTACATGAAAAACGATTCTAAGTAAAGATGGTTCGTTAGCCTTTATTACTTTGTATAATTTAGTATACTTGATAATATGTTTGTATTGTTATTGGTCGTATTAAACGATGTCGCCCAAATTTAAATTAATTTTTTTATCGTTTTCCATTTTACTTCGACTTAAATATTTAATACAAACATAAATGTAATGACACATTTTATTATTTTCCAGTTCTTAATTCTGGAAATATTTTTGATGCTAAAAAAGTGGAGACCGATTCAACGAATGCGCTTAAAAACTGATATACTTAATATTTGGTTTTTTTTTTTATATATATTTGTAAGATTTGTTTGTACTATGTATCTATTAATGATTGTTATTATTAATATTATCTGTAACTAATGGAAACCATATATGTAATAAACAAAACATATTTGATTTTCGTGAGACGAAAATAAATGTTTATGAACACCCAACAACAAGTTATAGAGATTGAAAAAATAAATTCCTTCCGTGTTCAAAAGAATATTTCGATATAACTTTTATTTAAAATCGATTAGTATTTTTTAATGATTTGAGGGTAAATAAAAAAAATTTAGTTACAGATATTAGTAACATTCGTATATACAATAAAAATATAGTACATAGAACATAAATAGATTATTGTAATTTATTTTACTATTAGTCAAATGTTATGTTGAATTAATTTTTCCGAAAACATTTTAATTTTTATAATATTATCATAGGTATATTTATATCTTATTGTTATTAACTTTTGGAATCTATATCGACTTACTGTATAGTACGGTTTGCAGGTTCAAAGTATAAATAAACAACAGTAAACAATTAGTCTAAATATTTTTAAAATGTCATCGTGTATATAAAATATAATAATATACAAAGGTAGAGGTTTCGAACCTCCTCAAACAAATTTTTTAATTATAATAAAATAAGAATCGATTTAGTCTAATTTTGCATACAAATTTCCATTTTTCATATTTTTCGTTACTTCTTGTTGAGCAATTATTTTGAAAAGTACTGACAAATTGTAATTTTTACCTCCTATTAGAGATTAGACCAACTAAATTCGCATTCCTATCATACAATTTATTTGAGTGGAAGATCGGAGCATTTTTTTTTATAAATCTTCTGTATATACATAACAAAAACACACACATATCATTATAAAATCAATACATTTATTACTCTGCTCAAAATCTGAAATAGTAAAATGTATTATGTTTATTCAAATAATTTGAAGTGAATATTTCTTAAATATATATACTTTTAGAAATAATTAGTTTTTACCGTTTAATGAGTTATCTTGTAGGTACTTATTTATTATTATTCCATAAAATATATGTATACTAATATGTGCATGTTATAATATGTTATAATGATATTTAACTTAATCAGATTGTGATACGATTTTATAAATAAGGTTTAGTTGTTTTTAAATTGTTATGTACTCAATTATGTAAAACAACAATTAATAGTATATGAAATCAAAGAAATACAGTTTTACTAATTATAGTTTGTTTTTAATATATTTTATTTTTGTTTTATACTTTTAATACATATTGAACAATTGTTTAATGGACAAAATAAATAGATGACATATGAACGGATCAAATTAATTTTCAAATTCAAATTAATTTTTTACTATTTAACGTAATCAAGCAATATATGTTATGTATAACAATAAATAAATTATAAATTCAAGTAATTTTGTTTATACATTGATAATATTATTGTCTTAAATTTAATGTTTGAATCCAAATTAACTATATACAAAAATTAATAAATTAAAACAAACCTAACAAAAATGTTATAATAAAAATTAAAAATATGTAGATGGAAACAGATCACATTAATTTTAAAAATACATTGTTTTAGAAACATATTTTTGTTTTAAAATATATACATTTTCTGATCATTAAGATATTAACATTTGTTTTTATAAAGCCATAATATACCGAGCTGTTTTATTTATTTTCGAATAAGCAAACAACCATGTACATATTTTATACACATACCATACACAACCCCTAACGAATAATACAGTTTATTGCTCGTCCAAGTATGAAATCATTACTAATAAAGTGGCCGACATGTGAACAAAGTTGTACATCATTTTCCATAGTAATGAGGTGCGAAAGCATAAACTAGATAGGTATCTGAATTCACGAACTTTTAGATATAAAACACATTCATTGAATGAATATCATAGTAATCATAGTATACTGAATACTGATGTTAACAGTATGATTGAAATAACAATAACCATAACTATATAGAAAATATAATGATATTTTAGATATTTAATTTGATATAATTTGACAATATTTCTATGATTTCAGCTCAACCAAATAATAGCAAAATACTAACGGTACTCCATGCATGTATGCATTTTGTTTTTTTTTTTTCTGGCGACGATAAACATATAATGCTACAAATCATAAAAATCATTTCGTATAGAAGTATGCGTTTAATTGCTATGATTTAAACGTTAAATCGTTTATTCTGAATATACCAATAAACTATAATTAAGATTTAGATTTTTTCTTTCAATAAACTGTAACCAATACAATTTTAAAAGTTCCAATACCTGATCTAGATTGTCTTGACGACGAGGAATTAAATTCGGTCATAGGTAGACGAAAATAAAACACAAACGATTTGTAATATGAATCAAATAAAAAAATATTTATTTGATAAATAAATTAACAATTGAATAAATTAAACATGTTCGGGTGAAGTGAGAAGTAGAGCCGTTTCTCGCTGACGAGTACTCAGCTCAGTGAGAGAGGTTGTGACACAGTCGGAATGGTTTTTGGTTGGAAATTAGTATGCCTTGTATGGGGCTGGTTTGTAGGCCGGTGCGGAGTATGCGGGTGCTGGGTAAGCTGGTGCAGCGTAGGCTGGGGCAGAGTAAGCTGGGGCAGAGTAAGCTGGTGCAGAGTAAGCTGGCTTGTAGGCTGGGGCGGCTTTGTAGGCTGGGGCTGGGGCGCTGTATGGGGCTTTGTATCCTCCGTCGATTTTCTTGACTTCAGCGTTGAATCCGTAGGAGTCAGCGGTGTAGTCGACGACGCGGGTGGAACCGTCGGCTTCCAAGAGGCTGTAAGTTCCTTTGACGTTGCCGTATCCGTCGCTGTATTCGGATTGGCTGTGCACGTCGTAGGTGTGTGGGTCGTTTACGCTGTATTCGAAGCTGTATGGTTTCGGGGCGTATGTGGGTTCCGGAGCGTAAGCCTTTGGTGCGGAGTAAGCGGGCGCTGAGTAAGCTGGTGCAGCGTGGTGGGACGGGTAAGCCGGGGCGGCGTATTGGGCGAGTGTGGTGGCCACACAGGCAGCGAATATGATCATCTGAAAAAACAATAACAATTGTGCGTTTATTATAAAAATATTCATATTACCGATGCGATTCAATATACTAATTCGATCAAAAATGTTAATATGTATACGCGAAGACTGTTCACAAGTTTCGTTACCTTAGCGGCCATTTTTGATGTGTTGTTTGGATTATTTGATTTGATCAAATGAACAGAAGAGAAGTAACTGGTGATTATCCTCATCGAATGTAGAGTATTTATACGGATACATCGAAGGTAATTTTTCCCTCCATAGTCTATGGTTACCAAATATTAATTGGCAGTAGACCGGTTAGTTAATGTAGTTCAATATTGCCCAGCGAAATAATTATCCAACTATTATCATAATATCATGTATGATACATTTATTTAACGCATAGTTCTGAAAGTATAGATTTAATTATTGTTTATTTCATTTTCCTTGAATGTTTTATATATAGTTAACTTATCAAATATATGTTTTATAACCATGTTATGTACTCATATCATGTATAATAATAATTTCAAGTGCATTCATTATTAGGCTATTTTTGATGATTTCATTTTTAATAAAGTACTCATTTTTATTTTATGTTTTTTATTCGTATTAAAACTTATATTAATTGTGTAGTTATCATAGCAACAATATAATAATACATTTTTCGAATAGCTCTATATTTATCTCAAATTTAATTGGATTAATTTAATTATAGACATAACAATAACATAAGATAGGTGTAATGGTATTGAGCACACGTTTTTGATTCACCTACATTGTAAAAATATTATATATAACAATTGAACTTGTTGAGCACAACTCGATAACATTTATAACTTATTATATTATCAAATTAATTATGGATAGGCATTTTCAGTTCCATTATATATTTAAATACTTATTTTTTCAATAATGAATATACATTTAATGAAATCTAATTTTTAATATTGAATGTATTACAATTCGACATTTTAAAAGTTTTATCTTTTGATATAGAAAAAAATAAAAACTAATGTAATACGTCTTGTTCTTATGACGATTTCCTAAGAATAGCTTGAAAAAATGTTTTATGAATATATACAAATATTTATTAAACTGCTAATTTTTAGTCCGATCACGGTTAGTATACGTATATAAATAATATATGATAATTGATAGTAGGTATATCATCATATATCTTAGACGAAATAAAACTGTATGTGTAAATTACCATCTGTAATTTATGTTTTGTATTTAATAACTAATCTTATAATATTATTGTCAATCTATATTTTTTTTTATTTCATGGAAAAGTCAAAAATATTTTAAAATAATTTTCTGTGAAATTGTATCTAAAACTTTTATATACGTAAATTGTCTGAAAAGTATTTGAGAAGACTGATGGCTTGTAATTAACTATGCAAAATTGTTGTTAAAGTGGTATATGAATGCATATTATAATCTGCAGATTTGTAGGAATAAAATAAAATAGAAATGTGAAATGAGAATAACATTCCACTGAGAATACGCAATTATAACCGTAATTGTATGAGGCACTCAAATAACTAAAAACCTTTGCTTTGAGGATATGTCTTAAATACATGTTTAATTTATATGGTAACCATCGTATATTTTAAGCATCCAATAAAATACAAAATGTGAAAATAAATCAATTATAATGAATAATGATATTTAAAAATCCTTATTGGCATAACTTGTTTTTCAATAATCTTAATTATTCACTTATAACTATACCATTAATGTTACCATCGATTTGCAACTGAAAATTTGTTGTCAAGAAGTCTTGTTTTAGTTTGAAAATGTATTAAAAATGTAAACCTATATTATAGCGATGAACTTTTCTTTTATATTTCAGAAAATAAGAGGTACGTATTGAAAGCGAAACAGAGTAATACAAATCAGATGAAATGTACAGCACATATTTCTTTGAACACAACATTTATTTTTCGATTTGATCAATCGATGTTGTCAGTTGGTTTTGATTACAATTCACAGTGTAATATTGCAATAACAAAAACGCATATTTTCATTTTCTGTTATAATATATTATTATATTGTGTCAATAGCTGAATATTAATAACATATCACGACAAAGTGTAGTGGATAAACGTACATAATAATATACAAATAAATATCAACTAAAAATTGGTTTCAGATAAATTGTAACTTATAATTATTTACAAGGTAACTAATAGTAATATCTTAAAGTGTACGAATCGTTCTAATGACCTATAGCTATATGAGTATGGGTAAGTACGCAGACTGCTGTCCGTGCAATAGATAGCTGCAGAACGTGTAGGTATAATAATATTCGTTGAATTATTAAAATATTTAATAATATAATAGTATTATGACTGAATATGTGTCAGTAGCGTCGCGACCGGAAACGCGCGTGGCACGTGGATTAGTCAGAGGACGAAGGTCGTTTGGCGATTGGCCGTCACTCTCTCTCTCTTTTTCAGTACGGCCTGTATGGGGCTGCGGCGGGCTTATAAGCGACGTCGGAAGCGTACCCGCCTTCCTTCTTGACGACTGCATTGAACCCGTTGTAGTCGTCGGCGGTGTACTCGACGGTGCGTGTGGAACCGTCGGCTTCCAAAAGGCTGTAGAAGCCTTTTACGTTACCGTTGCCGTCGCCGGACTCGGCCTGGCTCTTGACGTCGTAAGTGTTCGGGTCGTTTACGCTGTACACAAAGCTGTACGGTGTCGGTGCGTTAACAGGCACGTTAGTCTTTACCGGTGCCACGTGGTAAACGGGGTACGCTGGCACGACGTATTGGCCCAGGGCGGCGGATGACAAGCATGCGACGAAAACGATCATCTAAAATAAATAAAACGACTGTTAGATTTTGATAAGAAACCTGCAACGGAGGATAGAATATTATAAAAATTATCTCATCACAATGTTTCACGTCCGATTTGCTATCATATTGCATTGTAGATTCAATAACTCTAATACGCTAATCCTACATCATATGACAATCTGACAATACTTGATCATATCACATGTACGACGAGTCGATGGATATTCAAATAAAACATAGCAATCCCAGATAGACTCGTGATGGTAATAAAATATTTTAAGACATTTATATATGAAACTATAACAGGAAATTGTTTTTACTATACCTTGACAGCCATTGTAATTTGTCCGTACTCTGTTTGCGTTTGTAAAAGATTTAGATGTACGTGTACAATTATCACGATAACTTACTGTCAACTAATAATTGGTGTCTCCAACGTCTCTGTATTTATGTCGAATGCATACATATTGTCATGTCCCTCCAGACTTTTATTTCTCCACGTACGCACGAACCGGTCATACCATAAAGATATTTTTGTTATACATAGATACATAATATTACATACATTTTTATTCCTTATAAATATGAGTAAAATTAAGTAATCTGATCTAAAAACACAGAATAAAATAAAATATTTGATGCCGTAATGCATTGAGACATTTTAATGTTCTATAATATTTGTAATACCTTATAAATAGGGATCGTAAATTGATGAATTTGAATATAAATGCATATTTTAAGTTATTTAGCTATACATGCATAGGTATTTGAGATTTTTAGTTTGATAGTGTATATTTCAAATTTTATTTGAAAGCAAACTTTTAAAATGAAGATACATTTTTATAATGTTATGCTATTTTATAAAAATTAAAATAAATAAATTATGTCATAGACATCGTATTTGTTATATTATAATATAATATGATATAAAATATTATATTGTTGTATCACCTATATTTTCAAGATAGTTATAAGTTATATAAATAGATCCTATGTACCGCGACGACTCAACTGCATTCAATAGTACAATTATTATGCAAACTGCAGGTATAGACGTGCTTGCTATAGATTCGTTCTATCTGTTAATGATTCTATATTTAAAAAAAAATGTTCATACGTTTATAGTTTTTGTTGAGTCATACATGTTAAAAATTAATTTTTAATAATAATTGTAATACGAAATACAATAAATGTTTTATTTAAAATAAATTAAGTTTTAAGTATTAAAAAACAAATTAGATTAGTTAACTATTTTAGATTTTTAGTGCATACAAATGCATATTTCTGATGTTTTTGTGTATATTTTGCAAGTGCATGAAATTGAGTAGCCTTACTTATAAATATGAATCATGTCCACGCAAACTTAAATGCGTTTAAAATTAAAATATAATTTTAATAAATGTTATTATTAAATTTCATATTGGTTGATAATCTTATTTAATATATAACAATAAAAATGCACTTTATATTTCAGAATATTTTCATTAGGTAATAATTTATTATCATAATCATTTATAACGTATAAAAAGGTTTTTATTCGTAGAAAAATTCTATGTACAACTATTATAATTAGACCAACTATTAGAATTAAAAATCTTTATTAGAAGGATTAATTCAAAAAAGTTGTCTATTAAGAGCATTAGCTCTAAGATATTAGAAAGCTTAAGTAAATAACATTAATGCTACATAATATTGCGTTGTTCTGTCGTACAGTCTAACGACATTGAATCGTATCTAGAAACTCTACGTTCCAAGAAAGAGTTATAATAGGATTATAATTTAGTGAATAAAATATTATTATATTAAATTATAATTTAAGATATATGATTTTATACAGTTTGATGATAAAACATTAAAAATTATTAATCTAAATGTATATATCACAGGTAATAATATTATTAAAAATAATAATTTTTCATTTTATCATTAATGGATAGAACAATAAAGTATGAGTTTATACGAATCAATTACTTCGATGGCATATAAATATGATTCATATTTTACAATATTCTTCATGTTGTAAAAAATTAAAAATATGTAAGTGTAATCAATTAATTCACAAATTTGGATGAATTTGTTTCAATAGTTAAAGTAAATAATATTAAGTGCGTTACGATTGCGTACGGAATTTTTTCACTACGATTGTGTTATATACATAATTGACTATTCAATTGGTTTTATTTCAGCAGTTTTAATTATTAAAAGTATTTAAAATTATATTATTATTATTATTTAAAAAAAAAAACCTGATTGAATAATAAAGTCAATAGAAATACACACTTTTTACTTATTATCTAAACGGTTAATTTACCACGTTCATTTGAAAATATTACTATTGTTATAAATGCTAAATACTGAGTATTATATGCTAGCTACGTTGCATTCATTTGCATACGAAATAGTAATATTTTTAAGGGTCAGGTAGATAAATTGTATGACACGACGTATGACGTCGTACTACTAAAAGGGATAAACCTATGCAATCGTATATCATCGATAATATTTAGTAAGAAGTCTATGTGCAATTTAATCAGTGGATTTGCAATAATACACAGAGTATTATAAAAACAGATTTAATTAGATCAATTTAATTGCTAGTGATTTTGATGAATAGTGTTTGTACATTTTTCGTGATTTGCAACCATTTTTCTCTATATTATTGAGTTATACTTTTTTACGTAGGAAACAGGATATTTTACGGAAAAAAAAAACAGAAAATATCAGCATTTGAAAACTCTTTTCGTTTATAATTTATATTTAATTTTAAAAAGTATACGTTATCAATGATCGTTATTATATTTTTCAAACATAAACTGTACAATCTAATAAATTTAAATATTATAGTACATTATGTGTTCTTTTTAATGCTATAATGTAAATACTTTTTGATATCAGAAATATTAATTAATTATTTTTATTTTTATTATTTTTTTTACTACAATTATAATTTTAGAGCTTAAACTATTTTTTACACAAAATAAATTATTGTCGACGGTACAATTATTACAGATTATTGTTACACCTCCTTTTGTTTTATGGTACTGTTCACGCCCCGTAATATTGTCACTCGGGGCGATACTTCTTTACGTCTGTTAATTAAATTTTAAGAATTGGTACCTTCACCGTGTACGCCCGATATTAATTAAAAAAAAAAAGAATGTACATTGATATATAGTAGTGAGAAAAAAAGTGTAACAACTAACGTGTAATAGACGCGCGTCTGTGTGAGACTGGAGCTGCAGCTGTCTAATACGTGCAACATAATATTATATACTAATATTATTATATAGTTAATCGCATAGACTACAACCGATAATGTATATATAATGACATTATATTATATCATTTACGCCCCATTTATGTATTATTATGTACCGGTTGAACGTCAATCATATTTGACTGATTTTTTTCTTCATTTTCTCTAAAATAACAGATTGACGCGATCCAGCTACCTACCGGTCCGCTACGATATGTAAGACAAACAGACTTTATGAGAAATATGACCTCAGAATGATCAAACGAGTGTAATGTGCAGCGCTTGTACGTATAATTTGCTATTGTGTAACATTAATGCGTACGAGCATAATGACGAATGACGATGAATGGATATCAAATAATATACTATAATAACACACGCGTTAGTCATTAAGTAATAATATGCATATATATAGGTTAGTGTGGGCGAATTAGTATAATCACTGGTAGAGTTAGTTAAGATGAAATTTATACTACACTAGTTAAAATGCATTCATAAAATATTAATAATAAATTAATATGCGGATCTGAATGCTGTACATTATCTATACATATTATTCTTGAAATATCATATGCATACCATGTTTCAGCTTAAATTTAATAGAACTTTTAAATCATAAATTTATTAAGTGAATATAAGCGCAATATTTGTTTTCTTTTTAACACCACGTAGATTACTATACACCAACGTAAATTTTTTTTTTTTATGATTTTTGAGTATTTTTGTACCTAAGCTAATCTATTACAATATTTATAAATATAATATTTTTGAACATTTGACACATTGGATTTCATTATTGTTAGAATATATATATATATTTATATTCTAATTTAAAAATAATGAAATTATTTGTTTAAACAGATATATAGATTTTTTTTAAAGTGTGTATAATGGATAATATTTTACCCTAAAATTACTTAACAATATAAAAAAAAATTTATTTTATTTGAATGCATTTTGCACGATTAGAGAGAGAAACCAAACAATAAATTACCTTGTATATATTATATAATATAAGTATCAAATATATTTTTTCAATGTAATAATGTACCACGATATATACTGTAGAGATAACTATAAATTCATAGACCGTGTTACTACTCCTTTTTTACCCATTTAGGCCAAAGATATAGAATATCCTAAAAATGTTATGCAATAATAATTACGAACTTTAAATTAATAAATTATAATAGCATTTAAATGATATAAAATAAGACAATTAAAAAAAAGGAGTGAATTGAAATATATTAAAAAATAAAATTAGATTAATATGTTTTTAAGTATCTAGTTAGAGGGTTTTTATTTAAAATAATTATATTATAATTAATGTAAATAAAATCAAAATTATATAATGTATACATTTAACAATTTAGTCTATCATAATAGACAGTAGTTAGCAGATATTCCACTATCATAATAACCTTTTTGTAACTCATTTTTTTTTTAAATACGATATTTTCATATTAATAAAATATCGAATGAGAATAAAACTATTTTTTTTTGTTCTACACCTATATTTTTGGTAAAAAAAAATTCAATACAGAATATTGAATTACACGCTTTGCATAATTTTAAAAATATTTCTATTATCTAAAAAGTGTTTACAAAAAAAGTACGATATTGGCAGGAAATTTCAACTTAATATAACTACTATGCATATTATATAATGTACAGGTATACTCATAATTATTATATGATTAAAAACACACATTTTAAATTTTCATTTTATTACCAAATCGAATTGTATTATATTTTGTCACAACTGACAAGTAACAATATATCACAGCTTTTTTTGTATAGAACAAAACATTTATAAAATTTGATTGTGTATAGGAAATGACTTGTTTCGGAAATATTGGCATCCATTCGTATATTTTATTGGTTTCAATTAAAAAGGCTATTTAGGATACATTGTGATCCGAGTATACGATCACAATACACTATAGTGTTTATTTCATATAATATAATAAATATTAAATTAGTTACTAAAAAAATTGCATTTCAATTTAAACTATTGACTAATCAACACGCCATATTTATTATTAAATTATAAGTGAATAAAAAAGTAATACCTATAATATGACATTCATTTAAAATGTGTATCTTAGTAGAATACAATTCATTATGCATTTTTGCATGTTTTATTTTAATAAATATTATGAGTTATAATATGTAAGTCCTTTTCACTATTAAGGTAAGTAGGTTGTAACATATACTTATAATTTCCCAAATAATATTATATTTTTATTCAAGGTAAGTAATAAATGTTCTCATATGATTCTAAAAAATATTAAATCCATCAAAGTAAACTATATCTTATGGTTTCATGTTGTATGCATTTATTTTTTGAACGCTAATTATTTCACAAATTCAGTTGTATATACCTGAATTTGATCAAATATTTCCCAAAAATTCTTTTCAGACTTTTTGCTAGTGTCTAAAGTGTAGACTTCAATTATTACTTGTATACACACTGTAAAGCGTTAAGGATAAATTAAAATAAACAAAACACAGATATTTTCAATAAATACACATTGATATATATATTTACACAATAAATACATAAGTCGTACCCATTGTCTTATATTATATTAATATGTGGCAATGTATGACTTTGCAACCACGGTTCAATATGAACGCGATGGCCCAGAGGTACACGAAGAAAACATGAAAAAAAAGGGGGCGAAGAAGAGAGTTGGTTTACATGGCTGAGGAAGTTATTAGTATGCTGGTTTGTAGGCTGGTTTGTAGGCCGGGGCAGAGTATGCTGGTGCTGGGTAAGCTGGGGCAGCATAGGCTGGTGCGGAGTAAGCTGGGGCGGCGTAAGCAGCTGGCTTGTAGGCTGGTGCGGAGTAGGCTGGTGCGGCATAAGCAGCTGGCTTGTAGGCCGGTGCGGAGTAAGCTGGGGCCTTGTATCCACCTTCGTTCTTGACGACGGCGTTGAAACCGTTGTAGTCATCGGCGGTGTATTCAACGGTACGGGTGGAACCGTCGGCTTCCAAAAGGCTGTAAGATCCCTTGACGTAACCGTTGCCGTCGCTGTATTCGGATTGGCTCTTGACATCGTAAGTGTGTGGGTCGTTTACGCTGTATTCGAAGTTGTATGGGGCTGGGGCGTATGCGGGCTCTGGGGCGTAAGCCTTTGGTGCAGAGTAAGCTGGTGCTGAGTAAGCGGGCTTGTAGGCTGGGGCGGGGTATTGGGCGAGAGCAGAAGCCACGCAGGCAGGTGAAGATGATCAACTGGAACAAAAAACAAAATGTATATTATAAGTTAGAATTTAATCAAACGGTCGTGTTATCCATTAGACGTCTTTATGGTTTTGTGATTTAGTGAAAATAACGCGTATTTAATCCTCAAGTTATGAATAATGAAACGATATAATACGACACGTATAGTATACTTTCGATGAAGTTATCGGAGAAAAAAATAAAAATAAAGGTACTTGTATTATTATCGATACAAATTAACGAGTTAAATTCATATATTATATAACTAAAACCTCCTTGTCATACGATACTAATCAACCATATAGACCGTGCAAAAAATTGTGTTGAAGTACTGATCAAAATATTGAAATATTATTTTGTCATAATAATAACGTCTTATGAGTGGTATATTTCTTACCTTAGCGGCCATTTTTGTGAGTGTGTGTGTGTGTTCTGTTGAGATACTAGACACTGAAGTTAATGGAATGAACTGAGTGATGTTTGGATTGCGCCGACCGTATTTATGCTAAAAGTTTAGGGGGTTATCAAATAATCCCTCCCAGACGGTAACGTGTGTTGCTACCGTACGTGGGTGTGCAAAAATACTAATATGGCGTAAAGAAAAAAATAATAATAATAATAATAAACAAGAGCAAACACAAACGCTCACACGCGTATACGAGAGAACCTTCACCTGGTAAACTGGTCCAACGCATTAAAAAACCACTCCCAAACAACAGGTTTTGATACAATATTATATCTATATATAGGTCGAGTGCACATGAGTTACTATATAATATATTATATTTTATTACGAACGCACTACATACGTCGTTGTCACCGTGATTGTATTTTCTTCATTGTCGGCGCGAAGGCGATTTACGATGTTTTTCTTTTAACCCTAATTATTACGTGCGCGATACGACCGCCTCGGGGAAAAATTTTACACGCGCGACACCGCGTGTGCACGCGTCGTTTATAATATATGAACCGAAAAATAATATTATACTCGTACGGCACATAATATAATGTCTGATAATTAAAAACCTAAATCGCGAGATGTACAGCAACTGTTCGCCCGCGTTGTAGTAAATATTATAAATCGACCGTAATGACGAAATTAACATGTTGATACGGATAATATAATATTATATTATGACGTAGACGCCACCTACATAATATTATATTATCGTGTAATATATTATACATACACATATTATGTTTTAAATAGTTTGTTAATAAATTTACGGTTACGATAATGTTCATATCCCACGGTAATATCGTTTTCGTGTTGTGCATAAATTCTAGTGAGGAATTTAAAATATGACAATAACGTCTATGAAAATATTCGAAGGGTGATAATGGGATGATGTGGGGATGATGGGAATTAATTGCTACCGCGGTGGTGGCCGCCCAACTATGATTAGAAAATAATGTATACATAGGTAAACTGCAGTATAGGTACACAGCTTACAATAAATTATATCGATATATTACCTACCACATAGTGTAGGTTTTAAACACGATAGTTTAATATTTCAATAATGTATGATATTAACAATAATTCTTTTCACAGTATTATTTATCAAAGAGAAAGTAGAATTTATATGCCTATATAGAAGGATTATACCGTAGTTATGATTCATTTGTGTGTTTACATATCAAAAAGTTATGGTAACATTTGTTAAATTAAAATTAGCATTTTTTTTTTTTATTATTATATTTTGTTCGTATGTACTATATATATATATATATATATATATATATATATATATATACTTAACACCACGTACTATACGATCTTATATAATAATTTATTTGATACATTGTTATGGAAATGCGGTTGAATAATTAAAATGCATTATAAGTAAATAAAAAACAGTTTATTACAAACCTACGTGTATCCTATATATACTGTCCACTAAATTATTTAACTATATACATATGATTTATTCATTAAAATTTTACTGAAATGTAAATATACTAGTAGCTACTTACCCTTACTGTTTTATGTATATATAAAAAAAAGAAACATTCATAACAGTTTATGGATTTTATCCACTATTTCAATATTTGTGAATGATTGCCATGAAATAAATTTAATTATACACTGATTTTGTTTATATTAATTTTGAAAGATATGATAATAAGGTTTAATTGATCAATTTAAGGCTACGAGGAAATTCTTGTATCATGTATATAACTTATTACTATTTTAATTAAAATATACTTTTAAGATTTATGATACACTATGTATACTCACTCCTAATATTCCCTTTAATAAAACATTTTTTTTTTAATTCAATTTTTTAGAGTTTTTAAGTAAAATAAGGGATAAAATTTTCAATCATTTGAAATTTTAATATTATTGAAGGAAACATAAGATTTCTGAAATAATACAGATAATTGATTTGTAATTTACTCTTTAAGATGACTACTATCATAATATGTATTTTCTCTGTTTCACAAGCATACATTATAATAAATTTAAGATTGTGTACCGATTGTGTATTGTTAACTTTTATATAAGCATAAATTGATCAATTATTAAAGTTTAAGATAAGATGCTTAAGCGTTGGCTTTTTTTCGGTATGATTATATTATTAAATTATAGCTAAGTTAAAAATACACAGTTGGTTCTAGTGAATTCAAATTTGCTATGTTATATGTTTGTAAAATGTAGACAATACATTTGAAAGTATCGTCCTTTATATAGAATATAGTTAATACCTATATATTTTTGTTTTATCTTAGAAAAACATTTTATTATTGAAAAAAAAAGGTTTTTTAAACTTTTCTAACATTTTTAAGCAAGTACAAATATATTTCTTTATTAGATTTATATTTGTGTATCGCTTTATCATTTGAACAAATGTATAATAGTTGTCAGGATAAACTTGAGAATGCATTAGTAAAATAGCCCTTTTTGGCCGTTAAATATGTCAATTTTATGTTTTGTTACAATACACGTGTGTTTTAAATTTTAAATAATAAAAAAAAATATTATCATTATGCTATAAAAATGATTTATAAAGATTTTTAAATTTCATATTAACATAAATAATATTGTGATTTTTTAGTCCACATATTAGTATTCAATGTAAATTTCAAAATAATTTCAAGTTGTTCAAGTTGAGAAACTAACATAGATTTTTAACATATAATTTAACATAATGATCAATTTAATAGAAGTAATAATATTATTTATTATATCAATCCGTATTTAGCAGTTCTTAAGAGTTTTTATTACACTAGAAAAGAAAATATAAAAACCGGTTTCGTATGTAAGTATTCATACTTTTTAGAATAGGTATATACCTATAATATAAATTTGAGCACTATTTTTAAATTTCTTAGTTATAAAAAAAAAAAAAATATTTATTTCAGATGGCTCAAAGTTTAAAATTATCATGTACTTTGGTAAACAATTCATTTTTTATCCACATGCACCTATTGTTTTTAAATATAAAGTCAATATAAAGTATATAAAGTTATATTAATTATTCTTTAATTTCTTTGAATGAGTTAGTTTTGTTTTCATTAATACACTTGAATTTTGACCAAAATAGTTGTTGATTATAAGTTATAACTAATGTTCATGTTATAATTTTAAAACTTATATTTATGTAAGTTAATAGCTATTAACTTACATATTATTATTGTTATTTATCTCGAAGATTATAGTCAAGTTAATCCATTTGAGAACTAGAACTAGTACAGAAAAAACTTATAATGTAAAAATTTGACATTTAATTTACTTGAAATACTTAAAGAAATTGCAAAAATATTAAATTTCCATTAACTAATTAACCTATTAATAATACATAAGAATAGTAGATACTATAATTTCTATAGGTACCTAATTTATTAAACCTCCCTTTTTTTAAACTAGAAATGACAAAGCTATAAAGTATATCAGTTATACTCTATGTGGTACTTTCTGTATATTTTTTAAAACATGACGGGTCGAAAAATTGTCAGATTGGCAAGTTTTAATTGATTTATGCCATAAATACGTAATTACTCAATTATTGTTAAGCAAAAAAAAAAAAACATTTACAATAATTTAAAAACAAAGAAAAATGAAATTAATTTTATAAAAATAAAAATTAAATAAAGATAAATAATTATCCTTTTAAATTTCTTTAAAAAAAGCAGCTACCAAATCCGAACCCTAGTTATAGTTAAAATGTTGTAAATATATAGAATATTTAGAATATTATGATATAAGTACGGATAAGCTTATATAATAATCAACTCTTACAGAATTGTTATAAATACACACGAAGGTAGGAAAGAACAATACAATAAAAATTGTAAGCGTGTAAATAAAAAAATACTTTGATATATTTAATAATTAACTAACATAATTAATATACTGTATTAGCATGTTAATTATACTTGTATATTTGTTTTAAAAACTATTTTTGCACACTAGACATAATTTGTGAACCGCAATACATTTTATGGGCATAAGCAAGACGTAAGAGAGATTTGAGAATTGCAAAGACAATAGAACATAATATTTTACAAAAAATTAAAAATAATACATTTTTCTCAGTTCCATTGAATAAAAATACACGATGATAAAACAGCAATAACTATTTGAAGCCAACCGTCTTTTTAAACCTAACCATTGTGAATAAATAGTCAATTTTTATAACGACAAACATGGTTTACGAAAAGACCTATGATATGTTATCACTATACAGATGCTTCATCAAATATAGGTTTTAGGATTATCTTTATAATATGTATATATTTGTATAAAACAAATTTTAAACTATGTACAATATATATATATATATAAATATATATAATTGTAAAAAAATAACAAATACTTTATTTGTTTTATTTCATTATTTATTTATAAAATAAATACAATGATGACATAAATAGTTGGTGAATAATGAAAATTTCATGACAGGGTCATGAAATCAAAAAAGGTAAAGAAGAGATTTGGTTTACATGACAAAATAAATTATTAGTATGCTGGTTTGTATGCTGGCTTGTAGGCCGGGGCAGAGTAAGCTGGTGCTGGGTAAGCCGGGGCAGCGTAGGCTGGTGCGGAGTAAGCTGGTGCGGAGTAAGCTGGCTTGTAGGCAGCTGGGGCGGAGTTCTTGACGACGGCGTTGAAACCGTTGTAGTCGTCAGCGGTGTATTCGACGGTGCGGGTGGAACCATCGGCTTCCAAAAGGCTGTAAGATCCCTTGACGTAACCGTTGCCGTCGGCGTATTCAGATTGGCTCTTGACGTCGTAGGTGTGTGGGTCGTTTACGCTGTATTCGAAGCTGTATGGGGCTGGGGCGTATGCGGGTTCTGGGGCGTAAGCCTTTGGTGCGGAGTAAGCGGGCGCTGAGTACGCTGGCTTGTAAGCTGGGGCAGAGTATTGGGCGAGGGCGGTAGCCACGCAAGCGGCGAGGATGATGATCTGTAAAATACGATTTACAAATTTAAAAAAATAATTTTCACCCTAATCAATTAAAAATCGCTTCGTTTAAAAAATTAAACGTTTTAAAATATCAAATCACGATAGTCTTAACTTACCTTAGCGGCCATTTTATTGTTTTTGTTATTGCTTGGTCAAAGTATTGCTTGACTGTGTGCAGAAATGAACTGGTGATTATGGAGACCAAAGACATGGTATTTAAGCTAAAAATTTGTCGCCTCATCCCTTCCAGTCATATATAGTAAATAATATACTCTTGGACAGTTACTTTATCGCGTCGTACAAGAACCGGTTGAGGCGGAGACGCCCGTGCAGTATGCATTGTATTTTTAACACATTTAATTTGAATTAGTGTATACATGGTTCATGTTTGTAAAAAAAATCAATTTATTCACGTTAACGATCTATTTAAAATACATTAATTGATACACGCTATTACGGTTACTCCTAAGGGAGTGGCAGGTATCAACCTAAACAGCTTAAACTGAAACGCGCGAGTATGATATTCGTAACTATGAAAAGAGCATTTTAATGTATCGTTTAAATGGAATCGTGTATGTGCCCAATCATTTTATACTTGATACATCTGCCGTTTATAGTACAAAATAAATTTTCATATTATTAATATTGTAAAATATAACTGTTATTTATAAAACTTCACAAAATTCTGTTTCTTAGTATTTTACTACGATTTGTATATAGTAGGTATGCCGTTTAATGATAATTATAGCCGAGAACGGTCTTTTACGTTTTTCATTTCATTAGTAATTTTTTTAACAAATCCAATGATCATCAATCGTGCGATTCGAGTAGGTGTAAAAATGAGCTAGAAAGAGCGCGCCGCTTATACACTAGTTTAGTAGCAGCGGCGTACGAGAGGTTGTTTTTTTACGCGATGACGGCGCGGTGTTGAAAACAAAGTTGACGTAGCATTCTATGATTTACTTGATTTTCGTCGGTAATTTAATTTAGCATACCATAACTAGGTCTAAACCAATACTTGTGTGTTATACATTTACATATCATTTATGTTCACATAATATTTGAACGGATAATATTAATATTAAAAAAAAATTTAATATTGTACCTACTTAATTTAATATCGTCAATGGTGTAATTGAAACACTGCAGTGTATATTATGCATATACTATTCACTATATAGGTAGGTACGTAATAAACGTTTTGAAAATACGAACACGAGAAGAATTTGAAAATTTTGTAATTCATAAATATTTATAGACTATTAATTTTTGTGATACATTTACCGATGTTTCTGATTTAACGTTAAAAATGTCGAGCAACATCAAGGATTGTTTCAACCTAGTTTGCAGTATAACATAAAAATGATCTTTATGCTTTTAGCAAACCTGTTGTATTATGTTACATCATGTATGTATACATTACTTGTTATGCTATACGAATATAATATTCCATCGGCAATCTTGCATCAATTCGCTGAAATTTTATATTCAGTCGGATAAAATCACGAATACAATAAATATTTATAGTCAGTAATAATGATTTAAATATTATTTAATAACTTTCCAATCAGCAGTGTTTGATTTTAAATTAATAATTATGACAACATACAAAACATATTAATGTATATTATATATTTCATTATTACAAAACTTAAAACTCAAGAACTAGAAAATACCAATCACAAAGACGTACATACACAGCAGTAAAAAGATATATTTTTATATAATTGTAAAATAATAATAGAAAATGTTATTTATTGAATATGGAAAATAAATATTATTTTATAACTATTGGACTATGTTATCTTATACCTTTAAGGGTATAGAGCAAAGTGAAACAATAATATGTGTGTGTGTGTGTGTGTGTGTGAAATATAATATAAATATTATTGAAAACGATTACAACACAATTGTTGCGAACGAGCAGTCACGTGTGCATAATATGCACTATATAACATATAAGATGCTTATATTTAGTATAGAAAATAAAAGAAAGAACATTCCTTGCACGTTGTTAAGACATAATTTTAGGTGTAAGCAATGGTGGGTGTTCTTACATATTAATATTATATTATGAAGAGTTACTAAACTGTTATTGAATTTTAAAAACTATTCCATCATTTGTTTCATCACTCAACTTCAAATGAAAACAAAATTAAATTAAATAATTTTCAAAATTGTAATTGGTAATAAATTTAAATACTAAACAAATTAAAATATAACTTAACTATAACCGTTAATGTTTTAAGTTCTTAAGTGTGTGCATGAATAATGATCATAATTCATCAAAAAAAAAATGCACAATAATTTTATTTCTCACCATATTTTTACAAAAATATAGAAATTTTTTTAATCTATATATTTAATGTACATAAAAAAATATGAATTGTTTAATACAATAATGGTGTCATTGTATCAAACATGTGGCCCGCGTGATCGTAGGTTAACGTATGGCCGGTGAACGCTTTCAGTATGGCTTGCATAATAAATATATTTTATTTCTTCAACATTAATAAAATTTTAAATAAAAATAAATAAGTATTGTAAAATATGACAATATGTACATCTTTTTTATACTTAGTATTTAATACGGTTAGGTACACTATAATAATTATAATCAATAGATAACACTAGATAGTCACTATGGTTTTAAATAATTCGCAGTTTTTCTCGAAACTAGAAAAAATAATAAAAATCAGGTGATTAATGAAAATACAATTTTGTAATGTCAATATTATTGAACTCTACAAAATGAATTTCTTCAATTTTTTTTGAAAATAATTTAAATAAAAAAGTATATTTTTAACTTTTTTACCAAAACATTTAAATAAATTAAAATATGAAATAATTGTATTTTTGTCCCTATGAATCTTATTAAAAAACTAGAATTATAATATCTCTATTATTTCAGGAAATATTGTAATAAGTAACTCTTCACGGGACACTCTGTATTGTATTTTTGAATTAAATATAAGAAAATGTTGTAATAAACTAGTTTTTGCGTATTAAGTTCTCAAGTTTTCAATGTTGATCTCCAAAATTACCAACTAGATCCAATTTCCTTTTAGAAACCTCAAAGTTTGAGATTATTGTATTGTTTTTACTACAAAATGTGTACCCAAACTCGTCATACTCAAGAAATATATATACCTCATTGTAAAATTAATATACGTAGTGTTCATCAACACTTCTCATTTAATTAAGTCTAACATGAACAAAAAAAATAATTTTCATACATCCTAGGAAATAAAAAGTTTATTCAAATATAAGTCCAAAATAATAATTTTCCACGATTTTTTAATTATCATGATAAGGGGTATGTGATTATACTGCAGGTATAAATGTAATACGAAAACAATGTTTTTATTAATTGAATCATTGTTGAGTAAATTGTGTAAACACAAGATTCAGTGTATATAATATTTATAAGATGTGAGGTTTCTGATTTATTTTTAAATTAATATAAATATATTATTATTTATAACTTTCATATAGAAAGTCGACTTTAATGCACACTTCTGTAGCTGGTAGTATGGCGCATATTACATATTTTATCAGTTGAGTTTTGAAATTATACTTTAAAACCATATCATATTGTGTACTGAAATATTTTTTTGACTTTTTTAGTCTGATTAGCCAACGATGATACGTAATCGTAAATTACGAAGTTTGAAATAAATATATATAGTTAAATCCACTAAATTGGGACACATCGGACGGCGGTGATCAATCTGTCTCTATTATCCGACTGTTTCAGTAAACCAATGTATAATGTAACCAATACGTTTATTCGGGACTCTGCTTATTTTTAACGATTATGAAGTATCCCCATTAAGCGGATTTTACTGTATATATAATTAATAATCATGTATTATAATAAAAAATAAATGCTCAGTATATGTTTATAGTATTTTTGAATTCACTATTTATTTACAAAATAAACACATTGATGAAATGATAATATTTTACATATTTGTTCGGCGAACAACGATATGATAACAATTCATATTATGACGACTAAACGACCATCACGATCGATGTTGAGATTGATAATGTTTAGGCGTGAGGGAAAGTCGTTAATACGCCTTGTACGGTGCTGGTTTGTAAGCCGGCGCCGAGTATGCGGGTGCAGGGTAAGCTGGTGCAGAGTAAGCTGGCTTGTAGGCCGGTGCGGAGTTCTTGACTTCGGCGTTGAAACCGTTGTAGTCGTCGGCGGTGTATTCAACGGTACGGGTGGAACCATCTGCTTCCAAAAGGCTGTAAGATCCTTTGACGTAGCCGTTTCCGTCACTGTATTCGGATTGGCTCTTGACGTCGTAGGTGTGTGGGTCGTTTACGCTTGTATTCGAAGTTGTACGGTGTGGGTGGGTATGCGGGTTCTGGGGCGTAAGCCTTTGGTGCGGAGTAAGCGGGCGCTGAGTACGCTGGCTTGTAAGCGGGTGCGGCGTATTGGGCAAGAGCGGTGGCCACGCAGGCGGCGAAAATGATCATCTGAAATCAAAAACGAAATTTACTTATAGTCTATACTTCTATAGTACAAAAATATAACAATATTCTCTCTCTCTCTCTCTCTCTCTCTCAAACAATAATTTTTATATTAATATTATAAAAGTGAGTTTCATGTTTGTTTATGTTCATCCGTATAAAATAGTTTCGGAACGAACTGTAATACATACCTTGGCGGCCATTTTATATTTTTGTGTGTGATAGTTTTTGAACTATATGCTTTGTGAGTGCTATTAGCAGGAACGTATTTGCACTGTGTATGACTGATACTGTTCACTTTAGATTCTCCGTATTTATGTTGAATCGTAACTGTGATTTCATCCCTTCCAATCTCCTTATTTGTTAAACATTGTACATTACATTATGTTTTTGCTATAATATATTATAGAACCGGTTATATAATATTATGTTATATTTTTCTTTTCATACATTCAACACGGATGGTTACCGCCCTTATGCTAAAAAATCCTTTCCAATTAATCTATATGCTGTATGACATTTTGGAACAATTTGAACATCAGTTGTAGAGTTGTGTATATTTTTTTTATATTATAAACATTTGCTATTGATTACTTATTTTTCAATACTAATACTTACTTATTGTGTTAGTCATATTTTGACTAAAATAATTATTATTAGTAATAATATTATTGTATTAATGTGTCTTACATTATGTATATCAAAATATAATGCGTGAAGTAAACAAATAATAAACATTTTATATATATATATGTCACTCTGACCGAACCTAGAATAATTCTAGTTTTATGATGGTCAAATATAATATAAATCATTTTTAATTTTTAATGCTTTTATTATTAATTATGTCTTTTAAGTACCTAACTGTATATCAAATAAAAATTAAATTAATAAAGTTTTAATAACGTAATTTATTATTTAATTAACGACTAATAAAATGGTATGTAGCTACGTTATGTACGGGTGCTTGAACATAACTGTTTGTTTTTTTTTAAGTATTGTTAGTAATAATTAGTTAGTGCATAAACATGTACCTACCTCACGTGGTTAAATTAATTGTTCACGCTTGTCATCTAAATTACAGAAATAATGCTGTGTTCACATAGGTGTAGATTTCGAACCTATAATTTAATATTTTATCTATAATGTGTAAGAGATGGGGAGGACTATCATGATTTTTTATCAATAAATTTTGAACCTAAAATTACAATACCCATAGACGTAATACAGCATTAATAATTTTATTTTACCTAATAATTGAAAAATAACAATTTATTTGAATAACTATGATATTTTTAAAACTTTTAATCAAATATAATAATAATCAACGACTTAACGAAAAATATTTTCTCTCCTAAGATTTTACATTTTTATACGCGTTAGGCGTGAATAAATATAACCCGGATTTATTATAATATAGTGGTAAAATTAAAATCAATTATTACTTTGAGGAATCAGTATTTTGTTTAAATTAACGTAAATGTTTCAAAACATAATTATAATAAATAATATTATATGTAGTTGGTCTATTACATTAAAAAGTTAATGAATATAAGACTGAGTAATGAAAAATTGTCATCAAAACTTTAAGTATTTGATTTAATATATAATATACAATATGTGAATGTATAATATGTAATCATATATGTGATTCAATTTATTTATATATATATATATAATACAACAATGTTCATTAATATTATTAATTTTAACAGATTAACACGCACGCTAATTAATACCAGATGCATGAATTTTGGTCATGTTATAGCATTTACGTATTATTATTAATAGGTGAAATAATGTATATTATATAAAATTAAAATGTATCGCATACACAGAGCAATATATAATAAGACTATTCGCAAGTTGAGAAAGATATAATACAATTTAAGTGCGGCTAGAAACATAAAGTAAAAGTATAATTATATAAAGAGTTGTTATATTTATTACATTGTTTATTGTTTTAATAAAATATTCGAACAAATTATTTATTTAATATTTTTGTTACAATATGATAAATTGGACACTACATCTATGTAAATATAGTAATATCTTGATATATATATATATATTTATAAATTAAAACTAAATGAGTTTTTCAAAAGCATAGAAACAACAAAATATAAGTCATAAATAAGTCTCTGTGATTGTATATAAGTTCGTGAAACTTTGAACCCTTTGTCGTTTGAGTTAAGTACGGCAAGCATTGCAATGCAATGTATAAAATGCCTATACAACATTCCACGTATAGTCGTACCGATTTTAAGGGATTAAAATACAAAGTAAAGGCTCATAATATTATATAATATACTTACTAATCTTCCACGTTATCTAAATATCATATTGATTTTTTTCTATTTTTAGACCTGTATGAGCTTTTTTTTTTTAACTAAACTAAAATGAAAACATTACAAATATTATTTTGAATTAATCAATATTTTTTTTTTTAACAATAAGCTATTTTAGTAAAATAATAGCTTATTATTAATTTATCAACTTTCCTATACTCTGCACAACAATTATGGAAAAATGAAAAATGAACACAAATTCATGTTCTTACTTATCCTTATGTATATTAAGGTAATTAAAAATATTTTTTAGTTCGTTTACATTTTATAATATAAATATAGTAACATTTTATCTGGTATACAATTCGTATTTCAGATTATTATTTTAAATTATATAGTATTTTCGAATCCAAATATTTTTAGTGTGCATTTAACGCTGTCTACCGTGTTGATGCTCGTCCACATACCTACTCCCGTCATGTAGGTTATAGTTTGTAAAACGAACAAGAAAATAGTTACTATAAACATTTAAAATATAAAATATACAACTATGTGATTTATGTCTAAATAATAATTGCTTGTTATATTATATATAACGTATTATAAAATATAATATTTTAAAAGGGAATTGAACATTTTTATTGATAAATAATATTATTCTATAAGGAGCATAGTACACATTTTCAAGATTCCTTAACATTTATCCAAGCTATCCATCTTTATAAATAATTACATAATTATTAATATATTATATACATAAATATTAACGGGCTCTCATCAATTATGCATTTAGAATAAGAAAATATAAGAAGTTCCACCTTAGGTCGATGCCTCGATGGTATTTCAACCTACTGAGTTGGGTGTGTTTACATACATGCATTTTTGTTCATTTTGCGTAAGAATATTGCGTGGCATATATACTTAAATATTACTTCGACATGATCTTCTATGCATATCTATAGATATTGATGTATACTTGCATTTATTTTATAATGTGCATTTATTAACCTATTTCTATTACGTAAAATTGTTTTAATTTACATTTAATTTTGTCTCTCTCGTTAAAATCCGACCTCACCACGTCGATATCTATTTTGTTCAATCGACCAGAATCACAGACGTTTACACATTATGTTAATATTTAATTAACAGATCTACATAACATTATTATCCCGGCCATACGCCATTGCTCGTAGTGGATTAATACCGATATGAGTGTGTTGTAACGCAATAGTTATGATGATAATACGGCTGTCGATTCAAAACGTTCATCATAATAATATTCGAGTATAGTTGTATCATTTTTGATCCGAACACAATAATTAGATAATATAGGTCTACATAGTATGTATAATAATACGTGTATGCGTATACACGACGTATTTGTATCATATCATATGGTTTTAGGCTATTATCGCAGACTGTCTGTAGAGCCATCGTCTATCCATAACCGTAACCTTTCTAAAACAAATGGCTGTCACACAATGACGACAGATTTCGTAAACTTTATTGTTTCGGTTTTCTTTTTTGACCGCCTACGCTGATGGGTACACCTCTACAACGTAATTATGATCATTAATATATTATACGCACATGTACCTATATGTGTATCACAACAGGCGGCCGTTTAACGTGGTATTTTTCCCGAACGGTCGATGCAAATCGTCAATAACTCTGCATGACGCGTGTATCAAAAGTGAAAAAAAATATTACGGCATTATATCGCAGAAGAAAAAAAATGCAAAACAATATAATTTTCTATAATATTTATTAGAGTAGGAAAAAAACAGAAGTAACAAATCAATAGTATGTAAACCATATAAAATAATAATAAAAATTATATATAAAAATATTAGGAAGACTTATAAAATAAATAAACGATAATAATAATAATATTGCTTTGTCACTCGTACATAAAACACTTGTACGTGCAGTACAAAATCGTGTAACGACGATGTTACAAGATCAAACTATTATGTGCGTACTGCATAATATCAATGTTACGTATAATTATTATTATTATTATTCGATCGTTCGCCATTTGTTTTGGGCGACGTCTGCATAGTTAAATCATTGGTGAACAGTCATTGCGAGGGACTCGTTAGTAGGCGGGGGTCGAGTAAGCCGGGGCCGCTGGGTAAGCCGGGCCAGCCGAATATGCTGGAGCAGCCGAGTATGCTGGAGCAGCCGAGTATGCTGGAGCAGCCGAGTAAGCCGGGGCCGATGAGTAAGCTGGAGCGGCAGCGCCGTACGACGGAGTGCCTTCCTTCTTGACAACAGCGTTAAAACCGTATTCGTCAGCGGTGTACTCGACGATCCTCTTGGTTCCGTCGGCCTCGATCAGGCTGTAGTAACCTTTGACGTTCTTTCCGTCACTGTATTCGGCTTGGCTCTTGACATCTCCGGTGTTGTAGTCGTTGACAGAGTATTCGAAGTTGTACGGCTTGGCCGGGTACTCGGGCTCTTGAGATTTGTACGGTGCCGGTGCGGAGTAGGACGGGGAAGAGTATGACGGCGCAGAGTAGGACGGGGAAGAGTATGAATGGGCAGAGTAGGATGGGGCGGAATAGGACGGAGCAGAGTAAACCGGGGCTGGTTTATAAGCCGAGGTTGGTTTATAGGCTGGACCAGCAGGCTTGTAGGCCGGGGCAGGGCTGTACGACGGGGTCGATTTGTACGACGGAGCAAGGCTGTATGATGGAGTTGGTTTGTAGGCCGGTGCTGGGCTGTATGATGGAGGAGCTGGCGTATACGCCGGAGCTGAGCTGTATGACGTAGTCGAGGGATACGACGAAGATGGGTAAGAGGGTACAGAGATAGGTGTGACGGTGTTCACAACCAATAATAGGCATGCCGAAACTCCAAAAATCTAAAACACATAACGCATAAACAATAAGTCATTTAATTTTTTTTTTTATTGGTCAATTTAATTTTAGAATATTCAAGTTATGTACATAAATATATCGTGCATACTATATAATGGTCTTAAATCAAAAGTTATTTTTGAACAGTATTATATTAATGTGTTTGGAAAAAATACAACAGACGACAATTAAAAAATAATTTCGTTTTAGTTGTCTACTGAAAATATATTTTAAAAACGTGTATTTTTTGTATACCGAATATTATCATTAAAAAATAGCATTGTTGACAAAAGACGTGAAAAATAATCTTTGAGGTCGGGTCTGTCATGCATATTAAATTGTATGCACATTACGCTCACAATATTGTAGTCAGATTTAAAAACCAATAATGAATTACCATCATTGCCGTTATGGTTTAATCTTGCGCTCATTTAATGAATACAACTATTGAACAATATTTATATATATATAAATGCAGAGCATTGTACACGCCTCACGTTTTAGATAACTTTATAGACAATCCTACTGGTTAGTTTAATGCAAAACTTTCAAAGCTCGTAAACATATTATTATACTGTTCCATTAGTAAATAAATCACAGTAGGTACAAAATCAATAAAATGTTGCATTTCGTACTACGAAATATTACTAAAACGACTGGTATGATTTTAAAGCGTCTGCGGAATACTTCTGTTACTATGTGGTTTGATCATTTCTGGATCGAGAGCGAAAATTCCTTTATTGGAAACCTAACGCAGATGCACTACGAGATCGCGTAATACTACAGAGTATTTGTGTCACATGAATTATTTCTCTATGCAACCTCTTGCACAATACATGTTCGGTAGTAAGATATTGAACAGTTGTAATATGTTTGTTTGAGAAGTTCTTATTACTTTGTTCAACTTTGACTGATTTTTAAAGTATTTATATCACTAGTACAGGTTTTTTTGAACAAAGTATAACTTAACCTAACTTTAGAATAGGAATGATATTTTATAAAAAAGCTTATTCAGTAACACCTCGTTTTGTAAAAAGAAAATCATCAAACAGCTATTATTACGTTTCCTATTGGAACAATTTACATAAAAGCATAACTTCACCAGGTTTTAAATGAAATTAACATAAGGAATTAAATTTTAAATTTACTCATAATCTAAAAGTAATAATTATATTATATAATAATAATGCATTATACATTATAATGTATGTTTACTATAGGGTTTTATTAGATTTATTTATTTAAACATTAAACAATTAACTAACTACCTTGCAAGTTATGATTTATAGCATACAGGAACTAGATCTATTGTATATACTCAGTACTATATAAAATATAAATGTACAAAGTGAATAAAAAATATTCATTCAAACATGTGCAAGTACTATCACGACTGAATAATTTAAATTGAGTGAAATTTAAAAGCAAAAAAAAAGTATTCTATATTTGTATAATATAAATATATAATGTGTGTATATGTTATACTAATTTACATATTACTATGATAGTCATTATGTTAAAATTTATTTGATTTTGCAATTATAATTTTCTAGTAAAAGAAATAATTTTTATAACAGTGTCTATACTTAGAAAGTAAGAATATTGGGTATTTTTCATAAAGTTTCAAATGTTTACAAATAGAAACTGAAATTTAACACATTGCAGTTTTATTATAATCGTGCTTATTTTTAAATACGCAATTTATGAAATCTATGAAATAAATCGAACTACACGTGAATAATCTTACGATATTAAAAAGAGTACGGTATGGCACACGAGCTTGCCATCACCGAAATATCATTACGGAAGCGATCATCATTTGTAACTTATTTATAGTGATATAATGTCAGGTATGTCTTGTTTTTAAATATGCTTTGGAAAATTCGTAAAACACTCGGTCGACCTAGCTTGAATATTGTGTTAACGTGATAATTATTTTAGCCGGACGTGTTCAAATATATCTAACAATGTACTCAAAAACGTTTTTCGGTGCGATTGATCGAATTCAAAGTCGTGATATCGATACCGAATTTATCGTTCGAACCGATCGAATAATGCTCGGAAATTAATTGTTTTCAATACATATTTATATTGTATCCGAAATGATAACCCGACGAATATCCATTGTAGGCGGCTACTACACACCGACATCAGAAATCTCGCGAAACTATTGTTATAATAAATAATAATAATTATAATAACATTATATTATATTGTATTGTACTACTGTAATATCATTATACTCACTGTGAACGCCATGGTTTGTTTGGTTTCTGTGTTCAGACCAGTTCACAGCTCTTCGTCAGATGGGACAATATTGCGTCGGCCACGCGGTTTTCGGTTTATATAGGTTTAAAGTTGGGGACCTCACGTTTCGGAGCGGGCGCGGCGTGGGGGTATCTCCGTATAATGCGCGATATACACACGTCATATTATGGGTACACATAATGCTGTGTGTAATGCCGTCGCCGCCGGCGGCGCGCGGGCCGCAAACCACAGCCACGGCCCTCGGGGCCGCCAGCCAGAGGGGACGGTACGACGTCCGGGCCGTAATAACGACTGTAAATAATACATAACGACGATTACATTATATCTATACCTACGATATGTTACAGCTAGACGTATTACCTATATATATATATATTATACAAAGTAACATAATAATAATGTATAATATCATAATAGTAATAATAGCAAAGCCGATGACGTGTCGGGCGTAGTGAGCGTGCGAAAAAAATATATACCCAATATCGCAGTATTACCGTATAGGTAATTGAATTATTATTATTATTATTATTATTATGTGACAAAAAAATATGTATATACATATATCATGATGAATAAGCGTGTGGTACGCGATATTGTATACGCGCCACGCGACTTTTGACGAAACAAATGTCAGCGTATGTATTGTCGACAATCGGGTCAAGACCGTTCGGGTTATGGGAACCGCGAACGTGGAGCTTTGGGGCACCGCCGATGTCGACAAGAGTACAGCGGTATAGAATAATATAGTGTATTAGGTATGTAAGTGTACCGATATATATATATTCGCTATACACTTGTGTTTTCCGCAATCACCTGCAGCCGACCACCTCGAGTCGCCAGATTTCATTTCGTATCTCGAAAACGCGCCGAAGGCATTTTTGTATAAGTCAATTTAATGACATTCGTACATTGCGTAGGTAAATAGGTAATATTATGTGAATTATAATACCACACTAGACGAGTCAAAATAGTTTTCAATTCATTCATATTTCAAAACAATCAAAATTACCTATAATTTATTTTTTTTATATATAAATCCGAGGAGTGACTCATTTTTAAACGATTTTGGTACGAATTATTTTTACTTGAGTGTACAGTGTATTATAAAAACCATGTGACATAATGTGGAGATATCCGGTTCTCGCACCATTTCCTTCACTTGCTAATAAATAGTATCAAGAGATTACAATATATGCAAACTTGTTTTGATCATTTTATAATCGCACTTCTCCAGATGCAAATTTATTGACGCATATTATATTTTTTAAATTTAAAATGATAATGGCTTCTGCTCTTAAATATCATATGATAAATAGGTTTGTTAATTCCAATTTTTTCATCAGATCCACCTTTTAACCACCTTTTATGAGTCAATACATTTACATTATAATATAATTTAAATTGATCTAAATTTAATATACTTTGGGTCTGCAATAACCTTGATGATTTCAATTACAATTTTGATAATAAATCTAAATTTTTTAATTATTAATAAATTACACAACATATGCAGTGCATAAATACTTTAGTATTATAAATGTGAATTATATAATTATTATAAATGTAATGTAAATAATACAATAATACGTACATTTGTGGAGAAATTATGTATTTAAAGATAAAAGCTTATGCATCTTATAAATAAATAGATTTATCAAAAAATATTATACTATAAAATATATTGAAAATTTAATTTACTTTAAAAAATATTTAATAAAAAATTACGATTTTTATAACGGTTTAGGAAATATTTACGGAAATACCAAAAATGTCTAAAATTATTTAAAAATGTATTAAACTCAAATTTCAACTTCAAGTCGGCACGGGTTAACTTTATTTGATTGACCAAAAATTTCTTGCAGTTCATATTTATATGTATACACACTGATTTAGGAGTGAGACCAAAAATATTTTGAAATTAAATATTAAGGAACACCCTAATATGCACTGATATTTTTATATACTCTAAAGAATAATTAATGTTCACTAAAAATGAAAAATAATTCATTTATTAAGTATAGAAAAACTTATTGTATTATATTACTTACCTTTAAATTAAAATTATAATGAATAACTCTGCTATGCATTTAACTGACTTTAATGGGTGTTAATAAACATATTATTATTATGCATTATTGGTCCGGAGCGGAGGGTGCGTACAATTTTATACGATTCTACGATGATATTTTTAGGATAGTAAAATGCAATATATAACTTTAATAACTGTTTATTAAATATTTAACAGTTCTAAAAATTGTATATAATATACTCAATTATACCCAGATATTTATTATAGTGATTTCACTTTTTAATGTATTTATGGTTCATAAATAAATCTATAGTAACATACATAAAATGTAAATATTAAGAAATACAATTAAGCACATAGATATAACAATGAATCTTGATCATTTTTGGTTAAACACTTCTCTGTTCAGAATCTTTATTCTTATGCAATAGTTTATTTTTCCAAAAAAAAATAAAATTTTCATTGTCGCGAATGGCAATCTATCCACTTAATATTTTGTATACCATTATATGATGTATATTTTTTTTTAAGTTTAATTTCAAATAGTTATTGTTTATAAATAGGTAATAGCCACTGGGTATTTAATATCTATATATAAAAATAATTTATTCTCGTCATCTATAATTTTTTTTCTTTGTTTGTATAGGTTAACTGAAATACTATATTATAGACTATATTGCTTTTAATACAAATAAAATGGGTCATTAACTAGTAATATCATTATACGACATGAGAATATATTGTAAATATCTCTAAAAGTTGATGTATAACTACATTAGTTTGGATCTCACCACAGTATCCAATTAAAGTAATATAGAAAGAAACCCCAGAGCTTATACTTGAATGCACTTGACATTTTATTCAATTAAAAACTCTGTACGCTATTCATTGTGTAATAAACTAATATTTTTGCATTCATCAATTCAAGATTTAAATTCATCATTCATATAGTACTTATAAGTTACATTAATGATCTGATAATAAAATAAATAATAAATAAATAAATAAAGAATAACTTATCTGTCAATTAAAATTATTTGAACATATTTTTGTGTAGTTTATAAGTATGTATATTTATTCCTGTTTTTTTTTTTTACTCATCAATTGTTAATGATATCTTTATATAAATATTATTAATTTATTAAAATAAAATATTATAAATAACTTGCGTATATAATAGTATAGTGATTAAACGATTTAATTTAAAATAGAATTTAAAATCGTTTGAATTGGATCACTTATTGTTTAATTAAATTCATAGAAGACAATTTTGTTATTATTTTATATATACTGTCGAAATAAGTACAATTTGATGTAATATTTTAAATTTAAAAACCATGAGAGTCATAATAATACGCGTGGCATGAAGTTTTTGAAGTACTTTTGTTTACATGAAAGTGTTCTCGAGGTTATTCTTTTTATTTGTAATTTAATAACAAACTTACCAAAAGCTTCTTTTGCCTTTTCTGCATATTGCTCTTTCAAAAGCAAATTTTTCATAATTTTTATATTTTTTAAATTAAGAATTTAGTAAAATAATCTATTTGAAGTATCATCTGTGTTCACTTTTCAATATTAGAGAAGCTATATGAACGTTTTAGAGCACTTTTACCACGCTTTAAAGATTTTTTAGAACAAAAAAAAAAATACTAAACCAATACCTTTTGTTCATTATAAAAAATCCACTTTGTTAACTTACATGCAGTTATTAAAATCGATGAAATTTCTTAAATGACCAGTAAAGTTATAGAATTAAACTATAAAAACCCTGATTATATAACACTAGATATTATACATATTAAAAAATATTATTATTATATATATATATTTTTTATTCGCCAAAAATTCATTTTAATTTATAATTATTAAGATACCAGACAACGGAAATACCATGAAAGTTAAGTATTTATTGACATTTTAAAGTATTAAAATTAAATGTACAATATTTGGTGCTGAATTTGTAAAACAGATCATCATATTTTGAACAAGATATTTAAACAGTTTAGTTTTATTAAATATTTGTTTATAATAAATTTGTCTAGATTTTCGTGTTATTAAGATCATTTTACATTACTACATAGAAAAGATATTCATTAGTATTGTAGGTTAAATAATTCAATGATATTATTAATTATATTTTAGGTATTTTTGTAAACAATTACACTTTATCTGAAATTTCTTTTAAATTGATAGGATACACAAATACTATCATTATCCAGTTTTCAAATGATTATAATTTATAATATAGTAAACAATAAACATAATATAATCAATATAATAATGTGTACTAGCTAGGTACGCGTTAATCGGGACATTCTTGAGAGTCTGTTAATTTTATTAATGAGTTCATAATATTTTAAACTGTAATTCAATGATCGGTTTATTCAATACTTGTATTTAATAGTATATAAAATTGCATTTTTATATAATATTAACACATTAATACTAGTGATATTGTACACAATATGATTTTAAGCAATACATTTATTATAATAAACTGTATTGGAATTTAGTTTTTTTGTGTTTTTTTTTATACGATATTCGCTATTCAGTGATATTCGTGTTGTAATGTTTGTTATTAAATAGAATTTTCATGCACGTTTTAGTTGTTTGTGTGTTATAGCCCAACGTCAAACGGTGAACGTTCGAAATTTAGCATAATTAATTCGTTTTAATATGTTACCACGCGAGTGAATCTTAAGATGAACTCTGAAGTATGTTCAGAAATGTTACGTACCTACCTATTCTATTATTTTATTATGTAAAAATATATATTATATGTAGCATAGATGCTGTAAAAAAAAAAATAAAATATAATATTAACAATATCCATAAAACTATAACAATTACTTTTTAACTTTTTATAAAATTATAATTAACAAAATATTCAAATATTAGCGTTTAAATCGTTGTCTACTTTTATTTTGTTTTTAACGTTCGCGCATGAAGAAAAATAAATAAATGTACCTATTATTTAATAACTACATCTTTAAGCAAATTATTTTGATTTAAAATGATTTTAGACCAATAATTTAGCTTGGCTAATTAATGATACATGGGTAATTTATCGACTTTTCCTGTAGTATCGATTAGTTATATTATAAATATGTTTTATATTTTGATTCCAATGACATGAATACAAAAGATCCGTGTTAGTAAAATTATTTTTATAATTTGAAATAATAAAATTCAAAAGACAATTCATTTAATTTACCATTAAATAACTAATTTCAAAGTATGTTTATTCATACCTATTATAAACATGAATCCACTTAAATAAATATCGATAATTTTTGTGGCTTCGTTATTATTGTGAACGTTTGTTTATTTTTAATATTTTATTTTTATAATAACCCTTGCAATTTCTATTAAATAACTATAAAAAAAAAAATAAGTTAGTTATACTACTCGCACCTCACAAGTTAAGTTAAATTACACATATTATACAAATCTCATAATAATATTTGTATATTACCGGTATAAATAAAATTAGAGTAATTGTATCATTGATTATACAATCAATATATATATAATCAATGATTATATTATAATGTATAATCCATCAATAATTTATTATAAATAATTAATTTTTATATTGTTTTTAAAAATCAAAAATTTATTTTTAATCGAACTGTTTCGTATAAATTACATAATAAGTATCATAAATACTATGGTAAAAGGGAAACAGCGGCATAAAAAATCGTATTATTATATATAGAAATACAAACCCAGTTTTCACTGTCATTTGAATAACAAAGCCATAGCTCAAGAGACTTGTGGGGGCGACCAGATGAGTAGTAAAAAAAAAAATCCATTTACGTTCGTTATTTCATTTTTTTCTTGGTATCGGTACATATAGTCAGCAAATTTTCCTTTGTAAAAATTTCCGATAATATCTCATACAACATGAACTGTTTTAAAATGTCAAGAGCACACTGTTTTTTTTTTAAATTATTTATGAACAAAAGTTCAAATAGCTATACAATTTTCATAAAATCATATTTTTGACCTGGCAAGTACATCAGTCCTATTAATTAAGACCTGATCACAATTAATCATTTTACAATAAGTAATTTTATAAATCGAATAATTATATATATATATATATAATAATTTCTCGTTAATATGTTCAATCCCAGATATTAATGAATAATATTATCATCTAGTTAGTAGAATAAATCAATTTAATAACAACTAATATTTTAAGTAAAAAAAAAAAGTCAACTTCAGAAATAACATACTATATTTATTAAGATGTAAATATAATAATTGATTTTTCAATCACATAGTTTAATAAATAAAAACAAAACAAATAACACATTTTTTGTTCTTATTCAAATATTTAAAAGAGCATAAAAGTTAAATTGTAACATTTATAATTTGGTATTCGAAATAATTAATACGATGGAGCTTCGTATTGTTGAGATTGTTTGGCTGGAACACCATATGACGATTCTTGTTTGTTATACGCAGGTGCGTTATAAGAAGGCTGTGCACCATAAGATGATTCTTGTTTGTTGTACGATGGTGCGCTGTAAGCAGCTGGTGCAGATTTATATGATTGAGAGTCCTTGTTGTACGCTGGAGCTGATTTGCTGTAACCCTGAGCTTCTTCTTTTTTCACATCGGCGTTGAATCCGTTTTCATCAGCGGTATATTCGACTATTCTGCGGGAACCATCGGACTCCAATAAAGTGTAGTATCCTTTTACGTGATATCCGTCACTTTCTTCCTTTTGGCTTTTGATATCATATGTGTGTTCGTCATTTACGCTGTATTCAAATTTGTACGGTCTTGGTGCATAAGATTCTTCAGCATAAGTTTGTTGGCTTGGGTAAGATGGATAAGCTGACGTGGAATAAGATGGTTGTTTGTTGTATGACGTAGCAGGAGCAGAATATGCTTGTGGCTTAGCTTCGTATGAAGGAGCTGAGTATTGAGATACTGGGTATTTGGGTTGTTCATAGGACGCAGACGGAGCAGAGTAAGATTGTTGCTTACCGTAGGCTGGGCTAGAGTAAGATGGGGTAGAGTAAGAAGGAGCTGAGTAAGATTGTGGTTTACCATAAGCTGGAGCAGAGTAAGAAGGAGCTGAGTAAGATTGTGGTTTACCATAAGCTGGAGCAGAGTAAGAAGGAGCTGAGTAAGATTGTGGTTTACCATAAGCTGGAGCAGAGTAAGAAGGAGCTGAGTAAGATTGTTGTTTACCATAAGCTGGGGCAGAGTAAGTCTGGGCATGAGGAGTGGAATATGATTGTGGCTTTCCATACGCTTGAGATGCTGGAGAATATGAAGATGAGTGTGAAGGAGCAGAATATGATGGTGCCGAATAAGACGGAGCCGAATACGATGGAGCTGAGTATGACGGAGCTGAGTACGAAGAAGGAGAAGAGTAAGCTTGTGACTTACCATATGCTGGAGAAGAATATGAAGGAGCAGAATAGGAAGATGACGAATATGATGGCGCCGAGTATGAAGGAGAAGAGTAAGCTTGTGGAGCAGAATACGATTGGGGCTTGGCACCATATGATGGAGCTGAGTAAGAGGAAGGTGAATACGATGGCGAAGAATATTCCTTTAGTCCATGTCCAGATGAATATGAAGGCGAGCAATCTAATCCAGCAATGATATTGGCTTGAATTGCCAAACAGGCAATGATTAAGGCCTGTAAACATTAAAAATATAATAAATTACTTATTTTCACGGTTTGTAGTTACATTTTAAAATATAATTTTGTACAAGTACAATATGTCATACGATTTGTCCCTTTAAAGCCTGATTTTTTTTATAAATAACGCGCTTACTCAGTTTTTATAATTAAAAAAAAATAAATAAATAAAAATTAAAAAACTCAATTAGTAAATAAATTAGGAGCAAACAATATTTTAAGTATACATTTCGTTAAAAAATGTATGTTTTATTTTTACTTTATTGGCAATATTTTCACAAGTATAACAGTAACTACGTAGATCATAGATATATAAATATATTGTATTTAATATGAATATGTGTCATACCAATACATAATGTATTTTTATAAGTCATAGTTAGATAACATTGCATTTTTTAGTTATAATTAATTACATTAGAGTTATGTAATGTTGAATAAAAATAAAAACGTGTCAGTGAAAGAAAAAGGAAACAAGTGGTTTTATTGTATTAAACATTATTTTAAATTAAAACATTACTATAATATACTGAGGTCTGTTTCCATTTAGAACAATTACTATATACGTTATATAAACCATGATCGATATAATACAATACAACAGTAATCGTATTAATTTAATACTCATCATTACTATATTTTCGATCTATTAAAAAAAAAATAAAAATAATAATAATAATAATCACTATAGTAAACTAACATTAAAATAAGTAGTTATTATTAAAAACAAAGGAAATTGAAAAAAAAATGCTTTTTCTGCAAGAAAACATAGTTTTTAATTTACGTGCATATTACATGCAATATTACAATGTATTTGTTAATCTAAATATAATATGGCTGGAACATAATATTAGTCACCTTATTAAGGTAAAACGTCATGATAAAAACGAAAGCGCACACTAACACACTTTGACAGATGTATATCAGTGGTACATAAAAACCGGTTTGGTTTCGACTTCTTTATGTTACAGTCGGCATGAAAAAAAAAAAAAAAAGCCGACTACTATTATAATATGAGTATAAGATATTATATCTGCCTACCTACTTTGACTTCGCCTACTACGTGCATTATTATACAATACTGTACGTTTAAAACTATAAAAATATAATAGTATTAGTGATAAATTTCAATAATTAAGAGTGATTGAATAAACTTAGTGTTTTATTTTTATAGTATTCAAATACAATTATAAAATATTATAACGTGTTTACCCAATAGATTTTTGCCAAAACAAAATTACTTTCATTATCATTTACCATCCGTAATATAATTAAACGGATTTCATGACATTAAATTAGTCACCTATCACATTTTTAAGCCCGAAAACAGTAGGTATAGCTGCGAATTGTGATCGAATATTATATTATCATATACCTATATATTATCTACCGGTTTTTAACACTGAGTTCTAATTTTTAACCTGTTGCAATTTTTTTATGAGCAATTATTTTATATACGCATACTTAAGTTAAATGCAATTATTTTTATTGGTTATTATCATTATCAGCTTATAACTTTATAGATGGCGGAAAAAATGTCTTAGCGGTTTTTCAATTAAAAATATTATTTCTTATAATTGCATTTTATCAATATAGAAAATCTGGTTTCTGAAAATCGTTGTTAAGAAGTAATTTTATTTTAAATTTAAAATGCTATAAATTAAACTAATAATATAATGTATGGTTATCGTGAAAGTAAAATTTAAACCTGAAATCAATAATAATTATCGTTTTGGCCTTGTTACAGATTTTTTCGTTTGTGACAAATATTGTCCTCTAACTGAAGGGTTTATCGTTTGGTCACGTATATTAAATACCTACGTATAATAAAATATTATGTTTACTTTAAATATTTCATTGTTAAAAAATAAAATAGGGCGTGCCCTTAACATGTTTATTTTAACTTTATAAGATCATAATATATTTTAACGAAAATTGAAAAAAACTCGAATTAAAGCGTTGATCGTTTGGTCTTGGCACCGTTAAAATTATATTCGAGTTTTATATTAATTGTATTGTGCTTGTAATAATAACTATCATGTTACATACAAAAAATAATCTATTCAAATAATTAATATGATTTAACATACGAGTAAATGTACAATATTGTATAGAATAATAATATTTTAAATTTTATTTACATAATAATTTTTAGTATTTTTCATTTATTAATATTTTATGTTCTTTTTAGGATTTACAATTTAATGATATTTTGTGAACACGTAGTTTTAACATTAAAATGAGACGATTTAGTCAAATTAGTTAAATCAATTATTATATTATGTACCAATATGTATATATTATATATGTATTTTTGATAAAAATTCATTAAAAACCACTTTTCAAAATTAAAATTCAACATAATTTTTTTTTCAATATTCTATTTATTTATTTATTCGTATAGTGAATATTGTGTTATTTATGTAAGTACTATTAATTTTCTAAATGCCATTAAAAACTCGATTTTATTGCAGATCTAACATGTTAAGACTTTCAAAATCTCATAATATTTTTTCAATGTATAATATAATATTAAAAAAATGTATATAATATCATATTTAATTAAAATAATCATCACTCTGATAATTTTGAGTTTGATGAATTAATATTTCTTTATATCTTTATATCTTTAATCGAAAGTAATTAATGCGAAATCACATTATTTATAAATTAAGTACATAGATAGTTTTAGACGGCAGTAATACAATATTATTTTACTGACATTTTGCCATTGATAATTAAATTAAAATATTATCATATTGAGTAAGTATCTTTTATCTAATAATGCAAATAAATTGTTCTTTGGATGTTACAAAAAAAAAATAAAAATTATATTAAAACTGGTAGCAAAATACATTATAACTATTGATGTTCCAAAATACCCATCACGTCCAGTAAAACGATAAATTAGACATGTTTGTTCATTTTGTTAGAAGTTACCTAACTAAACTATAATTTGTTTCATATTATTGCGCATTGCTACGAAATAATACTATACACAAACACTAAAATATTCATACCTTCTCACTTGCTATTTTAAAAGTAAATCATAAAAAACTAAAACCGTTAAATATAACTTCATCAAAGATTCAAGACGAAACAAGAAACTAAAATAATATATATATATAATATAACACTTACTTTGGCTGCCATTGTGTGGATAAGTTTATTTGATACGATAATATTTGTTTGATGAACACTGATCGAACTGACAGATTATATTAATGTTAGCGACGAACGATCCGAAATTTATATACTATAAAAATATAGTCGTCGACCCTACTTCGGACACCCTTAGGATGAGTACGTAATGTATAATTACGTCCGCATACGATAAACAACATCATTTTCGGAGAATATCGTATATCGATCAACGTAGTGGTGTGTAGTCAATCAGCGTAACTGTCGCCCGGGGCGAAGAATTGGCCAAACAGTCCATCCCCGCCGGTAATAAAACGGTATTAATATCAATTATAATAACAAGTAATAGTAATGAAAATTGCTAATCAAAACAAAATTACCCATGTAATTTGTCAAAAGAAATCGACGGGTAACCACTTTCGCCCTGTTATATGGAGGTATCTGTTTATTTAGACGCCGTCTAATTGATAGGCATACGTAATATTTGTGGAAAAGTGTTAAATGCCATAATACTGTGTGCATATAATATTATTATGCATGTTTATCATATTTATATTTATATTTGCAATTGAATAGATGTAACCCGATAGTGTAGTTATATCTAAAACACGAGCTTAAGGCATCAATTCGATGAACTAACAGAGTTAGCCGTTATTGTGACCTAGTTTGAATATTTTTCCACAATTATTGGCCCGGCGAAGGATATCAGATCCATGTATTATAATACACCACCACTTCAATGTCAAATGTTTTTTTTATTCTTTAAATAAAATGGTTTAATAGTCTGTCTAGGTATAGATTATTGGTTAGTACGATTTTTGTGCATTTATTATATTTTCAATACCGTAAATTAACCATATTATAATTAATTATAATCTTATATTTTGTATACAAGTATAAAAAGCGATAACCATCAAAATAAACTGTTTATTGACTGATCAAATTTAGTTAGTATACAATTATTTATATTGCATAAAATTATTATTATAGCGTACTATAAACACTGTACTAAAACTTTAAATTCATTATAATATCAACTAGAATTACTAGGTACATTCTAATTACCTAGACTATAACATGTAATCATAAAAATATATTAACTATTTATATAGTTAATATTATGCTGTTTGGTGTTTATAACTCTAACAAAAATAAGCGTTAAAATTAAATTTTATATTTCAAAGTTTAATTTATTTTATATTACGGGACTTCATTTATAATCGAAAATATAGTTTTAATGGCATTTCAATTTCTTAGTTAAAAAATGTCAACCAAACATTATGATATAAACACGATTTATGTTTGTAACTTTTAGCTTTTAAATTTGTAAAAATTGCTTGCTTTCATTTTAACCTAAGTATTTTTTGTTATTTATTACTTTAGTACTATAAGAAAACTGTTTAGTACCTCTCTGATTTAGTTTCTGACTAATATGACAATCGTCTTTCGTTAAACATTTAAATTCGATGTTATTTTATTGCTGTCGATAAATTACAGTTGTGCGTACATTTCAAGGATACAATTATTTTAAAACAATTGTCAGGATTTAACCTTGCTCCATATTTATTTGATTTTTTAACACGTTATACACAATATATATTATATTCAGTACCAGTTATATAATTATTTCAATGTGACTTAAACATTGTAGCTAAATTTTAATATCTTTATACATTATGTATACATATTGTATACACATATAAATACATATTGTAATATATTGATCACTTATCATATTATAATAAAATATAAAGCAATATCTGCTATTACATATTTAAAAATTATTATACTAAACCTAAATCATTTATTTTTATTTTTTGATAGAAAATTTTTCTATTTATAAACAAATGAAGATATTTAAATAAACTATACATTTTTACAACAAATACAAATATATTATGTTATTCCACAGTAAAGTCAAACTTGTTTTTGTATTTGTATAAAAATAAAAATAAATTTAAATACTCACTAAAATATATCGTAAAATATATTTAACATTAATATAATTTAATATAACGTGCTCTTTAAAATATACCCGTGTTAAAAAAATACAAAAAAATATATTTTATTCATTAAATTTTAAGTAAAATGTGCTACAACTTTTACTCACCAATCACAAGTATCTATCTATTAACACATACACACAAACTCACTAACTTACCCGTAAGTATATATTTGTCGATGCCTCAAGAGAAGTTGAGTAATCAAGCTTCATAATATTGTTATATTTTCTTTACAACATTAACAATATTTTTGTATTGTTGATATATAATATCTATGCATAGCGATTTTAATTTTATTACTAATTATTTTAAATTATTAAAATTATATACACTTTTACAATTCAAAGTGATAAACAATACAATTTTAATAAGTTTTAAACTTTTTAATTTCTATTTTAATAAAAGCCTACTAAAATTTCGACAGTTATTTATTATTAATAACAAATAAAATTATTATATATTAGTTTAAATGCAATAAATACTAAATAATTTGATTGATACTATTGAATATAGAGTAAAGAATATTATTGGCTAGATAGGCGTAAAAAAAAAAAATGACAAAAATTTCAAACAAATTAAATTAAGGTATTTTTATATCGCTAGAGACAAATTTAATTCAGAGGAACATTTAATTATTAATGAATGGCGTTACTCGTTGTTCGCCTCTCAATAAACTAATTATTATAAATATTTATATTTTATATGTACGGTTAAGTATGATTTTTGATTATAAGTAGGTCGTGTTTATAATTTCAATAAATACACATAAATTAAGTTAAATTATATATTTACGTGAGGTCAATAAACTAACGATTATGTATTGTTGAAATAAATAATTGTTTTTCTAGTGCGATTGAAATGGTTTACGTAATTGTAAATATGCGCTGTGGAGGTTCGATACGAATAGAATCGTAGACGAAATTAAAATACGATTCCGTATGAATGAATATATTATTACATATTATTATGATAAACCTACTATGTTTTTATTGTACGATTGCATAAATAAAACATAGGTAGGTTAGGTACTAAGCAGTTTACTAACGTGCAACATACGGTCATCATAGTGGTGCCCATATTGATGAAGACAATTATTTTTCAAATACTGTTTAAATAATAATTATATTATGTCATTACGAAACTATAATCCCATACGGCCGACGAAATCTACGTCAAATTACGATTTGTAATCGAATTCCGAGCAAACGCGAATTCGCTATACGGTAGCACCGATGTCGGCGTGTACACGCAAAACGCCAAGTTCGCGTTATAACTATATGTATAGATATACGCTAAAATTATACCACTATCTAAGCTCTAGTAACAGCTGCCACATTCGACACGCACTATTGATCTCAGTCCCAGAGACGACTGTCCGTCATCATTACACATATTATTATATTACATCGATCGTTAAACGTTAACCGACGATTGACACGAATGATAATAATATTATTATTTATATCGCGGTCACGGTTTAAAATACACCGGAACCGAGTAAAATACACTAATACCGGGTAACATAAATAAATCATTTTAACGGTTCACTACATTCGAATCGACCAATTACGGGCCACTAAATCATGTGTTTGAGACGGTCCCCGAAGACGTGTAGGTAGCTCACTGTAATCGATTCATTAAATCATTGTTAGTTATATTGTCTGTATTATGCAACCCGCGGTATAATAAGTGTATTATCTTAAATCAGTATCGTGTCCGTGTCGACCCGACGATAGTTAGTAAAGCGATTTTTGCGGGCGCGTCGTTCATTTAATGTCGTTATTGTATTATAATCAGACGTGCACTGCACACTGCAACTATACCGCGTACGTTATGATACATATTATTATTGTGATGTAATATATCACGGAAAGTGCAGACAGGATGTGACGCCGGGCCGTTCCGATCGTAGACGACCGTAATGATAATATTATTACAACCGTCGGGCCGGGAGAAACCCTTAGCGGCGTGCGGGGCGGTATTAGTTTTATTATAATGTCGAATAATAATTATTATTATTATTTTATCGGTGTAAAATTATTGCGGTAGACGCGGTGCCGCCGCCGTCGGCACGACCGGAATTCGCGGCGGGCCGAACTTGAGGCCGACAAACTTACACGGGAAAGGATACGTTCAAGCGGCGGCCGTTATATGATATCGTGTATATTTATATATTTATGTACATAATAATAAAATAAATTATACAGCGACATTCTCGTACTACAGTAGACAGTGAATATTATAACGTCGTAACGCTCTCTCAGGGAGATTTTGGGGGTGTATATGCACAATACGCTCTTAACCGGCCGAGCAATAACAGCAGTAGTAGGTATAATAATATTATACGGAGCAAAATTATATGCGCACGACCGTGCGTGTTGTGTTGCCTGCGAGGTTCGACGAAAAGGATAAAAACGTTATTTTATCAATCGCGTTAATTTTTTTCGACTGTCGAGTATTCACACTGTTTATTCGGATCGCACGCGGTGTGTGCGTTCGGTTGACATTATACGGTATATATGAGTACAATAACAGTGACTAGGGTTCTGAATTTGAAATGTTTCAAAATTGAAAATAGCACTATTCCTTAATAATTTCAATGAATTTACGAAAAATATATTTTTCCATACATATTTTGATATAGATGATTACTGTCGATTAGTGATAGTACATAGCTAACATTGATAATATACGATGTATCAAAGTTAATAGTTCAGAATTTATTATCCTGTTAATGGTTTGTAACTTTGCCAGCTTTCGTTTACCAACGAAGTAATATTTATTTAAGAATAAATGTTTATCAATATATTAATTAGGGACAGATTTAAATTAGGATATAGGTGATTACATAATAAATTTGAATATTACACTGTCATCGCCGTATATCTTTCATTAATTCACTCCAATAAAATGCTATTAAAATAAAAATGTATAGTTATTTGTTTGAATTAATCGGGTTAAACATCTACAACATTACATTGAATACAAAAAAAATATTTTTTTACCGAAGAGAAATCTAACATATTATTATCAAAATACAATTAAATATAAAATTTTTATAATATAATAGCATAACTATTCATACAATTTTTATTTTAACTGCAAAATCAAAAACCATTTCTATGTACCTAACAATATTATTGAAATATAATAACGAAAGCTATAATGTCTTACATGAGTATTTTTTACAACCTGCCTCATAATTCGAACTGACTATTATAGATATATTTAAATATGTGACAACCGGTATCGAAATAGGTTTTTCATCATGTATTATGTATCCTTTGAGATTGTTTTAAAATTTAATTCGTAGAGTGTATTACGGTTATATAATTTGAGGGTGGAAAAAAAACGAGAAGAAAATTATTAAATATTTTTCCAATAACATTATCCTGATTTTTTAATCGACATAGAAGAACTCTTTAGATTTGATAAATATATTAATGAAAAATTAACAATATTTAAATTACAATGTTTTATCCACAAAAATTATTTAAACTATTTTATGCTATTATTAACACTGTGTGGAAGTTATTGAGTTACAAAATAGTGTTTTATATTCAAAATACTTTTTAGAGTTTTGAAAAGTTAAAAACTTTATCACGAATAAATCGAAAATGTTGTATAATTTACTGGAAAATGCTTATAAATAATTTATTATTTTTGAATTTTGTTTGTGATTGAAACAAAATCTATGATTACAGAGACTAAATATTCTATATTTTCTAGCGTGCATACAGAATTCGGTTAACTTTTTGAATTTACGATCTTAACATAAATATTGTGTAGAGACGGATAAATGTTGATTTATATTATGATTTTAATACTAATAGTTATTGATATAATAATATAAAATCTAACATTTTACGTTAGTATGTAAAACGTAGATAATTATTATTTTAATCATAATTATATAATATATATTGTAATAAATAAATGTTGTATTTATTAATACTTTATTGTTTGTAATATTATTTTATTGTCTCTAGTTTATACATAAATTAATGTTTTGAAGTTAAAAATGTCGCTTAACAACATTATTTTGCACTAAGGAAAATCATAGTTAGAGTACTTATAGTTATAGGTACATATTCTTCGGTTTACGGTATACGCGGGATTTAATAGCATAATTAGTTCACACAGCTGTATTTCAACAAAAAGCTTGTGATTAGAAGATCCGCTTTAACATTTTACTCGGGGTTACGAGTGGCAGTGTGTCTACTTTTACCCATATCACAAAGCCTTGTCACAATGTGAAACATAGTTCGGTAACATGTTTACCGGTACTTCTTTATTATTTAGTGCGTGCATTATTGTTAATATTTCTTTATATCTATAAAAATGTCGATAGCTACAAATGTATAATTAGAAAAATACACGTCTTTGCAAATGATAATTATGTACAGTTTGGCATTTTGTTTATTTTATTGTACTTAGTCGTATTTTATGAAGACATACAAACGTATGAATTTAACGTTTAACAGAATTAATTTTAGAATGAATTTACCTTTAAAAAACCTACCTTTAAGTTGAGAATATCATCTGTGTTTGTGTATTCTCTTTATGGTATTTATATTTTTAAAGAAAGTATAAGTATGTCAATCATTAAAATTTAAAACGATGTTCGGTTCTGTTCTGTTCTACTCGTAATAAACCACTATAACGATATCAAATTAGATATAATCAAGTGCCACGTACATATATTAGTTATTAAATTATTTTCACAAAAGTTAAACAATTTTTTGTTATTATCATATTATTAATCGCTGGAAATATTGAATTGGTATATAATGTTTTTATAGATCACGTACTAATACGAAATCGACTACGCGCTTATGATTCGAAAAACTTAATTAGGTATCTTAAGTTTTCGTTGGGTATTAAAAAAATAAATATTTTGAAGTTAGTTTGATCTTGCAAAAGAAATATTAAACCATAAACATTCTTGAGTGGAGAATGATAAATTCCATGGCACATTTATTTGAGTGTCGTATATATAAATATATATCATGCGTATGTTACCTATAGAGTTTTTCACAATGTAAATAATGGGACTAAATCCATCAGTACGCGATTCGTTCCAATGTCAACAATATACCGAGGGAGAACTAACGTGAAATTGAATTTTTCTCAACATATTTAGCCCGATACTCCTCCTGTGGCATCACCCTTTTTAAACTTATTTCCTGGGTAAAATAACATGATTAGATTCCGGAGATGACAGCTTACTTCCACCGTCAGAATATTATTTCTATGTATTCATTATGAATATATATCTTTTAAATCTTTTACATGTTACTGCTGAATGACTCAATTTAATCCCATAACCAATATGTGAATAGTCATATATTTTTTTAGTTGCATTATTAGCTCTAAAATAATTTTAGTTTATTATCAATTTGATTTAAATACACCGGGACATAATATACGTTTTGTAAAATAACACAGCACAAAAAAATGTAGTCAAATAAAAATAAAAATATTTTTAGAATTTTATTGTTTGAATTCGGTTATGTAAAAATTGATTTTATATTATATACCTACTTTTAAAAGATCCTGGTAACGCGTTATATTTGAAATTTAATCTTTTAAAAAATATATAATAGGTAATTAATCTGAGTGTGATGTTATAAAGCTGGTTGATTTATTTTATTTGCATAAAACGTATTTACGATAGTGTTTATTTTTAATGGCATTTTCAACTAAAGAATTCTTAGGAGAAAAAAATAGATATTAATATTAAACTATCAAATTCTTGTCTTGCAATCTATATTCATTTCAAATAATATATCGTATTAGATAACGGTGTACAATGTATACATTGTTAAATAGTTATTGACTGTTGCAATAGCTTTGCATTGTCGATGTTTGACACATAATTATGTAAATATAACTATCATTTTAATTAACACATTATAGCATGTGAGTATTTTATTGTTTTCAAAATCGTTGTACCAATAACGTCTTAACGTTTCTAGAGCGATTTGGATCTCATTCTCTGCGTGCAGCCATTTTTATTGTATATAAGTGTCTAGTACCTATACGTTCACTGATGTTAATACATTGTTCGGTCATGCGTTTATCTAACGAATATAAAATTATATTACAAAATATTGATGTTGAATTTTTAAATGTATTAATAAGTCAAATTGATACTTTGAAAAGTGAGATTTAAATTGAGATGATAAATAGATTTTAAAGTCAAGTCTAATGTTTCGAAATATATAAATTTGTCCAACTTTATAATAAACCGGAATAACGAACGCATAATAATAAAAATAATATTAATAATAACAGCATATTATTATTATTATATTATATTATAAACTTGGTAGATACAGAGAATTAATTTTACTCGGGTAAGTGGGCTTTTGCGTTATGTGTGGTTTTTACGAACAGAAAACTAAAATGCATTTAACTTTCTCTAAATTCATTATTTCATATGACTGGGCTACGAAATCGTAATAGGTACCTATTCTTTATTTTTATTATGCATGCAATTACTACATGTTGCACGAATGGGCGATCTTGTTTTAATATTATCGTAATTATAGGTATGTATAACATAATAATATGCAGACATTAAAAACATGGTTACTGTCCTTACGTTTGTAACAATTACATAAATGATACAAATAAGTACTGTTAACGCTAAAATTAACTTTTATTCGTTACCTACCTACTGTTTCTCTTGTGAACTGTGTTAATTCCTTTTAACCATTTCAATTAATAATTGTCATACTGTATAATACTAAAATATTGTATATATTTTATTTCTGTATTTAAGTAATTGTAATATCAATAATATATTATATAATACGATGAATATGATAACATATAATTTTATTTCCAACCCAAGTTTCGTGTACCCATATTTATTTATTAAACACCCATAAACTATTATCGGAAACACATTACATTTTGAATACATAAGAGTAGTAAACTTTATTATTGACCAAAAAATCTAAAATTAAAATAAATATAAATTCAAGATATTATTTTCTATGCATTTACCTATTTTTTTATTTTTAAGTGTTGGTAAAAACTTTTAGATTTAAGCGAAAAACTTGAATATTTTATACAACATTTCAGCATAAGCATTGTAATTTAAAAATATTAAAAACACTTAGGCATGATGATTATTATTATTAGTGTTATAAGATAATTTTTTTACAAAATTTGTCGTGATGAATCATTGAATTTTATTTTAATATGTTTATTTACTCAATTACAAGATACATTCGATACCTACTGTACACCAGTCATCTGAGAGGTTACTTATTAGCCTACTTTTTTTTTTTAAATTCATACTTCAAATTCAGATATTTTTCGATTACTCTAATGTATAATTAGTATCAAATTTTGAAAAAAAGTAGTTTAATCACTTATATAATTTTTTAATACCTATACAACATTAATAAACTTATCTCTAATGTCTAACATTTTGTGGATTATTCCTATTCCACTCTACTCCACTCATCTTAACTTGAAATACTTTTACATACTAGTAATTTAAGTCTTATAAGTCATAACGAATTTATATTTGTTAACAATTGAATTAATATGAATGAAATAAATTAAAAAATATTTTATTGACATACGGGATTAAAAACTTAAATAACGTATGACGTTGTCATTCAAAAATAGTAAAAATAATAAGATAACAATTTGTGATAAATATTTTTTTTTCAACAGTGCTGTTCTACAAGAATATACAATTAAGTAAAAAATAAATCAAAACTTTTCAAAATTATGAATGTAGGCATTTGAATGGATTACCTTGCATAAAATAATATGTAACAAAAGTATCTATAGTTATTTTTCTACGAACACCCTTTATATTATGTTCCATTTTAAGCAGTTTTCTGTGTACCTACTCGACACCGTAATTTATTATATCCTTCAAATATATTATTATTAAATATAACTTAATACTAATAAATATATATATATATACTTGATATCATTGATTTCTATATATACAGAGTGATTCAACATGTATGTTACAATAATTTTATCATATAAATATGAAATATTCATATTATATTTCGACATATCTAAAATTGTTATTAATATTTATATTTTTTTACAATATTTTAGGGGGTTTTGGGGTTCAACATTTAAATAATTGAAAATTTTTTTGGAGTATTTTGATACATGAAAATCAAAATTTGGACGAGTATTAGGACTAATACTAGAGCGAACCTAAACATTTTAAATACTTATATATCATAAATGTATTACTCTTTTTAATTTATATTTTCATGTATCACTACTTTTTTATATTCCAAAAAAAAATCTTCACATTAGATTGAAAAATAAGTGTAGGTTTCTATCTGAATTTCTTAAGTTGACTTCCAAAACCTTTCCCTAAAATACTGTAAAAAATATATAATTAGTAATCATTTTAGATATTTCTAAATACAAATTTTCGTATTAAACATTTTTCACTATTATGCATATTTATATGATAAAATGATAATAACATACATTTTAAATCCCCTTGTACTCTTAAAATAATAGTTTCATAACCGTCAGCAAACAATTGTATAAGTACAATTATTTAAGTACATGTAATTTGTACATTATTATAATAAATTAGTTTAAAATAAAAAATATTAAATATTATAATACACAATACGAATATATGATAATGTATTTTTGAATTAAAATCTATACTGTAAGATTATCAGAAAAAATATATATATATTTGTATATGTAAATGGATATTCCAAGCTTTAAAATATGAACTAATTTTATTTTAGATTTTAATACACGATTAGAAGGATAAATTGTTATTTAATATTTATTGTTAATTAATTAATTGAATAACACATTAAGTAAAAATATAATATTATAAATATTTAAAAATTAGAAAAAAAATAGGAAATATGCAAATCTACGATCAATAAAAATATTTTTTTATAATATTTTACAAAATATATTCTATTTACCATAATAAATTAACATTGGTATTACATTATATGCTATGAATATTAATTAAGTTTTTATATTTAATATTACAGATTATAAGAACTTAACGTGAAATAAACACACTCTTTAAAATAAAGGTAAGTAATATTTTATTATCTCAAAAAGATTATAGAAAGAGTAAAGAAGTATTTTATACATTTATGCCTATGTTCAAAAATCAAAATTTAGGTGATGGAAAATTCTCAAATTGAATTGTAGCACCTGTAAAGATGGAACATCCTGTCTGTGTGGTATTCAAAAGAGATTTTATATCAATTCTAGAGAATATTCTTCAATATTGAGTTGATAATTAGAAAAAATTGTCCCACGTACACTATCGTGTACTCTCTCTGTTAATTCGATCACAAAAATTCATTAAAGTGCAGCTGTAGAATACCTAATTCAAATTTAAAATGTTTGTTCCGCTATTCGTTAGCAATTATGGTACGAATAATATTGAAAACGCGTCATAATATTATAATATAATATTCTGATAGAGGAATTTTTCAAATTTTTCACACCAATATCGTGGTTATTGACAAGCGGTAAAAACACGTCAAAAAATAATAATGAATTATTAACGCGTTGAAAAGTTAATATCACTGCTACGGGCCGCGGCTTGTGTGGCACATTCGCTGCGCAACGGCGTTATCAATACAATGCGCCTCTGCGGCATCTACGACGAATACTACGCCACTACAGTTGAATTACCTACATAAAATGCTATCGTGTAGCTACCAGTCACGAGGTCCACATTGTGCGATTGTACTATAGGTAACTGTGGTATAACCGCAATAATATACGAGTGGGTAGTACATGCAGAGTCGAGATTGCACCTTCTCCGACAATCTCTATAACATACACGTCACACGATCATTTTATCGGTAGTGCCATTAACTTTTATTACGTCCGGGCGAACAGACGGCGGCGAGATTATTGTATTTACGACCAACTATATTATAGTATACACTACAGCCGCGGTGTAGAAGGCAAATCTTACTCATGGAATATTCTTACCTTGGAGTTGGAGATTTTTTTAGGCGTTTATACCGCGTAAATTATAGTAATTGGCGTGAATTATAGAATTACATCCGTGATGAGTGTAGACAGAATACTTCAGGGATGTATTGGTAAATAATTTGTTGAACATATTTCTATCAAAAATGTCAAGAAAAGTATTCTCACCCTGCACGATAATAAACTATACATACCTAATACCTAAAGCCATAGACATAGCTACTTTTTACTCTTCCAACATATCACTAATAAAATAATAATAAAACTATACAAATATTATCCATATAATATTATGTAGAAATCAATTTAAATTAATAATATTTAATTAGACAAATCTATTTTTATCCACCGAGAATTCTTCCAGCAGCGATGAATCTACACATCGTCAATATTTACGATTATATTGTATTGTCTGTGAGCGTTGTAGTAGACGTGGTTTGGGGGGTCACGAGTAACCATAGGATATAAGACAGAATAACGCAAATAATAAAACAATATACTCGATCATTACCACTGACAGTGTGTACGGTGAATGGTGGTACCTATACTAACCGTATACTTTTAAAGTTAATATTTTTTTTCGCTTATGCACAATGCTTCATAAATATTGTTATGGATTTTTATGAGCATGTGCCGTTTACGCTTCAATACACCCCTGTATCCTATAAACGACGAACGTTGACAAGTGGATGGAACAATGAATCGCGGCAGTATTAACAATAACGTATAACGCGTGTGCAATCGTGTATCACACAAATCTAGTAACACATCTACGTCTTTTGTATTTTTTGCAAGAATTATAATCCAAAATTATTATCGTGTGTAAAAACCAAGATATTGACACGGCAAAATCAAAAAATTCAAAGTTATATATAATATAGGTATAATAGTATTTGTAACTGATTTCACTGTATTCAATTTATTGATTAAAAGTGTCAATCTTATGACTCATAGTATGTTTTGAGTATAATAGCTACGTATATTAGATCATTATTAATTAAAACAATTAGTAAATGTCAATAAAAAACACTTCCATTGTTCTTTAATAAGGAAATACAACTGAGTATTATATGGTTAGTGATATGGTATAACCACATCTGTAAAAATTGTATATTGCTCAATTCTATAGCACCTTTCACAAATCGATCTTATTTAATCGTTTGATCGTATCTAGAGACAATTTATACACTGTATATAAGACAATGCAAACAGTAATGACATTATCCTTTCTTTAATTATACCTCTTAAAAATATTCAAAATAGGTAGTCTTAATTTAGAATTGTTTACTTAAGGCGTTAATTTACAGATTGATTTAATATCAACAATTTTAAATAGAATCAAATTTTTTTTTTGAGTTACTGTAACTAATATATTTTTTTGTCCATAAGATATTTATGTAATTGTTGTACTACATTCTCAAGATTAACCCACCACACATGGTTATGATAACCTCATAACTCGTATCTCCTAAGAATGTAAAAATTGAATTATTTTGATCTATTTAATATAAAAACATATCTATCATCTCTAAATTAATTTTGTACACATTTCCTTATACCTATATATTTATAATTATACTCTAATATTTTCTTATAGATTTTCAGTTGTAGTATTTATTTAAAATTGTTTAAATTGTATTTATAAAGTAGTATAACACCTATACTCATGACTAGTCATAAGAAGGCCATAAAGACGTATTTATTTTTATAATATCATAATAGGCTGTGTACTTGAATATTGTGCACTATAATTACACGTTTATTTTAATAAATAAATAAAATGTTTTTTAAATATAATACATTCGACGTTCACATAAAATGATCCAACTCTAAATTATAACTAATTGTAAAGAATAGAAATAAAAATGACTCGTTATCGTGATTGAAATAATTTATTTTATTAATTACAATAAAACAAAATACACAATAGTTTATGTCCAGCTCTAGATGGTAAGACAAAAGAGCCGTATTCCATAGTAAAAAATTAAAGATTGGCGTAAAAAAAAAAATTAAATTACTGACAATACATTTTTAGTAAGCTTTGTATGCAGCCGGTTTGTAAGCAGGGGCGGCGTAAGAGTGGGCTGGGGTGGCGTACGAGTGAGCTGGGGCGGCGTAAGAGTGAGCTGGGGCGGCGTAAGAGTGAGCTGGGGCAGCGTAAGAGTGAGCTGGGGCGGCATACGAGTGTTTGGCGTATGCGGCAGGTGCAGCATAAGAGTGAGCTGGGGCGGCGTAAGAGTGAGCTGGGGCAGCATATGCTGGTTTGTAGGCCGGGGCAGATTTGTAAGCCGAAGCGGGTGCGCTGTAACCGTGGCTATATCCTTCGATTTTCTTGACTTCAGCGTTGAAACCGCTGTGGTCGGCAGTGTATTCGACGACGCGGGTGGAACCGTCGGATTCCAGAAGGCTGTACGATCCCTTGACGTTGCCGTGTCCGTCGCTGTGTTCGGATTGGCTCTTGACGTCGTAGGAATGTGGGTCGTTTACGCTGTATTCGAAGTTATACGGAGTCGGGGACTCGTACGAGTGCTCTGGGGCGTAAGCGTGGTGTGCTGGGTAAGCTGGGGCGGCGTATTGGGCGAGTGTGGTGGCCACGCAGGCGGCGAATATGATCATCTAAAAGTATAATACAATATGTATATATTAAATACAGAATTTTAACTTAACAAATTTTGAATCGTCTGTTTAAAAAAAAAAAAGCGATTGCAACAACGAAATCAAAAATAGAGTCTATTACATTATTGAACGGAATCCAAATACCTTAATTGCCATTGTTGTTGTTTTTTTTTTGTATTGTGTGTACTTTGATCTGTGGATGGAAACTGATAGCAACTGTCCAGTGATTCTCTGTATTTATGTTGACGTAAATTTATAATTGCCTCCCTACCAAATAATTTAATTTTGTGAAGTTGTATCATTACATTATGTTATAACCGGTTATAATATTTAATGTATATTATTATTTTTTCATATTTTTACTTGTTTAAGACCAATTTTGTTACCTTATTTATGCGTAATGTTCCTTTCCAATAATTTGGACAGACATAAATACACGACGTCGTATCATTTCATTGAGATGCTGAAGGATTTTTATATTTTAAAAATTATTCTCAAACCTAAAATTAAGTTAGTAATTTTGGAAATAAACCACACAACTAATTATTATTTAAATCGATTCAATGCCAATTGCCTATTGATAACTAACTATTGATTATTAGGTTTTAGGTATAATAAATTAAGAATTCATGTATCAAGTCAAACACTCAATTTTTCAAATCACTTAGCTGAAATGATTTAAATTAGAATTAGAATTTTACAATATTCGAAAATATGTGAGATAAAATATCTCCGAAATATTGTCGATCAGTGCTTAAAGAATTTAAATTTTAAATATGGTTATGAACTTAGCAATTTTATTTTATTTTATTTTATCGATCTTATTATCGACTTTGACGGCTAGGTCATAAGCTATGATATAAATAAATATTTTTAATTATTAAGGTTATGTCACCTAAACTTATGTGTATGCTGACCTTATAAGTTGTATCATAAAATCTACTTATAAACTCAAAGATAAAATAAAGATACATATTCATAATATTAATATGAATGGTTTTTTTATGTGATATAATTATAATTGTAGTATAGTAATATTTGGTATATTTAATCGAATATTTTGATTTGATTAAAGAATTTTGTAGTTTTGTTTTAGTTCACTAGATTTAGTCCTAAACATTCTTAAATGAAATAGATAACTTTGTGTTCATTGTATTGTCTGTGTTTTTTGAAAATGTCATTTGTTATTTGCATGTTGTGAAATGATCAACATAATGAAAAGTCATCATTTTTTTTCATTTTAGGTGTTTGTATTTCAATTTTTGTTCCACTTTATTAAATGATGATATTGGGGATAGGGATAAAAATACAAATGAAAAGAATATTAACAAGTAAATGTAGAGAATTAATTAGTTCGCAAAATATAATTATACATATAAATATTTTTTAGAAATTTCTAAATTTTCAAAATGTTATGTGTTATCAATAGATATTTTAATTCTTCTATATTTTTTTCAATTAAATATAAATATATGTACAATGTTTATGAAAAAAACTTAAAAATTGAATGTAAAGTTGGTCACATATTTTTTATAAATATTTGTAGATGTAATTATTTTATTTTATGAGAAAAAGGAAGCATAATTCTTTGATTAAAGTTTAATTTATTATGTGATAAAGTAATATTATATTAGATATTTAAACTAAATAAAACATTTTTTATTTAATATTTTATTATTTAGAAATGTTTAATTATAGAGACTTAAAACTTTTTAGTAACACATTTTATTTACATGATATATTTTTCATTTATATTAATTTAAAGCTATTTTAAGATGAACCTATTCAAGCCTTCAGTACACAATATCTTCATATTATGCTCTATATTGGTGTATTAAGATTTTATGTTTTTAAAATAATAAAATGTTTTTCTCAAACAACATAGTAATTAATTAAACTCTAATCCATATAGTTTTTTAATTAAAATTAAGCGTTGCTTTCAAAAAGTAATAAAATATAGCTTGTACTTTGGCACGTGTGAAGTGAATTGGGTTGTCTGCCGACTATATATCCTGTCCGAACTTTTTGATATACTTTATTACAATGCGACCTATTGTAATTAAAAATCCGTGAAATCAATCTGCAGTATACTAGGTTTTAAATGTACCTCGTAATTGAATAGGTTGGTCTAATGAATCTGTTAAACTTGAATACAGTCATAAATTATTGCATACGAAATAAATTTCTTTTTAAGACCTCTGAAAATTTATATTTTTTAAGGTATTTTATAATTTATTAATTTTACCATTAGTATTTTTTTTTTTTTTATAATTATTATCATTATATTGAACGCATTTTTTTAAACATCATATATTTTATATACAAATAATTATTTGATATATGTTTAGGCTAGGTTTCAAGTTTTTATGATTGATGTTTTTTTAAATAAAAACAAAATAAAAAAAGCCATTTAAGGATAAGTTCTTAAACGTATAGATACTAAATTTATTGTTTAAACATTAATTATTTTACGTAATAACTATTTGTTTTTTTTTTAATTCTAATAAAAATACGTGTATTTTTTTTTTATTGATTTGAAAACTTTCGTGATTTACACTAATTTTGTCAATATTTTAATTTCAAATGTAAAAAGTACGGAATATTATGAACATTTGATATTTTTCAATGGATGAAGATAAATTTTTGAAATATGTTGTATTTAATTTACAGACAAATATTTAATAATTTATCATTATAAATTTAAAACAATGATTATAAATGTAAATATTTTGAATTCTTTATTTGTCAAAAATAGCCTTTTTGTTATGATAATTATATTATAAGCAGCAATTACTTATATAAATATTTAGCAATAACTTTTAACGCTTAATCAATCAATAATTACAACATTAAACAAATTTGATCAAGTATAGGTATGTCTAAAATTGCTGACCAAACAAAAATATACATATGAATTATTCGAATTATTTCCTTAATTTGAATATGAAATTTTTTATACAGCTATAACCATAATGATTATAATATTATGTATAATAAATCCCATAATATATAATATAATTTTTAATTCCTAATAAATATTGAGCTCTAGTTGTAATCCATATAATAAAATTTCAAAAATTTAATGAAACTTAGGAATATAACTTATAACTAAAATTGCTTATTGTATAATTCTTGGCTGGCTTTATATAATACGGTTTTATATTTACATGAATAAAATACTTATATTTTATACTTAATTCAAAACTTGTTTGGTGGTTTTCTTGATTATTCATATGCATCATATTATCAGATTGTGAAGAATTAAGGAATTAAGGAGGTACTAGTTTCTATTTTGAAAAAAAATATATTTTAAAATTCAAATGTTTTATTATTTAATTAACAATTTAATAAATTAGACATGATCAGATATTGGTACAGTAGAATAGATGACTTATATGTCAAGTAGTACAATATTCATTTTAAAAAATTGGAATCCTTAAATAAAAAAAAAATTAATATGTCTTGTATGCGATTGGTTTGTAAGCCGGGGCAGAGTACGAGTGAGCTGGGGCGGCGTAAGAGTGAGCTGGGACAGCGTAAGCGTAAGAGTGGGCTGGGGCTACATAAGAGTGAACTGGGGCAGCGTAGGCGTAAGAGTGAGCTGGAGCAGCGTATGAGTGTGCTGGGGCAGCATATGCTGGTTTGTAGGCCGGGGCAGATTTGTGAGCCGAAGCCGGTGCGCTGTAACCGTGGCTATATCCTTCGATTTTCTTGACTTCGGCGTTGAAACCGCTGTGGTCGGCAGTGTATTCGACGACGCGGGTGGAACCGTCGGATTCCAGAAGGCTGTACGATCCCTTGACGTTGCCGTGTCCGTCGCTGTGTTCGGATTGGCTCTTGACGTCGTATGAGTGTGGGTCGTTTACGCTGTATTCGAAGTTATACGGAGTCGGGGTCTCGTACGAGTGCTCTGGGGCGGCGTATTCAGCGAGTGCGGTGGCCACGCAGGCTGCGAAAATGATCATCTGAAATACGCATTGATATTATAATAATACTGGTTATAATTTAAAACACAATATTTAACCAAAAATATATAAACTGTTAGCAACTCGAGAAATATTGTTCAAAATAAAACTTTGATTCATTGAAACAAAATCTAAATACCTTAACTGCCATTTTTGTTTTTTTGATTTTTTGAACTTTACTGTATTTGCTTGGTTCTTTGGATTGAAACTGATAGAAAAATCACTATTGATCATCCGTATTTAAACAAAATGAATGTCTTGATTACTTCCCTTCCAATTACACATTATAATTACTTAATAGATAAATGCAGATTATGTCTGATTGAAACCGGTTGTGCATTAATGTATTATTATATTTTTAGTATTTTAACACTTTTGTAGCTACCGCCCTCTAAATAATTATATTGTTCAGTCTAATGGTAACACTTATTCATTTTAAGCTCTCCTACTTATTTTAAATGTATTTTAAAATATATTTTTACATTTATTCAGAGAGTTCATTAAAATGGCTTTCGATTTCCCTTTTTCTTAACAGGTACATAGTACTTTACAATATTATATGTATTTACTCATTTGTCAATGAAAATTTAAAAGAACTATTATTAGCATACATAGAGTTGCAAACAAATTTAATTACTGGTTGATTTTTTTTTTTTGTCGTAATATAACTTAAACATAGAACATTTTAATATCACAATGTCAAACTAATTAAATAAAAATTTACCCGTATAACTAGCTTAATTTTTTTTTTTTTAGATATTGTTTTCCGTTAACATATCATATTTTGAACTATACGATTGTTTCTATAACACGATTCTAAATAAAATTAATCTTATTTAATTTATTTTGAATATTATCCATGTTTATTTTTACCTTACCTGTCCAAAATATTTGGTTAAAATCTTCCTTAAACCAATAAAAAATATTTATTCTCAAATTATATAATTACTTACAACAAATTTAATTTAAAGGTATATATCATGGTGAATAAATAAAATTAAATAATAAATAAAAATAAATTTAAGTAAACTATAAATTAAACATAATGAGATTTGAAATTTATATTTGTATTTTTATATCACTTTCAAGTTTTATGTAGCACATAATTATTATGATAGCTTTTGATTGATAAAAGTTTTATTTTGTATCAATTTCATACACCTAGAGTTAAAAAGGATAAAATTTATTGAATAAATTTTGTGTTTATTTTAAATTTGATGTAGAAATCTTAGATGTCAGTTTATAAATTGTTTAAATAGTTGTAGGATATAAAAAAAGCATAATAGTTTAAAATTATAATATTAAAATACATTTTCAAGGAAATATGTATTAAAAAAATGAATATAATTGCTCATTTAAAAATATATTGTATGAATAAATTATATTTTATTTTTATATTAAATATGGACAAATCAAACGAAATTAAAGCTAAAATTAATTAATAAAACTTAACAATATAATACACAATTCAAGTTCGTAGATCGTATGAATGCATTATTTATTTAACATATTTATTAATTATTACATACCTAATATTTATTACCATGAACATATTTCTATTCGTCGTCGATATTGGGTTAAAATTTATATTAATATATATAAATATATTACAACATTATGTAATATATAATTAATAAGTATATTTATTATTACTTGAACATCAATAATTATGTAATACCAACATTTACAATGTACTAGTTTTTCAAGTATTAAACAAATTTAGCTACATTAGAAAATACTTATACAGTTTATAAAAAAATATATAAACTGTTTGTACTGATTAATATATTTTAAGTCACGTGTTTATTATTTGTTGTCGTAATCTATACATTTTTTGTATTGACTTAATATTTAATTTAAGTAACGACTACTTGTTATAACTTGTTTCTGCTTGTTCCAAAAATATGTATTATCGAAATGCTATCAAATATGATAAAATTATTTTCATAATAATATTTTATTTATTAAAAAAATTAGAAATAAATAAAAATATTTTTTCTTTTATTTCGTAAACAAAATTACAATGATACAAAAATACAATAGTAAGCCCTTAATGAGTTTAGACAGTGGAATGGGTACAATTCTGCCTATTCACATACCTATATCATATCCCTAGACTGGAACCAAAGAACTATAATGATGTATGGTGCTTTGTAATGTATATAATATGTGCTTTAATTTTCTTGCCTTTATTGTTAAAAATCACAGCAGTCGTCATTAGTTTATAGTATAACGTGAGTTAAATCTTAGATTTCCAGAAGGATGTAACATTTTTTAACATTGCTGTGTCCATTGCTGTATTCAGACTAGCTGTGAACACCATAAGTGTGTGGGTCATTTACACTGTACTTGAAATGGCAAGGGATTATGTGCTCTGTGGCGTAAGAATGGTAGCTGGGTAAGTTGAGGTGGCGTATTGGGCAAGTGTGTTGGTAACGTAGTCGATGAAAAAAAGAATCAACTGCACTTCAATAACAACAATCAAACATATTTATTTTTCATCTTTTTTATCGACATTTTTCAATTAAAATTGTTAAATAAACATGTTGTGATTATAGTTTTTAGATAATTTATCAAACAAAAATCGTATGTACCTTAATGGCCATCATGTTTTAAGAATACTTAATAATGTTGCAGCTTGTGTGCTTTTTGGTTAAACTTCATTAAACTGATATGTATATTCATTAATAAGAGTTAATATCTATACTACTTTATTGGATATAGTTATCTCATTGTTTCTGATAACTTAATTTTAAACATATATACACATATATTATAGCCAGTTATAAATTATTTTTTTTTCTGTTTCAAACAGTTATATATAACGTATAGTTAGTAGTTACCGTACCTTTTTGCTTTATACCTATTCAGCCTTTTACTCTCAAGTAGAATCTATACAATTTGTGTCATTTTAAATTACAGATTCAGAGCTTATTTACAGATTCAAATAAATTAAATGTTCTTATTTAAGAGCATTTAACTCATAAAAAAGTGTTTTAATTAATAGATTTATAAACATTTCAAAAAATTGTGTATGATTTATCTGTATTAGAACCTGTAATTTGAATCTATACTTATATAATGTCTTGCCGAATGACAAGAAATTGCTACATATTATATTCTATCACTTGATTGAAAGGGAATAATTAACAAACGGGTGTGGTAAATGTATAATTGTTTAAAGTACGAAAATAATTGGTAGATTAGTTAACCGGTCGTAATAGAATATAATAATATGCGTTTAAAATATGCCGTTTTGGAAGAGATGCAATTTTAATGAATAGTTGACATAAATATAAAGAACCAGTAGTAAAGAGATTTCTGTTTTAAGTCATCTTAAAACCAAAAAAAAAAAAAAACCGTTAAAAAAAATTCAAAATGGCCGTTAAGGTGCTCATTTATTTGTTAAATAATGTATCTGAAAACATAAAATTAGAAACATGTTCATTTTTGCATTTTTAATTTTAACGCTTTAATTGCAGATGATCATTTTTGCAGCCTGCGTGGCCATCACACTTGCCCAATACGTGCAACTTCATCTTACCCAGGCACCCGGCACACCATGTATACGTTCTACAGCACACAATCTCTTACAACTTCGAATACATTGAATACAGTGTATACTACCCAAACACAAACGATCTCAAGAGCCAATCTTTCAATGCCGAAGTCAAGAAAATCAAAGAATATAACCACGGTTACAACGCACCACACAACGCCCCAGCTACCGTATATTGTTCTTCCTATTCCGCTCCTATTGCTTACGCAACTTACTCTGCCCCGACTAACAGACGAGTCACGTACAACACATATTAATTATCAAAATGTTCATCCATAACCTTGTTATAAGTACCTTGGTCGACATTGAGAAACACCTAAATCGTCAAAAATACTTAACTGCTTGTTTGTAAAATTATGTTATAATTGGTTTTTTATTTAAATAAATATTAAATCAAATAATTCTGTACATTTATTACTTATTTGTTGTTTAATATGTTACGTTACGTAAAATGATATATAGGTACTATATTATTACGATTAATGTAGGTTATCTGGCATTGTGATACATAACATCATACTCGGCCTGTATATACTTGCAGAAATATTCAAATACCATCTTGCAAAGCATTTTACTTTGACCATATCAATGGCGTAAGCAGAATTGGTTTATAGAAAGGTACTACTTATATATATATAATGTTTATTCCATGTGTAAATGTAATATTCCATCATAAAAGAAATCATTATACGTGTTTTGTTTACGAGGAAGGTGTACCTAACCACCCCTACCGCCGTCGGTAGCCACTGGACCATAGTAAATAGATTATTATAACTTTAAACTATAGAAATTAAAATCAAAATAAAATTGTCATTGTATATTAGCAACATTAAATGGAAATAAAAAGTTTACAATCATTTTAATAAGTTTTGTCTTATTTACTAATGTCGATTATGTATTTTATAAAATAATATTACAAAACATACTAACCAATTATAGGAAAAGTACAATTGGTTATTGTTTTTGTTTACATTGGAAACACATATTTATATTAAATTCTCGATATTATACTTTTAATTACCGCCATGTCAATATTATTTCATAAAAAAAAATGAAAAATGAGTTGTCAGCTTATCAAAATGTTTTTTTTATAGTTAGTATGCGAGTTTTAATATTAGAGTATTTGTGCAGTGGAATCGTGTATAATGTAGTCTTGTAAAAGTTTTTCCCGTGTTCAAATTAAAAGTAAAATGTAAAAGTAATATTTAAAAATTTAAAAATTCTATAAGAATAAACTTAAAGAAGTATATTACGTAATGTCATCTAAATATAATTGCATATACAAGTAATGAATACAAAAAAAAACATTTTAATATACACTTTTCTATCTGGACTCGTGAATTTTATAAACAGCTGGCAACTTATTGTGCGGCGTGAATTATACATACAAATTAAGTATTATACATTGTCCATTTGTCCGATAAACGATAGTCCATTTTTCCTGCAAAATATAATATATAACACCGCAGTTTTTTATTTACGAAATAACAAAACAATTGATTATTATTTTTTAACTTTCTAACTACCAACAACTATCAAGAATTAAATTTATCACTAACTTATTCGTTTTGAATTGAATAAATATTTAAAGTTAAAAGAAATTATTTTCATTTTAACGATTAAATTTTTAAATGTATAATATAGTTTAAAAACGGGTGGAGTTATTTGTGAATTCTCTTATTTCTTGTGTATTTCTTAATGCACGTTTGAAATCGCTAGTAAATTATTTTATTTAAAAATAAGTATGGAATTCATGCCTACTTATTATAAAGTTTGAAAAGTTTAATTAAAAAAAATGATGTCACTCATACAATTAAATAATAATATAAAATATTTTGATTTAACAGTATATACTTGTTAGGTTAGGCTAATAAATTTACTTTAGGCAGTTATATGGTGCTTTTCTGTTAAAATAAATTTTAAATTGTTCTGGCTGCGTAGGTATACATTTTAATTTTTGTTTAAAACTCACTTAACGTACATTAATATTGGTTATGGTATGTAAGTATTGTATAATAGGGGTGGCCAACCAATCGATCGCAAGATGAATTTGAGTCAATCGCGACTTCTTTTCGTATTTTCTTGAATTTTTGAATTTTTTCTGTAAATTTGTATATCTTCATATCAACGAATATAAAAATTTTATTTATAAAATGCAATAAATAACTATGAAAAGCGAGATTATACATAGATATCGAATAAAAGAAGTGTAACATGCATGTACATAATATATATCAAACATATTTTTTTTTTTAGCCTTTTTTTTTTTTAGTCGATTGCGACAGCCTAGAAAATCTCAGAGGTCAATCGCAAGTCTATTAAAGTTGGCCACCCCTATTGTATAATATACTCGTAATTATATTTGATTGTCTTGTTAGGTGAATAAATTAACATTAATGCCATGTCAATCGAATATAGTTGACGGACGAATATTATATTTACTTGTATTAGTGAATTTTTCAATAATAAAACGTTGAAAATCAATAAAAGGCCTTTTTAATTCATTAAAATACACACCAACATCAATTTAAACTCAATATAACAATATTTGTATAATGAAGTTTACTTGTTCACCGTATAAATAAGCATCACTTACAAGTATTTCTAATATGCTAACAGTACATATTATAATATTGCTTGATATAGCTTCAGCAGATTGAGTAGCCCTGTAGTTGCTTAGGTCTATGTCCCACAGAAGGCAACATATATATATATATATATTTGTAGATTATTATAATAATTAATATACAAGAATTATTTTTTAGGCTTATTTTAATGGTGTAACACTCCGGTGCGTTCTAATTATAAACTCATAAAATATCAAGAGTTGCGTTATTTATGTATTATCGTCATTTGTATGGAACATTTTGAAATTTTAGATATTATCAATAATTTTATATCATTGAAATCAGTTTATATATTAGTAGATACAAGTTATTTATACATTTTTCTGATTTCTATCGTATACTGGATTTTAAGATTAAATATAAATAATTTAGATATGTGAAACCCGAAGGATTTTTGATGGATGGTTATCAAAATTAGCATATTTTATAGCAATATCTTTAGATATAAGTAAACCAATCAGCAATTTAAGTTTAATAATAAATATAAGCTCTATAACCTACCTTTGTTTTTACTTTTTTTGCTTTAGCTTTAAAACTAAAGTTACCAAGACCAATAGTATATTCGGCGATACATATTGAACCAGAACAATTCTAAAACCCATAATTAAATTTCTTTAAAAGAAAATTTGAAACATTTGTTTTTTAATAAAATTGTTACAGCATATTATCAAAATTATGTTTTGTTTTTGTGGGTATCAGTTAATAATAAATGATGAAAAAATAAAAAGGCAGATATAATATAGGTACAGTAAATGTATGTATATATTTACAAAATTAATACAGTAGTTATGCTAAATATTTTAAATATGAACGTGATAATGTTTAAAGTGAACGACTATGATTCAGTGTGAACTTTATAGTTGAGAAAGGCACAAAGAAAATATGAAAAATGATGAAAAAAGGTAATATTACTAAAAAAATTAGTATGCTGGCTTGTAGGCCGGAGCTGAGTAAGCAGGAGCTGAGTAAGCAGGTGCAGAGTGTGCGGGTGCTGAGTATGCGGGTGCCGAGTAAGCTGGCTTGTAGGCTGGGGCAGGTGCACTGTAACCATGGTTATGTCCTTCAATTTTCTTAACTTCAGCGTTGAAACCGCTGTGGTCATCGGCGGTGTATTCGACGACGCGGGTGGAACCGTCGGCTTCCAAAAGGCTGTAAGTTCCCTTGACGTAACCGTTGCCGTCGCTGTACTCGGATTGGCTGTGCACGTCGTATGTGTGTGGGTCGTTTACGCTGTATTCGAAGTTGTACGGAGTTGGGGCATACGCGTGTTCAGCTTGAGCGTAAGCGTTTTGAGCTGGATATGCCGGGGCGGCGTATTGGGCAAGTGCGGTGGCCACGCAGGCGGCAAAAATGATCATCTGGAATAAAATAATTTAGTTTAAATAACAATAAATTGTTATATATAGAGATTTATGGTATAGTAAATTTATTGAAAATAATATATTAAGCACCTTAACTGCCATTTTTTATTTATTTTTTTTTTGAACTGTGCTGTGTATGTTCTTGTTAGTTCAGCTGTTTGAAACTGATAGCTATTGACTATTGATTCTCCCTATTTATGTTGAATGACAATTTTTAATTTTACCCTTCCAATCAATATTGGTTTGTAAATATTTCCAAATTTATTATTATTACTTGAACCGGTTGTAGTCAATATATTATTAGTATTATAATTTCAATCACTAAATGGTTACCTCCTATATTTGCAGGAATAGTATAACCCTTTCCAATTCATATTTTTATTTCGTATAGCGTGGTCTAATTATTATGTGATGTGACATAATGTTACTATAGATTTTGTTAACTGTTTATTTATTTGGCATACTTAATATTTACATTCTATACGTGATAATGTTATACACTCGTATGTTACTATTTTAAAATACTTATAATAAGATAATTCTGTAAATTTTATTTTGGGATTTTGGAACAGTTTTAATAAGAGCTACATTTTGAAACAATAATTAAAACACAAAATTATATGTATAAGTTATTACTGCAATATTACTGAATAAAAATTTACATATTATAAATGTTTAATTATTCACTAATGGTTTAATTTAAATTAAATTGATATGTATTAAAATGAGTTTATTTTTGAAATAATTTTAGTATTTTAAAATAATAACAAAATTTGATTCTGATTTCGTTTTTACTTTCAATTTTTTTCAAGTTATATTATTAAAACATTATATATTGCACTTAACACGCATCTCGCTACCTAATATGTCCTCGGAGTAGATAATAATTATGCACTGATAATTATTGGGAACTGTAAATTTAAATTTACCTAATGTATGTTACAAAATCAATATAATGAAATAGTATATAGATCATGTGAAAATTTAACCTTCTTTATATTCATTTACCTGCAAATAAGCGTTTTAAAAGTTGTAGAATTGCATATTTGTACACTCAGGTACAAATAAATTCTAGGTTATTAAATTATACAGTATTTGTATTTTGTATTATGTATGCATAGATATAACATTGTTTTTCACAACTCAACAACGTATAATGATTGATCTAAATATTATAGTAATGTTAGCGATACATTATCAACATCTTGCTCCGTATCATGCTCACATCTATCGAGAGAAGCTGTATCTACAGTTAAATTTAAATGTAAAAACCTGTTTTTGTATTTTAATCGATAAATTGACTCATCAAAACAGGTGTAACTCAATATTTTATTGTTGCTAGATTAATGCTACCCGTGAATTCAAAAAGTTGTTTTTATTATATTTCCTTATTCTCAAACGTATATTACATATTTATTAACAATAATCGAAAATATTATAGTTTTAGTTTTTTTTGTTTATTTAATTATTTACAATATTAGTAATTATTATAATACAATAATATTTATTATAAGAGTAGTGATAAAATATTACTAATATTATCTTCTACTAACGAATGAAAATAATGAGTCCACAATAATTATTTTAAGAGCCACAGCTGATGAAATTAAAAACAAACAATTTTTTTAAATATAATACTGCAGATTAATAACGCAACGATAAAAAGTGGTTACGTCAATACTATGTTAACCTTTATTACAAATGCTTTTAAATATGTATTTACAATATTTTAATTTTGTAATAATTTGTCTGATTTTAATATTGATCTTTGTGTTCAATAGCTATTTATTGTACACTTTTTTAAGTTTTGTAATTTTGTGAATAATATTACAATAGAACATAATCTACGTGCATGAAGGTACGCGAAGGTTGGGATTAACATTTCTTCACCTATGTAATTATATTAATAAGTAATAACGTGAGATACTATTATATCACAGCAATGCTCAAACCGTGGCTTATAGCCTTCAGCATTCATAGTCCTTACGCGTGACCAACGTTATTTCGTTTAAAGTTATAACAAAAATTACAAATTATTTTAATTATATTCAAATATTTTTGAATTTAATATTATAATTTATAACTGTATCTTATTATTCTTATTAGAATTATTATACAATTGTATGACTAATATTATAAATTTAGGAAAAAATTATTGCCATTTTACATATTATAGATATGAAATATGATTTTAAAAGTAATTATGGTTTTCATCTCCTAAAAAGTCTGAAAATATAGTTTTTGCTCACTATATTTTTTCTAAAATTGTCTCATTTTACTACAAATTCAACTGTTTTACTTATTATTAAATTTTAATAAAGCCATAAATAGAGAATAGCATATCAATTTGTTTTATATGGATTTAATGTTTAAATTCTGATAATTTTATTAAAATAATTTTTTAAAAATAATTTTGATTGCTTGTTAGAGCATAAAACAAGATTAATCGTGTGATATCCTAGTAGCCATTATCATATAATATAACAGAATTTATGATATTATATTCAATTTATTACTTTAAAGAGCTTTAATCAAATACTAATTTATTTGATTGAATACACATGAGTTATTCATTAGGTAAGAAAATAAGGGAATGACTAATACCCAGTTTTTATATAATATGTTTCAATATAATTTCAACTAATTAATGTACATACTAATAAATACTACTTATATATAAACCGTATGTATTCAAATTGTACGAGTTACCTCATAATCGTTATTCATACCATTACTACAAGAAGTCTAGAATACAATAATAAATTGCAATATTATAATATAATATATTGTGTTTCATCTTTTTATTTCCGTATTTTTTATTTTTTTATTTTTATTATTATTATAAATAATTTTGAAATATTTATAATATATATATTATAACATATTTTAAGTTGAATTACTAATATTTTATAGTGTTACAAAATAAGACATAATTAGTTCAGTAGTTATGGGTGAGTTCTAAAGTTTAGATAGAGTTAGTGTAATATAGTTGGTGAAGTAGTGAACTACAAACTTCATGGGACACCTCTTGCAACTTTACTTCTCTTTCAAAACTTTAAATGCTTATTAATCGGAAAAAAATCTATCGTCTCAATATTCGAAGTTTAAACACAAGAATCTCTACTTTAGATTATACAGTAACACACTAACACATAAACGCTGTGGTTAAAAAAATCACGATATATAATATATAATATTATAAATAAAATATTGTATAAAAAGAAAATGAGTGTAGCCATTTAAATATATTATAGTTGTCTCTTAAGTAATATAGTTATTAAATATATTCTTAAATTAGAGTACTACCTACTATGCAAGTAATTTCACTTAAAAAGACCTACTAGGTAACTTAATATAGTAAGCTGATCTCCACTCAGAATCGTATTGATGTATCATAATAAAGTTATAGAAAATTATAGTCAAAATATTATAGAATATTGTAATATGTATATTATATTTGAAATAAAGGACAAGTTGATTAGACTACATTGAGTCATATAACTTAAAATCATTAATTATAATATATCAATACGATTGTTGATTATATATTGTATATTCGTATATAATATGTATATTTATCGTTATGGTAGTAGGTAGTATTATTATAATGTAAAAAAATCGTGAAGCATTCACAAAATGCAGTTATAGAAGAATTTTTTTCAAAATACTTTTTAACGACAATACAATTTGGTAACAATATTACTGATACTCAATATTAATGAAGCATTTAATTGTACACAGTTTACTTTAGCTATTTTGCATCAATGATTTATTTTATTTTGGTTTTATAAAAAAAAAAACATATATTTCGTCCATAGAAAAATGGTCATGAAAAATGTGTTATTCTTATAATATACTAGGACACAAAAACGAGAAAAAGAATATAACCCTTATTTAGACAAGGTGTACAAATGGCAATGTCAAATAAAGAAAAACCTTTTATATTTTATTGTTTTTTTTAATTGTAACCAGAAGGATATTCGAGACTATATGCGTGCAGCTCCATGATAAAGACATTAAAACTACCGCAGTAATTATATTACGTTCAAAATACGAACACATTAAGCATTAAGGAACTAAGCACTATTTTACTGCTGCTGTGTAAGAGTAATAAAAATAAATTATTGTAATTCAAATAATTAACTATATGTCTATATTTTTAATAAATTTCAATTAAATACATTTAAAAACTACTGATATTTCTATCTTTCTATTTTGAATATGCAGCTGACCACAAGAGTTAAAATAGATTTAATAGATCGGTGAAAATCATATGTATGCGTTTACGCAAATATTATTATTATGTCACTAGTGCATCTGAATAGCACTTCGGTTATGTTTTAATAAAGGAGTATTATTTTATAAGACTTAGATACCACGAACGATTTGATCTTGCGTTAATATAGTGACCATTTATGACCGCATATATTTTGATGATAGGTTTTGAACCGAACGCTATGATAAATAATAAATAAAAATACACGGAGATATACAATAAATACATATTTGTATGTTTATATTTACACAATAAATACAATAGTCATACTAAGTATTTTACATATTAATATGGTCATGTTTAAGTTTGTAACCATGGTTCAATGTGAACGCAATACAATTGAAATGAGAATGAAGAAAATTAAAAATAAGTTGGAAGATTTGATTAAGAAAATTAGTATGCCGGCTTGTAGGCAGGAGCGGAGTATGCTGGCGCAGAGTAAGCTGGTGCGGAGTAAGCTGGCTTGTAGGCTGGTGCGGAGTATGATGGAGCTTTGTATCCACCTTCGTTCTTGACAACGGCGTTGAAACCGCTGTGGTCATCGGCGGTGTATTCGACGACGCGGGTGGAACCGTCGGCTTCCAAAAGGCTGTAAGTTCCCTTGACGTAACCGTTTCCGTCGCTGTACTCGGATTGGCTGTGCACGTCGTATGTGTGTGGGTCGTTTACGCTGTATTCGAAGTTGTACGGAGTTGGGGCATACGCGTGTTCAGCTTGAGCGTAAGCGTTTTGAGCTGGATATGCCGGGGCGGCGTATTGAGCAAGTGCGGTGGCCACGCAGGCGGCAAAAATGATCATCTGTAATAAAATTAATGTGGTTTTTAAAAAAAAAAAAAAATAATGTGATTGGATTTTTTGATAATCTATTAAAAATAATGTAAGTACCTTAACGGCCATTTTATGTATTTATTTTTGAATTGTACTGTGATGTGTGTTTGTTACGAGTTGCGCTGTTTGAAACTGATAGATGTTCTTTATCGATGCTCCGTATTTATGGACACTGCTGTATGTTCAAAATTCATCCCTTCTAAATCTATCTGTTTAATTAAGCGAATGCGTTGAATTTTATGTGAACCGGTTATAGACAATATTATATTATTTTCTTATTTTTTCATATGCTGGCGTCTAATGCGGTTACCGCCCTTTATTAGTTAAAAAATAATCCTTTCTAATGAGTGATTTGTCACACAACAGTTTAGGTATACTTTTACTGTACTATACAATTTCAGATAAATAATGAGTGTCAAATTTACTAAATAATCGTTAGTTCATCTCAAATTTAACAATTATTACCTAAATCTAATATATGATTTTTTTTATAGATACATAGTAACTATGTTTAATAAAAACCATTGATATAAAGCATTTACTATACTATTTTAAGTTTTCCCTGCAATATACTTATCATTTTATTTACCTATGTTTATTTTTGTCAAACACTGTAAGAATAAAATTAAGAATTATTATTGCATTATAGATTATTTAAAGTCAATTCAAAAGTGATCAATTTATACTAATTAAATATATTTATTTGTTGTTTGAAACAATTTATTTTTGTTTTATTTTACCTATATTATATGAGTTTTTTATATTATAGAACTTTGTTAAACTAAGCTATGTAAAATTATCAAAATTTAAAAAACCTCATCGTTTTGTTTTATTTTTTTGGCAATTCAAGACAAGCTTTTTTCGAAACATGCGCCAAAATTGTCTTATTAAACTTTAAAGTATATAAGCATATTAATATTTTAATACTACTTTAATACTACCTATGAATATTTTTGTGGGGTGATCTCTAACAAATCTAATTTTTTTAAATCAGTTGTGTACTTGTTAGTCTTCAATATTTTAGTTAAACAGAAACAGTCTTGGCTTCGTTCAAAAATATTTTATTTCTTTATTTTTATTTGAAAAAATTAACTGTGAAAATAATTATTACAAATATATGTTGATGCAGACCTTAATCTTATTTAGAAAAAAACAAATTTTTCAGAGTATTAATGAAAGCAGTGAGTTTTAAATGTATAGAATTGGTAACTTTATCCATCAAAAATAATAAAGAATATTTTTCACTATTTTATTTATATTCTAAGTAGAGCAATGAATGTTGATTTTTTTCAGTTTTATTTATTTTTTATTTTTATTGCCTATTAAAGATGGTCATGTAATAAAAAAAAAATGATTAAATTTTCTACTTTTATATCTTTTTTGATAGGAAAGTGAATTTAATTGGTACTTTTTGGATTAAAAGTAAAAGTTATCAGTATTTTTCTTAGTAATTAAAAAAATAATAAAACAAAAAATAAAGTGGAAACGGAAATTTTTTACGTAAAATCAATTTTTGACGAAACGCTGACCGGCGACTGCTCAGAAACGTTTTTCGTATACAATGATATTTTATCATTGAATTAAAATGTAACTCTTAGCAGTAGCTCACTCAGCGACAAGGTACACTTGGCACCTTACGGTATAGTAAGGTAAGCTCATTTTTTTCATTTAATACACGAAATTGAATAAAAACTATTTTGGCGTTTCGTTAAAATTTGGTTCAATGATCGATAGTTTTGCTATATTATACTCGTATACTCGTGTTCTATACATACATATCATAGTAACTACCTATACTACTAAAATAGTTGCATAAATTTACATAAACAGAGAAATTGCGCCGAATAGTAGAAAAATCGAAAGTAACTCGTACTAGGATCCCAGAATGTCGTTACTGTTATTAACAATACGCTCGAGCACACTGCACCGCCAGACACGATCGCAATCATGACTCGCATGAACTCCTGGTATGAGTCTCATTGTTTCCAAGCAAACTGTTCGTACTTGATAGACTGAATCCACTGTTATACAATACATTGATGTTATTTCTATCAATGTAATATTAATATATTACTCATTAATAAATGAATACAGTATAATATTAAAATAACAATAACAATTATGTCGGGGACGTAACCAGAACATTATTAATTTTTATTTTTTTGGAAGGGAGGGGAGCACTTAATTTTTTCTAATTTTTTTGCAATTTTTTTGAATATCTAATTATCACCAGTTACTTTATGACCCCTCTGTTCAAATCAAGAGTCTACATCTACTTTTTATAACTACAATAAATTATGCTAACAACTTACATGTATGGAACCCGTACATTTAACATAACTATGTATTAATATTACTATAAACCATAGATTAATTAATTAAACCAACATATCATGTATTAATGTATTAAACAACCCATATATGTTGGAAATGATCACAACATTTCATTTTTTGTTTGAATATTATAACTGTTTACTAACAATAATACAACATCATAACTTTTAACTTTTATCAGACATATAATATAAAACAAGCCATAGATAGCCTATAGATGGGGTACACAAATGGGATTAATAGTTAAATTAAAAAATAACAAAACCATTAATGTACACACAAATACATTATTACAATATAACATAATTAATTCCCATTAATATAATATTAAAATAACGAATGGGAATATATCAAAATATATTTATGAATATTATAATACTCGGTGTTCAGTATATTTAATGTAAATATAAATATTTACTTATATATTATAATATATATATATACAGAATACAGATCATAAATTAGTATGGCTATTGAATAGTAAACGTAATTTAAAGGAAATATCAAAGCACAAATTATAAAATATATTATAAAACACTTTGCATGACTGATACCATAACAAATTACTAAAAATAATTAGCAATAAAGTATCTTTAAATTTAAACAGTAATAATCAATAGGTAACATGTAACATGTAGTACAGTTAAATCCGTTTAATTGGGACATATCGGATGGTGATATATATGTTCTAATAAACTGATGTATAATGTAACGAGTCCATTTGTTCGGGATGGATTCTGCTTATTTGTCCTCATTAAGCGAGTTCTACTGTATTCAATATTAGATTAATATTATTTCTTCAATAGTAAATCTTTAACGGGTCTGATTGTGTTATTACATAGTTTACATAAATATGCACTCCTGTTATAAATGTAATACATTATAGAATACTTAATTATGAATTAAACATTATTCTTGCCTTTTGACAATTTGTAATGAGATTGGCTGAACAGACCAAATCATGAACCTACTTATTATTTTCATCTACGTCATTATTTACACCATATTATATTTTCTATAAAATAAGTACATAATATTTGGGACATTTAAATCTAAATTCTATTCTAATATTGCTATATTTCATAAATTATTATACTGCAATTCCACACTATATCCTCAGAAGCTTTTGGTATTAAATATATCTAATATTATTATTATTATTTTTTTTTTTTTACTATACGAGTAGTTTGAGAAATTATTTGAGGTCCTTTTCATTAGGATTTATGAATACTAACGTACATTTCAATTTGCAATAAAATAATAGACTAATTAACATATAAACATTATAAAAGAATAACAATAAACATTTGAATTTTGAAAAAAAAAAATGTTTGTAAAATTGAGAGTTTGAGAAGTTTGTGATACCTTGTGACTGTCCACAATCACCGGCAATTTAATATGTATGCCAATTAACTACCACGAAATAATAATGATTATCAAATAATATACCATGAACTATATTACATTTAGTACCTACGTTCATGAGCCTGAAACTATAATATTAATCATTAATTATTGTTCTGTGGTTAGATAATCTTGTTTCATAACATAGTTAAAACTTAAGCATGTACATGATAATCAAACTATAATAAATTGTGTTCACAACAAAAATTGAATCCACTTGTATCTCTTATCTAATGTCCGTGCTTATCATTACTATTTGAAATTTATAAATACAAATTACAAACTATTTATCGTTATCATAGATTTACATTGAATTGTATAAATATGTATATTATAATGATATAAGTTAAAAAAAAATGTTTCACAATATACTAAGGCAGTAAGGCTAACAAAAAAAAAAAAAAAGATTTAAGAAGAATAAGTTAAAGATAATTAATTTGGTGTACCATTTGTTTTTATTCACCAACAAATTAATAATCTCAATTATTTTACTTATGTAAATAAAATAAAATAATGAAACAATAATGTTGTTAAGTATGTGACACGGAAAAAATTTAAAACAAGTATCTACATTATTATATAGACTAGACGTGATGTTATTAGCAAGATACACCAAAATATAATTGTGTTTTACTTTTTAATAATAAGTAATCGTTTATTTATCACACTAAATATCCCCATTATTTATACATAGTATTATACCATTTTATTATGAATATAATAACTATTAGTTAATCAATGATAATATTACATAATTATATCGTGAAAATAAAATAATGCAATACACATAATATAACATCAATATTATTTTTTTTTACTATTTATTAGTTTTTATAAATACTTACATTTCTTATTGTAAACTAATGCTGCAGTAGAAATAAATTAAGTATTTACTGTAAGGAAATTTGAGGGTTATCATATAAAATACATTAACATAAACATAAATTATGAATTGTAAAAATACAATAATATAATCATAAAATTTATATTATAATGTTTAATACACAAGTTATCTCAAAAAAATCGTTGTGCTATAAAGCAAAACTAATTGTGTTATAAAAATAATGTTAAAATACAAGCGTTCAAAAAATGAACACAAATTTCTGATTCAAGATCATATTTACTAATAGCTCTATATTAAATGTCTGTAAATTAATACTACACATTTTATTTGGTGTAAATGTAAAATGTGTTTCAATTTTATTGTATAATGTTCAATAAACTGAATATACCATTTTTTTTTTTTTTTTTTTTTTTATTTAAATAAAATCTTCTCATTTTGATAAGTTATAATATTATAATTTATAATGTTATATTACAATATTATTATATTATATATTTCATAAAATTATAGAAATTTTGTCGTAAAAATGCTCCCAAGCATTAAAATATAGATAAATATTAAATCCATAGCATTGTAGTATGCCAACGCAAAATATTGAGTTATCAATGTAGTTGTATTGGAAAACAACAGCTTGGACTTATTCCAATTCGATAACAGAGTTTTGCCTTGTTTTGTGCATGATTTAAACTCTAAAGTCAGTTGTTAATTATTTTTGGCATAAATATTTTTTTCTTAATCTATTTAAATTGGCTATACTTCTCAAAAACAATATTTATATTTTAAGTTAAATATAATAATTATGTATTTTTATTATAAAAAAACTTATGAAATATCAAAATTATTATATTAAAAGTAATATATTTATTTGTATGTCAATAGCACTTTTAGCCGGGAGATTTTATAAGTTTAAGTGGGATTATTTGCTTAAAGCCATTTATTTTTCAGTGTAACAGAAATGTCAGTGACTCTCAAAAACCATAATCTATGTTCACAGCACCTTTTTACATGAGGATTACACAGTCTTTAACCATAAACTATATTTTCAAACAAATGTTTTTTTTTCTTCAAATTATTAAAAAAAAATTATTTTAAGAAATAAAAAAACATAAATTAATTAAAAAAATAAATACATTATTATATATATTATTTTTACTTGAAACAATTTTTTTATGAATAATTTTAAAAATAGTTTGTGTGAGGATAAAATGTATGATTAAAGACTAATCGTCTTTTAAAATGGTGCTGTGAACATAGATTATAGTTTTCAATAATTACTGATATTTTGTGTTATACGGAAAAATAAATGGTTTTGATAGGGTAATCTCTCTTAAACTTAAAAAATCTTCTGGTTAAAAAGTTCTGTGAACATAACATATTAATACATATTAATAATTAGGTTGTATCAACTATAATTATTCATTAGTTAACTTAAATTGTATTAATTTCAAAAAGTTATATGCTAAATTTTATTTAATATTTTATCTATATCTTAAGGTGAATAATACAAACAAACTTTTCTTAATATTTACACAACATTTTTAAAATGTATTAATATGATAAAATGTATTTATTTTGACAACTTCAAGTTTATTTGTTAAAACTTAAACTTGGTTTTTGTGGTTAATAAAATATTAATATACACAATGCATATTATTAATATAATACGAGAATATAAAACAACAAAATATACATTATAAAAATTGCCAGTAAGTATTAACGGCGAATTATATAGGCAGTTTTAATACTTCCCAATCTTGAAGGTTATAAAATTCTATGTAGTTCTACTTATCACGCTTACTTCAATTCTCAAAAATACTAAAAAGTATTTTATTAATGTTAGTATTTTACATATTGTGTTATAAATAATTTAAAGTACGATGAAACAATGAACAACAATATAAAATATTATACATGAATATTAAATCAAAGTCATGTAACACAAAGATGATATCTAATTTTCAACCACAAATACTTGTGTCGGAAAGAATAATATACGTACAATAAAATATTTACAATAAATTAAAATGTATCACTTTAAGTTAACAATAAAAAATAATAAAAAGTGCTGTAAGTTAAAGAATAAATTATAACTAATAATAACAACACTAAGGCATAAATCATAAACTCAAAACATAACAAATTATAATAAAATTTACAATAAAATACAATTTTATTAAAAATTCATTAATACTTAAGTAAAAAAAAAAAACTGTTTTGGACAGTTTTCAAAGTTAATAATCGTATATAGATAATAAAAACCATGAATATATAACTATCAATATAATTGAATAATATTAATTTGTCTAGTTACCTATATGGTATTATTAGAACAATAGTTCTACAGAAAAAATAAATAATTAAGCTAGTCATAATCATGAAATCATATGTGAACTATATAATACGGTAAAGAAGATAATATTTTCCATGTCATAGTATTGTTTTTTTTTTCAATTTTTCAATACAAAAATAGTTATATTTTTACAATATTTATTTTGTTCAAAATATTTATTTTTTAAAATTCAAATAATTTATTTATATGAACAAAAATAAATAAAAACAATAATAACGACATAGAAATGATTGTTTTTTTTTTTATCGTTTATGGATTTGATTTCTCATCTATAATATATTTTCCTTATAAAGACTTAAGTTTTTACGGTTTTCACAAACATTTTATGATTTTAAATGTCCATGTACTCTTAACGGACAAAATTAGTATTGTAAGTGTATAATAAATGAATTGAGCTTGAGAGTACAGTCAAAGATTAATAAAAATAATAGATATATCGTAAAATAAGTATTTAATAGCTTAAATTTATAGAATAACTAAGTTGAAATGGTATTCTAAAACGACCATCCATTTCTATTTTGTCACAAGCTGTTTAAAAATTAAAAAAAATAATAAATCTATGTTTCACAATATTATTCGTATAAGATTCATATAATGATCACTTATATTGAGTACATATTAATGAGTAAATACAAAATTACAAATATGGAATAAATATATTATATTATATTAATACTAAAGTATTATGAGTATAGGACATTTTATTTAATTTAAATTCAATAGAAACAAATATAATGTATATTTGATGTAAATATATAAGAGCGAGCGAGATAGCGATACTATCAGGAAAATTATTAGATTGGAACTTTTCTCGACATGATAATTTTGGCACTAGAAAGAAATCTTAGTTGAAATTGGTCTGCATTGTTTCTTCGTTTCTCAGTAGTTTTGTATTTAAGTGTGTACGACTGTGCTGTACATTGGGTGTCAAATAGGTCACTATTGTGGGTGTTAGAATTTTAATTTAAATTCCAATTTAATGATGTATCTGAGAGGAAATGATCTCTCAACTTATATACTAAGTAATACTAAATATCTATTTCGTGATATGTTTTTTAAAATATATATATATACAATGCCTTATTTTATTTTTAGTATTACGGTAGGTTGATATATTTTTTTATTGAATATTTAGTATTTAATTTATTAATATAATAATATATATTTATACCATATTTACCTATTCAACATATCATTTAGAATACATTTTCTAGCTGTTGATTGCTGGGTTACATGAAACTTTTGGAATACTTGCTGATCTGCTTAGAAAACATATGTTTTTATATTATTCTTTGAAACATAAAAGGCTTCTGTTGTCAAAAACGATATAACTGTATATAAAAAAATATTATACATGGCTAATAATACAAATATTATATATTCAAAATTGTTTATGTATTTCTGTAAACAATTATTAATATTATCTAAAAATGTTATTTGCATTCATTTAATTCACACCCTTTTTTAGGATTATTATAATATGATGACTAATATTGTATCTTTATATTTTTAAGAGAATGTCACATCTGTATGCGTTTTTTCTGTTTTAAAAAAATAATGTAACTTAGCAAATTGTATGTTTTGAATTCATTTAATATATATTGCGTTGAATTTAGCTATTATCAAGTTTAAAAGTATGAATATTATCTAGTGAATATCATACATTTTTTTTATATTTTAATTTAAAAGCTATTTATGAAAATTTTAATTTATTTAATTGTTTGGACATTATGAATTACTAAACACTCTCTAATAATTTAAATATAAAATAACCTATAATGTTCTCTAGATATTATTCTTACTTTTACGTTTTATAATAAGTAAATGCACTATTATATGCACCATAAAAGAGTTAAATAGCTTCTTCAGAATGTATATTATGTCATGCATTTGTATACAGAGATGACGCTTATGAGTATAGCGCCCTTTTATAAGAAGCCATAATATTACAATATATGCTTTTAATGGGGTTTGATGTAAGCAATTTAAATATTACTTTAAGAAGAATTAAAAATTAATTTGATGTAACTCACTAGTGATCTTGTATTAGAACAATAAACTTATTATAAAATTATGAAATGATATACGAACACAATATTATAAAAATAACTTTTTTTACGACAAAAAATAAAAACTATATAAAAATGTGTAAAATACTCGTAATTATACTGCTCATATCATGGTAAATATTTTGATTTTAACTAGGACTATTTCTAGTACTAATTAACCAACCTATAAATAGTTTTTAAACTTTACGATTTAACTATGTTGCTGTCTAGTTAAGATATTAAAAAAGCTCATGATATTATAATATAAAATAATACTGTGTAACTGTTTAAGATGTTTTGATGATTATTATTATACAAAGGAAAGCGTTTTACTGCATTACTTCATATATAAAATAAAATAAAAATAAAACGAACGCAATTTATAAAACGTATATATAATACGAAAAATAGGTTATGAACTACTCAAAAATAAAATAAACACTCAATGTTTTGTGGAAAACACGAAAAAAATTTATTTACAAAAAACTAAGATGATATTGATGACAATAATGTGTGTACAAAATAAAAAATACACACTTTACCCGCATGAAGTTGCGTGTAGGCATATAGAGTTACGAAAATGTGCTAAGACTTAAAACAGTCTCCGAAGTCGTCAATGGTGATGTCGGCGTATGAGATGCAACGTTCAGTGGTTTGAGACGTTGGCGTTATTAGTACGCGGGCTTGTATGGGGCTGGGGCGGGCTTGTAGGCCGGGGCCGGTGCGGAGTAAGCGGCTGGTGCTGGGTATCCACCTTCCTTCTTGACTTCAGCGTTGAAACCGTTGTAGTCGTCGGCGGTGTATTCCACGGTGCGCTTGCTGCCGTCGGGTTCTACAAGGCTGTAGGAGCCCTTGACGTAACCGTTGGCGTCGGCGTATTCGTTTTGGCTCTTGATGTCACCGGTGTAGGTGTCGTGTACGCTGTAGTCGAAGTTGTATGGTGACGGGGCGGAGTAGGCTGGTTCTGGGGCGTACGGCTTAGGGGCGGAGTACGGGGCTGGCTTGTAGGCCGGTGCCGCTGGGTAGGCTGGTGCAGCTGGGTAGCTGGGCAGCTGGGTATGCTGGGGCAGCTGGGTAGGCTGGTGCTGGGTAAGCTGGGGCGGCCGGGTAGGCTGGGGCTGGGTAAGCCGGGGCAGCTGGGTAAGACGGGTAGGAAGGTTCCTTGTAGACAGCCAGGGCGGTGGCTACGGCGCAAGCCGCGAAGATGATCAACTGAAAAAAAAAAACAAATTATTAAACGACCGTTTATCTGAAAACTGTTTAAGCAGTCTATGGTGTAGTGTTTTTCGCGCCATTAAATCGTAGTATGCGTACGAAAAATAGAGAAATGGTTAGCTATCGGTGGCCCATATAAGGATTGTACAAGCGATCGCCGGAGGCTATAGTGTGCTATCGGTGTTTAACAGTGCGACCTTGTTATAAGAGTGCGTCCGCCGGTCGTTGGCAAGTAAAAGTTATGGAAACCGGTCGGATCGCGGCGGTGGTAATCGTGGTGCGCTCAAGTTTTGTGATTACGTGTGCACGCGATTACGCAAATCGGGTGACGTTGACCGGCAACAGGTGTAGCTACACGCAAACTCCCTTCTATATATTTCCTATTAGATCGAATAACGGTAATACGATCGTTTACAAAATTGTTAGCCGCGTTCGAGTGTTCGTGACGTTGGAAAATATCGGTTTTCACAGAATGGCATTGAAGTGTGTGTGCGCGTAGAAAAGGTGTCTAGGTAAAAATTAGTATGAACGCGTTGTGAAAAAAAGCCCGTAAAACGTACAATGAAATACGATGTCGGTAGCTTAGAGTTAATAATTGTGCAAAATCACTTACTTTGGCGGACATTTTGTATGTGTTTTGTCGAATGATTGTTACTGCAGCACAGTTAATCGTGTTGGTCGTAGATGACTGTGGTTAATCGGTTGGTCCACACTGCTATATATACACGCGATCGAGTGTACAGTTACCGGGCTCGCCCTAACTTGGGGGGGCGATGCCGTTCGCCATTGATGCGTGGTGGGTCAACGCGTCTGTGCACACAACATGCATACCGTATATGCGAGGGCGTATGCACCCAAGAGGGTCACCCGATTGACCGATTTCCCCCTCAGACAAAGGGGACCCGGCATGTTATTACGCCATATCTCGGCGTAACACCGCGTGATAATGTTACAATGTGTGTTATATTATTATATTTTTCGATGCGCAATTAATCCAAACTAAAATCACGAAGAGTTAGTATGACCGTTCCTATGGGCTAGTATTTTTAACTAGGTCATTCTTAGAATATTGTCTAGATGTTCACAAATGATCACCGAAATATGTTCATGCTACCGCACGTGTTTAATAGTTTAATTAAATCAATATCTCATTTATTTGTTACCTACATTATGTTATTTAAATATTTAGTGCTTAACAACAATATTATAATATTATGCACCTATATTTTAACTTAAAATGCGATTTTATGGACGCCATGTAATAACTAGTAAGATTGATAAAAAAAAATATTTTTAAATTTATTGAAAAATATAATACAATTATAACATTCATTTGTTTATATTAAGTTTATACTATATAGTAATACAATGTATAGTGTATGGTGTAATTTAAAGTTTAATACATTTTTGAGTATCAATGAAATTTAAACAAATTTTACTATAAAAACAATTATGGTACTCTAGTGTATTTTAAAACCAACATGATACTTTTTAAAGAGCTGTTTGAAACGTTGATTGTATATTTTATATATTTTTTTATACCAAATATAATATGAATAGTTCATTGCGTTGCCTTAATAAGTATATGTCCTACGTATACAAAACGTATGCACAGTGATATTTTTAGATACACTTCATACCACCTGTATTATAGGTACACTGGTCCCATTAAATTTACAGGAATAGATATAATAGATTAAACTTTGACGAATTGATGATATATTAAATGTATTGTTCTTACTATTTACGTATTTTAATAATACGTTTATACGAGTATAACTTAATAGATGTGTTAAATTCAATTTAAAACCTTGGAAAAATAGTCATATACTGCGTGATATTTTTATAACAATATTAAATACATGTATTCGCATATTATTTTAACGTGCGTATACTACACGAGTAATCAGGGGGACTGAGTACCTCAACTATTTTTTTAGATACAGTAGCGTACCATTTCTTTTTTAAAAAAGAAATGCATTTAACGGGTTTTTATTAAATTTTGCCTATTTTCATACAATTTCTCAACTTAAATTATTGTGCAAAATATATAAATATTAAAAAATGTACTTGAAATTTTGAATTATAATTATACTGATATTTGATATTTAATACGTAGTAATTGATAAGTAAGTATCGGATGAATACCATAGATATTTTATAGTACTATGATGATGTAAGTGATAAACTGATTCATTATCTATATGAATCTTGGTAACCAGTAATCGTTCAAGGTATATGCATAATATCTATAAAACTTGGTAATCACTGATCTATTATTAGGATTATTATTGTACATGTATAATGTACGTTATTTTTTTAAAAAAAGGTACTTGTTATACCTCAAAAATGCGAGGGGCGTTAATTTTTTTTAAAGTAGCTAAATTCTAGAGTATCTCTATTATATTATTTCCAAGTCAAGCATTGCGAATAATATACAATATTTGGGTTTAAGAGTCAAACTTAAAATTTGTGAAGTACCTAATTGCATTATGTATTGCAACTAATTTCAAATGAGTATAAGCATCATATAATATAAAATATAAAGATAAAATACAGTAATTATGCTTTGAAAAATTATATATATATATATATATTTATTTAAAAGTAAATTATTAAAACATTCCAGGTAAAGCATGTACATTATACGTGTCAGTAACTACAATTAATTACAACAAAATATACCATACAAGTTAATTTTACATATTAATTATTTAATTACAAATGAAAAATTCAACAATAGAAAATAAATTATTATTAAACCATTTATTTCAATAACTAATAGCTATTACATAACATAGTAGTTTCTAGTTAGAGTTAGATAATGCGATATAAAATATTATATTTATTAATCCCTTTTCAATAAACGGCAAATAGAATAGGCAATCTTACTACTTCCCTGAGTTTAAGATTATTTACTTCATTATTTGTCTAAAGTAAGACGAGAGTTGATTTTTCCTTATCATCACTAAAGGAGGTATTAAATGCTCACTTTAACAACATTTATATGTAATAATAGGCTTACCAATCAATTTTAATACTATTTTTTAGATTCTTATTGTATGTATTGTTCTATTTATTTTGTAATATTGTTCATTAAACTATCTATACTATTCAGCTTCGGCTCGTTTAATATAATTAAATATATTATTATTATTAAGATATATCTATTTTAACAACCATAAGATACTTATGTAAACAATATTTAAAAGTATAACTTATGTATTTAATACGTATCTAAAATATAAAATAATGCATTCGGTTAACTTGAAAAAATAATAATAACATGATAAAATAAAAAGAATCAATCATAACCATTAATCAGTGTTATGTAAAAATAAATAATATACGTTGTATATATATGTTAATAATTAAATTATTGTAATAATAATCAATGTTTAAACAATTATTAAAAATAACAAGATTCCTTAGTTGAAATTTCAATTATAAGCTATTCATTTATTTGTTGTAAAACACAATAAGCAATAAAATAATATCTATTTTATACTAATTGTTATTACATCATGAATTTTCAGTATTGTTTAATCATCAATAGCTGTTTAAAACCCCATTGTACTAATATGAACTATTTTATTCAATTAATCTTGGTAATTCAAATTTTTTAAATTCATTTTTTATTTTTTGTTCCAAAATTAAAGCATGAAACTTTGATGCAAGATAAATCAGGCTCAATTCCAACATAAATACTCTCAAAATTGTACATGTTATACATTCAAAAACAAGGCAATATGTTCATAAGATTTTAAATTTAATATAATATAATATGTATAGTGGTGAAATAAAAAACACATAGGTAATTTGAAACAATAGAAAATTATTTAAGTAGATATATGCGCATTTTTGTTTATGCAAAAATTATTTGAGAAAAACAATAGTAAATACATAAGCACTGATTTTATTTTCTTCTACCTACTTACTAACTTCGAATACTTTAGAATATATTAAATGCAATATAAACAATTTACGTTGAACATTATTATAATAATTTATATTGCATGAACTTTCATAACCACTCGGGACATGCGTGAAGAATGATTTTATCATAAAACACGTAAGTCTTATGCACGTGCTATTAATAAATATACATTTACTTTACTGTATTGTTTTGTTTTAACATCATCACATGTTTAACGTTCATTATTAGATATACATATATTATATTAATAACTCGTGTATGAACAAATAAAAAAAATAAAACATTCACTTTTCCTTATTTTGTTTATCGTGGTATATATATATATATACCCGATGGTTGCATGTACCGTACTTACGTACTTTTTCAATTTTTTTAACGTATTTTATATTCTTTATTATTAAGAATTCTCTAAACCTTTCGTGTTTTTTATGATGAAAATAGGAAACAAAACCATACATTACGATGTTATTTTTTCTCTCAAAAATACCTCGTGTAATAAATCGCATTATATTAACTTGATAAGTTGATGAATATAACAACATAAAATATTATTGAAATTTACATTTCATAAAGTGAGTACTAGCAGTAAAGCAAAACTTAGATTTGAACTAAATATTAAAATAAATAATGCAATCATATGCGTGTATATTTAAAAAATATGCATATTGAGATTAATATAATTTGACGACCACTAAATAAAAAAGTATAAAATAGTAAAACAAGAAGAATGCCAATGGTTTATAATGATTAATGTATGCTATAAATTAAATAAATAAAAAATGGTCGATATTCCTGAGAAACATAAAGTTAAGAAACTGTACGCCATAAATCATTTACAAAATACACATTTTTATTGTAAGATCATGACGTTTGTTCGTCATGAATTGTACGTGGACTATACTATAAACCATATTGGTACTGCAGTGTAATATAATATGCGTACTACCTATGTATAGTAATCGTATAGGCCGATCGCCTTGAGGAACAAAACACATATTTTGCTCATCAACATGTACGGCGTGGAAAATGGAAAGTAGTAATGAACTTCTCGTCATAAAAGGTATAGTAACAATAATAACATAAATAGTGAACAATTCGTTATCTGTTACGACATGGATGACGTTTATTTACAAAAAAAAACACAAGATGAAACCGATGACAATAGTAAATACATAAATATATATATGAGAAAGCACACGCATGAGGTTGCGTGTATTATACAGTTACGAAAATGTTCTAAGACTTAAAACAGTCTCCGAAGTCGTCAATGGTGATGTCGGCGTATGAGATACAACGTTCAGTGGTTTGAGACGTTGGCGTTATTAGTACGCGGGCTTGTATGGGGCTGGGGCGGGCTTGTAGGCCGGGGCCGGTGCGGAGTAAGCGGCTGGTGCTGGGTATCCACCTTCCTTCTTGACTTCAGCGTTGAAACCGTTGTAGTCGTCGGCGGTGTATTCCACGGTGCGCTTGCTGCCGTCGGGTTCTACAAGGCTGTAGGAGCCCTTGACGTAACCGTTGGCGTCGGCGTATTCGTTTTGGCTCTTGATGTCACCGGTGTAGGTGTCGTGTACGCTGTAGTCGAAGTTGTATGGTGACGGGGCGGAGTAGGCTGGTTCTGGGGCGTACGGCTTAGGGGCGGAGTACGGGGCTGGCTTGTAGGCCGGTGCCGCTGGGTAGGCTGGTGCAGCTGGGTAAGCTGGGGCAGCTGGGTATGCTGGTGCAGCTGGGTATGCTGGGGCAGCTGGGTAGGCTGGTGCTGGGTAAGCTGGGGCGGCCGGGTAGGCTGGGGCTGGGTAAGCCGGGGCAGCTGGGTAAGATGGGTAGGAAGGTTCCTTGTAGACAGCCAGGGAAGTGGCTACGGCGCAAGCCGCGAAGATGATTAACTGAAAAAATATTTAAATTGTTAAACGGCCGTTTGTCTTAAAACTGTTAAAGCGGTATATGGTGTAGTGTTTTCGCGCCGAAATCACGGTGTGTGCGAGAAAAAGAGAGAAAGGGTTAACCATCGGCGATCCGTATAAGGATAGTATAGCTGGATAGATGAGTATTTATCGGAGTTAACGCGTACGACCTTGTTCGAAGAGCTAGTCGTGACGACAATGACGGTACCTATTATTATTATGTGCGGTCCGTTGGTCGGCCGGCGAGTAAAAGTTATGGAAACCGGTCGATAACGGTGCGCCCAAGTGTTGTATTGTTACGTGTGCGCACGATCGCACGGATTGAGTAACATTGGCTGGCTGCCGCTGCACACTACCGTTAATCCGCGTCTATAATTAATCCGAACTAGATCCATTCGTGTTTTACTAATGGTCGCAGATCGCTCGTTACTACCTAATCGTTCGGCGTTTGTACGGTTTCAATACATTTTTATAGCGGCGATCGTAAGACGATTAATGGAAGAAGGTCTTTATGAAATGCAATTTATTCCCGATGTATTTAGACGCATACATTAACTAAAAACTATTGAAAAACTCAAGTCAGTTGAATTATGACGAGAATTAATTCTCAATAAATACTGTGATGGCGACGACGTAGTGTGGAATTTATTCGATATTGTAAATATTGTTACCGTCGAGAATAAAACTTATATTCGAACGATCGTGTGTGCCCGCGCCGTAGTTTAATAATAATATCTAATTTCACTTACTTTGGAGAACATTTTGTGTTGGAGTTGTCGAGCGTCTGTTATAGTACTCGTAGTGTGGATTGTCGGTGACTGTGGTTGATCGGATGGTCTTCGCTGGTATATATACACACGGCCAAGTATTGCGAGATTTGCCCTGTCCAGGGGGGGCAACGACGTGCGCTCGCGCGAGTGGACAAACACGCGAGGGCGTGCGCGCCCAAGGGGGTCACCGGGTCGTCCGGTTTCCCCTCAAGCAATGGGCACCAACATGTTGCTCCACCAAGATAGGTACTGTACGCGCAACACAATTATTTAATCCTCTTTTGGTACCGACGTAATAGACGAAAAAGAAGAAAAAACTATATAATAATTTCGCGAATGAAGACATGGTGTGTTCGCTATAATTTATCCGTCTGTTATAATCTCGGAAACCTGAATAAACGCGGTGAAGGTCTTCGTGCTACAGTTAATCGATCAAATGACCGGTGACATATTATGCTTTTATATCAAAATAATTAAATTTACTGTCATTGTATAACACTATATATTATATATATATTGCATTTTTCACGTTATTAGTAAGTACTAATGATGAAAAATATTTTATTCCACATACTTTTTTCTAAAACATCGATTAAATAGATTCAACCATTATTTCGAGTTTTCTAAGTAATTTTAAACTAGGATTTAAATCCATGTTCGGGTTTCCAAGGTTATCAATTAAATTCACATTTTTCAAAAATGTTTTAAAATCATCTGATTTTACTATTGGGTATTATTTACGTCAACCTCGTATATATTTAAATATTATACTTTAAACGATGAAGTAAAAATTATTATTCTAATATTTTATTATTTTGGATAATATAGAATACAAGACAAGTCATAATGTTGTTGTATAAATTACTGTTAAAGTGCTTAAATTTAAAAAGGACTCAAAATTTTCTACCTTCTTAGAATTTATTAATAAGATAATTTTAATAATTTAAAACAAATGCCATTTTTTATGAAAAAAGATTGCATTTTTTTCGTAAATTAAAGAGTAATATTAGTTAATATGAATTTTTATGGATTGTGAAAACTATTAAATCATGTATTTATTAATAAATAACTGTATAATATGTATAATTATAAGTAATAAATATTATAATATAATATTATAAATTAATATAACTGCATTACAACAATTACGATTAGGTTCATAGTTTATATTTAAATTGAGTTTTCTGATTTCAATAATTTCAATTCGCTTAGTGTTCTTATAATGCTACAATACATTTTTTTTACCAAATTTAAAAACTAATGTCTATGCTTTAACTTCATATTTTGTAGTCATACAATGTGTAATTGGTTGATAGTACTATATTATATTAAATCACATTTAGTACATTTAAAATAATTGCAATTTGATTATAAATTATAATATATATTTTCATGTGTGATCCAATATAAAAATATATATCTATATGTTTTTATTAAAAATGAGTTAATTTTATCGGTGTTATTAGAAGATTATTTATTTTTAAATGTCAATATGTAAGAAATTAATGAGAGCATGTTTTATAATATTCTGTACATACATAATATTTCACTCACTCTCGAAATGTAATCCATTTCTAGATTTAGTATTTAACAGTTATATAACATTATGACACACCCATATTTAAAGTTTCTTAGATTACAATATACTAAATATATATCAACTTTTCAATATTTTTTTACATAAAGAAATTACATTTCTCGCATATAATAACATATTGTAATACAATTTACAATAGAATAATTTTATAGAAAAATATTAAAACAATTTTAGACTTTAGTTGCTATACAGTCAACTATATATTATAAAGAATTCAATTATATTATGTTTTTATATGGCCGTATTTATTGAAAATGAAACATATAATTAATTTTAACTATACAATAAATCGTGGTACATAAAAATTAAAAATAGAAAACAACCATTTTATCATTAAAATGTTATAATAAAAATAGTATATTATAGCTAGTTTTAATATACATGTGATAATCGTACAACTGTACAAAATATAACTGTGAGTACATTTTGACTACAGACCTCTATAAAACTGTGGCATCTACTTTTACGCATATTAAAAATAAATTAAATTTTAATTGATCGCTATAATACACACACGCAGATTTAGTGTACAAACACAATCGTATTTATGTCAATTTGGTTCTACCCGGAGTTCTAACGCTTAGAAAATTAAAAATAAAACTTATATTTTATTAAATTTATAATAAATTCATAAATTGTAATAATTTATTAAAATTCTTATAACTAAAACAATCGAGAGTTATTGTTCATAGAACATTATTTTACAAGGTGCATAAATTAACTGTTTAGTGTTTATAATCATTACTCTAAGGTTTATAAATTTTATAATATAACAAGTCTTATACGTCATGACATGCAAAATATCGAATTAAAAATGAAATACATCGATTGGTAACTGATGAACCTCAACGTGTTCAGGCTTTTTGAATTACAAGGTGTACATGATGAGTTTGAGAGTAAAGGGGTCGAGAGATCAATGATATTGTGGGACGATGTAGACAAGGCCGAATTTAATGAACTTATATTATTATACCTATAGCCATCGCGAGTAAGAAAACTGTTCGGAACTCGTATACCAATTATATACTATGCTGAGAATATTGTAAAGCAGCAGTACTGACGCCAATCCGTCTATTATTAAAATTGATTTCTTCATTAATAAGAATTGATTATTTTGATTTCGTAACGGACGTTTTCTTATTTTAGTTTATTTAACTTGAATGTTATAAAATATATATAATACATTGCAAAGTACTCAAGTACTACACTTAAAAATGTTGCATTTTATTTCTACAACATCTTGTTACAGCTATAGATATCAAATTATTTTAAATAATATACATTGTCAAAGGCACATGTTAACAATTTCCACTGTGTTCATAATAAATTTCTATGTCAATTTTATCGACAGAAAATATTTTTTTTTTAACAAATAGGAAAAACAAATTCTACAAAGAAAAATAATCGTTAAGTATTAATTAAATTCCAACAAGCAATATCGTTCAATACGCAACGGATTTTAATTATGGTTAATTATAATTATTACATAAAAGTGTAAATTAGGAGTTACCCACTTCCCCTAGCACTTATAAAATAAAAACTATAGCAGAAAGCGAGTTTCAGTAGTCAACATTTTATAAAAAGATATAAACACTTTAGGTCCCCTCACATTCAGAAGTATTGATTGGGAGTCCATACCTGAGTATGTGGAATGTTGTTTTTATTTTATTCATTTTTCTATATCTACATTCTAACCCTCTTATTATTTTCACTTTTACCAAAAATAAATAGATAATAATATCACTTCTACTTTTAATGTTTATCCATTGTATAATATTTATATGATGAACAATTGGCAATTATAGTAAAAAACTTATTGAGTTAGAGAAGAACCAGATTTTTGTAATGAAATAAATTAAAAATATTTTGGTTTTCAACCGAAAACTTATATTTTATGATTTTGTTCAATGACGATCAAATCCAGAGCTACGTATTTTTTAATGCTATTATTTGTATCTGTTTAATGATTTTTTACATTGATACATATTGCCTTGCAATAGACCACAGAAATCCATTGAGTTTTCGTTTTCATATAGAATGTAAATCAAATATTGTTATTGGTGATGTACCCGTGTTCAATCTGCAAACGAATTGTGTTGTACCTATCTAGGTCTTTTAATTTTAAAATATGTTGAGTTTAAATTTTATCTATAGGTATATAATTATAGTGTATATGGTATCTATTATTAACCGACTATATAATTATATATATACGATTTCAAATTCTATAAAATTATTATGCATTACCCAATAAAAATGTGTAAATTATTAACGTACCTATATATTTTCAAAAATCTTGTATGAAACAAAAATATATATCTTATTTCAATCACAATATTAAATATCGGTATATTTGTTATCGACTAGCTGCTTTTTTTTTTATGAATCTTTATTTATTAAGTGATGATTTAAACAACCTACACAACGAGTAGGTAAGTTTTTTCAACAACTAATGGACAGGAAGACGATTTACGTTGAATTATATTTACACTGTTGATGAGTTGTTGTTGACGGATGTTGTTATATTACTGCGATGTTCTTTGATTATATATATTTTTAAAACCGATTGACTTCGGTCGGGGTTATACATAAGAACAATAAACGTTTGCTGAAATACGTGTTGACAGTACTTAATAGAGGCATTCAAAGGGATTTCATATTATTTAAAAAAATATATGGAATTTTATAGACAATACAAAATAAAAAACTTTCTGTTTTCAAAAATGTTTGAACATTTTTATTTTTAGTTATTTCGATGATGAAATATTAATAAAATATAAAATGTAGAATTATCACAATTATAATATATGTTATACCAGGTTATGGCTTGTTGCAATTATATTTTTCTAATCAATAATTTTTAATTACGTCAATTTATAAAATGTTTATATGTACAATGTCAAGTTGGCCTAATTAAAAAGTTATTCATTGAGACTCACTTTCTGACAAATAGTAATAAAATATTCACATCATCGGTATACAGTTTACCTTGAAGAAGTATCACTATGATGCAGATATATAAGGTTTAAATAAGTTTTCATAGTACTATAATAGTACTATTTGTAGGGAACACATTTTTAGTTTTGTTAAAATTTTAATTAGTAAGTAAAAGTTGCTTTTATAAATTAAAAATCTGAAAACCTAAAAAATATTTAGACATTTAATTTTTTTATTTATGAATGGAAAATGTGTAGTATATAACTGTAGTACACCACGTTAACAATTTCAAATCAATATTTAACAAATTATTTTGTGTTTTTAAAAAAGTTTATTTCAATGTGAAATTTTTTTTATTGAATACTTTTAAATCGTTATAATTACAAGTGATTAAATAATAGGTCACATGATATTAATAATGTATACAAATATTGGATTTTATTTAATAATTTCAATATTATTTTATAAATATCAAAATAAATGTATAGATAAGAAATTATTATAAAAATTTTTATTCTTATTTCATAAAAAATAATAGCTACGATTGTATGAAGTATTATTTTTTATTAACAATAGTAAACATTACATTTACTAATAAAAATATAATTATAGTTAAAAATAATTGTAAACAAACAATTATTTAAATTTCAAACATCTATAATACATTATTAAATGCAAAAAATAATTCCGTGTTAATCACATTATTAATTTAAAATTAAGTGTCATAATACTCTGCAATAAATTATTCATGCACTTGAAAAGTTAAAAGTTAAATACTTGATTTTAACTTTAAAAATATTAATTAGAACTTTTCTAATTATTTAAAACGTTATTTATTATTATTTCATTTCTGATATACTATGAAATGCACCTGAATATAATACGTATACTATACCTATATATATAGGTATAGTGGTATATATATATATATATACACCACACTACATATTGAAAAGATCAATTACGAAAACCACATAGTATTTCATTTTGGTTCTAAAATTTGAAATAAAAGCAATAAATCGCCAACAGTCCATTAGTTACAATGAAATTCGAATATGTTAACAGTCGAACAAACCATAAGTGCCGTTATCTATTATATAGTTATTTATTTGAACGGTTTTCAACAAAGTAAACTGAAAACGATACTTTATATCCATCAAATAAATAATAATTGACCACAAACTACAACTTGTGTATTATATTATTTTTAAAAGATTAGACCTAAAATAAACTAAATACTAAACACTGTATTAACAACTAACAATAATTTGGAAATTTGAAGTAGATAATTAATATACAAATTGTTTGTTGATTATAGATATCATTACATTTTTATTATAAAATGTATAGTTTTTTTAAAAAAAACGCTAGTATTATAATATTATACAAAACAATTGTAAAATTGTTTGATTTTTTGAAGCATACTTTTTTACTGTGAACTGTAGACCTATAACAAATTGAATAAAATATTTCATAAGCAATAGAATAAAAAGAAAAATTAATATAATTCATTTAGAGATACATATTTTTATAAGTTTAAATGTATAAAAAGACTAAAAGACATTATAAAATTGTATTATTTAAAACGGGAATACTGATTTGACTAGATAAAACTTGATATACTGTATAACTGACTAATTTTTATGTCGTTAATAATATTACAATATTTTAACATTAACGTCTAATAATATTGGAAATAATTATGGAATATTATGTTTTATAGTATGCAAGTGTATCAATGCTATCAGGATTATTAGGAAATAAAAAGCAATAAGTTAGATTAAAACACAGAACTATTGACAAATTGAAATTTTATTTACATAAAAATACAATAATTTATAATAATCATTTCTTAGAACTTATAAGGAATTAGTACTGTTTGTACGGGGAAGGTTTGTATGCTGGGGCGGCGTACGATGGCTTGTAGGCCGGGGCGGCGGTAGAGTAAGCGTAAGCTGGGGCGGGGGTGGAGTATCCGTAAGCTGGAGCGGGGGTGGAGTATCCGTATGCTGGAGCAGCTGGGTAGGACTCAGTTGGGTAAGCTGGAGCAGCTGGGTAAGTTGGGTATGCTGGTGCAGCTGGGTAAGCTGGGGCAGCTGGGTAGGCTGGTTTGTATGCTGGCTTGTAGGCTGGGGCAGCAGAGTAAGCCGGGGCAGCAGAGTAAGCTGGGGCAGCAGAGTATGCTGGGGCAGCAGAGTATGCTGGGGCAGCTGGGTAAGCAGGGGCAGCAGAGTATGCTGGGGCAGCTGGGTAAGCTGGGGCTGATGGGTAAGCTGGAGCAGCTGGGTAAGCTGGAGCCTTGTAGGCTGGTTTGTAGGCTGGGGCAGAGCTGTAGGATGGGGTTCCTTCCTTCTTAACTTCAGCGTTGAATCCGTTAACATCGTCGGCGGTGTATTCAACAATTCTCTTGGTACCGTCGGCTTCGACTAGGCTGTAAGATCCCTTGACGTAACCGTTTCCGTCACTGTATTCGGATTGGCTCTTGATGTCGTAGGTGGAGTCGTCGTGCACGCTGTAGTCGAAGTTGTATGGGGCTGGGGCGTATGCGGCTTCTGGGGCGTATGCCTTAGGTGCTGAGTATGAGGCAGGCTTGTAAGCTGGTGCTGGGTATGCTGATGGTGCTGGGTAAGCTGATGGTGCTGGGTATGCCGATTGTGCTGGGTAGGCAGACGGTGCCGGGTAGGCGGGGGCTACTGGACCGGCAAGTGCGGAAGCCAGCACGCAGGCGAAGACGGCGACAGTCTGTAAAAAAATTGAACAACGAGTTTATAGCAGTTCTAATGAAATGTCACATAAAAAAAAAAACACCAACAGGTATAAGATTAAATTGGTGTTATCATAATTATCTTTATTATCAAATCTATAATATAATATCATTTGTGTAGAATTTTTCGTATAGCAAACTAGATATTAGATCTACATTTTTTTTATTCCTATTGACTTTACTGTCGTTGAGTAATTTATTAGACGATAAATATTAATAATGTGTGAAAAAGACGAAACTAAAAATTCGTGGATTTTTTTAAAAAAATGTGAGAGAACTGGTAAATAAATTTTATAAAACTTATTTCTCAGGTATGTACGTATAAGTAAAGTACAAAACGCATTCCAAGTTTAAATTAAAAGCGTGCTATGCAATTTTCTCATCAAAAAGAAATAAAAATAATCAAATAAATATTTTATCATCGTTAATAACTTTGATTCAATTTGAAATTATACATTGAACAACAACTGATATTAAATATAAGTTATATTTTATTTAAATATTGAGATATAGTATACCTTTATAAAACTGTTAATTTTATAAATTAATGTACAATAATGCACATATTATATATTATCAAATAATAATAACTTTAAGTAAATAATGAAATTAAATTAATCAATTTAAAGAAAAGCACGTGGAATCACCAATGTATATTTTATGAACACTTGAATCTTTAAGTATTGTATAAGGTAATAGTAAGCTCATAATTTTGTGTACACTATGAATTTTTTGAACTAACATTACATTATCAATTTTATTTTCAATAAAAATTATATGATACCGAAGACTCAAAAAAATATTATATTTAACACTGAAACACTATTTTTACTGCAAGGCAAAACTTAACATCTAAAACAAAATATTACTTATACTATGGTACTATATGGTACTTACTTTGAATGCCATTGTAAATAAATAATTTTTTTTTGTTGTTGTTAAGTGTATTAATACTGAACGTTGACTGAGTAATGTTGATTGACAACGATCTGCTTTATATATTAATCTGAATGCCGAGTTTTGCTCCCTCCGGGGCGCACTGTAACCGTTCACAGCGGCAGTAGTGAGGGCGTACCCAGCATCATGAACAGACGGATTACGTGATCCCGGCGGGGCGTTTGGGGGTTCCCCCGAGCGAAATTTTACCGAAATAGCACCAGCTAGCCGGGTTATTACATATTATTGTTATGCTTATCGTTACGGTTTTATTTTTATTTATTTATTTTTGCTACTGGACTGAATCACCAACTGGTTAGCTAATGACCACGTTACAATATTTCACTTTTCTTTTGCCTAAACACTTTCTAAAGTCCAAATGAAATAAAAATTTGAACTACCAGACATAAATTAAAAAAAAAAATGTATTGTTTCGGTTAGTGTTATATATATGGCATTGCAGTAAACGAATAGAGTTCTAAATTCTAATAGGTGGGAGTCACGTTTGGTGTAGGCACAACCTCAAAAATAAAATCGCAACAGACGTCAATGATACGCGGACAAGTCACATGCATTTCGTCTCTTAAATTATATAACTCTAAATAATCAATTCAAAAATACCATTTATTATAAATAATATATAATATACTATTTTATTTATAAGCAGTGATGATACTAAATACCGTGTTTTTACTTTTTGTAAGTTATGTGTTTTATTTTTTAACTTTTTCAGTTTGTATGATAACTTGTTTCGTTTAGTCGTCCAGTATTAGGATTTTACTACGTGTATGCTAATCAGGCTAATTATAATATGGAGAGTATTTTTAAACTTGTTTACACTTTAGAAAACAAATTATTTTCATATTTTTTTAAATCGTATGGAGTTTTAATCCAACATGTTACGTAAAGTAAATAGTTTTAATCCAATCACTTATCAAAACTATCAATGTAGTTGAATATTTATAATTACAACTTATTTTAATACGTAAGACCTTGTGCTAGCTGCCAATGGACTCAACTAGGATATACCAGCTACAGTTTAAGTCGTTTTCTCAATATATGTCTCATAAGAAAATATTCTGATCACGTATGATGTAGTACAAGCCTACTATTATTGACCTTGACTCTCGATAAGCTCAGAAGTAATAAAAACGTGTAATAAATGAAATTGCCGTAAAATTACTTCGATATCATAAATCATCTTAATTCACAAATTTCAAAAAATAAAATACATAATAATATGTAACCGAGGATGCAATTTATTGAAAATCAGGTGACATAAAGTTATTTAATATTTTATGTTCACATCATATTAGATACGTTGGATCACTGACAAATTTTGTAGTTAGATAATACAATTAAATAAATTCAGTTGAAGTCAATTTAACATTTTTACATTTTTGTTATCTTATGTTTAATATAAAAAAATAAATAAGACAACAAACAAATAGCTTATACCTTTTGAGAATAATTTTTACGGTAGAAATGTATTAAAATAAATAGGTAAGTATTTAAATTTAATTATATAAATCAAATTTATAAAAAAGGATTTTAAAACATTTATTTTTTTCTGGTTTACCAAATGATCGATCTCACAATCTATGTGTAATACAAATTAATTAACTTTGTAATAAATTATATACCCATTTCATGATTTTGTAAATATAAAAATTAGTTTGGTTTTTATGTCAAGTAATTACAATTAAGTATATATTTTTAAAGGTAATTAAATTGGTAACCACGTATTCTACTACTACAATGATAATACTATAAAAATAAATAATTAGATGTCTATAAACGTAAATTACTTTCTAGTTTCAAGATATCTAATCATTTAGCGATTTATTAGATCTCACGATTCTGATGTAAAAAATGATTATTTAGCTTAATATCTACTATAATTGTCAGTGATTGTTATTAAAATTTTGTTCTTCTAATTATTATTTAATAAAGTATATTACATAGGTATATTCTCTCGAGTTAGACAGTGAAATACATAATTTGTAAAGTGACAAATGGGAACAAGTTATATTGGTGTGTATTAAGCGATACGCCATTATATAATATTATGTTAAATAATTTATAATATAATGTAACTAAAACGTTTTATATTCATACACGTATTTATAGGCCTGGTATTAAACGACTTTCGATAAATTTATATTTGCAATGACTTGTTATTAGTTAATAATTAAAATATTCGAATTATATTTTTGTTTATAAACTTTTAGTTTTCATGTTTGGTATATAATAATTAGAGATAGAATGTTGATGGTCAAAACAAGAACCATAAATGACCAAAAAAGGAATCAATAACCTAAAACCTAAAAAAATTTAATGATAAAAAATGACTTGTCAAATTTCTACAATTCAATATACAAATATAATATTCAGTAAGCTTATTTTTTGTTAAATTATATGTACTTGTATACGTGATAAAACTATTTCTACAAATGCTGATATTGCCATTATTTTTATTAACAACTTTCAGTATCAAAATCAGAAAACCTTTTATAATCTAATTTATAAATTAAAAATTAAAAACATTAGTTTTAAAACGTAGAAAATGTATATTATCATAAGAATTTATTGTAAAAAGTTATTTGTAAACCAAAATAAGTAACAACATATCATTTAAAAACAGACCATAAAATATTTAGAAAAAATAAAATTTAAAATATTGCATATGTTATAGTTGTAATACGATTTTTAATGGTTTTATTTAAATGTAACTTAAAGAAATAATAATAAAAATATTTAGAACTATAAAAATTATTTTTAATACAACTCAATTAAAAAACGATGTTTTACTCAGAAGTTATAGCTCTATATTTTTTTTCTCAAGTGAACCTGTATAAATAAAAATACTTTTTTGATAGGTAATTTAATTTATAGTAATTTTGTTTTTTTTATCTTATGCTTAAAAATATCAATCAAAATGAAATTTTGACATATTTTACTTTTTTTTTTTTTAGTATTTCCTATTTATTTATTGATGATTATATTATTAGTAAATATAGTAAAATTATTCTATATTACCTTAAATATTTTACAAATGAATGATTATTTAGACATGTAGTGATTGACATTTCTAAGCTTCAAATGTATAATTTGAAATAGGTACAATATTTATTATACTTTAACCCATTCCTAATGTACTGAATTACTGTACAATGTTAAATAAAACCATTTACTTATTAAAAATTTAAAATAATAATGCGAGGTTACTTTAATATTATTCGGCCGATGAGTTAATACTTCAGAAAAGTAATCGGGTTTATACAGTTTATTGAGAGTAATATACTGCACGATGTAAAAAAAAAAGAAATTGGTTTGAATTTGCAATTGTAAATTTAGGTATGGCAATAGCCTTGCTTTATTTAAAAACAAATGTATTTTAGCTCATATCGTATAAAAATGTTTTATGCATTACTGCTTCAGTATTACGCATTAGTTTGATTATTTGAGCAATAAACTGGCTTATATTTTTGACAATAAAATCATAAGTCTTCAGTCAATTATTGTTAGGTACCTACCATTTTATAAAATACTGCAACAAAAATATCTGAACGGAATAAATTAATAATCGTGAGCCAAAGCGTGTATAATGAAAACTTTTTTTAGCTGTATGCAAAAAATATCATTATAAGAATAAGAATAAAACTCTATAAACGGTAAATTTATCATATTTTTTTAGAATTTTTATTTTTGCGGCTGTGTGTTATAGTGTTAGTGTAGGTTTAAAATATAGCGTTCTTTATATTTTTATAATCATACTGTATACCTCTTGAGAAGGTCCACTACAATAATATATGAACTATTTAGGTATATAATAGTATGTCACATCATATTATACAATACATAATACATGTTATATACTTGTATATAAGTACTCTTGTACGTTTACGCGTATTTGTGTATGTATGTACGTTGCGTGTGTGTATGTGTGTGTTTAACATATTTAAGTCTTATTCATTGTTTGAATAAACATTTCGTCGAGAAAGTAGCTTAATAAAAAAATAAGCAAACTTCCATTTTGAAACTCTAGACGAAGCAATATTGTGGACCAACGTACAGCATTAACTAGATACTTCGATGTTGTTTGAATCGCTCACAACCGCAATATACAGTGCACAATAACTCAAAATCGTCTATCAATAATTTAATCGTATTTCCCGAACAGAAATGATATTATTACAGTAATAATTGTATTCTTATTGGGGTACACGGTCAAACGATAATTCGCCGCGAAGACAAACTGCGGCGATGTAGCGTATATAGATCCATGTGGTATCCACAACACGTCTATTCCTGTATAATTAGGCAGAGGCTATCGTAATACGCAGCAAATCATAACAAAATTACAAGATAATAATATGTCCGTCTCATTTTAATATAAATATATATTTTATATACAAACTTTAATAATATACGATAACGTATATTATTATCGGTCGTGCCCTTTGGACCGTGAATAACCAAACCACAGCTACTATACATTTTATGGTATTCATCTATATGGATATAGTATGTATCTATATATGCACATTATATTTCCAAATTAATTAATTTATCGATGCGCCTATTATATCGATACGTGACTGGAAAGAGGACTACGACACGTGTTTCAACAGCTCGACGCTTCAAAATACGCGCACCATATTATTGTTCGAAATGTTACGTGCATATTACATTAATTTACATTAATTTTACTTGATTATTAATATCACCGAGCTTTTACCAATTACTATACACTTTTATAATATTATTATTATTATCGTCATTATTATACGCTTCAGACCGTATTAAGTATAAATGTTTTCAGCAGTTTCACAATAATAATATAATATGATATTGAGGTGCCTACCACCGAATAAACCGTGTTTGATATGAATTCACATCAATCATAATATATCTGTAACATTATTGTGTTGATATCTCATTCATAACAACTGACGTACATAAAAACGATAGGTACAAAAACGGCCGTAAGACGAAAAAAAATAATTGATGAAATATCTTTGCCAACTATTACTGTTATTATTATTTCCAGGGTACATGGGCTCGTTACTTATAATTAATGTTTTATACGAAACGCGTTTTACCATAGGCCAATAGGTCATACGAACCATACGATATATAAAATGGGTGCACGCGCATATACCTACACATAACCAATAGTTAGCAATATCCTCGACGTAGAAACGATCTTACAAACGGTTTGTATTTTCCATTGCTATTTGCTCGTGTACGGGTCCCGTGCGACCTACAAGTCCTTGACCCTTTATAACACAATGATTATTATACTTAGGCCAAGTCGATCCTTTTTAGGTAATGATCGGTCACATATCCTATAAGAATAGTATATACAAACCAGAGCGGCAAGGTTTTTAAGACCGTATGCGACTCCCTTCAGGATTTTTTTTCTTTTACTGTCAAATACGAAACAGGAGCAAATATTTAAACTGCAATCCTATTGCGCTTACATTCATAGAAAAAAGAAGAAAAAACAATCAATCAAATGAATGAAGTAATAATTTAATGACTCTCTTATAAATGCATTTTTTCACTACGATACTTTCATATACATACTAGTGTGTATTTAACATCTTAGTGAAATGGATAACCTGCTAACGTTTAATATGTGATCTACTTTGTATTATATTTGTGTGTTCGTTATGCAATCTAGTTTTTGATAGAAAAATAGTCTGCTCATTTCCAATAAAAACAAAATATATCAATTAAAAATAAAATGTAGAAATAACTATATTTAAAAAAAAATGTACAGTTAAAATAATTTTTGAAAAATAATTTATAAAAACTCAATCAAATACACAGCAAAATCTAGTTTTAATTAAATAATATTTATTTTGCTCGTTCTATTGTAATTGAAATAAATAAATGTATTTAAATTTCTGAATGTAATAATATTCAAAATTGAAATAAAACGTACAACTTCTTAGAATAAGTAAACTTTTATGATGGTATTACTAATATATATATATATATATTTAAATTCGTTAAGTTAAAACTATGTAAATATTGCTTAAATTTACGAATTACAATAACGCTTTATATAGATTTTTTTTAAGTTAAACTTTTTTTAAATAAAGCGTAAGTATTAAAATTATAATTTTTAATACGAGGTTAAGCATAATACCATATTACAACAGCTTTACAAATGCTATGATTGATCATTGCACTCATATTATGTATCATAATATATTACAACACCGTTCTATGTAGATTTAGGACAAAATAAAATGATTGCTTAAAACTTAGTTTCTTTATCTGATATACTATTTATTTGTATGCATATATTTTTACCTGTAGCAAAATATACTTATATTATGTTTGCTTCAATTTTGTTTCGCTTTTCTTTGTGAAGGACATTGGTACGTCGGTACATCAATATTATGAATTCAAAAACTACACTTGCTTAAATGTCTTAATATCAATATTTTTTTATTAAGAAATATATACTTATATGCTACTTAAAAATGTATTCACGTCGTAGTATATAAATATATAACATATTATAATTCATCTTGATAGCAGCCAAAATAAAGCATATTATAAAATATATATATTTATATTTATTATTTTTATATCTTTTGTATATTACGTTTTATTGATTAAACGATAAAAAAAATAGTTTTCCTTAATTAATTTTGCTACAAAAAACATAATCACATAGATAACAATCTAATAACTGGGGTTAAAGGATTTCCGGTATCGTGCTCGGACCTTGAACCTCTACCGCCATTTAAACAGCAATCGAAAACAAATAAATATCGAGCATTCACCCATTGTGCATAAAATACGTTTGTCCTCGAACCGGATTTCAAATAATTTCAACTGTCACCCTATTGTGTTGTTAGCCTGCAGTTTTAACCCATATTAATAATGCCGAAGGAAAGTTGGAAAAAAAATAAAAATCCATATCACGCCTCATTATTACAATAGTATTATGTAGATAATATACGTATATCTAATATTATATTAACAAATAATAATATCTATAATAGTTTTTTAATAATTATCAAACAGTACGATGTTATGCTATTACGATGTAATATTATTATTATAGTATAGTTTACAATAGTTTTTTTGAATGGGACCGTCTACTCAAACGGGCTGCAATTGGAAGTATAATAAATGAATAATATAGTTCAGTTATAACTACGCGTAGGTACGCCACAACGTTGTTGACGAAGGACATTGGCATTCTAGAGTAATATTATATTACATTACATCATACACGTATGCTTACCCTTGCTTTTCGTCGTGGTTCGGGGCTAAAGTCCTTATCCTTGTTTTGGTAATCGCTAATTAATCGTAAATTGATTGTATTATGACCCGACAATAATATACATAGGTACGTTCAATAAAAAACATCATCTTTATAATACAATATATGATATAATAGCACATTATTAAATCTCGTGTACGTGGGATTACGAATCATATTTTTTTTCCACTTTAAACCATTATTTACGATAGCTGCTGTCATTTCAGTTTTATCCCCCCTCATATCCACCCACATCCCATCATCATCTATCACCCGGATCGGGCAGAACCTTGACATTAGCACGTTTAATGCATTCGACGCCACCTCGACTACAACTGAAATACTGTTGTGGTGGCCCAGGAACTTTCCACTATATTTGATTGTAGCGAACGAGATATATCATTTAAACGCTACAACACACATAGTATGCTAATATTATAATAATAAAGTAAATACAATAAATCCCCACAATAGAGGGGCGTTCGTATTGTAATTACAGTTTTTAAAATTGACTCGATTCACAATCGTACACGCCAATAAATTGGTTCGATACGTGTATTTTTCTTTTTACTTCAGGCTATCAAGAACAAGGTCTGGCGTGATTTATTGATGATCACAACGATTCGTTTCAAAAATATGGTAATCAGTTATCATTTAAATAAAGAACACTTTATATTTATTTCATTCTGTCGAAATTGTATTTATTTATAACATTATTTTATTATTACTTATAAATATCAGACACTATGTTTTATCGTCTTATAAATAATATACAAACAAGACATTTATATAAATATATACAATAAATATTTAACATTATATTATTTCATTAGATAATAATATTGTATACAAATACAAACTTAAACATTATGATAATGTATAGACAGGGAATAATATGTTTAAATATATCGTACTAATAAATTTTTGATGATATAAAATTAAAAATTCTTATGTATAAATAAGTACCAATTATTATTATGTTTTATAAAATTTAAATTGTATTACCAATAATTAAACTAAACATAATGTAAACTTAATTTTTATAAAAATAAATAAATTCAGCTAAGTATAGCGATTTTGAAAAAAATTGTCTCTGCTATTAATTTATTTTATACTATATTAATACATCATGTTAAACTGTAATTTACAAAATCACATGGTATATGATATAGATAATTAATGTATAAGCTTTATCTATTATAATATCTTATTGCCATTGACTTTATAAGTCAATTCGTGTACCGTAGAAATATGTGAATAAGTTAGTGATATAAATAGTTTAAAGTTAGTCTAAATATTTTAATGTATAATATAGAGAATAATAATCTAATATAAAATAGAGAAAATTACTTACGATTACTTAATATATTTTTGAAAATTCAAACATATAAAACTGTAAATTTTCTCAAAAAAAATACAAAAAAATCAATACATTCGTTTTTAATGACGAATATTTATTTAATTTTCTAGCAAATTTAACATATTTAATAACTATTTTATATTCGATATTATACATTTATACAATACACCTATTATACCTGCATATTTTATATATTTATTTTGTTTATTAATAATTAATAATATTATTGTTTACGTCCCACATATTATATTCAGACATAAAGTAACTTAATACTTTATTATAGGTAGTGTTTTAATTATATTAGTATTAAAATATCATTGTTTTTCATTGGATATTTAAAATTTTCAAAAGCAAGAATAATTTTTAGTTTATTTATGTATTAGTATTATTTAAAGGTATTACGTTATTTTAAATAAAAAAAAATAAATGATTTTATTTTTAAACTGATATTAAACATTTGTGGCCCAAATAAAAACAAGAAAAATACTTTATATTTTATAAAATATTTTAAATTTTTTTTTCAACATATTATCAAAAACTAATATTGCAATAAAATAATAAATGTAATCCCGATTTGCAATTGCTTACGCGTAGTTTAAATTATATAAATAAGCAATTAATTATTTAAAAATGAATAATTAATAATATTGTTGCGGTACTTTTTTGTTTTCAAAACTTTATCTTTGTAATAGGTACTAAAATCTAATAAACCTTAAAATAAAGATAACTTAAAATTAATATTTAATATTCTCGTTAAAAAAAAATTAATTGCCATTTTATGTTGAAGTTAACATAGAAATGTATTATTTAAAAAGGTATTTCAGGTCTTATATAAAAAAAAAATTATCCTCTGCAAATATATTTTGTAATAAAAAAAAGGATATTTTTAATTACTTTTGAATTAAATGTTAAAAAATATTGTTTTAATAGTAACTGGTTCTCAATAAATTAAAACGCATAAATTATTTGAAGTTTATTATTTTATCTATTTATATACGTTTATACACACACACCTGGCAAAGTGGAAAAACGGTATGTGTGTTGAGTTAGCCACGCAATTGAGTGTGTATAGGATTATATTTTCTTCAATGAATTTCTTCTAATTTTTCTAAAGCTATATCTTACACTTATTTAGCTAATTGTTGAAAAATTCAATTAACTACAGATTTATTTTCTGAAAATAAAAAAAAAATGTTTCAAAACTATATTAATAATATATTTTATTTAATCTAAATTCAACATATTTGTTTTGTTTTGAAATGTTTTGTTATTTAATTTTAATGACTAAAATCCTTTTACATATTACATAGTTCTTAATTCCACTCCAGCGTTTTTGAAGTAATTTAAGTAAATTGACTTACTAAAAAGATAAAACATGCCGATGAAGATAATGGAACGTCAAAGATGATTATTATTTATTACGAGAGGCTATATTTTGTATTATACTTTTTTGACGATACTTTACTTTAGGCATCTTTGGATTCAATTGGAACCCCTTTTTTTTTCGCAATGAATTCAAGTTATTATTTAGTAATAAATTATATTGATAAAAAAAAAACAGGCTATACATGAATAAATATTCGAGAAACTTGTTCTGAAGATATATTTTAAATAATGTAAACTATGTATGTGTAGAATGTATAGAAACTGAAAAATAATAAAAGTTATTTTTTTTTACTTAGATACCTATTATCAATTTTAATACACGCTTTAGTTTTTAATAGTTTGGTTTTTAAAACTATTTTTATTATTTTTATGTTAGATTCTAAGAGCAGCAACGAACATTTTGATTTTACAATAATAACGTGTGTTTTTTTTTTTATAAGTGTAGGTACATGATAAAATAAATATTCGAAAAAATGTTTCAATTTTAACTTTGATTTAGGTAGAATATTGGATCTAGTTTGTACTTTGGAGAGGTTAAAATTAAAAATTCCCAGTCTTTGTTTTTATAAGTAGAAATAAAAAATCACACAACTACCTATGAAGAAATTAAAATGTTTAAAGAAATCCAATATCATTATTAAAATAATATTTTATAACCATGGTTTCAAAAATCTAGGCATTCTTCACTCAAAATAGTTTTTTATCGTATTCATCATCGAAATAAAATTTAATATAATGCATTATAGCGGTTTACTTGATAATCAGTTCCACTCAATACCTAGTGTATAGCAGATACAAATAATACATTAATTGATTTAGATTATTTACATATGCAATTTTTGTTTATTTTTAAATGACAATGTTTTCTATAGTAATTCATACAATTCTGATTTTATCAATATAATTAAATAAGCAATTTCTACAACTATTTAAAACATTATTTTTTACTAAATACAAATTTATGAGTAATATTTTTTTTTTTTTGTTTCTATAGTTGTTTTAACATAAACTGATATACATTTTAAATTCTTTAATTTGAAAATCAGATATTGTTTTATTTGACACTTCTTAAAAAAAATTTAAAAATGTAAATATCATTTTTTTAGGTTATTTAAAATTATTATCATTAACTTAATAGTTAATACATAAAAAAATAAATTTAATAGCTGCGTTTCTTAATTTTATCTTCTTATAAATTTTAACTAAGTATTTGACTTAACGTGATCTGATTCCAAAAAATCTCTTGTTTTAGATGTCAAAAATAGTTAAGAATTATTTATGTTTATTAGCTTTTCTTCTAGTTGTACATTATTAAAAATTGAATTGATCTACCGTATTTTCAATATCTGAATATTTTTTTGGTTAACCTTTTACCTGCTGAATTATTTTTTCCCAGTTCACAGGACTGTGCTGGGATTAAATTTTATTATTAAATGTTTTTTTCGTATTGTGTTAAATATTGTTATAGTTCAAATAATAATTATCAATAAGAAAAAAAAATTTCTAGTAACTTTTTTAGCAGATATTAGTTAATTAAGTTAGTTATTGGTTCCCAAAAATTAGATAATGAACTCAAATAATTTATTTTGCTTATAACTTTTAAAATATTTATCATATATTTTTTATTATTGTAACTTTGGATTCGCTAAATTTTTTACCTTTTAAAATGATAGGATGCGTATGAATGGCGTCCATAGCAGTGAAAGGGTTAAATTCAGTGTATCAACAATATATTTATATATTTCTTCTTGAAAGTTTTTTTTATTTTATCTGAGATTAAGGTACTAATATAGTGCGGACTATATTATAATACTCATTAAAAATGTATAAAATCTTTTAATCTCAGTTTATTTTATGAACACAACATATTATCTAATATTGTGATAGGAAAATTGGATTCACATCAGTGGTGTACCTAAATAGCCTATCTAGGACGCCGTGTGATCAAAACTTTATTTTTTAAATATATAAAAAAAAAATCACAATTATTACAAAACACAACATGATAAAAATAAGGAATTATAAATTTGAATAATATAACGATTAGGAACACTGGATCTGAAAGTCACAATTTGGATAGGCTTAAAGGTATTACACGTTGACGGAAATTGAATTACTAAATTAATAATATTAACATATTCGATTTATAATAAATGGCCTTAATGTTTTCAATAGATTGCCTAATACTTTTACATGCATATTAATAACAATAATACATAACTTTAAATTCAGTGTCAATATTTTCAACATTATGCCATATCGTCGTACCTATAAAGCTACATGTCATATAAATGTATAAACCATGCATAAAAACAAAGTGTTGAAGCAAAATAAAATTATAGAATATAATAATATAAGTGTATAGTATAGTAGGTAGTTTGTATTTATTTATATTTATAAAATTATATCAGCACATCGGAGATGTATTATAATATTTAATTTAAAATATATTACATGAACTTTGACAATTTAAAATTTAAATAATAGGTACCTATTAAATATGTAAGATATGAAAGTTAAATATTTAAATCTATTATGTAAATAATATAAAATTGAAGGTCTTATGATTTTTCATTGAAAAAATTGAACATTTTAAATTATATCCAATACTATGTAATATTTTATTTTAGGTAGTTGCTAATTAAATGTTTTTCTATTATTCAGTAACATAAAAACAATTTTTCAGCTTGAATTGTATTATATCCAAAATTATAATCCAGATTGGAATAAATCAAAAAAAAAAAAAATCCAAAACTGACCACTACTACCTTTACAATCGGCACTATCGTGATTTCGTATACAATGGTTACATTGGGCAAGTTATAATGATAACCATAAGATAAATTCTTATGAATCATTCCATTTAGATAACACAAGTATAATAGCATAATCACTATTACCATTCTGATGGATACATAAAACGGCACCTAACCTAACCGAAAAACAAGATTTATTGTCAAGGGATGAAATGAAATGGTTTTTGCATAATATTGTTCATATCGTACATATCTATAAATTAGGTTAGGTTATTAATATTAAACTATTGTTATGATACATCGATTTGTTAGATTATATTATATAATATCACACTCTATTAATGTAATTATGGCTTGGCGATGACGGAGGTAGGGTCGTTCCTTTTTAGTCCTACGGCCGACGTTACATCGTACCTATAACACAACATAATATATTATAGTAACACTTTTCAGTGATAGGTGCATAATGATTTGTGAGATTAAGCGATACATATTATTCTTGTTATAATGCTTATCGGTGAGATACATATTATTATAAAGGACTTGTACGCGATTAGTTCCTGTAAAACGCATTCTAACGATCATACAAAAACAATGATGAGATGTTGGTTCCATCATAATGCGTTTAATACGTATGTAATGTTGTACAAAGATAACGAAACAAATATATTTTCACATTATCTGTCACAAACTCAGACGAACTTAAACTATTTTTTATTATTAACCGTTGGCAATGTATATAAGATCATCCAACCGTTATACATTTTTCTTTTTGAATAATGACAACATTTTGAAATGATTTTGAATCACCGGGTTCTAAAAATTAAAAAAAAAAATTTATGGAATCCATGAGATAAATGAAAATTGAACTAGACATATCGTTCGTACTCGCATACGCACACAGAATAAAACCTTCATACATCCCCTAAAAACTATCGATGATGGTCTGATGGTCGGGCATGGTTTTGTGCCCTCGTAATGGGACCTACAAGCGACCCTTTTCTTTGAAAATCGGTGGGATCTAATGTAATGTACTCTTCCGAAAACGGCCGAGAGCTAACGACAATAATATAAATATATATTTATGGCATACTTATACCGCGTTTTAATGGCTGCAAATGTTCACGGTATACCTACGAAAGACATTACAAAAACTCTGCACGTCTGTCTATATAGGTGCGCATTACGGTTAAATTGTTGTCATTAATTGTGAATCTAACAAGGTCGGACGGCGAACGGGCATATTATACTATTGGAGCGACCTTTATTTGTTTCTGAATAATAATTGGCCTATGCACTCGAAATCGTAGGTACATTCGCGCATATATCTATTCATACTCTTATGTTTTTAATAAAATCGTATCATTTGAACATTTAGGATGATGACGAAACGAGAATAAAAAACGGTCTGACCTAATGGACGCGAATGTCATTCGTTCACGTCGCTGTACATGATTTTCGAAGCTCAGATTTTTATATTACGTAGTTACTATCTCACTTCGTTAAATTAAAAACGAAATAACAACATTTGAAGGTCATAAACCCATAATGAATAATAATAAATAAATACCTACCACGCCGTGTAATGAGTAATATATTACACGAGAACCGTATAGATACCACATCATACTTTCGTACTATTTATTATAATGGGCCTTTTTTTCTATGGACACCAATGCATCAAGCGCAAAATGGTTCTCCAGCAGTTCTTTATTTTTCAACTCGTTATATTTTTAATTATGATAAATCATATTGTTCACCCATGGTTGTTTTTCTTTTAAACATCAATGCAATTTGGTTCTTTTATCTCAAGTCAATTCGTTCAATAAATTAATTGCTCATATTTTTATTAAACCTCTTCACTGTATAATTATAAATTATAATCAAACCCATAGTATTGCTTGTATTTCACTGACTTTTGTATTCGATATGTATTTTACAACATAATTGATATTATGTACCTACGTTTTTGTAGTTTATTAAAATTTTAAATTTTGTATTCGAACTATAACTATCTAAGTATAATAATATTGAGAAATGTGTATAGTGAAAATCATTCATTTCATTATAGAAACTATAACAATTATGGCTCTAGTTTTTTTGAATTTCGGTGTTTGTTTTTATTTTTTAATGTTATAATCAAATTAAAATCATGAATCAACTAAAAAAAAATAAATAAAATAAATAAATGATTATTAACTTAAACGCTAAATTATAAAATAATATTTATTTATACATTTCAATAATATTACAATAAATGTATTTATATTTTTACTAATCATAGTATAAATTTATTATTGCAAACCAAGGTTTTCGATCATAAATAAATAATGTAAAAAATATATCAATAATGTTATTGACTTTAATTAATATTAATATTATGTTTATTGTACACTTATTTAAATGGTCAAAAGTAGCTCAAGGTAGTGAAACGATTTTAGTATAACTTTATAAAATGTAATATATTTTTAAAATTATTAAATGAACTATCGTTGAATAAATCTTTTATATATAATTATAAAATTGTTATCATTAGAATCTATAGAAATAAAAATATGATATGAAATAATAAATAAATAAATTTTTTTTTTAAATGTATATAAAATTTCAAATAATATTTTACTTTTTTCTACCAATTGATTGCTACTACGTCTTATTCGGTCCATCGAGTTTTAATACGTTAATACGTTTTTGAACTTTTTGACTGCTATCGCGCTATACTGATTACAAACCACAACTGACTTATAGTTCAAGTTAATCGTACTGGAAACATTACGACCTTATGTCCGTTGACATTGTTGGATTTGAAATTTGTTCATCTCAATAAAAATACTTGTTAGTTTTTAATATCATGGATAATAATAAAATATAATATCAAATACATTAAATTAATACAAAAATCGTGTTAACATATAATAAAATGCTGATAACATGTTAAATAAATATTTTTTAAACGATTACTACTATTTTCGTAACATTAATATAAAACTCCCTTTGCCCGTGATTTTATTGTTCTACATATACCGTGGCGTTGAAATAAATATAATAAATTTTACGTTTTTAATTTTAAATAACATAAAATAATATTTAAAAAATACCTACACCATCGAATATACTAAGTATATACTTCAATAGATAGAAAAAAAATCGGTGTAAAAAATTAAAAAAAATTAAAAATTAACGAAAAAGTAGTCCCTAATTAAATATTATAAAATCAAATTTTCAGTATGTTATATTTAATTTGTATAATGCCATTCAGCATTAGTAATAAATAATTAGTGTCATATTTAATTGTCAGTGAAAAGTAATGCATGTTGAGTTATCTGTGGGAACGTAAACGTTAAGAACAATAATGAAGTAGCGCGTAGGTGTTAACTTTAAGAGATATAAACGGATGACAACGTGATTTTCAATGGGATTTTGTACAGAACCGTTTAACGTAATTGAGTAAATCGCAATTTATAACAATATATCGTATGACATGGCATACATACACACAGACGCTGTAAAGATTGTCTTAGGATATATGTACGTATAGTTACGTCATATATTGTCAACCATTACATATCTTTATGTATATCTTGGCCTGATTATAAGGAATACTTTACGTCACGAGAATTTCATGAAAAAAAAAATTATTCTATTTTTAATCGCTATTGCATGAGAAATTATCTAGTATAATTTCATAAAATGTAAATCGTGAGAACGCAGTAAAGTTTTTTTTTGTAGCAATGTAAATTTTTTATAGTTATACATAGCATAACATAGGTACCTATTTTATGTATACGTATTATACAGACTAGTATAACATATTTTAATATTATGTATTAATGTATAGGTAACACTGATAATCCATTTACAGATAAAAAATGTTGTTATGAGTTACTAATTCTTTAATTATTTGGTATTAATTATTGTTTAAATTTAATAAACTGTCTTATCGATTATATTTATTTGTAATAAGTTAAAATTAGGGACCTAATAAATATAATATACAAGAAAACGTTAAGATCGCTGAAATTTATATTTCAGACTATATTTTATAAAAAAGAAAATTACCTCGATAATATTATCTTCTTAAAATCTGATAATAAGCATATCATTTAAAATCACTCAAACTGTAACAAACTAGACGTAATAGACGTTACAATTTTGAACTACCTCAATGGAATATTTCGCCTCGCCATGGATATTGATCATTAGTCAGTCGAGGGAGATGCAACGTGTTACACGTTCTCTCATACAAGAATAGTCAAAATACTTAAAGTGGGTAGGGTACTTACCAACCTATAAAATGACTATAATAAAACTGTTATCGTATACGTATGTATCTTATATAGCTATGCCGTCGTTGGGTTACGGTCACGATCTACGTTTATGATGTATTATTATGTTGTAAAGTAGGTACGCGTAATAAAATTATTATGTTATGTACGCGGACATTTTTTTAAATTTTATTTCCTGCACGGCGAATACGGCGCGCGACGGCGTCGCGATCAATCATTTATTAACGCCCAAGCAGATCGCACGGACCGGAAGCAGCGGGTTGTCGCAGTAATTAATATTGCACCGTCACTGGTGGTAGTTTTAGTATAAATGGCAACAACATGCGGACGATATAATACTTAATACAGTGACGCGTAAACCAGTAGCAGCAGTTAACTGACAGTGACGGTCGTGGCCGTAAGTTTGACTTCACTGATGCAGTTTCAATACACAAAATGCGGGTAATTGCGTTCGCGCCTCACTGATCATGACTGAATTTCAGACACTATTATAATTTATTTATATACCCATGCAGAAAACATACAGAAACGGATCGGACCAACGTTACTTCTTTCTTTTTTCTTGCTTCCTCTATAAATTATATTTTTAAACCTTAATCGCGTCACGCCAATGATTGTATAGGTACATTATTTTACCAATTATTATTATTATTATTATTCATCAGTAATAACTAATAATAATTCAATTCGATCAACTAAAATTCGATTAGCCATAACAAATAAACACGTTATACATGCAATAACCCGCCAACAATAATCGGACACCTACGTTTTAATTTTATATTTTTAATATTATTCAAAAATAATGAAATAACATTGTGTCGGCACATTCTTAAATATTTTCACTCAACCTCGTAATTTTCAACTGACCCCATAGGTCTGAGTCGTTAACTTTTATCACACGAACTGCTATAATTCAGGCTATATCGATGTATTTACTCGACAACGAGTTAAAACATTTTAAACGCATTACAATTTATTGGATTTTACAAACAAATCGAGCACAGTCTATAAACGAGCTTAAGACGTCGTCTGTTGTATATGTCACGTTGCAGTGGTCTGCAGCTCGAATACAATTCCACTGATAGGAAACTGTCTTTAATTTATCATACTTACGAGCTATCAAGTTTTATACTTATTCTCGTACATAGCCTTGATCACGGTTACAATATTAAACTCTCGAGAAGTATTGAATGAAGAACTATAATCTTCATGAGTTGTTTTAAATATTTAATATATAACCTAATAAAATCATTAACAAAATAACCGTCAGGGTTTCACTTTAATTGTATTGTGTATGTTTTCAAATTAAGTGTTCGCGTAATTATCTAACGCGTTGGTGTTTAACTTTTATAAGTTCTATATAACAAAATATTGTTACTTAAAAGAAATACTTACTGATGTATCATAACATAAACTGATAAACAATAATAATTGTATATCAATTGAATTTTAAATATAGTAAAGTTTAAGAAAATATTAAAAAAAATAATAATAATAACAACAATTTATCGTATTAATAACCAAAAGGAGAAAAAATATGTATGGAATAATAGTAAACACTAATAATTGTATAACAAAAAAACCTTATAACGATATTTTAAAGTTTAAATACTTGGGATTAATTTATAATAATATTGATATTTTTCAAATTTAATACCCTAAATACTACTGGCCAATCCAGCAAGTTAACGTAGTAAAGTGTTATGTAATTACTTATTAATCACTATTGTAATATTATTAGTTTGTAACAAATTCCTCGAACAAATAACCATATTTTAATGTGGGCAAATATCATATCTATGTGTTATAATATAAATGATGACTTATGTACACCATTAAGCAACGGTGTGAAACTAACTAGTGCTGCAAGGTACTATCATTTTATGCAAATGGTTCAAAGTTTATTTTCGTTATCAATTTAGATTTTATCAAGTTTTAAGATAATAAATATAATATTATTATCATTTTTATATGATAAAATATATGAATACTTCAGTTTCAATCAATAACTCTTTTCATGAAATATTATTTCGTTTTTGCAAAGTAATATTAAAAAGACTTTCATAAGAAAAAGTCTATTATATAATCTTAATTATAATATCACTGACGAAATGCTTGACTTTATAACACGCCACGCAGTAATATCAATATAATATTCACAAGTACTCACTACTTTAATGGAGTTCTCACGAATCATTAAAAAATTATTTTTCTAACAGCGTTTTTATAATGATTAGAACTCCATAATGCCTCCCGGAAATTCTAAGACCACGTATCGTTCTCACACATAAGTGCATTACTGAATTTAAATTACACAGTTAAATGCAACTGCAATTCAAAGGACGTAATTGCAACGGTTACATCCAAATTTTCCGAAACCATAATCGCGGCCACCGGCTCGATACTCGGAACGGTCTTCGGTAGAACGCCGTCAGCCAAACACGATTCGAATATTTTTCGGCGATAGTGACGAGACATTTTTTCAAACCGCCGTCTCGGCAATCGCACACATATGCGCATGCACTGCGATAACGGTGATTTCGGGAACAGTAAAAAACAAATACCATTTTCCTAACCGGCGCGTAGTTTTTTTTTTTTTAATCTACTACCGCAAATAAATAGACAACGAAAAATAAATCGAAATAAATTAAAAAAAGTCAAAACACATCACGCGAGTAAGCTCATCAGTAAGCTGGTTTGTACAGGGCCGGTGCCCAGTAAGCCGGAGCCGAGCACGACGGGGCCTTGTATCCGCCTTCGTTTTTGACTACGGCGTTGAAACCGTTGTAGTCGTCGGCGGTGTATTCGACGGTGCGGGTGGAACCGTCGGCCTCCAGAAGGCTGTACGAGCCCTTGACGTAACCGTTGCCGTCGCTGTACTCGTGTTGGCTCTTGATGTCACCGGTGTAGGTGTCGTTTACGCTGTACTCGAAGCTGTTAGGGGGCGGGTGCCGAGTAGGCGGCGGGCGCGCGGTAAACGGGTGCCGAGTAAGCGAGTGATGGGTACGCCGGGGATCCGGCGACGGCGGCCAACATGACTGAAGCCGAAATCACAACCTACGACCGCCACGGCACATAATTAGTATAATTATTATTTTCGTACTAATCTATGCATATTATATAGGTGTAACGCACGCGTGCTCGGAACGGTCGCGTATTACCGATAAGTGCACGCGTTTTCGGTATAATGCTATAACCTTTTATAATTTGATTATTTATTTATATTTATTTACGAATTAAAAGCCAATTACATGAAATTGTTGAATTTGTGTTAAATAGCGACTATGAATATAAAATAATTTTACATTTAGTATATCATCATACTATGTAATTAGCATACAATAATAAATAACAAATAAAGACCAAATGAGAGAGTTAAAAAAAAAAATACAAAGCGAGTTTTTTTTTTCGTTTGAATGTATTTAAAGATTAATCGTATGCCTCTCGTATTGTACATCAATAAAATACGTTTCGTAGTATTAATACGTAAGTTCCGTATCAATAATTTTGTTCGTATTGGTCTGTATTCAACAATTATCACTATTAAAAAATGAACGATACAAGAGCAAATGTAAAAATTTAACATCTAAACAAGAATCTATAAAAACAACAAACGCGTAACCACTTTAAACACAAAAACAAAATAGAATCTGGTTGAATAATTAAACTGGACAATAATCAATATTTATATAAATATTATTTATGGACCGTTGCTATTAAATTTGGATGTTTATTTAATGACTGTTTAACTCTAAAACAATCAAAGAATATATTTACTTTAATGTACCAATATAATTACAATACCGCCGATAACAATCTAGAATTCGAAATTAATAAAACTATAATTTTCAAAATGTAGCGTTTAGTTTAAATAAATTATAATATTATTGGTGATCGTTTGAAGTTAAATGAAAAAATAATAATTATTATAAAAACATCGTTTATTTGACATTAACAAAGATCGAGTTGATTAAAAAATTAATTGACTTTTCTAGGAAAATAATTTATTATAACGAATAATAAAATCAAATCAAAATTTCAAAATATCATACCTTAGAAACCAAGTTGTTGGATTTAAGTTGTGCGTGATCTGTTTCGGATAGAATTATATTGATCGAAACCTTGTTGCTACTGTTGTATTTATACCACGCGAGATCTACTCATTATAATATAATAAGTTATGTCCCAGCATTTATCTGTGTGTGTGTGTGTGTTTTTTTTTCTCAGACTAACGACACTAAAACATTGTTAGTTGCAAACGTTGACCTACCCCGAGGAGTATGTTATATTGTAATAATTTTAAAGGATTTAAAAACGGCCACTCCCCACGGATACAGTTGATTATGCCCAGCAGCCAGTTGCAGCCGGTTTTATAGCGCGTGTGACCGGCCAACGATTTTTTATATAAATAACAATGATCTAGCACCAAGGCTGTATGTAACCTCTGGATTAGTGTGTTTTTGGTTACTGTAGAATAATACGTGCCCTAAATTTGTCACTATTAAAAATATAAACGCGTTTCACAATTTTTGCCGATTTATGAATTACGCATACGCATGAGAAAATTCAATAACACATTGCATCTACCAGCATTAAAAAATAAATGTCAAAACCCAACACATAGACATGCATACTAATGGTCAATACGTTTAATAGTGGGAAGGAGATTCATAGAACTTCAATAATTTAATTTGCTTATAAATAAATATTTTACCATGGTCTTAGTTACAAAATGTAGGTACACAAATGGGATTATTTAATCATCAATTATTATAATTCATATAATACAATATAAATACGACTTTTCCATAAATGATAGAAAATCAACATAAAATCTAAACTATAGACACTTGGAATTTGAAAGAACTCTTGTTTTATAATGTAAGTACACACACACACAGAGGATTTTTAAAAATTCGCATTCAAAAAATAGGCTTACACAGCCACGCAGGTAATTTTTAATACACGAAAAACGATTATTTCTTTACATGGTTTCCATAAGTTACAATAAATAAAATGTTTATTATAATTGAATAAATGTTAGACTTGTATTTTATATTTGGTTAAAACCACCCATTTAACGCTGCGGCCAACACATACTTGAATTCGTACATGTATTATCGTATTTGTTTTTTGTTCAATCACAGTTCAGTTATTTAGATATTTTAGCAAGTTATTTTATGAACGTCTTAGTTAACATTATTTGTATTATAATTGAAACTCACCATCATGAGGAATATAATGCCTTACTTTCTTCTGACAACTATAGTTATAAATTAATGTTTTTGATTTATTACTAAACAATCGAGTTTTATTAATTTAATTTCAATTATAAAATGCTCTTTAAGTTTTTTTGATATCAGTACATCGAGTATCAAATAACAGATTTAACAAAGTTTAAATCATATAAGAGGTGACATTTCTAACGGGCCACACAGTGCATGGTGGTATAGTTTGTTATAATAAAATAATTACTTATATACCTATAAGTAATAGCTATACATATAATAAGTCTTTTAAAAAGTAACATTCAAAAGTTTTATAAATATTAATTTTATATAAAAGTAATATTAATTAACAAATTATAGTTACGTTATATTATGATTAATAATATTTATAATAGGTATCGGTATAGTTCTTAAAAACATTAAGAAAGTGTTAACGCAAATATAATACTATAATGTAATATGCGGTTATAACTATTGAGTATTTTTGAGTTTATAAAATGTTTAATTTTTGGCCTTACTTGAAATAATATTATATTCATGGGCTTACATGAGACAACTGATATGGTTTTTTTTTACCTACAATTAATGTGAAAAGTACGTCGATTTTATTCTGGTACATACGTCAGACCATTTTGATATAGAGGACTCTTAAAGGATTACCCTAAGCATTAGGTCAAGTTCCAGACATTAAATAATACTCAAGTTAGCAAGTCTATGATAGAGATTGTTGGTATATTTTCTTAATGCTGAGTACGGCGTATGGCGTCTATTAAAATTTAATTAGTTAATAAGTTATTTATACGTGTCTTACTGTAGTTATTTAATTATTCACTTGCAACTATATGCGTTTAATTTGTGTTTTTTTTTATGCTGTATTCACTGCATACACGTGAGATGCGACAATAAATATAATTTGTTGAGTATGTTCTAACTAAATTGGTCTTTGAAATAATATTTTCAGTTACATAGATTTTACTCGTATTTAATAATGGACGGACGATAGAGTACTAATTAGTATATGACATTCTAGCTACATAAAAATTTAGTTAAAATAGTCGTGTAACTTTGTAAGTAATTACAAATAATTTGGAACAATATTATTTATTTATGCAATTACAGTATATGATATACTTATTATTATGTATGTTAGTATGAGACATGAGTATTACAAAATATAATGTACACAATAGTAAACGGTAACTGAATATTGTCTTTTATCATTCACTAAACAGTTAACACCATAATAATACAGTATACCTACGATTTTTATCGAAGACGAAAATATAATGATTTTATAATGTCGTATTCGTTCATCGTTGTCTCCGGAATAACTATAAAGTTAGTAATAACGTTATCTAATTCCACTTAAAGTTTCATATTGATGACGTATTTTATGTTTGTATATAACTTTAAAATGTATTTCGTTATTATCAAAACGAAATTCTTTACAAAGGAGGAAGAAAGGCATTACATTACAAATTATTTAGTAATAATGTCTTATGTACCTCTTATAAAATGATTTAATGTATTAAAAAGATACAGTATAATAAATATAAGACAAAAAAAATCATTCATTATGGTTACTATGGTTTTAAAACAGTTTTGAAAAATTTATCATAATAATAAAAACAAAAAAAAATGTATACAAACCAATCAGTGAAAAAGACATTGGATCACGAACATGACTTTAAATTTGCGAGAAATTCCAAAACCTACTTCGTTTAGCATAAGTACATAATATAATTTAAGCGTGCATCATAGTAATGAATGTCACTATAGCAACTGGAAATACATGTAGCAAAAAAGATCGCCATAGATCACTAAAATACGCTTAAGTTTTAAAAATATTTATCATCATTTTTTGAATAATGAATAACTAATTCATACTTATCAATTCAACAAAATTAAGTATTTATCGAAAAAAATTTTAATTTTATAAATAGGTACTGTTTGAATAAATAATAAACGTTTGAGATTAAAAGCTGTGTGAACTCGATTGTTTTAAAAAAATATATATAAATTAGTTATTTTATGTTCATTGATATCGAGTCAAATACAATATTTTTTTTTCAATACAATCTACAGTTTACATTTAAATTTCAAATTTTAAAATTTTTAAAATTATTATTTATTTTCATTTTGTATTCAGAATAAAATATTATTTGAAAGTAATGATAACTAATTCAAAATATTATTAATTATTATAATTGCATACTATATTTTAATATTTATAATACTCTTATCGCTAGTGTTTATTATGTTCATGTAAGACTGGTGGCATTTTCTAAACACAATTATAACAGAGTTTATGCGTCTTAATTAGAAAATCTTATTTAACACACAAATTATTCCATAGACTATGTTAATTATTAAAGGTTTAGTAAGAAAACAAAGCAAAATAAAATTAATTCCTTGATATGGGTTATGAAGTATTTTTTTTTAACTCTATAATAATTATTTACCGTCATACTTTTATCTAGGCCATCAACAATTTGTTTTAAGTATAATATAAATATATTATACTTGTGTTGTTAAAGGTAGTAGTGGTATTTTTATTTAGCATCTTAACGAGATTTGGTTTCATTATTTTTAGTGTTTGCAAAAAAAAAATATTAATATTTTATTATACACAATATGTTATAATTCATCATAAAATGTTATTTTGCGATGAATTAATTTTATGAATACCATTTTGTGTACATGTGCAACGTGAATTTTTCAATTATATTTATTGTGTTTATGTTGCGTTCAATAGGTCAGTCATTATTAACTTATAATTCATATTATAGTTATTGTTATCACTTATAATAGAATCTATGGTTCTATACATATAGGTAATATTATAAATGCACAATTTACACATGCATATGTATATATTTGGTATGGTGTATACCATTAGAGGTATACATATGTAACATAACCGTAACACGATCAACATATTTTGGAGTATGCGCATTAATAATTGATGCACCTAGCCAGCATATTGTCCTCGGGGATAAGGTAGTTTCAGAACTAACTAGTCACTTGTGTATAATAAATTGGTCTGAAATACAATATGGTACTCGTAATAGTATAGGTGCTACAAAATATCAAACAATCATTGTTGATTGATTAATAGTTAGTAATTTTAGAGATTATTAAATATTGGTAACATATTCTTTTGTAACCGTTCGAATGTGCAATTGATGACACTATACCCTTTGTTATTGGTGATTATGGAATTTTATAGTAGTATAGTGGTAGTATAATGTTTTAGAATATTGTAATAATAGCATTGATATATTTAAACATACGATATTTTCCCTATAATATATTAAGATGAGTAATATTTTAAAATAAAGATAATATAAATTATAGATAGTGAAGACTTGCCACCTAGATCAATACTGTTAAAAATTTGGTGAATTATATTGTTATTATTGAATATTTGACTAAAATAGATACCTATATAAAAAAACAATGTTAAAATATTCAGATATTATATATCATACAGACAATTTTATCAACAAATAAATATTATCAACATTTTTATGTAATAATATTTTAATCAAATATTCTATACCTATTTACTAATATTTATCTAACTGACTGATACATAAATACGAAATTCATTATTTGATAACTTTATTAAACGAAGTGTATTACCATTGAAAATAGAAAATAAACATTCGACATTTAAAATTTAGCCAACACTACATTGCACCTCCACAATAATTAATATTTTGTATAGTCAAAAATGGTTTTTATTGCTTGTTAAAGTATGAATATAATTGGACCAGCTTTACGTGGATACCTACTTATATAATCAGTCACTTAGAAATTTAGACGAATATATTTTATAATCAGCTTTAAGAATTATCAATGTAGTCCTACTGAATTATCAACGTTTAATAATATACAATGACCATAATATGAAAAATGATTAAATATTTATTTATTTTATATACCTACCCTTTTAATACCGATTAAAATATAATTACTAATAATAACTAACAGTTAATCTGAATGTCAAATTCAATGTAGTAAATGTTTATAACATCACAAGTGTTTTTTGTTGTTATTGTTTAAAATATATTTTCAAAGCAATAACTCGCTTAAATATGCAATGACTTTAAATAGTAAAATTTTGAAATAAACATTTTCTTATAACCTAAGCCTTGAACCTAAGTATAATTACTAATACAAATATATCAGAAATATTGTATTTAATATTTTTTGCAGATAAATGTTTGGATATTTCACACATTTTCTCCTAATCTGATCTTATCTAACCTATTCATACGTAAAAGCGAATAATCTCATATTAAGGTGATCTTATAAGTGTACTGTATATTTGACGTAGATTCATGTAAAATAAATAGTTAGCAAGTTGCTCGCTTAAATCCATTGGATCGAGGACAAATACATTACTCAATTGTTAATAAACTCTCATAGTTCCACATTTGGACAAGGCTCAGTAACCGTAATTCACAAATAATTTTATTTATCCGAGGTCTGTGGCTAATGCTCTTTTATTTACTAAAAATTGCGCAATATGTAATCCAGTTTTAAGCCAATCATTAAAACATTATTATTACAGTAATTTTATTAAATGTAAACCTTAATAGCTACATAAATTCATTCACAACTATTTGACTAATTTATTTAACTTAGAAATTCGATGTTTTAATTTATTAAACGAATTTTACGACCATTTAAATTTATAATAACCTCTTTACAGTCTGTAGTATGATACGAAGCAGCCATTGTATGATTTTAATACAAAAAATAAATACACATTAAGATTTACGGATTTGCAAATATTTAATAATTGTTTATTATATTTACATATAAATAAATAAATAACAATAAATTAGAAATGACATTTTGATTTTGAAAAGTCAAAAAAATTTAGCTTAGTAAGCTGGGGCGGAGTAAGCCGGAGCGGAGTAAGCTGGGGCGGAGTAAGCTGGTGCGGAGTAAGCTGGGGCCTTGTAGGCTGGGGCAGAGTATGAGGGAGCGGAGTAGGGGGCTTTGTAGGCCGGGGCAGAGTAAGATGGGGACTTGTAGGCTGGTGCAGAGTAGGCTGGTGCAGAGTAGGCTGGTGCAGAGTAAGCTGGTGCAGCGTATGCTGGTGCTTTGTAGGCTGGTGCAGAGTAAGCTGGTGCCTTGTAGGCTGGTGCAGAGTAAGCTGGTGCAGCGTATCCACCTTCCTTCTTGACGACGGCGTTGAAACCGTTGTAGTCGTCAGCGGTGTATTCGACAGTGCGGGTGGAACCGTCGGGTTCGACCAGGCTGTAGGATCCCTTGACGTAACCGTTGCCGTCGGCGTATTCGGACTGGCTCTTGACGTCGTAGGTGTGTGGGTCGTTTACGCTGTATTCGAAGTTGTAGGGAGCTGGGGCATCGTAAGATTCGTGTCCGTAAGCTGCTGGTTTGTAAGCGGCAGGTTTGTAAGAAGGAGCAGAGTATGAAGAGGGTGCAGAGTAAGCTGGGGCAGCAGCGTATGAGGGTGCGGAGTAAGCTGCTGGGGCAGCGGAGTAGATTGGTGCTGCTACGGGAGATCCGTAGGCGGTGGCCAAGATGGAGGCGGCGATGACTACGAACTGTAACCAAAATAGAAGTATCATTATTGTTGTGTTATAACTTATAAGTTATAATGTTATATATTATAAAATATCCCATTTTTTAGAACTTATTAAGCAGAAATTGTATTTTTAAATAGAAATAAACATAATACCACATTTTACTTACACCGAGATAATGTGTAAAAATATTTAATCAAAAAAATTATACTTAATATATCTTCTATATCGATATGATTTTAATATATTTATGGAAAATATAATATAAACAAGTGCGTACTTAAAAAGATTTCAAACATTTGTATTAAATATTCAATATATTCGTGTCATAATATAATATACGTATCATAAAAGCATAACATTTTTATTTTTAATAATGCTTTAACTATAACTTTAATTTATTTTATTTACATGAGATGATTTTCATATCTTTGATATATTATAAAATTTAATGATCAACTTCAAAGCATGTTTTTTTTTGACAATTATTATTATTAACTTTAACGATTTTAAAAGAAAATGATAAAATATTTTAACAAGAAAACTCAAGGTATAATCAGTAAATAAAAATAATTTAGTAAAAGTCAAAACTTTACTAATGGGTAATTCAAGATTTAAAAATAAATATTTAATTTTTTTGCTTTAAACAACATATTTTTTTATGTATTTAAATTATTAGTTTAATATTTATATATATTATTCTAAAAGCAAACTTGTATATTTTAAAATTATAATTTAATTTATTCGATTTTAAAGAATATAGTAGTACTTCAAAATAACTTGCTAGTGATTTAATTGAATTAAGTTTTACAGAACTACTTACACAAGTTTGGTAATAAAAATAAACGTTTTGATTTAAAAACCAGTCAATTTATTAATACATTTAACCATATAAAAACAAAATAAGTTTATGCATTTAAGTACGTATTTCTAATATGGAACTAAATAAAATGTGTATTTATTTTTATGATGAATAATAATAATAAATATTGATGAATTCATAAAAATAAAAATAAAATTAAGTACATCCTACGTATATTTTAAATTACTAGGAAGTTAATTGTACCAGTTTATACCAATATATTTTATTAGGGTATGTTACAGTTACATTGTTATGATGTAATAATTAGCGGATCGTGATATCCAAAAAATTTAGGTAAATTTTGAATTACAGTTTTTAAAATTATATAATAATTTATTGGAAATTCACCTTGTCTAATTTAAACGATGAACAACATTTTTTTTCACTGTGAATTAAATAATAAACTATATTTAATTTATAGATATACCAATTCATAACGAATTGTTTAAAATTTACTAAATGATTAATGACACATCAAAAAAACAGTGAATTATTTCAATGCATCAAAAGAATTTATTAAAAAAAGTTTTTCTTAAATTAAACTGAATCCACGTGTGATACCGGATACAAAGGCTAGTCTTAAACGAACGCAATGTGTAACACAAAATACTACGAGATTCATTGTATTGCGAGCATTGTAAAGTACTGAAAGTCGCATACGCTGCAAAATATATTTTCTATTTCTTTATTTATTTTATTTTCCCCCATACACGTAACGTTCTACATTATTCAACTTAATAATTATAATATTATCCATATAGCTACTTACCATGTATGCCATTTTGATGGTTTTAGTGGCTGTATTTGTGTGCTTGAATTGCGACAGTTACAGATCAAACGTTGGTGATTGATAGTTGGAAAATGTGGGTGAACCGATTTATATAGCCTCGATGCGATGGTAGTTTACCGAGAATTCGACGGGGGAGAAGGGGGCTCCGGCAGTTTTTCGGCATGGACGAAGGACAAATGTACCAAACACGCCCTACTTGTCCTCCGGCGTCATCGCCGGGTGTAAGCGCCATATCAGTTAATTTTTTTTCGAGGTTTAGACATAATACTACTGTTGTTCTCGTCAAACCCAGCCACCATCACTGGTAACCCCCTCACCACCCGTCATCGCCGTGGTTAAGGTTGAACCGTGTACATCCGGTACATTTATAATTTATCATTTTCCATGTAGTCATACAGATATTACAGTTTTTTCCCATTTTTTTTTTTTTTTACGTACGCTAATTTCGTCTCCTCATGGTCACCGTGTAATATAATACGTGGTTTACTTGGTTGGAGGGTAGACTACTGCTTACTACACTGCTCCTATTCACTCAGCCTCGCCTGTTCTTAAACGCCAGATACGTTATATATACAAAATGTGCAAAAAAAAAAATTTTTATTTCCATTTGGTTTGCTTTAGGTAAAGATTTTTTTGCTAAAAATTAATTCTGCTAGGCAAAAAGAGTTTAGGAATAACTTTTTCACAACAAAAATATTATGCAATAAACGTCTAGTTTGAAAATGAGCTAACTTTAATTACTACTTTTAATATCATAGTGTAAATACATTATTTAATATTGTGAATTTTACTGTATTCAATTAAATTTTTACCAAGGAATTGGTAATTAAATTATTTTTTAAAATATTTTATTATTATTTTTAGGTTAGCTAATATTTGAAAAAGACCTTAATAATATTATAATACTAATGGCCTGTAGGTTTAGCCTATGTATAATATTATTATATACTATTATTATTATTATTATTATTATTATTATTATTAGGTACTGTAAGTTCTTGCACATGTTTTAAATAAATATAATGTATACATAAAATGCTAATATTTTTATCATACGAGTATAAACAATATTTTTTTTATCTGAAATAATATGACTATTGAATCTCTACAAAATAATACAGTTAAACCACTTATTTTTCATTTGAAAAAATTACCTTAGAATGAAAATGTATTATTTTAATTGCTAAATAAATTTAAATTTTAAAGACAAACTTATTCAATAAATTGTATATTTAATTTAGTTTACACATTTATTCACTAAATACTTATATTATGGAAAAGATAGAAAACAATGAGCATAGAGAAGATATTGAGTGTTGAACACACATCTAGGAAAATATGATATAGTTTTCTTAAAATATTAAAACTAATAATACAATTAATTTCATCCAAGCAATCTATTGAGTAAAATTTATTTTATTATAAAATTATTATCTAGTTACAAAAAGTTTTATAAATAATAAACAAATGTAAAAAAATTGTATTAAATACTTTATTCTGGTTACTAATTGCAATTCTATAAAACTTTAAACATAAAAACAAAAAAAATATATTCTAATATTATAATTTAAATATATTAAACCTTGATCATAAAATTGTTTAGTAAAAATCAGAAAATACATCAAAACTTCAAAAATGAATGACGATTGATATGAGACTTTAATCCTAAAATAATAATTATTATTGTATAGTGAAAAAAAACTAAACAATATAACTTTTAATATAAAAAAAAATATTGTTATAAATAATGCTTAAGGTTTTGGTTAGTGGTATTTTTCACTATTTTCTGGAAAATAACTACTGTTTACAATTATAACTTTATATCTAATTTCCAATCTTTTTATTTCCTTTAAAAACTTATAAACTCTATACAAAAAAGGAAAACACTTCACATTAGACCCTTATAATTTATAGTTAGAAGTATTTTATAATGCATTTGAAATGAATCAATTTAGAGTAAGATATTTTCATAAAGATATATGTGAACACAACACAACATATTATATTAATCTATTTTTTTAAATTATCTAAATGTTATTTATTACTAAAATTTTGGAAATCTTTTCATTATTTTTTTATTAACGATTCAAAACTTAAATCATACATTGAAAATACTGGTGGTTTTCATTTTTTATTTTCATAATTGATAATATCTAGTTATATTGGTTTTTTTCTATTATTGTTTTTATAAAAGTACAAATTAAAGAAAAACATTGTTTTCTTTTATTAATATAATTTATCAATTATTCATAGTATAATAGTAAACTTAAATAATATTGGTACAACGATATAATGATATTGCAATATAATAGCAATAGAATTAAAATACCATACTATATTATATAATATACCTAATTTGTAATCGTGTTCTAAAGTCGTAGACGACAATATAATAACTCAAGTGTTGAACTCAGAAAATATTTTACCAACTATACACTCCCAAATCGGAATCATCGATGGCTTGCGATATGCATCATAGACTTATGCCGATATTTTTTAAACACGTTACTCACGATACGACGAACGTAATAGGGAGTCGGTTAAGATAAAAATCCGTTTTGATCGTGTAAGACTTTATCAAAAAGCAAACGTTACGCGATGCCCGCATGCTCGATTTCAACATCGGGTTGTTAATTATTTCATTTAAAATTCACCTGAAATCATATTTTATACGCTAATAAATATAATATACCGCTAAAGGGTACGGTAATATTTCTAACGCAACATTACGCGTGTTCTTATTTGTCATTATTATATTATTATACTTTAAACAGTGAGCCATGGCCGCGGACGTATAATAATGTGATAATACATAATAACACTGTACGGCTCGGTATTAATATAATATATATTATATCATTTTTTTAAATATGATTCAACGTATCAATAGCATAATATTGATATAATGCATCGGTGAGACATGCGAACAACGTTCGAGTGCACTCCATATACATAGTATTATTATAACACCGTTTGATGTTGAATCGCATTCATGTTACAATATTATATAACAACGTTTCGCTGTATAATATAGTAGACGTGATAATTGATCCGATTGGCGGGTACCCGATCCGAGTACAGGTCAAAAAAAATACAACGCCGCCGCCGCTGCCGCCGTCACAGTGTAGAACCACATATATTATACCTATAATATACCTACCCACAAGTTCACCTGCACTCGTAGACACGGCAATGAAAGGCACCGCAGTGCCTACTAACTAAACATAATATTACACGCGGTGTACAAACGCACGCTTATCTTCGGTATTGCGGCTCATCGGACAATCTTTTAATATGTTGCCAATTTCATTCTACCGTAGAGCGTTATGATATTACGGCGAACGACCGGTTTAATGCGATCAGTCGGCAGATTGATAATTAACCGTTGAATGCAAATATGCGACCCATAATGTAATATATACGCCTGCTATAATTATACACCGCATTACTCCAATTCGTCCCCACGTGATAGCATGAACACGAATAATATTATTTGACACGCTGGAATTGCTTTTTCATTGTTATTGTAATTATCTATACTACAAAAATGTCTTTAATTCAAGATTTAACTAATATCCATGTTTAATTAATATTTTCTGATGTTCAATAATTACTTTAAATTAAATACTTGACTGTTTCTTATTCATAACAGTGTGAATACAACTTAGACCGTCAAAAACTATTTATGCGACCATAATAATAATAATATTCGATTGATGAGCATTCATAGACGGATAACATAGTAAAAGTTCAATATTACGTATTATAAAGCTGTAGGTGCACGAGAAAAAAATTAGCCCAGAAATAAGTTATAATGATCAGAGAAGGTTACTCTCGGAAAGAAGGTTACATACTAAATATATATATAAATAAGTATATGATGAAACGTAAGTAGAACGCTATTAAACAATAGAAATGCTTCAAAGATACAAGCAAAATATCAGTGCAGTAATAAGCTTTTATGTTGAAATCGTATCTTTTATAAATATCTAGAAGAATTCTTCAATGAAGTACAAATTATTCATTATTACCGGGTAAATAAACATAGAGTAGGTAAACATTAGAACAAAATATTATAATATTTATGTAATAACAACATTAAATATTTTAAATATATATTTTTTTTTAAGTAAATTAAATCCGTCGAGAGCGCAATATTTGTGTGCTAAATTTGTATTATGATATTGAATAATATGAACTAATATAATATACACTATCTTACATTTATTTAACTTTGTAATAATTTTTTAAAACAGTTTTAATAAAAAAAAAAAACCAAAAACCTATGATATTTAAATATTAACTTGATAAAATTGTATGGTAATTTATTTATTTGTCATAGATATTTTTTGCTGCCTGAAAAAATGTGGTATCTAATCTAAGACAGTATAATTAATATTTGTTTGAATAAAACTATAAATGTCACATCGTTTTGTCTGTATTTTATTTTTCAATAGTATGGATAATATTTTTTTATTCAAACTTTCTTAACCTTATACAGGTTTAATTAATTTTTCATTGAACTCAATAAAAGATAATATTACTTTTTAAATGTATTTAACTATTTTAATAGAAAAAACTTATACCTTAACAGATACATTTACATTAAAATATGAAGGCGGTGTTAAATGCGACTCTAACCACCATAAATAATTCTGATGACTGATATTCGATATTATAATGTATATGTTTATTATAACTTATAAGTATAGTAATACGATTTAAATTTTCTATTCAGACGGCTAATCTGATCATGAAAACCACTTTTATTTTTCATGTATACTTCTTTCTAGAAACATTAGTAATATGTTACATTTGCATACACAAAATTAATTTGATTTCCTTATTTAATCGATTGGCATTGATCATTGAAGGAAACATGTATTTGTTATGATTTTTATTACATAGTCTATGTAAGATAATATTTAATATAAAAAAATTATTAATAGTTGATTATATATTTAAGTGTTTCAATGTCAATCAAATACAAATACAACTTGACGGTAATTTCCTTACAAATTTTACTATGTAATTTAAATATAATATCATTGATAAATATCGTAATTTACGTTTGATATTTTATCATTCATTTTTTATAAAATTGAATTGTGTTTGATATTATATTTATGATTTGTTAATTTTAGAAAACACATTGTTCTACTTAAATTTAATGAAAACATGAAATGAAATTCTATCATAATACAAATCAAAAGCGGGTGTGATTATCTAACTACAATTAATTTAATTTAATTAAACATTTACACACTAGATCAGTGTTTCCCAACTGGTGTTCCGCGGAATCTAAGTGTTCCATCAGCAGGTGTCAATGGTTCCGTAAGAAATTTGGGAAAATATATATTTATTAATAATATTTTCGATTTTAATTATGATTTGAGTATAGAAAAGCTACAAAAATTATAAGGGGTTCCACAAAATGTTCAAGCTCCTGCAAAGGTTTCGTTAGTAAAAGAAGTTGGGAAACACTGCACTAGATCATTATAAATCTCCAAATAAACATATAGTTTTAAAATATTTTGTTGGTTATATGAAGAAAAAAAATGAAATTAGTTTTCATTAATCTAATTTTTACCCAAATATTTCGTACAATCTTATATAATAAATGTAAAATATTATTTAGATTAAAAATTGTACACAAATATTATATTAAAATACTGTTTCACCCAAAATATTTTTAGTTTTCAATTACAAACACTTTATTACCGAAAACAATGGGAAACACACAAAAGTAGTGCCAAATACGTAATACTTATCCATAATTTAATCTAATTTTTAGATTTTTTTTTTTTATTATACAATAAAGTAGTTTGGCACGAATATAAAATTATTTACCAGAATTTTTACTTTTAGTACAGCTACTATTGTCTTATTTTTAAAATTTTATATAACAACATTTTTTAATATAAAAACCCTAATTTTTACTTATTTACAGATTTAACCTATTATCTTCTTAAGTTTAAAACTGAATTTAAATTGGCATATTCTTGATCTAATATAAAATATGTAAAATAGATCAATTTATACACGAGACTTGTTTCGAAACCTTTTTTTTTAAGTTAATGCCATCAGTTTTACAACATTCTCTAAAAAATACATTTATTACATCAATCATTAATAGTATGATGAAGATTATAAAACATAGTCATATTAATAAAATATAATAGATATATAATACAATGATACACTGAGTTGAACCTTATTTAAAACAAATAGTTTATTTTTGTAAATTATTTGAAAACGAAATTTAGTAATTGTTAGTAGTTTTTTTGATTTTGAAACATTCCTATATTTATTCATAATTATTATGATTATAACTAAATTTAATTTATAATAATTTGAATAAATAAAAACAATTTGTAGTATAATATTATATAATTTCGTTGATAAATAATAGAACAATAAACAAAAAAAAATTAGGTACCTATAATTAACGGAGAACACCTATAGGTACTAATTTTAATCGTATTACCTTAATACCCATATTTATTTTTATTTTATTAAAATATTTTATTTCAATAATTGTTATCAATGTATTATAAGACTTTCAGTTTTATAAATAAAACCCTTATATAAAAAAAAAAAAAAAAAATGAAAAATATCTAGAAGATGTAATCACAAATTATTAAAATACGTCATAATAAATTGTATAGTTCTTTTTATTTCAGTTACAGTAATAATTTTAACTTATTTTATAATATAGTACTTATAATATATATAGTATATTATATATACTTATAATATATTGTATTTTTATTATTTTTTCAAAAATTATCATATTATAATAACTGGATCTATATAGTATCTTACTGAAATAATATAAATACGAATCACAAAATATTTAAAAAGAGTTACCCTATTTTTCCGCCCAACACCTATAAAAGCATTTTATTTTTACATTTATTATAATTATATATTAAAAAGTTATTAATTTAATTTTATGAATAATCACCATATTATAATACAGCTTAAGATAGGTAACTAGGTAATTGTAAATCAATTAATATACAGGTAACAACAACATATTTAAGGAATATATTTCTCTTTTTTTATCGAAATATTAAAAGACTATCAATAATTATATATAATATCCGTAAGAAAATAGAATTTATAAGATAATTGATAGGTAGTTATATAATTAGGTATATAATATATTTTAACAAAATACCACGTACAACGTGAATACTCATGTCCTTTTTTGAAACGTTAACATTGCTGTCAAGGATTTTTATAATTTAATAATATAAATTTAATGTAATAGGTCGAGTCCAAATCAGTATAATTCTGGTATTTGTTTTAAATTTAAAATTCTCCACGTAGACCATATTTTGGAACGTTAAATCTTAAACAATAATCATGTAGAGTTTTGTTTTGGACTTTATAATACTTCAATTTTCGTTGAAAGTTATTGATGATTTTGTTATAGGTATACTGGTACACATATAAAATTAAGTCACATGATAATATAACTTTGGAAGTTAATTCGTGAAAATCTTTGTGGCTTAATTTTTAACTACTATAAAAATGTCACCTAATGAATTATAGATTAATGGCGATAAAATGGTCATTAATCACGTGTTAGCGTCTATTCTCTAGGCAAAGGCAGACAATCTGTGTTTATACCCTCAGTTGGAATTGAAAAAAATATTGTATTGAAAGGATAATATAGCGCTCTCTCTCCCTCTTTCTCACTCTCTCTCTTTCCATATTTTTATCTTTTGTACGACCGATGTTTCACTCTTACCCTTTATTTTTATTTCCATCCGTACCTATATACAAGTTACAATCTCTGCTGTTTGGTCACGGACCATTGCAGGTATACGCCGATTGCTGCTCGTTTCGTTTGGCACGCAGATGCGGTTGGTTGTCCACGAATACACTTCGCTTATGTGTGTATATACATATATTATGATACCTACCTACATATATTATAATACCAATGTTGCATTTTCAGTGCACGATGTAGATAATATACCTTTATAATAATACGACGGAGGTGAATAATATTCGAAAAGGCTGATGTTAAAAAGAATATTTTAATATAATTGTAGTGTCCACGATATTTCTATAAGTACAGTGTTATATTGGGAAAACGTAACGATAATATATTATTACAAAATGCAATTAAACACTAAATGCAAAACACTGCTACCGTTTAAATTACATCACGAAACACCCAGTCGCGAAGTTGCGAAACCCCTCTCTTTCGTTGCAGTCGTTGTCCTACTCCTTCGACGAGACCACTTGGTCCCGGGGGCAAATGTCGCCTCCGGTGCCGTGTTACCGTACTCAAATAAAGAAAGTGCACGGTATCAGCTGCGGTATAGTAGACTTACTAGGTAACCGGTTTTTGACGACCGGTCTGGCCGACCGATATCTGTCTCAAACGACATACAGACACATGTGTTTATTATCTGAAAGTGCAGAATATCGTAGGAAAACATTATGATAATGCAAAAAAATACGTTTATAAGCCCATGTGGGTAGGTATATATTATAATAAAATTATACATTGTGGTTACGCTAACAAGCCGTGTAGTACGTAGCCGTGTGATGTGTCATTCGACAACTGTAAATCACTATTTCGGTTGTATAAGTTAACATATTGATTTACTAATATAATTTATAACGTAATAACCACTTGTTGTGCGGATTCTGTTGCGCGAAAGACGAAAGCTTAGGAAAGGTTAAACATTATTGGTTTTGGAAAATATAGGACGATCGGCAAGTGATCTAATATCTGATAAATATATTAAATATATTTTTTCGTGGAATAATAATATGCTCATACTATCTTGTAATGTTATTTCTATTAAAGAAAAGATAAAAAAAATTAAATACGCCTGAATATTACAATAATATATTAGTAACTAATAATTAGTTAGTTAATTTATATCAATCACCATTCTTTTGTTCGGTTGTAATGACGTTGAGGATAATCTAAGATTTCACTTCAAAATCCAATATCTCACGTTTAATAAATAATAATAATTAATTATATTGAGACGTATCCATTTTTTAAAATGTTTTTAAAAAACATTTCATTTAGATAATATTAGACATTCAATCTTCTAGTGGTGACGGTTGTTTTTCCTCGTTAGATAACTAATAACTACTAAATTAATTAATTTAAAGCCCATACAGAATAGGAAAATACAATTCCCAAATCAATACATATCGTAATATGTTCAAATAGGTGGTACGTATACATTCAAATGTTCATATTGAATTTTAATTAGGCACTTAAAAATATTTTCATTTGTCAATAATCAACCAATACACCTATACAATATATCTATAATATGATTTATATAATAACATAATCGAAGATTTAAAACAATTTTCAAATAGTAACTATGGTATCTTTTACACCTACCTACTACATAATTTATTCGTAAATTATAAGTATCAGCATATTATTATGATTAGATAGGAACTTTCTTAAAAAAAAAAAAAAACATGATTTAATAATATAGGCTAATGTGATACAGTATACTATAATAATACTAATCAAACCACTTCATTATATAATGACGCCTAAAAAACTAATAATTCTTATTAATATATTCGTGTGATAAATATATATTTATTATTTATTATTATTTAGTTCACCTTATGTTTTAGGTGTAATCTATGTAATAATTGACGGTTTAAATCACACACATGTATAATATTATATTATATTATATTATATATGTTAACACATATTATATTTTTGATTTAATGTAATAACAAATTAAATAGAAATTGTATATAATAATAATAAATAATATATAACGTAGTTTTATTATAACATATGTGTTTCAATCAGTACAACAGGTATGGTCAAATTGAATAAAAAAATTATTCTAATAGTTATACCATTTTATTATTTTACGAAACAATAGTTTTGAATTCTTACACTATTAAGATCCTAAATAAAATACTCAACTAATATCTAACCTAAACTAAAAACCCCAGTCATTTGTATTCCAAGTCATATATAATAATGTGGTTACAATAAAAATAAGGGGGAAGTCGTTTACGGCGTTTTTCAAAACGGATGTTCATTTGAAAATCCCTTTTCACCATTTCTTAGCATGAAAACCATAGATGTCCTCAGACAATGGTGTCTGACTTTTCCCGTATCAAACCCCCTGTCTAGTAGCAAAGCCCCTTAAAAGGGTCTTCATTAATTATTCTGTTCGGACACAAGAGGGCATTTCCATCATCGTGAAACATGTCGGTAGCACTACAATACAAAATTATCTCTCAGAATTGTTCCGCGTTCACGCTACGTTTCCTTTTGACTATAAATATCGTCCGAGAAATGAGACTGTTATTAGTGTATTGTAGAACCTAAATTATTTTGAGTTTACGTGTGACTAAATTTAAATTATTTACGAAAATAAGAAAAATTAATTTTTTTTTTTAATATTTAGAATCACGTTGTGTCCATTGCAAATTGCAATAAGGTAGATGAGTATTTACTAAGAATTTAATTTAACGGTAACAAAATGGAAATTGTATTTTTTTATTATTCAAATGAACTTTGTCTATATGAGAGGTATGTAATATTATTAACAATTAAATAATAATTTTAGAAATTTGACTCGTACCACCGAATTTATCGGTCCTGCGCCTATAAATATGTGGTTCCGACTTTCCGAGTATCCATAAATCCCCGATATCAAATTGTAGTCGATAAAATGAAACGTCAGGTTTATATATTATTTATTGTAATTGTGAATAAAAAATATATAACACAAACTCGTCGAATGCATTACAATTATATACAGTGAATAACAGTACGCTATAATTGCGCTAAATATTTATAAGCTGTCAGAGAATACTAACACGTCATAATTATTATGATAATGTAAAAGTCAATATGTAACCGACCCTGGACATCGTCTATATTTATGCAATAATATATTCTGTAAATAGCGCTTATAGCGTGGAAATCAATTTTAATTGCGGTTGATGGGTTTGAGAGGTGAAATAGACACGTAATGTGTCTCCGGTGGCCGTGAATTTTCAGATTGATCAATGGGAAATACCAACGGTTCATAATAATAGCATTACCTATTATCATTGATGATCATTTTGTGTCTATACTAATAAACTAATCGCTGTACTAATAAAAAGAGAAAAAAATTCAAAGTCTGTATGCCATTTCTAAGACCCGTCAGTTAATTTTGGTGACAGCCGATTATAGTAAGCCCCTTAATTTCAATCCACCAATTTAATTTAAAGAGATTTTCTCGAATCCATTAATAAGAAATAACTATTCATTAATAATGATTTAATTTCGTATAAAAACAAACTCAATATAAAATTCTAATTTTTATCTCTTTCACATAATTTAATTATTATATAACAATTACAATAATATTAAAGCATATAATTCACAGAATTAGATAAAAAAAATTAGATCCACTACTTAAAAAAGAACAACAACAATAAAATATCAGTCAAGTATTATTAAAATAATTAATTTATACTATTACAACTTTGAACAAAATAAAATAAAAATGTTTCAAATTATTTTATTTGATTTGTTTTAGTGAATATTATTTCCTAGGTTATTCAGGCATAAATTATTTTTTAAATGTTTTAAGAAAAAATAAATTCTAAAGACAATTATTTTTTATTAGTATTGTTCTATAAATACATAATATTAAGAAGAAAACACCTTTCACAGCGTATAACATTAGTTATTTAATTTACCTAAGTATTTAAATAATGCATTATTTTACTATATCCGTTAGATTTTATTGTTGAACATTATATTTATTCAAATCGTTAAAATTAAATACATTTCTTAAGTATAATACGTATATATTTAAATTATTATAAATTATGGCAAATTCATAAATGGTTATAAAATTGAATTGAATTTAATTAAAACGCATTTTGTTATAAAATTAATTGTCAATAAACGATACAGTTAAATCAATATTTTGGCATTTCAAATTTTTTAACTTTGGTAGTATTAAGTTGTAATCAGCTATATCTATTCCAATAAATGTATTCCAAAAAAACATGACGATGTAAGACAAAATGAAACCGATGTATTTAGCATCTACATTTGACCTATTTAAAATAAATAAATAAATCTTTTCATCACTATAAGGTATACGTGAAGTAATAATAAAATCAACTATTCGTTATCATCAATTATTTATTCTTATGTGTTATATGTGTAGACACTAAATATTAGCAAATAATTATCTATTTGAGTTCGTAAATGCTTGCGCACGATTAGAGCTGATTAAAAAACGTTACTGGACATAAGATACGACATTGGACAACGAATAATAATTATTATTTTTCTTCCCACGTCTAATAAGTTGTACAAACTTGTACTAGTTTATTGAGTAGCGCATTGAAAATTATTTAGCGAACATATTTTTTTGGGTTCATACATTACGTAATTGGGTCAAGAGAATTCAACGCATACGCGAATGTCAACAAAATATGTCTACTATAAGTTAGGATTATCTTATATAAAGTTAGTGTTTTAATTATTATTGAACACCAAAAATATAATAATATCTGTCGGAAGAATAAATTATGTCCAATGTACTTATATTTAAAATTGTAATTTATTATATACATCATAAGTACGATTTATATTTCGTATAAGTCACAGGATTAATTAATATGATTATATGAACAGATAACACATACATACAAATAATTATATATATATAGAGAGAGAGATAGAGATACACACCCATAATTTTAAATTACATAATTGCATTATTTAATTATGGCACCTACACAGATCTATTGTAATAGTCGCGTATAATCTGCTTGTTCAAATACCAATTACAATATATTATAAACATTGAAAAAAACGAAATAGGAAAAAGAATTAAATTATATAAGTACACTTATTCTCCATTTCCGTGTGTATTAATATTGTAATATATTATAAATATATTTTCAGATTATAAGTTATTACTATTGTAACAATTTCCATGTCTTGGATGAATGCAAATTTATTATTTATACTGAAATAATGTAATTTCTCAAAAATATTCAAATTGTGTGTATATTTTTGCTGATCAAGACTTTTAATTGTCTAAATAAGTTTTTGATAAATTGCAATTGTTAAACAAGATTAACGAGATTTTATTACATAGATATGTCGTCAACATTATTAGAAAAATAATATAGTAAGTTACCATCAAGATCGTTTAGTAAAATTATAAATTAAATTAAACTTTTTACTCCCGATCCTAAACTAATTAATAACTCTGAGTTATAACTATGATATATGAATCCCCTATAGTTATATATAGACTTAGACATGATATTTGATATTAATAAATATTTATAAGATGTACCATAATTATTATTATAATGCAAAAGCTATTTGCCAAAACTTTCACAATATATAAAATAGATACATATAATTTTTTTTTTTTAGTATTCTATTAAATGAAATAAAATAATGGCCTAAAAAAAAAAAAATGAAATCTTGATTCAATAAACACGGTAACGATATCACTATAATAATCGATAGCGATATATTTGTTCTATATTGGGTACTTCCTATTATATTAATAGTAGATACCCTTGGAAGAGATAAAAGGGGCTCAAAGTAATTAAGAAAAAAAAATGACATTATTGAAATAATTCAAATAGTGATCTATATATAACACGCTCGGCCTTGGCGAAACAAACTGGAGGTCCTATTGCTTTTGGCATTCCAGTCAAGTTCAGGCGATTATATAGATAATTACTTAACACATTTGTTTAACGCGCGTGCACGTAAGACAAAAATTGCTCTAAAATATAATAAATTTATTATGCAATTTTTTTTTTTTTTTGCTTATCCTCTATATAATATTGCTCTTTAAATTAAATAATAATATTATATTCTCTATAGGTCATAAAAATAACGTATTATGTACAGAACGCTAAGCACCAACTCTGGTACATATTATATTATTGTAGTGTTTTGTGAGTATAGAGATCAGAAAGATTGCACACGCGCCGGTGCGCGTCCACGAGCGCGCTCGCGTGTGTGTGTATTTCGCCTTTCACCGTTGTCCTTGTGTGACAATGAACCGGCGGCGGCGGCGGCTGTGGTGGTAACTTATATTGCACAGGTAAAGGGGGCGACAAGCGCGCGGGCACACACATACCTGACCGATCACTTTTTTTAATCGCCTTCAGCGGAAATATTGTAACTACAACGTTGTATTTTCAAACAGCCCGTAAGCAACACGATCAGCAGATACACTATTATAGTGCAAACATAATATTCATGATATCGTGTTACAGATATTATATTTTATTTATATAATAATACATAATTGTAGTTATTATTAAAAACAATATCATATAGTGTTAATATGTTGTGTGTGTGTGTCGCTAGTTGGATTAAGACATTTTGAGGATATACACTAACGATAAAAATATAATAATCATACAACGAATGTCCCTTAAAATAATCTAAATTGAAATTTGAACGCATATATTGATTACATGGACCATCAATATACGGGTAATAAATAATAATAAATTAATAACCTTAAATAGTATTTACGGTGTACCTAAAAGAAAATTGTATTAGGCATGTAGAGTATTAATAAGATATAATATAAAAATACTTAAATTCAATTTTTTTTTATAATTACATCATACCTAATATAATATTAATAAATAGATGAAAAATGTCAGAAATATTATAGTTAGAACCCATTATATTTTATCTATGTTTTCAATTTAAATTAAATTAATATTAGGGCGCTTAGGGTGTATTAGCACCACCAATTTTAAAAGTAGCACCCTCAAATACTTTTTTTGTAATATTACAATCAGCAGCTAATAGCTATTCAACGCTATGCCCGGAAAATGAAGAGATTAAACACCCTCAGTTTTTTTATTGACATTGCGTCTATGAATACAATATTTGTACAAAATCAGATATTATCATAATATTTGTATTTGAATATTTAGTATTAAAGAACGATGGTAAAAGTAATTGTACGACTACAATAAAAAAATATTTTTAAGTGAATATTGAATAATTTAATGTTATAATATTTTTTAAATATATTTTATAATAATTTCTTTATATTCGTTGATATAAACATTTAATATTCTTAGTCGGTAAGCATCGTCTAATCGTAACATTATATTTTATACATATTTACAATCAAGATTTATATTTATTGACTATAAACGAACCAGTTTTAATCATATTTAATAATTTAACATCACCATAAAAAGATGGGTGCAAAATTCTTATATGATCTATATTATGTAACATTATTTATTATCAACTTTAACTTTATCATATGTATATTCATCTTTTTATGTCTATATAAATCTGTACTACATTTAAAGTTAGGAGAGTAGAATATTTTATTTTAATTATTTCTTTATGCTTTTTAACATTGGTTTAAATGGTATTAAGTATATTATTTTAAGTCTATATTACGGAGAATGGAAACGGCGAGTCACCGTAGTCGTGTTTTATTCAATGTTTTATTCGCATTCCTCAGTGTTATTGTAACAAGTCAAACATTAGTGAAATAGTATGAGTAGACGTACTCGTAAAAAAACCATCTATGATAGATATTCGTGAGTTTTGTAGTCGGCATAAAAGATCTTTTCCAATACACCAGCTTATATAATTAAACGATAAGAATTCTAAGAATGTGTATTTAAATTGGTCACTTGAATGTGACAATTAGATGAAAAAGTATAGTTAAGATTAATTCTTCCAAATTTGTATTGTTTTCGTTTCAAGTACTTTAAAATATATAATTTTAATATGACAACTTTAATTTTATATATGTATACATATTTCTCTTCTTTGATTTAGGGAAATAAAATTTAAAAAAGTAAGGAAGTCAATATAACCTAGATAATAGGACAAACTTAAAACCGCTTTTAGAATTATTCTAATCCCTTTAGGAGTTATTACTACATAGTCAATCAGTACGTTGTAAATTAAATTTTAAAACATCAATTTTATGTTAAGAAAAAACTCATTAAAATAAGTATACCTTTTATGAGTTCAAAATACTATATCGGTCGGGGGACAATCGGGCGATTTTTTTCCACTCCGTTAAAATAGGAATTCTCGGTATGACGACACCGACAATTCATCGTTATGAAATATCACCCGCCATAAAGACGAATAATTAATATCTATAGTTAAACCTCGATTTGCGTGTGTCACACAGGTCGTGTGCGATGAACGAATGATTTGGTCGCGGCGGACGACTACTACGTCAGCGGTGCCATCATGTACAGCGTGGTAGCACATCAAAATTACGGCCGAGAACGGCGGGACAACCGGCAACAGACGCAACAGCACCAGCATGGATCGACGTCGCAACAGCATCACCACCACCATCATCACCACCACAGCCACCATCACAACCAAAACCATCATCATGGTCAGCAAGCGGGTGGCGCAGGATCCGACGGCTGTGGCGGTGGAGGCGGTGGCGTAGGAACTAGCGGTGGCCCTTGCGGTGACGGTTCGTCGCGGCAACAAGCTCAACAACACCATCATCATCAGGACGGCAGGAAACGATCGCAGAGGCACCGGAACCTGTCGATAACCGGACGTTTCCTGAACTACATCAAGCGCAGGTTCAACCCAGTACAAGGTAAACGGAAAAACTATCTTTTTGCCCGTAATACGTATTCGAGTCCCTATTGTTGCGTTACAGATTATGTATTATTATTAGGGGTGGGTTCTGGAACTCTTCAAATCTGCGAACGCATTGGAAGTGTTAATTATAAGTTTGAATTTGGGTATTTTGAACGGTACAAATAGTTAAAGGTGTTCGCCTATATTATTTTAAATATTTTGATTTGTTATGTTTAACTTCTATAAACTCCGATTGTTTGGATAAGATTCGAGTTTAAACATAATGAAAAATAAATAAGTTCGAGTTCGTGAAAACTCAATATGACCCACCCCTAATTATTATTATTTATGTATTTTATAGATCAGGGCTAGTTGGTTCACTTTTAAACTTATTGTAGGTTAGCCACTACACTATTTTTTTACTTTAAAGCTCAAACTACACTAAGCGGTTAGGCACACGACGCTTCATAACTAATTTAAATTACCCATCATCTTAATTATTATTAATCGGTAAAAGGCAATGCCTAAGAGAAGGGAAATTATAAGTTATATTCCACTCTATTGTAATTTTTTTTATTTTTTATGGCATCGCTCTATATTAGAGTTGTTATCACATACTAATCAAATCACTTTCCCCCTTAAAAACCAAATTATATGTAGCGGGTCAGTAATATGTATTTTCAGCCATATGCTAATACAAATTAAAGTGTTCATCAATTTATTCTAACAAATATAAATTACCTCATACCTGTATGGCAAGCTTAGACTTGAAATTCGTAGAACAAGTATTCACCCTGTAAAATTGCATAAAATGAAAAATACACGAAACCGTACTTCATTCTACATAATATATAACGTCATTGGTCCTGCCACCATAATTAGCTGAAATGCATGATTACTTTTAAGATAACTTCCCCTTCTATTGAAAATTCTTGGATACGCCACTAATAATGGACTAAACAAATAAATCTAAAAATAAATAACCAAGCCAATTTTCCCCATTGGTGGTTTATACTAAGTCGTATTAAGTTATATTTCATAATTTACGCATTCAGCAACACATATTTATTTATTTAAATTATTGTTAAAATACAAAATACATAATAATTAATAAGCCATACATCCTTTAGAATAAAAAAAATAAATTATAAATTCCAGGTACCTTTATTAAAATCAAATAGGTGTTATAAAATTTGATATCAGCTTAATTTTAATCAATTAGGAAGATACAAATAAACTACACTTGTACAAAGTATTAAAATAAAACAAATTTATTTATAATGTATTATTAGCTCATTCAATTTTAGACTTACAGTTACATTTTTAACCGTCTGCTTAGCAAATGTAATTATTGTATAACATAATTTATAAAATATACAAATCTACATGTTTGAATTTTAGTAGAATAATTATCCCCAACAATAATTTTTTCATTATTTTGAAACAATAATGCATCGTATGAACATAATTATGGTTAAACAATTAAATAATACAATACCATCAATACTACATGATATTTCATGCATTTTTATTTTTTTATACGTTGATTAGAATATATTAAAATAATGATGTAATTGTTAATTTCTTACAAATTATTTTTTTTAAACACGAATACAAATAAAACAGTGTAATTGATTAAAATAAAAGAAAGGAAACATATGGTGGTATAAAGGACCCTAGAATACAATGCACTGATTTTCATATATAAAGTGACCAAATTAAATGCTCGAGCTTAAAAAATATCAACTTTTTCTTGTACCCAACTAGCCCAGGTTTCCCCTACAGTCATAATATAATTATTTTTATTGTACTGGATAAAATATCCTGCGTCGTTTTATATATTTTTGTGTAAGAAGGTTTATTATACTTACACGTATGTGGTTAGTATGTGCAGACAATATGTGAGATAATACAGCTGTTTACAGCATACACCATAGTGTATCTTTTAATACTTTTTTTTGGATCATTTACACAATTTTTATTTAAAATATTGTTGTAGTAAGGTAAAGTAATTACAGGTAAGTCAAAATATAAGTACTTATTAAGAGCTAATTAAATTTGAAGAAAAATTAAAAATACATTCATAGATTTTCTTAGAAAATAATATTATTCATTAAGAATAACAAGAAATTAATATATTTAAAAAATGTAATTTTACTTTCAAAAATAAATCATTTACAAAAAAAATATATGTTTCAAAAATTGTAAAACCATTTATTTATTCTCCTTAATAGCAGAGAATGTGTTAGAGTGCATACATATCATAATATAAGTGTACCTATTTTATAATCAAACATAGGTACCAAAATAGATGAAATCACCAATTTAATATATTTTTTCATCGTTTACATTGAATTTAAATGCTAAAAATGTATAGTCAATAAACTATATTCACCACTAAAATATTTCTACTTTTAAAAATTTCATGGTTATGACATAATTATTGTTGTTATTAAAGTACCGTCAATCTGTCAATTAAGTCAATCTGTAGTAATATAATATAGTTTATACTCTATACTCTATATTATAGTGGAGAATACACCTAATTATGTTGTATTGAAAATATATGATTGATTTATGTATATACATATGCGTATAATAATATAAGGGTACTACAGACATCACATAATATTAAGTATATTACATCTCGAAGTACCTATCAGAAGAAACAATATTCAAGAATAAACAAAGGAGAAGAAAACGTCAACATAGATTTTTATTATTTTAATACTAATTATCAATAATATTGTGGCAGATATAAATATTTTATAATAAATATGCCTAGTACAAAATATAATATTTCTGGGGTAAATCATATGTCCATATGAAACCATGATTCGTGCTATACATAAAAATACCTGAATGTGTGAATATTAACGTTGGTTATTCATAATAATATTAGTAGTAATGCATATATACTTAATACTAAACCAATGTACAATGTTATACTAATTTTATTATGGTGATTATTTACGTATTTATTTTTTTTTTTTTTAGATATTATTACCAGATAATAGACATTCATGTATACAGGACATAACAGACATATATTAAATGGTTTAGGGGTAATATAATCATATTATACATATTAAAGGTTTTGAAGTTGATTATAAGTATATACGTAGATATAGTATAATAAAACCATACTTACCTGGCCAGGTAAATATAAAGGTTAATTATAAAATATATTATTATTCGGTAAATTGTAATTGATAAATAAATTAATATTATTGCTCAATTAATATAACACTAAGCTGATATTAAATTGAAATTTTAATTCACTTCGTTATTTAAGACATACATACATTAAACAAATCATTAAACGATAAAAAAAAAAACATTTATAATTTGCATAGCGTTGATTCAGTATGATTTGTACTTGAATAAATAAGGGTGTGAATACAATTATTATAATTATAAAAAGATTAAAAACATTATATGATATGCTTAAAAGTTTTAATCAGAAAATAATTAGAATAATTATGTTAAAAATGTCTAGAACTATTATAATAGGTATACACAGTTTATTTAAATCATGCTCAATAGCTTTAATCAGACTGTATGAATGAACATAATACATTAATGATACATACTCATATTAAATATAATTTCAATAAGATTATTGTGGTTAACTATGTACTATTAAATGGTACGTTTTAAATTAACAAATTGTATGACCAAAGATCAATAACCAATATAATACGCACTTAAAGAAAATACCCTAATATTTAAAGCCTTAATTATTATTGTGTACTTTAAATGAAACGATTTTCTCGTATTATCAACGATGCTTTTTTTTATTTCACGAAAAAAAAATTAATTTTAATTACGATCTAATGATGTATACAATTTTTGTACCAATTAAATTTCATAACGTTTTTCCATACCTATTGGGCGTAGGTGCCTAAAAATAAAAGTAATAACGAGTATTTCGTAGCTAAATAATGCGAGCAGTAGGACTATTCAAGGCGAATTAGTCGTAACAGTTTTGAAAAGTCGGTTTCTTAATATGTAATACTTCTAACCATAACTTATTATATTGCATAGGTACACTAGCTGTTAATAATTTTTGAAATCATCGTGGCATAATTTTTGTTTTTATGAAAATATTTAAGTATGTTTATTGTTGATATTATATATTTATAAAGATGATGATAGGGAAGCAAAAAGTACAGGAGATTGAAAATGGTGAATTCTGTATCTGAGTGACTATCAAATATAATATATATATATATATAATGTATTATATTATTGTCCTGTAAGTTATATTAGAGTATATATTATAATATTATTCAAACGCGTATATACGTGCATAAAACTGTGTAGGTGTAAACGATAAATAACAATAATTAAAAGATTTTACTGATAAAATGTTCGTATACAAAACAACACACAAGTAATTAGTTATACTTAATTAAATATAATGAATATTGACATTGAAAAAATACTATTCATTTTTGATTTTTACGATACTAGTTTATGTGATGATGCAGTGTCACACGTATTTCTCAAAATCCACTATCTTCCTCCTCTAAACTTAAAACACTTAACTAATCCAATTAACTATACTTGTTAATCGTCCCCCAAAATTTATTCTACTTAGGAACATGAAATCTATAAGGTATGTTTTCATTCAATCGTTCAAGAAAATTAAAATTGATGATAATAAAAAATTATGAAAAATAAACATATATTATTTTTATTGTATTATTGTAATGAATTTAAATAACATAAAGAAATTAATATTTTTAAAAATGTTAATACTTTTTGAGATCATATAAATTTCCGTTGATACAAACTTGGAACCTTGATAAAAAAAAATATAGTCGTGTTTAGTGCTGTCAAACAATTTTTAGTGGTTAGATTTATTATTCACAGGTTCCTCGTCCTAGGTCACATCTACGATAGTTGTTTAGAATTTATTGTAATTGTACATAATTATTATGTAGTGTGTAAATTTTTAAAATCCAAATAAATCCTTGATAAAGTAGTCACAAGATCGCGAAGGCCTTAAGTTCTGTAAATAAAATATTTTTAAAAATGCACTGCATTAAGCTTTAAGTATGTACTATAATATTTACAAATTCTAAGAATCAGAATTTTAATAAATATATAATCAAAAACTAAATGGGTTAAGTCTACTTCAATAATCACAGTATTCACGGAAACCAGATTACCAGAGTCCAGAGACGTATTTTTAAGGAGGAGTGACAGCTATTTATTTTATGCTCACAGTATAAATTTATTTATTATAAATTGAAATTTATAATAGCGAAGAGAAAAGCAAATTTAGCATCGTAGGAAGCGTGAACATTTTGAATAGGTATGAATAGGTACGTCACCAGTAGGTCGGTATAATAATACTTTTGTGTAAGACGTATAATAAACCATAACTAATGCTGTAAAATAATATTACAAGTACAATATACATATTATATATACTTCAATATTTGTAAATATAAGTTTATTATGTTAACTGTTAATGTAATCAGTAAATAGGTAATGTGCTAATGTGTATAGTTAAGTTAGGTTAGGTTAGTTTTTTAATATTATTGTTCCAAACGTTAAGGTATAAATAGGTTTACGGTAACTACCAGTATTGTAGTCGAATTCACGCACAGACTTTTCTTCAGTGTCAAATTTGGTATAGAAATCAATATAGTAGGTAATAAACACATAGTTGCACGTCAGCTCAAAACTTACAAGTAAAAAAATTGGTATTAATGCCGGGATGCACCGCCCATAAATGTGATCTTTTTTAGCAATCTTGTGAAGAGTATTGCACGATAAAAAACGACCGTTGTCGTTTTTACGTTTCGGCGTACCCACGTTTACATTATTTCCGTTTTAAAAATGCTACGAGTATTCGAATACTTGTTGAAATTTTATCATTTCAAAATCAGCCGCATATTCAGTGTACATAATATATCTTAATGCACTATGAATAATATACCATCTGTAAATTTGGTATCAATTTTCAACGATATTATGTATTATAATAGTGAAATATTCTGTTCGAGGGAAGCGCTAAACGAGTTATTTTTTTTCTTTGCAAAACGAAATAATATTATTATTTTTTAGATGTTATATCATACTTATTGTGTTCAACATCGTACCGTTTAAAATCTATTCGTTTCAATTTCCAATATACGAAATATTTGTAATGACAGTCTGATTGACGCACTTTATAACGAACGGTATAGAGTTCGAGAAATTTCCGTTTCATTTTCATTGTATGGATATAAAATACTGAACATTGTCAACCCAAAATAATGAAGAATTTAACGTTGATCGTATCATTGGACAACAGTTAGGTATGATTATAGTTAGATGCTATCAGTACATCAAGGTTCCGGTTTCACAATATATAATATGATATTAATTATCTATAAATAGTTTTTAACCGATCTAAATTTTAAAATTTCTTCATATAATTCTTGTCGATCGCATTATTGACCATCGTTCTATAATATTATCACGTCTAAATGTGTGGTGAAAACGAGAAAAATAATGTTGAAACGTTACAATGCGTTTCTGATCCCCTGGTACTAATGTACTACATACGACATACATACACCGATACACATTGAAATATTATATACAATAATTGTATGATGTTATTTAACATAATATACAAAAATAAAGTGTATTAAATATCGGACAGGAAAAATTTGATCGTATAAACGTATAATCGCCGCATAGCTATTCAGTCCCCAAGCCGTAGGTTATTGTTTTCATACTGTTCCTTAGACTTACGGTGTATTTCACGTAATAATATTATTATTATTATTGTTGTTGTTTTTGACAATTTATTTTTCAAGAGTAAAAACATTGGTACTAATTCCATATGGCGCGCGCCATCTAGCGGTACATTTAGATACCATACTATATAATATATTGTTCATTGAGACTAATAAAATAAATCACTAAAGTACCAATACTGACAATTTAGTACATACTACCGAAAAAAAAAAAAAATGATAATATAAACTTATAAAGCGACTATCGATCAATCCAGTCTATTTTTGCACGGTATCTAGGGGACGTAGACGTATGCAATATTTCAATATTTCTGTTACAACATTAGGTTATCTCGTTCTACGCGTGACTTCCGAGTTCCTAGACTGGCCGAACTTATAGTTTTATTTTTTGAAACATCGTAAGTATTTTCCTTTATAGTGTTTGCAACGTTACCCCCGGTTTTCAAATTCGTTATGATTTGCGTGTCTTTTGCGGACCATAGTTAAATTCAGATTCAATGAAATATTATGTTGCTTGAATTAGACAGCTATTTTTATAATGCCTACTAAACTACCTGCTTAATATTCAATTAAATTCTGTCGGTATACATTTGTCTTTTTTAATTTTATGTTCATCGTCAGTGACTGGTGACGCTGTGTCACATAACATAGGTTTACGTACTTAAAAGAAACAACAGTGATGATTAAAGACACAATTTACATTAGGTGATTATAAATTATAATCACTTAATCACTGTTTTAGAATAATTAAGATAAATAGATAATATAGTCGTTTATTTACCTAATGCTGCTAATGCCAATATATCAATATGTGTATAAGTTATTAGAAAATTTTAAATGGGTTATTAATTCTATTGTGGGAGTTAACTGAAAAATAAATATTTTAATGAGTTTAATGTATTTATATTTTATATTATACTATTAAATAACATATAAATGTCAAAGAATACTATTAAGCACTTATATCTGTACATCTGTTTATTACGTATTACTGTAATATATTTCACGGGTATTGACGAATAATTAACTACCTACCTATAAGTCATAAGACTGATTCGACTGTAGTATTTCCTTGGAGTGAATTAAGGACGACGATTTGAATATCGAAGTAACAATATTTCAAACACGCGTGACAGCCCGTGTAGGCGTAGTATGGCTATAACGCCTGAAACTATTATTTTAAATTTAAACAGATTTATGCAACTTTCCCAGAACACTAACGTTGTAGGCATAAATATAATATTATTAAAGGTAGGTTACTTCATTATCATTTATGTTTACAGTAAGTGAATTACGAATCCAGCTTCGATATTGACGAGAACGATCATCATGACGCCTTCACGGTGTACATGATATTTTAATGTTTTAATGTTTTGATGTACCTATTAAAGTTAATTTTAATATTTTATTTTTTCTAAACTTTTAATTTCGATATAATATCTAACCTACTACATTAAGTTTCAAAATTTGTTATCATTAAAATAAGGAACAATATTTCTTAGATTTTTGTTGACATTTTCTAAAAATATCCATCATCGATTACTTAATATACTATGTAGGACCTACATTGTAGAGCTATATAGACAATGCATATATATATTATATACATGTATAATAATGAACAGGCCATAATATTTAGTAACTAGCACCTGTCCCTCTCCCACGTAAGTATAGGCACAACGGGCACATTACAATATATTATTATAGTATTAATCTGATTATATTATTTATTTATTAATACCTACTAACATATTGCGACTCAGCTGCAGTCGGCCGTGTTCAAATGTACCCAACTCTAAATTTCTCGATCCTTTGCAAATTCAACACACGGTCCACCCACCGTTGCCGTTGCCTTGGTCTTCCCGCGGGTCATTTTTTATTTTGCTTATTAATGAGTATCTGTCTAATCAATTCACCCTCTCCACGCCACACACGACTAGCCTTACTCTAACCTTTTTGATCTCAAAAAAAAAAAAATCTCGTGGATTGCGTGCACTATATTATGGTCTGCTTGAGTTTGCGTTTTTATGCTAATATTAGGGTTCAAAATAGGTCCCTATATTTTTCTGAGTATTTGTCTTTCGAAGGTCAATAATTTATTCGCGTCGCACACGTCCCTTACTTCTGTAGTAAAATCGACAACGACAAAAAATGACTTAAGCCGTAACGATAATGAAAAACTAAAATTTACAAAAATTAATACAATAATATTTTAACTCTGTCTCGAAAATCAATTCATTTAAGAAAACGCCATTCCTGCATTTGTTGTTGTCTCCGTTTAGTTATAAAATGTATAGCTATTTCATTTAATACTATGTTAGAACCAATATTATAGTATAATGAGTTTTTTTTTAATATAAGTACCTATCAATTGATACATTATTGTAATTTATTATCGTCAAACTCATAAGTTATGATGGTAAGACCATTATTTGTATACGGAATTTGTATTCTCAAATTAAGCGTGTTAAGATTTGATGAATTAAATCTATTTAATTTTTACTCCTACATCGACAATCGACTATATCGTAGTAATTTGCATTCTAACTATCTCAAATAGTTTTACAGAAAAATAAAAAGAAAAAACCAACTTCAGGGATTCGCCTTAATACAAAGAGTTAAGACCGTTCTAGAAACCCATAGACAAACATAATAGGATAGTCAATTAGCAATAACTAAATATTAAATATATCAATACCAATAAAGTATAATCAAACACATCAAATCTGTTAATTCGTTTAACGCGAATTCGTCACAGCACAGTACTCGCGGGCGTGGCGACCTCTTATGAATTATTATGATATGATTAATTTACGCGTTCGTCGCGACGCCACCGCGCCGGTGTGTCGACGGCAGATGGCGCTATTGGCGATGCGGTGTCCGGACCGAGCGCGGAACACGTCGGTTTCCGCTATGCGGAATGGACGCGGACCGCCGTACCGCCGCGGACGGCCGCGGCGCGCACCGGGTACGCGATACGACGGGTCGGCGGTCACTCGGAATCCGGAACCGACCGAACCAGCGCGCGAAAAAGCGCCGCGTCGCACGTGCACTCTGCGCCGGAGCCGCGGGACGGACAGTGCATAAGGGCGGGTGAACGGCGGCGGGACGATCGTGCCTTAAACTAATGAGTAAGGAAAATTTACAAGCCTTGGTGACGCTTGGCTTCGACAGTCACGAACTGTTACCTTAAATTTTTTGAAGGGTATAGGTCGTCCCCTTGACCGGTCCGCCTACTTTGCGGGCTGGTCGGGCGATAGCGATCTGCCCTATGATCGGCTTGATAATCGACTGTCGCGCGTCCGTTGGGCGTCCTATGTGTCGCCCGTCGGAGCTACGGCGACCCATCCCTATCGTGTTCGGTTTCGCGCTATTGGCGATGCTGCGAAATACGTATAACCGACGCGTACACGAGTTACACGACAAACGTGTGACGTGTGTTGGGCCTGAGCTACACTCCGATAGCGCACGACGTACGCCGTCGACGGTGGTGCAGTCGTATTTCCAGCGTTGCAAGTAGGGCTATCTGGTGGCCAAAATGTTAGCGGCTCGTGTTCCGCGTATTTTTTTTTTACGTGTTTTCGTCGATGTGCACGATAAATATCGTTTAATTGTCGTGTACAGCACTACGCTGTACAGTTTATACTATTAATAAATTGACAATAACCAATGTCTAGCACGGATTTACTATCTTAAAAAGTGGTTACTAGATTCTCGTGTGCATTTGCAACCTTTTGTCTTGCGTTTCAAAACGTTCGAATCCAGTGAATTGGATTCATTTAAATAGTTTTGTCTCGCATAAAATTGTACGATTTGGGGCTTTTGCTTAACGTTGCTTAATTGTATTTCATCGAAAGGCGCACGTTTTCGTATTATTAGATAGTATAGATATTGAACATAATATAGTATTTTCATATATTATGTAGTTTCAACGAATAAAACGCGACGAGTATGGAGTATAATACGACAAGTAGTCGGGCTAATAACTATATTATGTATATCTTTATTTTTGTAAAATGGAGGTAATAATATTTATATATATTGTAAAGTGAAAGGCATAATAGTAAATTAGAACATAATATCTATCGATACAACACAAAAACTGTGCTTTTTCATTAAAAATATTGCAGCTCTTATTTGTTTCATAAAACACTACTTCCTTTCCCGAAGTAAATATATTATTATAATGTATTAATTAAAATAAATAAATAAATAAATATTTGTTAAAAGGTTTGTATGATGAATAAACATACTTAATGAAGCAATCGATTAATAAAATAAAATATAATATTATTACACATCTATGGACCGTCATCAATTACTATCATAAACATTTTCACGGTGTTATTGTGATAATAATATTATTTAAACCATTAAACAAAAAGTATAATATTTATTACAATGTGCATGTAAGAGGTAAAGAATATTTTAAACGGAGCAGTGTTGTATAATAAAACGATGGCTTCTATCGACTTGTTCACCGCCGAAGCGCCGACGGCAAAAATGTAAACGAAATCAATTATTTAATATAAACCTACCTACTAACCTACCTATAAAAATATATATATTAATACCTAGTGTATTTTGCATGGCACTTTTTGCGCAGTAGAAATCATACGAGTAAACTAATGTAACCTGCGGTTAAGTACCTGACATGATTTGGGTATATATAATATTTCAGTATTTCACACACACTCACCTGCTATTTTTATTTTATGTATCATTATTATATCGTTTAATATTATATTATGTATATGAAACCTCTGAACAGTAGTACCTACCTATTAGTATTTTAAATTGCACTTGCATATTATTATTATCGGTCAAAACGTAATAGCTGCGGGTATACATTATGAACTTATAATATAATATCAAATATAAGCACAAGGCGATTCTTTTAAAGGCACAGACTTGATTTATCGGAATGTATTAATATTTATGAACATTTTTTTAAATATTTTGACATGCCTATAAATCATTACAAAACATTTTATCATAAACAACACACCTATATTTTTAATTTCATGTTCTTAAAAAAATAATTCTCTGGAAATTTCAATAATAAAAATCGAATTTTGAACGAATAAATAATTAATACCTTTTGTAAGTTATAATTAGGTGATTATGCAGGTCTTTATTCGATATTAAATTTTTATATCAAAGTAAGTCTTCATAAAAGTAAAAAAAGTAACATAACAAATAATATCAATAGTGAAAAATATTTAATGTCTCGTCAAAATTTTAGTATTATCATACATTTAATAACACCAAAATAAATTTAAATCATTCTGCATTCATACTATCGGCTCGATGATGAGTGTTTACTGTTAAAATAATCATATCACTCGTACAATGAGTATCTACACAACGCATTTTAATAATATTCATAAAAAATAACATACTATACTACCTACGCGGCTACGTAATAATCATAAGTACCACTTGTCGGGAGGAAACCTGTTCTTCAATAAGTAACGCTAACACTATATGGTAACATTATGTCATTAACAATATATAAATTTAATAATTATAATACCAATACGGCTATACCTGTAATTAAATAGTAATATATTAGCTCGGGTATTTCTGTCGTACGTTAAGTTTAATTTAGCCTTTTGCAATGTTTGCTTTGACACACCTACAGCTGTCGGTTTTTGTATACTTATTACCTGCCTTGGTTTTTCGTCCATATACCTACACACAATCAGATCAGATGCCAACATCGTTTCTGTCGTAGTGCCGTTCACTCCACCGGCGCGGAATGGTTTTAATACGCCCCTACCGCGTATATAATAATAATATATAATATACACGTGGTAAGAAGGCCAATGTTTTGGATTTGTTCCTATACTCTAACGGTAGCCCGTAGGACCTAAACTGTTACCCCGTTCGATGGCACGGCCCAACCCAATGCCTCAGTGACTGAGTTCGTAGTACACATCTGACATCTCTACACTTTGTCTCGCGATAACCGTGTTTATTGATACTAAAACATACGACTAGTTGTTATTTTTTTTTTTGTGCCAAAAATGCTGAATTGAACCGTGTAATGTATAGTTGATATTTCTGATATTTCTGTGTATATAATGCACTTTTTTATATTCTGTGAACACAATTAATTTTTTTAATTGGAGTGTTAAAAAAAAATCGTTGAGTACTTAGATTATTTTTGATCGGAAATCAAGTTTATATATGGATATTTTAAACGAAAATGTTTTCAATGTTATAAAAAGATGTGTATTTTGTTGACTTTTCTAAACTTATTCTAAACGATTCGAATACTTTTTACCGTGTTGGAATAATAAAATAATATTAACTTCTAAAATGGTATATAAAGCGCCATCTAACGTACAATTTAATCAACCTTATTGAAAATTCATGTGCCGTTAGGTAGCAGGTTATATTCTAAAACTCGATATACATTATAATATTATTTATTGTGTTCTTTTTCATATAGCTCGTATGTAAAAGAACACTATTTGTATTCTTGGGACAGGCATCAAAGTCCAATATTGGGATATGAGAGTTGGCTATTTGAAAAATACTTATAATAGGTATTTTATATTTTTAGAGTAAATGACAAATGTCTTGATAAAGTATCGACGGTTACAGAGGATCAAATGTATTCGAAGAGGTTTTTATGATTTTTGGTGTGGAAACCGTAGTGCTGTAACGATGATTAAATCGTTTGACTTTTAAATATTGGTTATATCGTATGGATGGTATGTTTAAAAGGTTTTTTTTTCCAGTTGTTAATGTGAGTGGAATTAAAATTTACTGACAATGATTTAACTATTTTTAAATATTTTTAAGAAACTCGGAAACTTATTTGTTTTAATGCAACGTTTTATCATTATTTTAAAAATCATAACAACAAATAATGATTCTGTGGCGAGAAGTGAAACGACTAACGGCACAAATGACTTACCACCTGGTCTTTGCTGCAGCAGTGGTGTATTTATATTTTACAGTGGGAGGGCTGATATGGATAATCGTTCCACCCTTGAAATTTTTTTTTTTTTGGTATTTCAATATATGTTTATATAATAATGCCCAATGATATTTTTATAAATCCAGAACAAAACATGATATCGTAATAGTTGGCGATATTTTGTCCACGAATATCAATAAAACAATAATAATTAATTCTCAAATTCCTATAGTGTAGTAACGTTGATTCTGAAAAAATAAGCGATATGAAGTATTTAAAATTAATGCACTATATTAAAATAAAGTATAATTATAGCTTGAGTGCCCTAATATCCGAAATATCACGCACAGGTCAGAATAAAGAATTAGGTACCTATACTCAATGGATATTGATGTTATTGGCGTGTGTCATGATATTGTGAATATCAAAATTATGCCAGACGATCGTTTATGAGTAAAGTCTAAAAAATAGAAAGTAAGAATTTGCGTTATTATATATTATATTAATGACTATGAGCATATATTAATAATATAATTAAGTAATCATTTTTAAATGCCAAATAATATATTAAATTTTAACAAAGAATATCAGTAAGTATGTAATTCAAGTTAAGGTAACTTTGGTTAGAAAGTGAAGCGAAGATCCCATTCGAGTAAGTGAGGTCTAGATAAATACAAATCAGCCAATCCCTTTCCCCAAGACAAAATCCTAAGCATGTCATTTTGCTATAGTATCTTGTTTTTTCAGTCACGAAGGCAAACGTTATAATAATTTTAAAAACACAAAACACAAATACTAAACACACGTCGTTCGTTATTTTTACTTTATGGTCAACTCATAACAATAACAAAAATATAAATAAACGATAATAAAATTACTTTAGGTACCGTAAAAAATAAACAAATATTGACGTAATGAAATGCATTTCGACGCGCCGACGCGTGTGTCAATATAATAGTGTGGTTACAGCATTGAAAATAAAAATAAGTATAAACACACCTATATAGTTATATACCTCACCCATGCTGGTGTTATTATTTTGATAATCACCGGTAAATGCAAAACGCAGCATAATTATCTACAAATCTACAATCTATATTCTACAATAATATTATTATGGATATTGTAAAATCATAAATATTATGAAATATAATAAAACTTTCATGTCGTTTGTGACACAATATTTTTAAACGTCTCATAACCTAATGCCAAATTCCAGATTTAATGCGACATTAACGTTAACAATAAATATTCATATGGAACACCATATATTAAATTACTACCTATATTATTATAGCGTGTGAATACGAGCAAAACGATTTGACCGAATAACGATAGAGTTGAAAATACATATGAATAAAATACCAATACACGATTACGTAAGATTGTGTAATATTCGATGATAATATCACATCGCGATAAATAAAACATCGTTTTACTTACATTCATATTTATATTAGTTTTGAGACATTATGTTTATTTTGTGTCAGATAAGCAACTAGCGGTGTGACATTTGCCAACTAGATGGATCACCACGAAAAACTGTTGTGTAGACATAAATTCATACAGAGTACCTATATATTAATATATTATGTACCTATAGGAACCCTTCAGCGTTGCAAAAGATGGGCCCTTCATTGAACAATGACTTAATATATTATTACATACATCAACTATACATTATGCATGCTGTAATATACCTAACATAAATATTGCTATATGTAAATTGATAGCTATAGGTACACGTATATTTTAGTATAGTCTATTTCACAATAAATTCGAAGTGCTAAAATACGTTTAACAATCATGTTCTTACGCAGATAAATCTTAAACGATACATTAGGTTAAGTTAGGTATGAACTTATTTAGAGGGTAAGCACACGTTATTAAAATATATAGTATCGTATAATAGGTACGGTTTTTAAAATGTTTCATTTTTTCATATTTTTAAAATAACTAGATGACTAATTATGATGATTAATGTAAATTTTTCGTACCTACGTATTAACGAAATATAAAGTTATAAATGTATAATATTATATAAATTATACATATAGTATTATAATACTAACTTGGAAGTTTTAGTTTTATTACCAGTCGTCAGTCTTTAACAAATGTTAAAAAAGTGTATTTATTTTATACGTATATACTTTTATCAATGATGTTTATAGATGTCTAAAAGTTTTCAGCGTATGACATCTGTAACTAACTTAAAAACTTTCAATTTGAAACTCATATTATTATGTAAAGGTCTTCAGGACTGCAACCTTTTGAATATATTATCTTGTAAGCTGTTTTAAATATTCAGAAAGAGTTAAAAATTTAATTTTAAAGTTATATTAACTTAACATTTATTTCAACGAAGAAGTTACTCGTCATACTTTAAAATATGTATGGGAAATAAATAATTTTTTGTGTCTTGATGAAAATACAATTGAAAAGAATAATCGTTGGCTATTTTAATTATTATTGATACTTTGAATGATTTTTAAGCGAATAAATTATGTATACGTTTTAAAATCAAGTTATTAATTAACTATAATTATTTTAAATTTAATAAATAAAATACTAGTTCTGTTATAGGTAAAAATGAAAGAGAGAAAAATGTCGTTTGATGCAAATTTGATTAACCTGGCATAATTTATTTAACTATTTAATAACATTACTATCGGTAAATGTATAATAATGTAGTAATTTAATATTTTTATGTAAATATCAGTAAATAGTAATAAAAAGTAAGCAAGTAATAAAAAAAAAAATACAAGTTCAAAAATAGATAATTTATTTATATAATTAATTAAGTACTATCAAAATAAGAAGATGGAATTCAAACATACTTTTTAGTTTTGTAACAGTATAATTTTATAGCATTGATTAAGTATATTTAATCAATGGTTAAAGTGTATAGAAAGTTGGTAGCTTATTGTTAATATTCAACAAAAGTTTGGAGCTCATTGATAACGTTTGAGAAGGATATTACCTACACAAGAAAGGATTTTAAAAGAAGCGAAAGAAAATTAGCATAAAAAAATAGATTATTATTATAATAATATAGTTTGGGATTGTTCGAAAATTTTACCAGGAAATAATACTATGCATAGTATGTATATGAAACACAAATGGTTTATTTTGGTGTACGTATGGAGTTAAATGTTGTAAAAATACATTTTTATTATAGTCACTTTTATCTTTTATTATCAAACTTGAACTTAAAAAAATAAAAATAATACAAAAACATGGACTTTCATTACATTTTGTAATTATATATCTACTTTTTAGAAATGTTATTCATTTATTTTTATTTTGTTCCGGTTTCTTTCCAATGACTTTATAGTGATAATTAACTTTATATTATGAATATCAAATTGTTACGTTGGTAAAACATTTGGTTTAAAAATAAACATTTTTTTTTCGAAAATAAAAATATATTTTTTTTTTTTTTTGATCGAATAAATTACTATCAGTTTGTGATTTATATAAATTATATATAACATATTATAAACAGTAACATCTTTTACCGGGTATTTTTTCTATTGACACATGAAATATATTTGTTTTTCAATCTATGATAAATGTATTGTATTAAATATGAAGTGTGCCCACATAATATTATCATAATGAATGATTTTATCGGATTTATTTTATAACTATAAGCTACCCGAGTTGAGTAACGGCGCAATTAATTAAACTATTCACTTAAAAAACGCACAGCAACACAGAATATACAAACTTAAATTGGTTTTAATCATAACAATGGTAAATAAATTAAGCACCATCGAGAAATTCATAATTTTTAATAGATTCGCTTTTGTATCGAGTTGTCGGAAAGTATAGTTTTAGTAAGGGAACCCAAGAAATCGTGTATACAGCATTTTCTAAATCAATACGTATACGCTCATCGGAAGTATGGTTAATATAAAAAGGGCTAATAGCCGTTAAAAAACATGTTTATACTCTTTTTTTCGAGCTCAAATTATGTGTGGAATCATCTTAATAAAAATACAAGGTTACCGAAAATAAAAATATTGATAATAATAATAAAAATATTTGTTGGTTTTCAATGAATTATGATTTATAAATATCGAATAAACAATTTTCTTCAGCAACGTTATATAATATTATATGGCGTATATATAAGTTTAAATGAAGTATAATTGAAAAAAAAAATGATATTACCTGTCTATAGAGTAAGATATGTATCGTGGTAATTAAAATATTATTATTTGCCGTTAGTTATGTTAATATATTATTATGTCGTTGGGAATTTGGGATATATTTTCCACCCGATGACAAATTGTCAGTTTGTTATTTGTATGCATTATTAAATTATTCAATTATTCAAATAGTTTTGTATTTCAGTCAATGATATAGTTTTAGAAAGCACAAACAACACGCTATCGCTGTGGCTAAAATTCATGAAATATCTATATAAAGATAAACCATAAGTGTTTATGTATTTAGTATTTAATTAATCGTATTTATTATATCGGAAGTAAAAATGCATCATTTTATAAAAATTAGCGGAAATATTTTTTAAAATGATTATTACCCTTTGAACATTTTTTTTTAAATTTATGAATTTCATTCGATAGAAGATAAACTTTCAATTTTGCAATTTTTTTAGTCCAAAAATAATAAAATATTATTTTTAATTGTTTTATTCACTTATATTATTTGCATGTATTTATTTGTTATACATATAATTTGTCACATTTCGTATATATATATATATATAAATATTAACCTCCTTACAATTTAATTATTGGTTATATAATCTGATTATTATATATATTTTTCCTATGTATTTATTGTGTTTGTTTTACATGTTCTATAATGGACTTAGCTATTCGATTTTTGTAAATTATTTATTTCTATAGTATATAATAATATATCGTGGTGTTAAATAATATTTCAAAAGTAGGTAGATAGTAAAATAAAATGTATTATAGGTATAATATTATTATTGACGATTGATTCAATATGTTGCGCTAGGGAAAAAAAGGTCACGATATCCATTATCTGAAATATTCCCTTTCGTGTAAAAATGCTCCTGTGCCTATAATAATTTATTTAAACTTGCCCGGGCGTAATTATACTCTTTTAAAACGATTTTCGGTTAAAACAAACATAATAATTTACAGAATTTGGCTGTTTAGACGTGCAATTTACCGCTGGAAATATATATTATTATTTCGGGCATTTGCGATTTTTGGTAGTATACGCACCTTACAAGAAAAAGTAATTATTGATGTGCTAGGTCCTAAAAAAAATATCCTCAAGACTGGTGGTTTTACCTATCGTTTTGCAGGGTAGCTTATTATGTATCGCATATTATGTAAAAATGAAAGGTAGGTATAATTATTGATTTTACAAGACTTTTCTTAATATCTGCTAGATATGAATTAAAATTTAAAATTTAAATATTTTTAACCAAAGAAAACGCATGGAAGGTATAACTAATATAACTAAATTATAATTTAATAACCTCTTCAATAATAATATACATAGTCTTTACACATTATAGATCCATATGTGTAATGAATGATAATATAATGATATACAATATATCCTACATAAATACATTTACGTGAATATATACCTTTTGAGTAAGGCATAAATTAAAATGTAATACAATGTCCATGTAATTTTTAATATAAATCATCAGACATCAAATTTTCTTAAATTTCTAAGCAGTAAGAGCCGTAATTTCTGTACTGAACTGAAAATCATAAATTATGTCTTTTATTTATCGTTGGGAGCTATAACTCGGATAAATCGTTTGTTACCTATGTGTTTTTGTAGGTTATATAATAATTTTATTATGTTCATGCAATTGCAAAAAATTACGCGATGGCGCCAAACGACTAAATCGACGTTTCCAAGGATGGACGACTTGAATACGATCCTTGTATTATTATTGTTGTTATGGGAGAAGGTTATTAGGTAATTAAAAGCCAAGTTTCTGACTTTAACAGACGTTGCTGCCGCAGCGGTAATTTTGTTGTTTTCGCTATTGTTCCAATCGTCCAGCCGACCTTTTCATTCTGTAGAATCGATGCTAAAACTTGGCTATGTAATTTAACATACATTACATTATATTGTAGCTAATTATTAGTTGTACTATACGGTAGAATTTATCATCGTACAAAATGTGCATTATATTTTATCGTGGATTACCGTTATTATTATCATCGCTGTACCTATATACAATGTGTATATGAGTATGTATGAAACGTTATTTATTATACATTATAAATTTCATATTTTAGATAATAATAATGATAATAAATACTTATGATCTTGTTATATGACCCTTATCTATATTTCTCAGCACGTGCTTAAAATACTAAAATATATTAGGTATCGTCCTCTTTCTATATGATCACAGGCGGTCACAATGTATTCTCGTCTCTCTCTCTCTAACATAACATTATCCGGATTATTGTTTGTCGCTATAGCCGCGGTATTATACTTGGTCAACGGGTATTGAGGTTTTTTAAAAAGAGTTTGCACACACTAATACATTCATATGCGTACAGAGTGTAATCCCATATTTAATAAACACATAATATAGATGCAACAAACGATAATCCATTTGTTATGAATTGACGATATTTTGAAAACTTTTTTTAAAAATAATGTTAAGTATAACGTTATATTATTATGATTATTTATTTGTTACAAATGGTTAAAATATTTTGATTTTATATATATAAAAATCTAACCTTGAAAAAATAAATGCTACTAATGCCACCAACATATTATATTGGAATATTACGTATTTATATATATTTAAAATAATAATTTTCCATTTTATTAAAGCAATATATTTTCTATTAAATATCACATATTATTATATAGGGTTAATATTTTATGAAGTTAAGAAACAGCATATTATTGTTGATTTTAAAATTTAATAAATTAAAATACAATGAAACCTAAAATACTTTCAACGCACTTACACAAAATGATAATGGCTAATTCTATTTGTTTTTAGTATATTTAGTTTAAAATTATTATTTATTTTATGGTTAAATAAAAACAATTATGTGACTTCGTTAATTAAAAAAAAAATTGTTTAATTACAATTTAATAAGTTAAAGGGATACGTGTTTAAATTGATCATCCCGTACGTGTATAAAAAAGAATATTTGAAAGCAGACTTGGCGCCTTTTACATCATTCTATTAGAGACTAGACAATAGTCGGTCACACCCATCATGATAAATATTTTGCGAAATGAGTTCTTTTGTCAATTCTTAATGAAATTGTTAAACCTATAAACGAGTAAAATAAATAGTCTAGCACAAATACTATTGTTTATGGTGTTTTTATATGTTTTAAGTTAATTAATTATTTATAGTTGAAAATGGTTTAAAAACATGAAAAGGTTTGCAACTAGTAAACAATTATACTTATCATATAATAGTATATTTATTTAACCACAGCTCTTAATTTTTTATTATGAATTCATGAGATACCGTAATCTGTAAGGCGTAAATGCTGTATTAGAAATAAAAATATAGGATAATCATAACATTATTATAAAATAAATATCCTTTAAATTAATACAGAATAAAAGTACGAACACTATCAAAAAAAATTATAATCTATTGGTGATTTCACGTTATGAGCAACGAGGTAACCGTTCGTGGTCAGCGAGAGTAGTCAGTTAATAAATATTGCACCCTTTAGGAAAGCTTTGTTTAAAATACGTTTCTAGAAAATATTAACAACAATAAGTTAGTGATTCAATAGGATTTTCAATTAACTAAATATTATATTAAATACTAGCTAGTATATGTATTAATAATAAATATATATATTATTAATATTATTTATATCTTGTTCATAGAATGTTAGCTTTTATACAAAATATTGATTATACAATTTTCTGGTTCATTGTTTAATGTGTTTTATATTATATTACAAATAAATAAGTTGATATTTTAAAATTATTCAGTTAAAGTACTAAAAATATTTTTTGCATATTTACAGGTATGTTTAAAAAAATATTAAATTTTAAAATTTAATCACATTATTTTACGAAAAAATATGATAAAGCTAATAATTATGACTATAATATTATTTTTACAAAATGTTTGCTGTATTATTACATTATGCAGTTTTTCTTAAAAAAAAAAAAAGTAACCAACTATAATTTATAGTGTATATAAATAATATGAGTGTGTCATTTATGCTGTTATAGTACCCGTAGTTGATTCGGATAAAGTTTATTGTATATTTTTTTTAGCTTCGCAAATCAATGGATACCACCCTATTAGTCAGTTCTTCAACATTTTTATTTGCAAACTTTGCTTGACTGTAATACAATTACTAAAGCACAAACTAAAACCAATAATATTTAACCTACATTTTTTGCGTTGTATTTTTATAAACTTTGGTTTTCAAATTATTTTTCTAGATCAATATCTATTGAAAGGTGAAAATAAACTAAAAATAAATCATTCCATTCTAATAATATTAATAATAATTAATATTGTTTATTTCATATTACACGTGACTTCATTTAATGCTAAAAATTGTTGAAATTTCATTAAATACTACCGTTCGTTTGCGGAGTGCAAATAGGAATAACAAATTATTAAAAAAAAGTAAAACTAAATTGTAAATGTTGCAATAATGCTTATCCCAAAAATGTTTATACAAACATATTTAACATAAATTTAAATTTAAATTTAAAAACTCTGATTTATTAGTTATTTATGCATCCACATATCAATATAATAATAGTGTTTATAATAAACAAATAAAACTAATTCATTACTGATGCTTATAATTAAAAATCAGATTTCAGAAAAATAAATTAGTAAATAATTAATAACTATGTCGTGTCGTGACGGGTACGAAACCCGACTTATTTTATAAATTATATTTCCACAGAGTTAAAAAAATGTATAGTTTAGTTCTCAAAAATAATAGTATAATTCCTCATATGTGTAACTAAAACAGAGAATACAACTAAAAAAAAAAAATGTTAGAATATTTTATAACATTCTTTTATGGTTTAAAAGAAAAGAAAAGATCAGGCTTTGAATAGTTGTTGTTCAAAAACTACTTATCCTAAATATATACTTTGACCAGCAAACAATGATAATGGACTTTCATAGTTAGAACTTCGTGTGTATAAGTCACCACCCTTGGGCGTTAAGTAAACAGTACTACCGAATTGGAGAACTTGCACTTATAAATCATTCGCTGTTGTGTGTAAAAATAAATTATATAATATATATTGCATCATAACATGACTATATAAGATATAATACCGGGGTACGTTTCTGTAAATAAAGTGTGTAACTGTGTAAGATTATATAAATTGAAAATGTCATTGTAAATGTTAACAATGTTTGAAGAATTAGTATTCGATATTACGAGGGGACGTGCAGTTGGTTCGGTGATGATACTTGACACGTATACCATAGTTATAGATATGTATGCTCCGCCATCATTGGTCTCAGGACAAGTGATAGCTGCATGTTAAGTGATTTGGTGACGAGATTGTATTATAATATATTCATCTCTTTTTAATAAAAGCACTCATGCAAATAATAATTAAAAAAAAAACTCTGTTTTGCACGCGAATGAATCTGACAAAACTGTTACAGCCGTATTAAATTATTATACTTACAATTTAAATTGTAATATTATTGTCATCTAATTTATGAGTTAATATCGTGTTTTGTGTAATAAAAGTATTCACAATGAAATGTACACTATTTGTTCTATATTCATTTACACGATCTTAACAGCATGCATTTCAAACAACTTCAAATAAATCCTTAGCCCCACTCATAATTTAAAGATAGAAAGAAAATACATTAAAAAAAAAGACAATATTATTAAATCAGATCAAAACGTATCTTCAAGTTTTAATATAGAAAAAAACAAAAAATATAATGGTCTTTAATTATTTTTATATATTCTATACATTTATTTCATTGTTTGGTAAAATTTTAGCACCTCAAAAAAATTAAGTAAGTAATAATACAAATTTAATCTTAGTTATTCACACGATTTAAAGAAAAAATTGTTTCTGAGAATTTCAATGAAAATGTTTTTGTTAAACAAGCATGTGATCTATAGTTGATACTTTAGGGGGTCTAAAAAAAAAAAACCTTACATCGAAAAAACTGAAAACAAAAAACGGAGAGAAAACGGGAATAACTTGGCCCTTGGGTCACATATTCACAAAAGACAAGAATTGATGATATAACATAAGTACATCAATGTAAATCAATTGTTGAAGTCTGTATATTTAAACTAAAGTCTATAAGTGTATTAAAACAGCATCCGCCTATAAACTAGTCGCGTTCAAACGATACTGGAATGTTTTTATGTTATCGAACGATATATTTCAGCCTCTTGACAGTCTTATTTAAAAATGGAAAATATCAAGCAAGATTTAAAATGAATGCATCTATTATAAAATCTGATAGTGATTTAATAATTTTGTGCATACATATAACATATTGATAACTATAGTGACGATTTTTATTAATTTGAAGCTAATTAATTTAAGCTAAAGAAAGAATAATAAGTTAGGAAAACTCATTGTGCATAATATACCTAATATTTAAAACAATTTTTTTGATTTAACGGAATAAGCTATAATTCTAAAATTATGTACAAACGTATGCTAATTACAAACTATCGTAGTTACGTATCTACAAGAACAAGAAATAAAAAATAAATATCATAATATTAACAATTGTAACTATGTATTCTTAACCAACGACCGGGTGGACGGATAAAACAGAGAAATCGGGTGAAATATACTCATGTTAAGAAACAAAAATTTATGAATATAACAATAATATACAAAGCGATTAAAATCATCAAGTATATATGATAAACTACTAGTAATTAATAAATTTAAGCGAGAGTAGAAAAATGAATTTTAAATATAGTATGTCAACATTATATAACGAAATTTATGTTTTCAATGAACTTGATCCATATTTACACTATTTGAACACAATTTAATAAAAATTAAATACATTTATTGGGAGTTTACGCCCCAACCGGTTTTTGTTCTAAGATATACAGTCGTTATACACTAACTGTCAATGGGATATTGTACGCATGGAAGGGATGATAGCATTTTTAGTATAAATACCACGTCACTGGTCTCCGTAATCATCAGTTCATTTGTGTGCACAGTCGTCGAATAATTTGACAACAACACCGACGAAAAATTAAAATGGCCGCTAAAGTAAGTCGAAATAATGTTGATTGGAATACATTTCAAGTAGTATTATAAAAATACTATTTGTTGCGCGGATATTAATTTAGAAACTTTTTTCTTTATTTACAGTTCATCATCTTCGCCGCTTGCGTGGCCACCGCCCTCTCCCAGTACGCTGCCCCAGCCTACAAACCCGCTTACTCCGCACCCGCTTACTCGGCACCAAAGGCTTACGCTCCAGAGCCCACATACGCACCAACACCTTACAACTTTGAATACAGCGTAAACGACCCACATACCTACGACGTGCACAGCCAATCCGAATACAGCGACGGAAACGGTTACGTCAAAGGAACCTACAGCCTTGTCGAAGCCGACGGCTCCATCCGTACCGTCGAGTACACCGCTGACGACTACAACGGTTTCAACGCCGTCGTCAAGAACGAAGGTGGATACAAAGCTCCATCATACTCCGCACCAGCTTACAAGCCAGCTTACTCCGCACCAGCTTACTCCGCACCAGCTTACTCCGCACCAGCCTACTCCGCACCAGCATACTCCGCCCCGGCCTACAAGCCAGCCTACAAACCAGCATACTAATTTATTTAGTCGTGTAAACCCCAACTTTCTTCTTCATATTTATTTCTTCGTGTACCACTCTGGACCATCGTGTTCATATTGAACCGTGGTTTCAAACACATACCATGTCGTATTGATATCCATTACAATCGATACGACTTTGTATTTATTCTGTAAATAAATATAATAATGTATATTTATTGAAAATTTTTACTTTTTTTTTTATTTCTTACACCATCCTTCAGTTCTACTACAACACAGGCTCAAATATATTTTATATATTCTTTGAGCGCTTGATCAGTTGTGGAGCAGAAAACATGCATTATAGGCAAATTAGAAATTTATACAAAATATAACGGTATTTTTCTAAACGATTTTAGTTGTAACCCAAAAAATATTACTCATAGAGCTTTAACACTCTTTACTGTTATGCACATTATTACAATTTATATTGAATATACATAACTCAAAATAACTAAACTAAGTTTAAGTCATTTAGATTATATTACGGGAATTATATGATTGATAAAAAAGAAATTGTCAGTAAAAAATTAATATTAAAATTTTTTTTAAATTAAGCATTCAAATGTATGTGGTACACCGGATTAGACAAATTACGTAATAATAATAATTAAGAATTATTAAATCTACGATTAAATTACAATTTTTGATCATTTTCGATGAGTTAGTAAAATATTATTTGATGATAACTCGAAATGCTTCTATATATAATGGAAAACAGTCATACAATGAATGGATGTATAAGAGAAATGATTCGAAAACAAGATGATCTGTCAGCCGGTATCACTAAGTTTATATTCATTTCTATACAATTCATCTCTAATGTAAACATGTTTAAACAATGTAAGCATTTTTAATAGTATCATAAAAAAAATAATGAAATTATTATGCAGGATGATTCTTTTATCATAATATACTCATTATTTCGACAAGTATTGACTTTGTTTCATTTTTTATTTTCAAAATATTTTATATCATGAATTACTTAAACTGTATCACATTTTAATTTTTTCATCATTTTATTTAATAGTGAAATCATGATTAACTTTTGATTTTCAAACTGCAATCTACATTTAAAATGTACTAAATTAATAGGTGCAATTTTATTATGAATTTTAACATTTTTTTCGGTTTTTTTAACACTTCTTGTTTCTGAAGACTAGTAATCACAATATGGTTAATGATAAGAACAGTAATATTTTCATATCTAACATACTCGTTAATGACTATCGGCGTAGTGATAACCTTTGTACCTGTAATTATACCAACGCCCAGCAGGCGTAATAACCTGTAGGATGGTCATCTAAAAAAACTCAAACAACCCAACTTTAAGCAGCTATAAACTACTAATAGATAAATTAAAAATAATAATTTTTATTTTTACGTTAAAATGCATTAAAAATTATACCTACTTTTTAATTCATTTTAAATATAGGTTATCATTTGAAAATCACCAGTTGGCCATAATTTCACCATTAAACAAAAGAGAAAAAATAAAAATTTCATAGTTCGAAATAAGTTTGTTACAAAGTACTTTGAAAAAAAAATAAGTGAAAAAATATGAAAAAATAATGAGTGTATATTAATAAAACAATCACCACGTATATAATATGCAAATTATGCCGCTGTAAATATAATATAGAATATTAAGTTACGTTCTTATTATATACATTTTTGATAATTATTATAATATTATCATTCAATAATATAGAAGACAGTTTAAACTTGTAGAAATGATTGTAATATGTCTTAACTTTAAAAATTTGTAATTGATTTAAACCTTTTTTTAGATTTTGAGCAGAGGAAAGAATGAATTATAATATGGAGACTTTATTCTACTTACATTATATTCTTATGAATTTCACAACGACCTTTTTTAATTTATTAAAAAAATAATTATATATTATATAGTATGATAATATTAATACCGTAATATTAAAAGTAAGCAAATGACTCATGATATAGTTAATTTTATGAAATTAACTTAGTGATACAGACTGTTATACCAATATCGTTAAGAATCATTTTTCGTGTACAATGTTATCCTTTTGTGAAAGTAAATTAGAGTTACTTCTGATATAGTATGATACTTAATTATCGTGAATCATTTAATAAACCATTGATAGTTATATCGCTGATATAACTCATAATATAATTATATGAAAAACTATAGTAATTATTATTATGATTATATAATAATAATATGTCAATGCCGAAGTATTGCATACCAGTTTTTTTGTACATGTATATTTAATTTAATATAAGTTAAAAAATTTAAATGATGTATAGTTTATATAAATTGTAATAATGTGCATAAAAGTAAAGAATGCTAAAGCTCTGTGGACTGTGAGTTATATTTTTTGTGTTATAACTAAAATCGTTTATGAAAATACCGTTATATTTTGTATAATTTTCAAATTTGCCTATAATGCATGTTTTCTGCTCCACAACTGATCAAGCGCTCAAAGAATATATAAAATATATTTGAGCCTGTGTTGTAGTAGAACTGAAGGATGGTGTAAGAAATAAAAAAAAAGTAAAAATTTTCAATAAATATACATTATTATATTTATTTACAGAACAAATACAAAGTCATATCGATTGTAATGGATATCAATACGACATGGTATGTGTTTGAAACCACGGTTCAATGTGAACACGATGGTCCAGAGTGGTACAAGAAGAAATAAATATGAAGAAGAAAGTTGGGGTTTACACGACTAAATAAATTAGTATGCTGGTTTGTAGGCTGGCTTGTAGGCCGTGGCGGAGTATGCTGGTGCAGAGTAGGCTGGTGCGGAGTAAGCTGGCTTGTAAGCTGGTGCGGAGTATGATGGAGCTTTGTATCCACCTTCGTTCTTGACGACGGCGTTGAAACCGTTGTAGTCGTCAGCGGTGTACTCGACGGTACGGATGGAGCCGTCGGCTTCGACAAGGCTGTAGGTTCCTTTGACGTAACCGTTTCCGTCGCTGTATTCGGATTGGCTGTGCACGTCGTAGGTGTGTGGGTCGTTTACGCTGTATTCAAAGTTGTAAGGTGTTGGTGCGTATGTGGGCTCTGGGGCGTAAGCCTTTGGTGCCGAGTAAGCGGGTGCGGAGTAAGCGGGTTTGTAGGCTGGGGCAGCGTACTGGGAGAGGGCGGTGGCCACGCAAGCGGCGAAGATGATGAACTGTAAATAAAGAAAAAAGTCTTTAAATTAATATCCGTGCAACAAATAGAATTTTTATAATACTACTTGAAATGTATTCCAATCAACATTATTTCGACTTACTTTAGCGGCCATTTTAATTTTTTGTCGGTGTTGATGTCAAATTATTCGACGACTGTGCACACAAATGAACTGATGATTACGGAGACCAGAGACGTGGTATTTATGCTTAAAGCTTACCAACACATCCCTTCCATATGTATACTTCATTATACGTACAATTTTTCACTGGCAGTTAGTGGATACTGTATATCACTGAACCAAAACCGGTTGGGGCGTACACATCTGTGAATTCAATATCATTAATATTACATTATGATTGAATATAATATAAATGTAGATCAAGTTCAATAAATTACCTAAATAGACCTTAGTAATTTTGTGAATAAAAAAAAAATAGTAGATAAAATAACGTAGTTTTAATCTTATTTCAGTTTGAAATAATATAATTTTTTTCTCTTCTTTTTTATTATTTATAAAATAATATCTGTATGATATATATCTATACAGAGATCGGCTTTGAATATTTGTTCTTGAAAAGCGGATGATCAAAATATATATTTTTCCCATCAACTTATAACAATCACAGTTGGAGTTTTCCTGTGTTTTAAACAATCAATGTTTAACAATGAATATTATTATGTTAAATAAGTTGATTTTAATGAATTGGTTTCAATTGTATTTTTACATTATGAAATCTTTTGTAAAAAATATATACTTACTATACTTTAAAAAACGATTGCTATCAATGTTGTTTTAGGATTCATGTTTAGTTTAAAAAAAAAATATTTTTTATTTTTGATTTTTCTGAATTGACGATCAATATTTTTTATTTGTTATTATATTAATTTACGAAATTCGTTGGAATAGAACACAATACTATTGAAGTATAAATGAAAACCCAAATTATTCGATTTACATAATACTTGCCTTGTATTTTTAGATTATTTTGTTTTTTGAATTTTTTTCTCTAAATATATTTTATAATGTGAAGAATAAACTATAATTTACTCTACTCTAACGACATAATGATAACAAATATCGTTGTTTTTTAGCGTAGCTAAAAAAGACACATAACAAAAACATCGCAATTTTTCATTAAACACATTTTATATATACACTCTACGAAAGTAAATTATATATCACGAGGTGATTGCATTTATCTCTAAACAAAATTAAAATCCTATCGTATACATTCTACGTATAAAAATGCCTAATGATTAATAAAATGCAAAACTAAATTGTAATTATAAGTTTGATTTATAAAAATCGCATAACGTTAGTTTAAATTAAAATAAAATTGAATACAAAATTTAAAAAATAAATAATATTATAATCTACTACAAGTTTAGATTATTCAGATTATTGTTCTATGCATCAAGATAATATAATACTAGTTGAATAATTGTATCCGAGATAAATTATTTATTAGGACTGTTATAAAAATAATATTATTTAATAAAATAAATACATCTTAAAAAAGTCTATGTATGACTTCTAATTGATTTAAGAAAATGAATTGGAAAACAATTAATAATTATGTTGAACTTGTAAATCTGTTCATAAAAATAATGATTTATAGTTTATATGTGCGAGTACAACCAAGAAAAAATATTTAATATTTTACTTTTTAAGAAACTTTATATTTTAGTTCTTAAATATAATAGGATAATATTCCTTATATGTGTGAATAAGACAGAGAATAATATTTAAAAAAAAATATTAGAGCATTGTTTAACCTTATTTTATAATTTAAAATAAATGTAAAGATCATGGCTAAATAACTATTTTCCATAAATTACTTGTCCAAATAATATATTTTGACCAGTTAACCAGGATAAACGACTTTCGCAGTTGGATTTTGCACGTTTATAAGTGACTACCCTCGCCCGTTAAGCAACACAGTACATCGATTCAGAGTGTCATGACTATATTATAATATATAGAGGTTAAAATATTATGTACAACTATAGGTACGTTTCTGCGAATAAAGTGTTTGAAATTATATAAATTAAAAATGCCATTATTATAATTGTCAACGATTTTTGAAGAAGCACTCGTCGTGGTTAGGGTTCGATAGAGGTGTAGTTAGTTCAGCGATGATACTTGACACATATACACTACACAGGTACGACGATGACTACGCACGCGCCGTTGGCTTAGGCCTCTTGTGACAAATGATACCCACGTGTTAGGTGATTTGAACACTTATTATATTATATTCTTTACGTTTTAATAAAATTACTAACGAAAATTAAAATTAAAAAAAATAAACGACAGTTCGGTACGTGAATTCATATGCAAATACTATACACAGTCATGGAATATTATACCATTATACTTAGTACACATTTGAACGACAATAATATTAAAGGTAAATTTATAAGGCATAAAATATCTTCTTTTTTCTATGATAATATTATTCATTTTATTATGTCTTATATATTTTTTGTTCTATAAAGTTTTATACAGTCTAGTTGTGTGTGGCGTTTTAAATTACTTCAATTGGCTTCTTAGCACCACTCACAATATTTCAAAATTAAAAAAAAACCACAATAATCTTATATCAGCTCAGTACATGTCTTAAAGCTCTTACCACAGTAGGCTGTCCTCCTATGAAATATAATTTAATAATAAAACAATAAATAATGATTTTCCTGAGGTTTATATTATACAACTCTATTACTGTTATGCTTTCACAATATTGTGTAATATAATTTCGATGTATCGAATATCGAAAGTAAAATAAAAACAAAAAAATAATTTTTTAGACGTTTAGAGAAAAAATTGCTTTTGAGCATTATGATGAGAATGTATTAGTTTGTATTGAGTTTTTAAACTTGTTTTTATTTATTATTTTTGTGTGGTCAGAGAGAAGCAGAATAATTCATTTCTGATTTTGGTTTCAAAAATATTATCTACAGACATATAATGGTGTTTTAAATAATCAAAAATAAAAATTCTATGTAGTCTTGTGAAAAATAAATTCAATTGAACAAAAAAACGAGTTACTCGGCCTTAAGGTTGTAATTGTATAAAGGTAAAGAACCAATCGTATAGCATATAAGTAAATAAACTGTTAAGTTTTATTACCTTAATATTATTACTTAGCAAAAGACTATAGCAACACCTATCTTGTAAAAAATACTTGTTACAATAATTTTATTAAAGTTTATATAGTACAGTTATTTTAAATACGTATTTGAGAAGTTGGTAAAAATTATTTAAGAATATAGACAGATTGATACTTTAAACAAGTATTTATAAATTATTTTAAATACGTTAAAATTCTTTACATAATACTTTTTTTTATCTAATAAATTAACAAATAAAATTTATTTGAGTATAAATTATACATTTGTTTATTTCATCAAGGAACATGATTCTTAGTTCGGGTATAATATACACATAAAAAAAATATTTTGTTAAAAACATGCATAATACGAGTATTTTATGGTTAATAAATTATATACGAGTTACGCACTATTAGAGAAATACAATAATAATATTGTATTTAAACTATTAAAAGATATATTTACTAACTCATATTAAACATAAAATGTATTAATTTTATTAATTATAAATTAACTGATTAAACATATTTAAAATATTGATTGAAGTACTAACAATAGCATTTGAATACTTTCACTCCCGTACAATATAAGACAAGTTTTAAATAATTCTTGCTCATCATTTACTTTTTCAAAATGAATGGTTTATTTCAAAATTATAATTCACAAGACGACCAACCATTCAAATCTCATCAATGATGAATTTATTACAAAATTACTATTAAAAAACTGCAAAATAATAATTATCTAGTATAAAAAATTATTATTATAATACCTTAATATAGTATCAGTGATAATTTAACATTTTTTTTACTATTTTTCATAAAAAAGATATAGAGAAATATAATGTTAAATTAAAAATAAAACTATAAAAGTAAGAAATACTATTATATGATGATAAAATTATCTTTAATCAAAATAATATGGATTAAAATCAGTAAACAGTTATTCGAAAAAAAAATTAGTACAATAGTTCTATTGTAAAAACAGAATGTGATTGTAAAATAAATTTACAAGTTTTATGAACTTGATCCATAAACAATTTGAACATAATTTAATATAAACTAAATGTACCTCAACCGCGTTTACGCCTCGACCGGTTCTTGATCAATAATACATATTATGCATATTATATACTACCGATGGGAAATAATATGTAAAATGTCATGTACGATATATATATTTTATATAAAATGGAAGGGATATTTTGGTAAACTTTAAGCATAAATACCACGTCTCTGGTCTCCGTAATCATCAGTTCATTTGTGTGCACAGTCGTCGAATAATTTGACAACAACACCGACGAAAAATTAAAATGGCCGCTAAAGTAAGTCGAAATAATGTTGATTGGCATACATTTCAAGTAGTATTATAAAAAAAACTATTTGTTGCACGGATATTAATTTAAAGACTTTTTTCTTTATTTACAGTTCATCATCTTCGCCGCTTGCGTGGCTACCGCACTCTCCCAGTACGCTGCCCCAGCCTACAAACCCGCTTACTCCGCACCCGCTTACTCGGCACCAAAGGCTTACGCCCCAGAGCCCACATACGCACCAACACCTTACAACTTTGAATACAGCGTAAACGACCCACACACCTACGACGTGCACAGCCAATCCGAATACAGCGATGGAAACGGTTACGTCAAAGGAACCTACAGCCTTGTCGAAGCCGACGGTTCCATCCGTACCGTCGAGTACACCGCTGACGACTACAACGGTTTCAACGCCGTCGTCAAGAACGAAGGTGGATACAAAGCTCCATCATACTCCGCACCAGCTTACAAGCCAGCTTACTCCGCACCAGCATACACCGCCCCGGCCTACAAGCCAGCCTACAAACCAGCATACTAATTTATTTAGTCGTGTAAACCCCAACTTTCTTCTTCATATTTATTTCTTCGTGTACCACTCTGGACCATCGTGTTCATATTGAACCGTGGTTTCAAACACATACCATGTCGTATTGATATCCATTACAATCGATACGACTTTGTATTTATTCTGTAAATAAATATAATAATGTATATTTATTGAAAATTTTTAATTTTTTTTTTTATTTTTTACACCATCCTTCAGTCCTACTACAACACAGGCTCTATGTTTAAATACGAAATTATTTGTTTTTTATATTTTATATATTCTGTGAGCGCTTGATCAGTTGCGAAGCAGAAAACATGCATTATAGGTGAATTTGAAAATTATACAAAAAATATTATTCACCGAGCTTTTACACTCTTTACTGTTATGCAAATTATTACAATGTATATAAACTGTAAATAATTTAAATATTTTAACTTATATTAAATTAAATATACATGTACAGAAAAATACGAAAAATGATTCTTAACGATATTGGTATAACAGTCTGTATCACTAAGTTAATTTCATAAAATTAACTATATCATGAGTCATTTGCTTACTTTTAATATTACGGTATTAATATTATCATACTATATAATATATAATTATTTTTTTTAATAAATTAAAAAAGGTCGTTGTGAAATTCATAAGAATATAATGTAAGTAGAATAAAGTCTCCATATTATAATTCATTCTTTCCTCTGCTCAAAATCTAAAAAAAGATTTAAATCAATTACAAATTTTTAAAGTTAAGACATATTACACTCATTTCTACAAGTTTAAACTGTCTTCTATATTATTGAATGATAATATTATAATAATTATCAAAAATGTATATAATAAGAACGTAACTTAATATTCTATATTATATTTACAGCGGCATAATTTGCATATTATATACATGGTGATTGTTTTATTAATATACACTCTTTATTTTTTCATATTTTTTCACTTATTTTTTTTCAAAGTACTTTGTAACAACTTATTTCGAACTATGAAATTTTTATTTTTTCTCTTTTGTTTAATGGTGAAATTATGGCCAACTGGTGATTTTCAAATGATAACCTATATTTAAAATGAATTAAAAAGTAGGTATAATTTTTAACGTAAAAATTATTATTTTTAATTTATCTATTAGTAGTTTATAGCTGCTTAAAGTTGGGTTGTTTGAGTTTTGTAGGTATACATCGTACAGTTTTTTACAACTGTGAGGCATTGGTATAATTGCAGGTACATATATGTAACTCTTCTTATTGTTACAAATATTGTGACTACTGGTCTTCAGAAGCAAGAAGTAATAAAAAAGTATTTTGTATTATGATTTACTCAAACTGTATGACATTTTTGTTTTTTCAGCATTTTATTTAATAGTGAAACACAATCAATTTTTGATTTTTAAATAGAAAACTATATTAAAAATAACTAAATTAATAGTTGCATTTTTATTATGAATTTTAACGTTCAAATATTATATTTCGTAAATTTTTTTAGCGATATAGCATTTCAATATTGGGTGGTTTCAGGTTTTTCCAACTTTGTGATACCGAATGATAGTTTGTTTTGTTTTAGAATAATTTTTTTATACAATAGTATCATTTTATATAGGTGATATCGATTTATTACCAAATAACATTTTACTAAATTATTGAAAATGTTTTGAATCGTAGATTATATAATTTTTTTTATTATTCTTACGTCATATGTCAAATCCCGCATACTACATACATTTGAAACTTTATTTACAAAAGTTTAAATATTAATTATTTATTGACGACTTATTTTTTAGCAATCGTATAATTCTTGTAGTATAATATAAATGACTTAAAATTAGTATAGTTATTTTGAATGACGTAAAGTCAATATAAATTGTAAAAATGTGCATACCAGTAAAGAGTGTAAAAAATGTGAGTAATATTTTTTGTATTACAATTAAAATCGTTTGGAAAATACCGTTATTTCTTGTATAATTTTCTAACTTGTCTCGTGTTCTAGCACGACTAGGACACGAGGACTGCAGGATTGCAGGATGGAGTAAGAATAAAAAAAAAATTAAAAATTTTCAATAAATATACATTATTATATTTATTTACAGAATAAATACAAAGTCGTATCGATTGTAATGGATATTTTCGAATCATTTCTCTTATACATCCATTCATTGTATGACTGTTCTCCATTATATATAGAAGCATTTCGAGTTATCATCAAATAATATTTTACTAACTCATCGAAAATGATCAAAAATTGTAATTTAATCGTAGATTTAATAATTCTTAATTATTATTATTACGTAATTTGTCTAATCCGGTGTACCACATACATTTGAATGCTTAATTAAAAAAAAATTTTAATATTAATTTTTTACTGACGATTTCTTTTTTATCAATCATATAATTCCCGTAATATAATCTAAATGACTTAAACTTAGTTTAATTATTTTGAGTTATGTATATTCAATATAAATTGTAATAATGTGCATAACAGTAAAGAGTGTTAAAGCTCTATGAGTAATATTTTTTGGGTTAAAACTAAAATCGTTTAGAAAAATACCGTTATATTTTGTATAAATTTCTAATTTGCCTATAATGCATGTTTTCTGCTCCACAACTGATCAAGCGCTCAAAGAATATATAAAATATATTTGAGCCTGTGTTGTAGTAGAACTGAAGGATGGTGTAAGAAATAAAAAAAAAAGTAAAAATTTTCAATAAATATACATTATTATATTTATTTACAGAATAAATACAAAGTCGTATCGATTGTAATAGATATCAATACGACATGGTATGTGTTTGAAACCACGGTTCAATATGAACACGATGGTCCAGAGTGGTACACGAAGAAATAAATATGAAGAAGAAAGTTGGGGTTTACACGACTAAATAAATTAGTATGCTGGTTTGTAGGCTGGCTTGTAGGCCGGGGCGGAGTATGCTGGTGCAGAGTAGGCTGGTGCGGAGTAAGCTGGTGCGGAGTAAGCTGGTGCGGAGTAAGCTGGCTTGTAAGCTGGTGCGGAGTATGATGGAGCTTTGTATCCACCTTCGTTCTTGACGACGGCGTTGAAACCGTTGTAGTCGTCAGCGGTGTACTCGACGGTACGGATGGAGCCGTCGGCTTCGACAAGGCTGTAGGTTCCTTTGACGTAACCGTTTCCGTCGCTGTATTCGGATTGGCTGTGCACGTCGTAGGTGTGTGGGTCGTTTACGCTGTATTCAAAGTTGTAAGGTGTTGGTGCGTATGTGGGCTCTGGAGCGTAAGCCTTTGGTGCCGAGTAAGCGGGTGCGGAGTAAGCGGGTTTGTAGGCTGGGGCAGCGTACTGGGAGAGGGCGGTGGCCACGCAAGCGGCGAAAATGATGAACTGTAAATAAAGAAAAAAGTCTTTAAATTAATATCCGTGCAACAAATAGTATTTTTATAATACTACTTGAAATGTATTCCAATCAACATTATTTCGACTTACTTTAGCGGCCATTTTAATTTTTTGTCGGTGTTGTTGTCAAATTATTCGACGACTGTGCACACAAATGAACTGATGATTACGGAGACCAGAGACGTGGTATTTATACTAAAAATGCTATCATCCCTTCCATGCGTACAATATCCCATTGACAGTTAGTGTATAACGACTGTATAGCTTAGAACAAAAACCGGTTGGGGCGTAAACTCCCAATAAATGTATTTAATTTTTATTAAATTGTGTTCAAATAGTGTAAATATGGATCAAGTTCATTGAAAACATAAATTTCGTTATATAATGTTGACATACTATATTTAAAATTCATTTTTCTACTCTCGCTTAAATTTATTAATTACTAGTAGTATATCATATATACTTGATGATTTTAATCGCTTTGTTATATTATTGTTATATTCATAAATTTTGGTTTCTTAACATGAGTATATTTCACCCGATTTCTCTGTTTTATCCGTCCACCCGATCGTTGGTTAAGAATACATAGTTACAATTGTTAATATTATGATATTTATTTTTTATTTCTTGTTCTTGTAGATACGTAACTACGATAGTTTGTAATTAGCATACGTTTGTATATAATTTTAGAATTTTAGTGAAATTCCATCAAATTTAAAAAAAAAATATTTTAAATATTAGGAATATCTGATGATTGCACAATGAGTTTTCTAATTGATTATTCTTACTTTAAAATTTACTAACTTTTTTCTTCTTATTATTTTATCGTATGCTTCTCTGAACCATCTTGTTCATATTGTACCGTGGTTTCAAACACATATCGTGTTGTATTTATTTTCAACACATATTTATATAGATGTAAAAATAATATATATATTTTTTCAAAATGTATTTTATATATTCGGTGCGTGCTTCATCAGTCGCGGAATAGAAAACATGCATTATAGGCAAATTAGAAAATTATGTAAAATATAACGGTTTTTCCTTAACGATCTTAGTTGTAATCCAAAAAGTTTTACTGTTTACTGTTGTGCACATTGTTACAATTTATAATTGCTTCGAATCATTCAAAATGACTATACTTATTTTAAGTCATTTATGCTATACTATGGGAGTTATATTATTGATAAACACGAAGTCGTCAGTAAAAAATAATAAGTTTAATTAATATTTAAACTTTTTTTTGAAATTTATCATTTATGATGTAATAGTAAATAATAATACATAGCCATTAAAATATTAATTAATAATAATAATCTTTTAATAAAATTATTAAAAAAATGTTGTATACCAAGTATTTATTTATTTTTAACTATAGATGGCTGTTCAACTATAAAGTATTACATTCTAACCATTGTATACACGCAACAAACTATAAAAATATACAAATAAAAAAGATTGTTAAGCACTTCTTAAAATACACGCCGGTTTGTATGCTTAAATGGTCGTTATTTACTTTAATAAGTTGTACATTCATAAATGTTTTAATTTAATTTTAAATTTATCTTAGCTTAATAAAAATGTGTATTTATGTAATAAAAACCCACCATAATATTATATTAATTATATTTCTACAGCGTCATAAGTTATGATTCATAACTTTTAGGTATATAACAATATTATATAAATGAAATAATGAATTATAGTAATTTAAATATTATTGTACCTTTTGTATTTTTGTATTAGTATAGGAAATATATTTGCTTTTTATTAATGAAGATGTCACTAAAAAAAAATCCAAGTACAGAATGGACATAGAATTACTGGAAACATACTATTAAATCTTTAATATATACTTTATCGTTTATTATTTTATGCGAGTATTCATAAGTCATAAAATATTGTACTTATCTTATAATATAAAATTGATGAAAATGACTATATTATTTAATGACATTAGCATTAAGTATAAATTATAAAGAAATTAATGGTTGTTAAAGGTTAAAAAGGATGTTAAATTAATGAAAAACTTCTATATAATATTTTAGGTTTTTTTATTTATAAGATAAATTATATTTATAGACTAACTTTTTCCAATAAATTTAAATATGTTTAGATAAAATATATATAATTTTATATTATTTTATATTCATATTAAAACTGAATAAATAACAAATATGTTTTATTTTTTAGAAAAAAAACTAGCTTTATACCAAATTATTTAAATACAATATAAGTAAATGTATATTTACATATAATATCTATGTACAATATAATATATATATGTACACATAATATTTTATATGTGTCTGATTTCATAAATATAAGAAATCTATAGTATAATAAAATTGATTTGTATTTATTAATACTCATAAAGATTTGACTTATGTTTATAAATTTTTATACGTTGTTTTTATTTTTGTTTTTCAACGACTTAAAATGTCTACTAAAACCGTATAAATAATCTGATGATATGATTAAAATAAATTATAATATTTTTTTCATTTAGATTTGTTCAAAAAAGAAGCTGTTAATAAATTATAATTTTACAAAATGTTGAATGTTATATCACATATATGTAATGTTAATTTAAATTTCACGTAAAATGTATAAAGTCCTACAACCACTCTTTCATAACACTAAAAAGAAATTAATTTTTTGAGTAAAATTTACTATTGTTTTAGAACTATATTTTATAGTTTAGATCCCTCCCTCCAAGTAACAAGTAGATTCAATTTTCTGATGCAAACAACTATCAATATTCAAGCATCATATTGTCTGCTTAAAAAGATATGAGACATATAAATAAAAAAAATTATTTAATGTAAAATAATTAATCTAATTTTACACAAAGTCCATATATTTTTTGTATAATTTTCAAATTCACCTATAATGCATGTTTTCTGCTCTGCAACTGATCAAGCGCTCACAGAATATATAAAATATAAAAAACAAATAATTTCATATTTGAACATAGAGCCTGTGTTCTAGTAGGACTGAAGGATGGTGTAAGAAATAAAAAAAAAAGTAAAAATTTTCAATAAATATACATTATTATATTTATTTACAGAATAAATACAAAGTCGTATCGATTGTAATGGATATCAATACGACATGGTATGTGTTTGAAACCACGGTTCAATATGAACACGATGGTCCAGAGTGGTACACGAAGAAATAAATATGAAGAAGAAAGTTGGGGTTTACACGACTAAATAAATTAGTATGCTGGTTTGTAGGCTGGCTTGTAGGCCGGGGCGGAGTATGCTGGTGCGGAGTAGGCTGGTGCGGAGTAAGCTGGTGCGGAGTAAGCTGGCTTGTAAGCTGGTGCGGAGTATGATGGAGCTTTGTATCCACCTTCGTTCTTGACGACGGCGTTGAAACCGTTGTAGTCGTCAGCGGTGTACTCGACGGTACGGATGGAGCCGTCGGCTTCGACAAGGCTGTAGGTTCCTTTGACGTAACCGTTTCCGTCGCTGTATTCGGATTGGCTGTGCACGTCGTAGGTGTGTGGGTCGTTTACGCTGTATTCAAAGTTGTAAGGTGTTGGTGCGTATGTGGGCTCTGGGGCGTAAGCCTTTGGTGCCGAGTAAGCGGGTGCGGAGTAAGCGGGTTTGTAGGCTGGGGCAGCGTACTGGGAGAGGGCGGTGGCCACGCAAGCGGCGAAGATGATGAACTGTAAATAAAGAAAAAAGTCTTTAAATTAATATCCGCGCAACAAATAGTTTTTTTTATAATACTACTTGAAATGTATTCCAATCAACATTATTTCGACTTACTTTAGCGGCCATTTTAATTTTTCGTCGGTGTTGTTGTCAAATTATTCGACGACTGTGCACACAAATGAACTGATGATTACGGAGACCAGAGACGTGGTATTTATGCTAAAAATCCATCACATTATCCCTTCTATTTGTATATTAAATAAGAACCGGTCAAGGCGTTAACACTTATTGGTACATTTAATTTGTAATTATTTATTTTTTAATAATTTGAATTTAGTTCAAGTTCATTAAAATTATAAATTATGCTTACGTTCACGCTTAATTAATATACTTTTATAGAACTTTCGTAACACTCATTTATCGACTTTAATATAATCTTGAACGCTGATTATAATAATTTTATATATTATATGAGTTCTCATGTTTTTATTTTTTGGGATAAATTTAAAAAATATATTATATTATAACTACCAGTAACAATGAGAGTTGAATTTACTGTATCCGTTATTGGATATCACAACATTTTTTTTTATATTTGTAATAATTGTTCGATTTTGTTTTGATTTATAACTTTTACTTAATTAAAGCACTATAAATATTTAAAAATTAATAAATTTTTAATTTAGTTAATAGTGCTATGACTCCAAAATATTTTTATAATTATATCATATCTAGAAAACATTGACATAAATGTTTATTAAAAATGTCAAACATCTACAGTTTTTTCATTTAAAATTATCAAATAATTAATTTCATTGTTATATTAATATTTTATTTTTTTCCCCTTTGGCTGTTGTTATGTGAATTCGTTATTTAGTTAGTATTGTTCAATAATACCATTGGTATTTCAACTTTTGACTAGCTTAAGTACAAACCAAATTTAATTTTCTTATTAGAGACCACCTTCAATATAGGAAATTTAATTATTTATCCTTGTTAAAAATTTCTTAAGTAATAATAAAAAAGGAATCATTAGAAAATTCATTCTTTTATAATTTTTCTAAAAATAGATCTTATATATTTTGTAAAAACTTGTCAAAAATGATAATGCATTATATTATTTTTATATATTTATTTAATATTTTAAAACAAATATTATAGCTTAAGCATATTATTATACATATGATTACGATTAATAGTATCTTGTTTTTACCAAACAATATTATAATATTAAATTAAGGTGTTTTTTTCTATGTATTATTTTTTCATTATTATTTAACAAATTGTGTCAACATTCCCTTTCTTTTTATACCGTTGAATTAAGCTATTTTTACTTTCTTTTTAATAATAATATATTATAGCCTATCACTTCTCTCGTTAATAATTTTTTTAACTTTTGATAGAATTGTTGATTTTTTTATTTAACCTTGAGAAAACTGTTATGAATATCGTTCAATGGTATTGTCTAAAAAGTAGAACTTCAAATGTTGTGTATCGCATTTGCCTAACGGCTTCGCCGTGTTACTATAAATTATTAGTTATTTTTAATAAATAATATCAAATGTATATTAAACATAAATTATACATTTTATACATACATAATATTATTATTACAAGATCACTAGTTATAATAATATCACGAGTAATCAAATTTGCTGATATTATTATTATGTCTTAACACGATTTAATGATACTATTACCTGATCATTAAAGCTGCTATTAAAGTATACAATATAATAATTTAATATATTATGATTCAAAAATATGTAGCTTACCTAGATATTTTATGAATTGATATCTTTTCAATTTCCGACTTAATCCAAGGATAAATTTAAAATATTTACGGAAGCCATACATTTTCTTTCTGCGGGTTTTTCATGTCCCATTTTCACTTACATTTTTGATTCAGATCAAATATCCTTTAACAAGAATCATATATTAGTTATTTTATGATATAAATTTAAAATCCATATGTGACATTTACTGATATTAAAAATGTATAATTTTCTAAATTAAAATTAAAATATAATTAAAAGTATACTTTTAAATATATACGATTATGTATTATTGTACTAATTAATAGTCATTTAACTTCTATTGAATAATTTTCATTTTTAAATATTAATTAAAACTATAAATTCTTATACTCCGTTTTTAATTTTTTGCAATAAATTTAAAATGCTTACATTTAAATCTTAATTGTATAAATTAAGTTAGTTATTACAAATTAACAAAGTAGAGAGTAACTACATAAAACACAATTTTCATACAATAATTTATTTAGTCATGACTTTTATTGAATTGAAGTAATAAATTGGATTTAATAAAATGTTGAAAGTTTATAAGATTTATTTTTAGGAAATAGAATTTATATACGATAAATATTATAAAAGTTAAATATAGTTATTTAGTTTTTGCATTTTAAGAATATTCTGAAATAATCTTATGACGATTTGAATTTATTATATCTATTTTTTACAATATTATAATTATAATATAGTAAAATGTATGGTTTTTTTTGAAACAATGATATACTTGACATAAAATTTATCTACTTGAGGCCAGTGGCGGAGGAGAGGGGGTTTTAACCCCCCACCAAAATAAATGGATGATTAATTTCAAACGTAATAGTTATGTACTTAAAAAAAAATTAATTATTCAGAAGGCGTTAAAATATGCTAGAAAAAAATGTTTCAGTAATAAAATTGAATCTATAATAATTTGTAATTTTTCAATGACAGCAATACTTGGTAATAATAAGGCGTGTTTATAAATCTCTTATTATCAGTAAGTAAAAATAAGTAAACATATACGTAATCGATATAATATTATTATTTGCAATGGTACATTATGATTAATGGATTTCCCTAAATTTCGTTTCCTCGTTAGACGTTACACATTATAATCTATTATGTTTATTTATATGTTATATGTAGTGTTATATGGTCATGCGATAATGATCAACAATAATCAATCGTTTCCTTCGATATGCAGATAATATAAATATTCCTATGTACCTATATTGAGTTACGGTCATTACGGGTCCGCACATTGCCTCGGTATTAAGTCCGAATTAGACATTAGTGAATAAGTGTTATATTTTTATTGCCAAATCAGTACGATACGTGACAGCTGATAAATAAAAATTGAAAATGAAAAGGCAAAATACATCTATAATCGACTTTTTTAAACTCTTCTTCCAAATCCAAAACAATAATTGAAAAAAACGAAAGTAATTACTATGTATTTAAAAGAATTTAACAATTGGAACAGATGCAGTTTAGTTACCCCTAGTCTATTTGATTTAATTCGTAAGTTAAAATAGGTTAGAAATGAAAATAGCGGAAGGAACTAAATTGAATTTATACGATTTAAAATTTTTTTTTATTGATAATTATATGTAAGGCTCGAAACTTGATGCACTTAAAAAAGTACAAATATGCATTTATATTTTATTTTTTATACAAAACTATTATTTGCAGAAATATTTTATAAAATATTATAAACACGGAAAAAGCAAAACAATAAGAATAATTCTGATATTTAATTTTTAATCATAATTTAAAAAAAAAAAAATACAATACAATACAATACAAGAATATCTAATAATATTTCTCAATATTAATGTATTTATTTTTTTGTTTAAACATTTTCATACTAAATCTTCATAAATTATAAAATATACTCTAAAAATTGTAAAACTAAGTAATATGCTCTAAAATCTAAAAATCACTAAATATGCAAAAATATGTACTATAAACTTTTAATATGTTTTTCGTAGTGTTTTAGAACGAATTTTTAGCTCACTTAGCAATAAATCTAATGGTTCAAAAAAAAAAAAAATGCAAATGCAACAACTTCCGAGCCCTAATTATATGTTTTTTGACAATGAGACCATAAGAATTGTTTAAATAAAACTATGAGTTCATGACTAATAACGTCTTATTTTGATTAAGTATGATAGAAGGTGGGATTTGTGCGATTTATTGATACGTAAAGTGTATTATTTTTAATGTATATTGTGTATTAAAGTGAGCAATGACAATGACAAATACATTGACGACCCTGGTATCCCCGTGACATTAGAAGAGAGTCCTTTGCAAATCTACGTTATATTAGTCTATACATCGATTTTTGCAAATTGAAGCAACGCCTCCCGTTTCAGTTGCTTCGAGTGAAAGATCATTCTTTTGTCCCCGTAGATTAAAAACCTATTTACGAAACAAGACGGCGAAGGACCGATTGAATGGATTAGTATTATTGAACTTATACAGAGACGTAGAGGTATCTTATAAAGATATCTTGAATATTATGGCAAAACACCGAGGTGGATAAATTTGATTTTATAATTAATTGTTATGACTTCTAAAAATAAAATAAATAATTATTTCAAAATAATGGTAATTATTCTTATTTTTTCAAAACCTCACTCAACATTTTTTCTTGCGTCAGCCCCTGCTTGAGGATATAGTATATGTACTACACTTTATTACTATCCAAGTGATTATACATTTGAAATTCTTACACCTTACACAGTTACACCTTAATTCAAATGCTTAATAAGTGAACTTATTAACAGTAATGTAATTTGTTATTGATTAATTTAAGAAAATTGGAAATCATACGATGGGCCTAAGTTTATCTAAGTCGAAGTTATGAAGTCACTGACACATTTTAAGTAAACATTCCAATTTTAACAATTCAAAAATTCACTTTTATTTCTACCATATTTTTCTTGTGATTTAGATAAATTATTTAAAATAACAATAGTTTATGTTTACATAAAAATATAATATATTAAAATAAAAACAATAGCTTACAGGTAAGACTTATCGTAGCGTAAAAATTATTTGGCAAATCTCATTATTTTTATGAACAAGAACGAATACAAAACGTGTAGCAACATTTATTATGTTTATACTTTTAATAAAACCTAGTAAAAAATGTCTTAATAATTTTTATACTTTTCATTTACTTAACATTTTATTTTATTAAAATTAAATAACATAAATCAAAGAAATGATTTTTTTCTTTGTTTTTTCATTACATTTCTGTTTCTTTTTTTGCCTATAAATAATTAAAAACAAAATAAAAGATTATTTATGCAATTAATTTAATTTAAATTAAGCTTTTAAAATATTTAGGATTTATTAATATTTTTACTAAAAAAACTACATTTTTTATGATAACTTAATTTATGAAAAATTATGATTTACCTTATATGATTTAAATAAAAGCATACAACAATGTGAAATAATCATTTTATTTCATATTAATGATTAAATAATTTTTAAAAAATTAAATTAATTTTTTTTTTTTAACAAAATTCTATATTTAGTCATCTGTTACAATATAGAACAATATGCTTAAGTGAAATCAAATTAATTAATCCGTGTTAATCATTTTGCATAAAAAAAGATATAATATTATGCATACATGTAGGCACCTTGTAATATTTTCTTGTCAAAAAAATGTATAAACAATACTTATATATTTTATTATAATAGTTAATAACATAAATGAGCTTCTTCAATGGCAAATATGTTTTAAAACGTTGTTAAATTAAAAAAATTGTGATGTATCTTATTATTATAAACATACGATATACTCGTATTTAATTAAAATATATATTAATTGTTACAGTTAAATATTGGATTACAATTGATAAACGCTTTACATTTTAATATTATATAAAATTGTTCAGTGTGTATTATTGTTATTATTTTATAAACATTAGCTATTGTAATTTTATAAAAGAGATGAGATAATTAGTGCCGTCGAAGTGTACGGGTTGCATTTAATTTTAAAAGATTAATCTTATTAGTTATTATTTTGTTTTAAATATTTTATTATCTTAAACAAAAAGTTAAAATGTCTATCAAGAAAAGCTAGAAATAATATTAATTTACTTATTACCATTGGAAAGGAATTTATTTTCAACTCTTTATATTATTATTGAAAACTTTAAAAGTTCACAAAGTAAAATAATTACATTAAGCATTTTTAATAGTAATAGTGTGAATGTGTGATTTAGTATAATTAAACATCAATTTACGATTAAAGTTTTAAATCATTAATAATTGCCTTCAATAAAAAAATCTTAAGAATAATGCTATAAAAACTTAACCTAATAATATTACAATAGACACTGCATTTTTATTTTTATTAAGTTAGTTTTAATTTGTTATAATGTTTTCTTTCAGAAAAGAATTGACAGTAATACCATTAACAATTTTTTTTTTTAATTTGATTTGTACATTACATATAGCTATAAAAGCTATGAGAATGTTTTTATTTTCTTCTCAGCACTCAGCGATACTAAAAAAGTGTCTGTAGAATCGTCCAAGCTTACTAAAAGCTCACCCAAGAGTAGATTAATCAGTTTGCTTTATGACTTAACACAAGAAGGATAGGAACATTTTCAACTTCTATCCGTATGTCGATAAAATCTTTTTAAGAGCTTTTGGGAAACTCAAATGTATCTTAAAAGTTTTAAGCTTCGTCTCTTGTGGTCTAATTCTATCAACAAAATGATTACATTTAGCATAATATTAATAAAACTAACACATTTGCTACCACTATAAAGTGTTTTTTTTTAATCTACTAAAAATCTAAAAATATTAAGCAGTAGATTTTGTATTAATTATTGGATGCTTTTTCGTAAACTCTTCATATTTTCAAATGAATAAAATAATATTTTTTTAATATGACAAAATGTACTTGTATTTGTTGGACCGTGGACAAATCTATATAATATTTTATTGTATATATCAATTCTCATAATTATTAATTTTGTTAATGGATTCATTATATGTATTTATTTAATATAATAAATACAATATGTATATATTTAACATGATTATACTAATACAACTTACTCAGTTTTAATCATAAGAAATTAAGACACACAATGTCATGATTCTGTAAAAATTAAAAAACATTTATATGATTGATTTTTTTTTTGTGGTAGTAAATGGTATTGTAAGTAAAAATAAAAATATCTAAATGCAATACTAAAATTATGACAATATTACATTACTACCTAAATCATTTAATATTATATTTGACACAGACACGACAATTGACGACGAATATGTGCTCAACCACAGTGTGTAGATGAAATGTATTATAATATTATGTATTATTATTTATATTAGGTAGATACCTTATTTGTAGGAAACGTATATATAGCGCACATATATCATATTCATCTTCTGTGTCAATTTTTAAGCAAATTTAATGTTAATGCAAAGTGTACAGATGATATATTATAGCCTGTTGTAGTACAGTGTAGTTATGGCATGTTCAATAAGTATACGAATAAGGCGTTTATATTTACAATGTGTATGTAGATACATATTATATATGTTGAAAAGACGAGTAATATGATCACATTATATTATATAGGTATCAAACTATAATATTTCATAAAACAATCCATGATAATATTGTATTATAAATCGTTTTTCGTCACAAAGTTTTCATTGTGAGATCGTTTGGGTTATTGAAAATGCAATCGACTAAGAAAACAAAATATATTTAACAATAGCGTGTAAAAAAATAATAGGTAATTTTTTTAACTTTACAATAATATACTGAAATTATTATTTTATCGGTTATTTTTTTTTTTTTTTTTGAATTCGATTGATTGAGTTATTACAATGTTTTTATTTTATGTTTTGACAAATATTGTAACGGTCTGCCCTTTAAAATAAAAAAAATGAAATTAAAAAGGCCACGGAAGGATTTGAACGAATACAGTATTACCAGGAGAATAAATTTATCAACGCGATTGTCGTTGTTCACGTGCAACTTTTAATAACAACAACATCTGTTCCGAAGTTTTGCAGTATCGTCCCTCTTTTCGTTCTCCACTCGGCTTAACATTATTCCTTCATCGAAACTGAGAACCGAGAACTGAAAGTTTGTTTTGTGAAAGATATTATATTATTATTATTATAAAACATAAGTACTAAAGTTTATCCACGCACCATGCAATGCTCTTTTATTTTCATTGTCATATAATTGGTATTTTTAAGTACTAACTCAATTTAGTTCTTATTATATGGTAGAAAAATAATTAAAATAATAATATACTTCTACCGCGGTTGTTGAGGCTGTTACAACTATATTTTAATTTTAATATAATCACCCAATAATAATGGACTCTCGACAATTAACGACGGTAATGGTTTAAATGATTCAATTATTATCGGGTTGTCTAAAAAAATATGAACAAGGTGTATCTATAAATGTACATTGTAATAAATTAACTGTCATTTGACAGAATATAGGGATTAATATAATAATTGTAGGGTGCACGGATATAATTTAATTAATGGGGACTAACTGTAATATAATTCATGGTCGTTCGACATTTTGTACATAGTTTTAAATATTTCATCTCAATTGTTATGAATACTGAATAAAAATAATAAATTAAATTGACTTTGCGATTTAATTTGTTTTTTCAATGTCTACAAACACTTTTTCTGACTGTGAAATGGATTTAGAAATACATTTGGAGAGATCATAATGTATAACAGGATAATCAATGCAAACTTTAAAATAATACCGATAAAATTCATATAGTGGTTTATTTTTTTTAGTAAAATCTGTGTATTTTAATATTATTTTATTGTAATTCACAATAATATCTCTTTTGAATTATCTTATGTCTCAATATACGTTAAGATCCAAAAAATTATTTTGAATTCATAGAAGTAATGAGTTAAGGCCAAAATAACATAATAGAAAAAAACACCCTATTATTAAAATCACATGATCACATAAACCAATTTATCGTCAGAATTAAGCAATTGCATTTATATTTACTAAAATATAACCATTTGTTTGAAATATGGTTAATTATAAACCTGGAACTAAATATTTACATGGCGTTAAGCGTGATTGTATTTTGTATAAAAAGTCAATATAATATCATAAATTTACCATGTTTTGTATAATCGCACATTTAGATAATTATTTAAACATATTTTTTGTTGTCACTGCAGAGAAAAAGTACGTTTTCTCACCTTACCTTATTATCAATAATCATAGTATATTTCGTCAGTATAATATTAGAATGTGTCTTTCTAAAATGTATAACAATGTTAATAGAATATATTACTATAGTATATAAAACAATTATATTGTAATGTATGAATGCAAATTACATATACGAATAATACGATAATTTGTCTCAGTGTTTACATTAATCTCACCACATAGTTTGTTTGGAGTTGTTAGAAAGAAATAAGTTATTATTATCATTTTTGTTTTATTTTATAATTAGTAATCACTTTGACCAAAGTGGGAAACAGTAAAACAACTATAAAAATTGTTATAAAAATATAAACGTAGGGTGTTTTAAATTACACGATTACATGAACGAGAAAAAACTTTTCGATTTTTTTATTGCATCGAAATAAAATAAAATGTTTTAATTTAAATTATTTATTATGTAACTAAAGACATATACATTTTATTAACGTGTTTTTTCAGAAGAATATTTAAGAATTAATGTTTGAAATGCGACTGTTACGTAATGTATAATAGGAAATTACCGTGAAAAATGGCACATTGGATAATGACTAATATAATAAAAATAACATTATAAAAATGAAACTACTATAATTCTCATGCTTACTGACGACAGGACGCCAACGACAATAGTTTACATATTTTGCAATACATATTATGTCGTAAATATAATAATTCAAAAAATGTTGTTTTATTATTTTTAATCAATAGTATATACTATACTGTTATATCCAGTACACACATTTTTTCTTGTAGACTTTAAAATTAAATATTTTAATAGTATGGAGTTTAGATGTTTTTATCGTACCTAATGATTTTTTTCACAAAATAATAACGACATTTCGTATTTTTGTGCAATACTTAATGATAAAAACTAAAGACTAATATACATTTTTTGAAACTTCCATCAGGAAAATATCATATATTATTAAACTACACAACTATGGTTAAACAATTATTATATGTTTATAATAATATTACGTGTGGATATAAATTAGTTTGACTTGTAAATTTTAATTAATTGATTCATTATTTTGAGTTTTTATCATCTTACATTTGAAATACGTTTCTTATAGATGTTTTTTATTTATTCTGAAAATTTGCTGAAAAATACGAGAAAGAATAATAATATCATGTATGCATGTATGTATATATGTGTGTATGTATGTATGTTTAGACGAGTATAATGCGTAATGCGTTGTATCTACGCACCATACGTTGACAATTTATGAATATCTTGAAACATCAGGATGAAACATTTGAAGAATCCTTGTGCTACAATCGAGTAAAAAGGTATATCATGTTAACTCCGGGGTTTATATTCTAAAAATTATAGTATAATATTATATGTAAAGTACATATAATGTGTTCAAACTTCTAACATTTCGTTGAGCTTTTATTGTGTTAACTGAAAATTATATTTTACTATATCTTATCTATAACGTTTCAAGATAAGAGTATACTGTGTATATGGTTTACGTTTATTATAATTTATATAATGTAACATACGAATTAGGTCTGTGTAATTCTATAGAGATTAACCTAAAAAGTGAAAACACCCAAAAAGTTCCTTACTATAATTTATTTTAGAGATTTCATTAAGCTTAAAGTCAGTTATTATTTACTTTAACAGTTTTACAATTAGCTTTTCTTTTTAACCTAACTAAACTCTTTTTTTTATTTTTAATATTATATACTATTTTATTAATAACTACTAAAATATAAGAATAATTATCATAGTTTTATTGATGTGGTTTCTGATTAAAATGTATTTCAATAATATGACAATCATAAAACCATAATGTTATTTCGATGTAATATTGTTTATGGGTAACTTATTTCTGTTCGATAATAAAACTTACTATTAGATTATATTGACTGCTATAAATATGTCTAGGTATAGAGCTTATTAAATTAAATTCAAAGTAAAATAAATATTGTACTATTCAAACGGTAAATTCTCGACGGTCCGATATTACGATTCAATATAAATTATGAACATTACAAAACTGGTAATAATAATAATAATTATAGTCTAACTTGTATCTTTGAATTCTACAACAACAATCTAAATAACCACCTATGTTGATTTAGTATACCTAAATAGATTTTAACGGTAGTAAATATTATCTTTTTAGAGTGTATGTTATTATTGCGAATATTTAATGTTTCCGCGATTACTTAAACGATCTAAAAAACTTTTTGTTTTTTAATTAAAATTGATAGAAAAATGGACAAAAATATACTTAAGGACGTAAAAAAAAAATTAGTTTTTGAACGTTTCAAGTATTTAATAATGACATGGAAATGGGAAAACCTCAAAAATAAAAATGTGCATATTATTTGATCTAGAATTACTCACTTTTCAGTATTTACAGTGATAATATTTATATAATGTATACTATATAGCATGTAACATGTGCAACAACAGTAAACGGCGCTGTGTTCAACTTTGAATGTAGTATTATAACTAAGCGACCGTCTTTATTTTGTCATGGGTAAGGAATGTGAGATGATACGCCGAGATTGAATCGATTTTTAAATTAGACGAATGCAGTTTCAAGGAAACCGTGAGCTCAATGGTGTTAAAGTGTTGAATAAAAAGAAACATTCTGGAAATTCGGTGAGTTGAGTTATATAGTCTAACTATATAAATTAATAATTTACCGCGTACGTCTAAATAATTAATGTAAATAATATGTAGAAATTAAAATGTAATTTTTTTAAATTAAATTATATACTTTAATTAGATTTATAATATATATCATTTTTTTTTTACAATATATAGAAAATAAAAAAAACTTTATGCAAAACAAACATTTCCGCTCGCGTTGGGTTTCGGGTTTTGGAGAATTATTATTCCCTTTGTAATGTGAATTACGGCCGTGGTTATAATTCTTTACACAACAACAAACTGTATTATAAATTTACAAACGTTGCTTTAATTATTTGGGTGATCAACTCGATGCACTTAACTAGTACCTATAGTGCTTAACATATTATTAAAAAATTAATGTAAATTTCGTATTTTGGCTTATAATTTAGTAACAATTATTTCATATCAGCTTTGATTATTCTATAGAATAAAATGTTTTTCAAATATCGTAATATTATATTATGAACAAAATAAAAACAATTATGAGACACAATCAGCATGAATGATATAATTTTAATTGGATTTCACGTATTTTAAAAATATAAATATTAAGTAAAAGTGATAGTTGTATATCATTTAATATATTATTCATCATATTATATGGATTTAGTCCTAATTACATGCATTATAAAATCACTAAAAGTTGTTGTTGAAATACATGTCAATATAAAGAGGAAAAAATATAAGATGCAACGGTCTACGTTTATAAATATATAACTGATACAATATTATACTAGAATTTATACACGACAAATAAAATAACGAAAATTACTAAATTAAATAAGATATATTGGAGTTGCCTACAGATATTATATATATATAACATTTAATTCGTTTACAATTAAATCGAGTTAAATAAGTAAATAGATACAAATTGATATTTAAATAAGTACGTATTTTAATACAAAAGATCTCAAACTTAAATTGAACTTTCACAAAATCACATAGAGTATTATTATAAGGAAACTTAAAGTGATTATAAAAAGTCCGTATATTCAATAAAATAATATTTTAATATATTATACTTGTAGAATAGATAACTATAATTGAACCTCAGTTTTCGTTATATTTTATTAATTTTATTAATTATTTGTTGTTTTTTTTCTAAATACATCATAAAATTAAGTACATCTTAAACCATAATAGCTGTTTTTTATATTTTATCAGCCACGAATAAGTTGTACAATATGTAAAAAAAGAAAATAATTTTATATTTTTAGCAAATGTGGATATGGAAAATTAACAGTAAATAATATTATTTTAAAATACCTTGTAATAAATCAATGAAGTATAAATAATTTGAATACACATTTTAATAACATTTTTCAAATACCCATAGAATTATAAATTAAATTAAACTATTAATTTCAGCTTTGGGTAATATTCTGTATACATTTATCGTTCTGCTCAGAATCTAAAATACAAATACAATACGTAAATATAAATAAATAAACAAATAAAAAGAATATAAAAATTAATAATTAATAACTATAAACACACATTAGAATCATTTTATTCTTATAAATTAAAGTTAATAACACTAATGGACAATATTAATAAGCTATTAAGACGAAATCGAATTGGTTTTTTTTTTCGGTTTTTCTTTACGTAAATATCGAGTGATCAAGACTTGCACATCTATTGATACGGCATAAATATGCGACCGCGGCGATAAATTACCAGGCAAACAGAACTCCGTAATACACATATTTTGAATTTTGTCGTCGCACGCGGTGGTATTGATGACACTGTCGATGAATCGGATTCGTATTCGTCTTTACAAATAGTCAATGCGTTAAACTTACATTATTGTGTCTTAAGCATTATTGCGAGCACAACGTACACGACTGTACTTAATCGCCGCACATTTAAATACAAAATAATTTTTTGACTGTTATATACCATTAATGGATTTGATGTGTTGGGGAGCGTAAATGTATTGGACGCCAAACAAAGCACTATGCACGGTTACATTATTATCGCAATAATAGTCGTGACGTGTACTTCGAAATAACATATTAATATACCAACAAAACTCGTCATTCTCGTACACGCGCATTATACCGTCTTAACCAGTTCCGGAAGCGTCCGTTCAGCAAAATATTACGTTTGGAAAATTTCAAACACGTCTAGCACTTTCGAAGCTTAACCGTTTCGTATGGTTACATGGTCGTTTCGGTACAGGTCGGGATCGACCGAGTGGGTATACGTAAAAACCGTTTCGTATTTTCTTCGCCTTCTCGGGCGATACATTTTCGCCGAGCCACGGACACGCGCGCGACATACAGAGCGGCTTGAACCGCGGTTTAGACGACGTCGTCGTAGGCAGCGGCGGCTTAACGTACACACACGGGGGCGTTCGTGGCGTACCGCCGGGGTTCGGTCGCGGCCGTCATTGCCCGTCACCACCGAGCCGAACGGGACAAGCTCGTCGTCGACGACACCAAGTCCAGCCAGTTTGCGCGCTCGCATACCGCCGTCTTGGACGTACACCGGTCGGTCCTCGTGTATCGAGTTTACAACGCCGCCGCGACGTATTCGGTCTGTTTTTTTTTTTTGTTATCGATAACGTTCGAAAAAACAAATTAATTTTTCGTTACCCGATCGTTCCGCCGAAATCCATGCCGGAAGTGTTTCGTATACACCACGTCTATAGTGACGTGATTTTTCGATGAATTCGAAATATTTATAATACTTAATATTATATATTGTTTTTAAAATTATTTTTCGTACCTCTCTATCTCCCCTGACCATCCTCAACACGACGTTGTTTTTCATTCGATTATTGAAAAAAAAAACAAAACAACAAAGTTTCCTAAAATGTTTGCCATACAATTATTATCCACACAGGCACACGTGCCTCCGCTGCGACTATCGTATCGTCATCACTAGGTAAATTTTATCGATAATCACACAATTAATACTTAAAAAACTCTTCTACAGACCAAGAATGATTTATAGTACTTATTATATTACATTATGTAGGCCGTCATCCGCCGAAATAGTGTGACATTTTCACGACGTAATAATATCTCGTTAAAACACGTTTATATATAACGGGTTAGAATTTTTTGCACGATATAACATCGTATTATCAGATGATAATTGGTTTCTAAGTACGGTAATTCGTTTTTTTTCATCCCCTTTTCACTAAACATTAATCTTTTAAAATCTGTACCAATTACGTCTCCCAAAATATACATGGCTTTAAATAATTAAAATAAAAAAAAAAAAAATCATCGAGGTCGAAGTGTAACGATAATAAAGTAGTTAGAGGAGAGTATCCACCTAAATACCTTATGCATTTTATATAAACCTGTGTACGTTACGTTTCATAAAATTAATTTTGGGTTTTTTTTTTTTTTTTAATAGTTCTTAAAATTTGTGTATGGCCTAAAAGTATTTATAATTTGTTTGTTTATGTTATATTTGTTTTTTTTTTTTTTTAATAAATATTAATAACATTTAGGCGCTTCTAGGAATTTAAATTACATTTTAATATTTAACTAAGACGGATTTAAAATAATTGAAACACACATAAAATATTTACGTTATGGTAGATTTTAATAACTTACATTATTATCTTTTCAACAGTGGCATTAATAGTATTAAAAAAAAAACTCAAGTTTTCTTGAATATGTTTTTAGTGCACTATTAAATTTTTAAATTATAAATATAAAATAATCAAAAAAATATAAAAATATTGAAACGAAATATGACATAATTTTAAAAAGTTCTTTGTTAATGGCTGGTAACGTTGAACTTTAGATATATATCTATGTAAAATACAACTTTATAGTTTTTGTTCAATAAGACTTCGGTTTAGAAAAACTTTATAAAATTTAGAATTGTTCTATACTATTCTCTAGTGAATGCATACAAATAAAAGTATTTGAATACCTCTTTACCGCATTGTTACTTGAACACTAATTGATTTATAATAATTTAAAAAAATCTATTATAAAAATTGATGATGCGTTTATTTATAATTTTGTCTAACAAAAGTGGTTTATTAAATACAAAATTGTTTATGAACCAGACTTCCATTTCAAGTTATACTAATGGTTGTTTAAGGTTGATTATTTTTAGATTATTGATTAAATTAGATTTCATATTAAATTTTGTACCTATTCAGAACTTGCAAAAACAATACTTATAATCACAAATCTGCTATGCACGTTTTATAGTAATTGTTTTAAAATTTTAACAAACATGATATTATCATTCATAACGTTTCAATATTAGACATTTTTTTGGGTTTCTTCAACGATGTTTACTGAAGCTGTAGAGGTTTCACCGAATAGGTACCTTAGTACCTACCATTGTTAAATGATGATAATTTGTATATCATACAGAACCTTTAAATTATGTACAGAAAAAGAAAGAGTTGTTGAAATATACCTGGTTTATTCGTATAATACTCCCAAGAGATTATTACACCCTAGTTATATTAAAATAAAAACCCTTTTGGTTTTAATGTATTTTAAAAGTTTCACGTTTTCTACAGAGACTTGAGCCTAATGTTCTTTTAATATTTTAAAATTTTAAATGTACCAGTGAAGTTGAGTTCATTATAAAAAGGTATTCTTCAACGCAGGAAACGTTCGAATGTTCAACATTCCTTCTTTGTTAATTATTATGTAACTAATTTACTGAAATATTAAATAGTTTATTTATTATTGGTACAATAAAATTTAAAATGTTCGTATAAAGTTCCTTGATTCTTTTTCAAATTATAGGTACCTCTACTACGGGGAAAGCAAAGTATCACTAATTAATTTCAAATTATACTCTTAATAAATATAATAATTATATTTATTGAACACGTATACGACCATTGTGAACAAAGTAATAAAAAAAAAAAATAAACAGTGCTCATTTTGTGTATTATTTATTTAAAACTATCACAACAACCAAAGATTCTGGTTATGACTCACAGCCTCATTATGAATCAAACATAAATCATCGAAATTATTCTATTGGTCAATAAACACACATTTTTATAAATCATTAACATCTCACAATAATAGGGTATGTTTGGGAAATTGGCAGAGTTGAAATTGATTGTAGACGTGATACTATTGTATTAGTTTTTTTAGTATAGAAAATACACGTTCAATGTTGCGATGTACGGAAGCCACCAATTTATGGATATTTTCTTTCCCAAAAACCTTCTGTAATGTATATTTAGCTTCTTATACTAAATCCTAAAACCATATAACCTACACCAGAAAAAAAAGTAAAATTATTATTTTTTTTACAATCACATAGATTATTGGCACATTTTCTAGTACGGAAAATCCTGGTTTTGTGTCAAACGAGTGAGGGTAAACCTAAATCCATTGAAACTATCCTAAGTATATATATATATATATATATTTAATTCATATGCCTGACAAAAATATGCAAGTACTATTTTCATACACATATTCAAACTTAACAATTTTTAAATTTAAAAATGTTCAAAAGTATATTTAAGGGCCATATATTAAAATACTTCGTTTTGTTTGTAATTTATATTTCAAATAAATCCAAACTGCTTTTGTTCAAAGGATATCCATCCTTTTTTACTATAAACTATTAACGAAATGTCTTGTATTGATATAAACAATTTAAATTGAAAAGAGTGATTTTAAATTTTAAAAAAAGTCATCAAAACAGTATACTCTATTATTTATAAATGGTATTGAAATTTAGAAACTTAGGTAATTTTAAAATGTGATATTTAAGTAAATATAAGTACCAAATTTTGAATAAATAAATTATTAAATTATAATGGGTAAGGTGGCTTGGTAAATCACTAAATATACAGAAAGAATATATATCACACGTCGAACCCATATAATATAGATAATATACAACGAAACTGCATCTGAAAAGGTCTCTTCTTCGGGTGGTTGAAATACCGGTCGAATAAAGTTCTTACGGTTTTATAGGATTTGATTCAAAAGTGATGTGTACAAAGTTTCGGTGAATATGTATATTCGAAAAAAAGGATCGAATATGTGGGATTGGCGATCTTGAGAAGAATCGGGTTTTCCATATTCGCGGCCAAAATATGATGTTTGGGAGCAAAAAGAAAGGTGAGTAATCGTTGATATACTTGTTTTGAACGCAATTTATTTTTCCGAAACAATAATACCTTACGGAAGGTATACGTTGATCACGCCGAGAAAGAATTTTTCGGTGATGAATTTTCGTTGTTGTAAATTATAGGCGAGTTTTTGTAATAAGTAGTGAATTTGACATTGTCATACCATTATTACGCTATTGTGACTGAGGACCGGTGTTTTAATAGACACACGTCACAACCAATTTTTTTTAAATTGATACTGATATTGGAAAATAAACTCAAACTGAAGTTCATTTATTATACCTATATTATTATATAATATAAATTGATACATCAACTCTATGGTAAAAAAATTAACTCGAATATTATATTATGATTAAATATTTAATAGTATCGTTATGTGTAAGAATTGCGTTTGATTTTTAGATATATTATGACGTGTGAATATTTACGAAATGTATTACCATCATACTGATTTTTACATTATAAAATGATAACTTACAGAATATATTATATTTCATAGTTTATAAGTTGTACCAGTGCAACGGTACATTCACATTTAATCAAAACATACAGAGTTATTTCATAAATTACAAATTAAGTAAACATAAAATACCTATTATGATATAGTCACATATATTTCTATACTTCCTAGTATATCTTACAATAATTTAATTTAAATATATTAATTATGCTTAAAGTTCTACGTGTAGTGTTTGAATTATTGGACAGGTATATTTGTCGTAATAAACTAAAAGCAAAATCACATTTCCTCACGTTTTACGATATCATCTATGTTTAATAAACTCAACTTTGTAATCATCTTCATCTGCTTATTCCACGTTAATAGAAGGGTCAACTATTATAACAGTTTGAGTTTGTGCATGAATATATTATACATTATTATATATAATACCCTGGTGAAATGTCAACCTAACGTTTCATTAATTTAAAAAAAAATTAATCACATCGCAGATACGATATAAGCAGAATTCTTTTATTTCTATATATTTTAAGATCGTATCAATTTAATTTGCCGATTATACGTATGTATATTTTTTACGGTCATTCTATGCTTCATTTGCGCTTAATTCGTTTATGATGTAAATGTCGTTTCTACGTTTTCTATACCATTTAGTAATTTTAGATTTATTACGTGTCAAGGAGCGCCATTAAAAATACAGAGTGAAGTGTTTTTAAAAGCCTGTATTCAAAGATTAACACGATTTGAGATATGAACGCGTTCAACAAAAATTGCCTTCTAAAGGATTTTTTTTTTTTTTTGGTATAACTATAACTTTGAGAATAGGGTTCATAACTTATTCTACTTTATTTTTAGTTGTAGAAAATATTATTTTTCTGTAAAGCGTTCTCGGAGATGGAAATATTATTTTCCAAAGAAACAATTTTTTTCTTGACACATAAAAGAGCGATCAAAATGTGTAGTTTTGTCTGAATAGATTCTTTCTTACTGATTCAATAATGTAATTTTGGTTGTATTTTTTTTTTATATAATAATCATCTGTATCCTAATATTATATTAAGCTAAAACTTTGCCTCTCCGTTATTTGGTAACTTATAATAGAGTTTTAGTACAAATATTCTCTAATCTGTGACATTCGAAAGCACAAGCTGAGTTTTTCTATGTGTAGGTGACATTATTAGATCCACTCAATCTAACGTTATAAGGAAATGGAAAGATTCATATGAATTTTACAAACTATAGCTATCGCACTAAGGAAACGTTTCTTTGTTACGAATTGAGTACGTTTACATTATATTGACATATTTATATACCATTCTTGACGGTTGAAAAAATATGCCAATTATGTGTCCTTCCTCGATAAATTCGTTATATATATACACCATCGTCAATATTATTGCAATGTTTTTTTATGTAAATAATAGGATAATAACTGAATGATGACATGTCTTAAAAGGTATAATATATTTCATTCATAGTAAACTCTGATTTTTGCATTGTATGTCTTATGTATATTAGATATTCATTCAATTTTTTTTTGTTCTTATTCAGTGAATACAATAGACTGAGGACTAAAACTGATTATAGACTTGTTGATCCAAATTTTATTTTGACGACAGAGTAGGTATACATTTTTGCATTTTATTTAATATTAATAGATACAAAGCTTGATTTGAACGACTCACAGTTATCTGTTTTTATATTAATATTTTTGTTTTTGTATTCAATTTTTTTTCTTATACATAATATTATTAATTCGTAAGTTGATTTATAATAAATTATTAAAATTGTGAAAATTATAAAAGTAAGTAAATGTATATTGTATATTCTATAGTTATTTTGTATGTTTTATTTGTACCGCTCACAAAAAAAAAAAAAATCAGCTTAAACTCTAATTTAAGGTGAGGAATAAGATTTTAGTAAATTTACAAGGGGGTGTAAAATGAAAAAGGTTATAAACCACTGCAAATCTAATATATACATGTACATTGAATACAGATGCAGATATGCAACACAAATTTATCAAATACACAAAAGATAAATAATAAATTATTTAAAATCACTCAAATATGTATGCGGGTATTATATATGTACAAAAAAACTGCGATGAGAATAAAAATGGAATTATTTTTTTAAGTGAATTATTAAAATTTTTATTTCATACCTATTTATTTGTATAGTTAATTTCTCATAATACTGTCATCAGGTCTATTAATAATAAAAAATAATAATAATAAGTCAATATATAAAGACTGTCATTGGCAGCGTGGAGCACAAAGTTTGTCTTGAAAAAAATATATTTTAGCATAATATTAATATGATATATATATTTTAATTTTTAAATTCTGTAGAATAATTAAAGACAAAGTATTGAACACTAAGTTATACGTTTACATTCTTTAATAATTAAAAATTCTTAAATTATACACAAAAAATTAAAATTAAATTTTTAGATTCAATATAATATGAAAAATGGGAATTTTGTTTGATATATTAGATCTATTTATGTATATAAAAAATAATAATACCTGTTATCATTATTTATAATAAGCTAATATCCATTTTATTATTTAAATAATACAAAGATAATAATAATAGTACGATAATACCTACCTATAACAAAAAAACAGTTGGTTTGAGATATTATTAAATTCTCCAAAATTACGAGTAGTATCCCACAATCTTTATTTTAACCTTCAAATATAACTTAAACTATAAAAACAATTTATATAGATATTTTAGTAGTATTTCATAAATCACGAAACTGGGTATTATTAATTTGTTTGTTTTTTTAATTATACATTATTGTCTGCAAACATACTATACATTACTACTTCAAGGTCTTAAGACAACAGAATTTTCCTATCACTATGTTTCACATTATATTCTTGAATTGATAACTTGTAAAAGTAACTTGAAAGTTTAATATGTTATCTACTTTCATTCATAATATTATAAATTTATAATATTTCGAATAATGTTGTCTAACCTTAAAATTGTGTTAACGCACTAATATTTTACGAAATATACATATTTTTTTTTAAACATTATACTTAAGACTTATCACACCAAACAAATTAATATCCTATGTTCATTTGATACATATGTGTGATGTGTCTTATAACATTTTTATATTATGTTATAATTTTCTAATTAATCATCGATATATTTGGGCCACAATCACTTTTATTTAACAATATGTCGTATTTTTAAGTACCTATTGTTGAAACAGTTATTTGTAATAGTAATTGAAATCACTATGTACATTTATGAAGCAAAATGTTATAGTTTTAATTTTTTATATCTACTGATATTATTTATAGCGTTATTATAGTTAAAATACTTTACCTGTAATATCCCAAGTCTGCAAGTGACAAAACACAAATGTCTGAATATAATCAACTGGTTTTAATATAGTAAACACAAATCAATTAATCAGCGCGTATTTTAACATCCATAGTAAATATTTCAACTGAAATATCTAAGAAAAACACCGTATTTGTTGATGATGATTTCCAATATTTATTAATAATATTATCAGTTATCACTCACGCGTTTATATAATTTCGACGTCGTTGATCAACTGTAAATATTATGTCATTTCCAGCGATAGATTCACAATAGTTTTAAAAGTATGATATTCATTAGTTTATTTTAAATTTCTTTATTTCTATATTTATTTTTAGTTACTTATTAGAGTATCTACAATAGTAAGTAATGATGGATAGCACAATACTGAATTTACGACAATGTGTAAAACTATATTATCTTGTATCGTAATATAGAAAAACAGAAATATTTTTTAAAGTAACTTTATTATATCTCTAGATAAAAGTGTGCATCTAGAAATATGACGAATAAATAAGTAAAGATGCTCTTTTGTGGTGAAATAGTAGTGGTATAAGGAAATGTTTTGAAAACGATTTATGACGTACACTAGCAGACACGGACAAGTGTTTGGAAAAAATATCTTTTGAAGGAACGAATTATATTAAGAAAAACACGAAGAAGAAAAAGTAAAGCTTTGCCAAAATATTTTCATTTGTATACCCACTTATATGTTTAAGGCCCTAGGTTATATTTTTAAATATGAAAAAGACATATTTGTAAATTGTTATTTGAAGTTTTTTTTTTTCATTTCTCCTAAATGTAGCAAGTTTAGGTTACCTATTAAAATGAATTAAAATGAAATTCCAGGATGTTCAACTAGTTTTCGAGTATAGATAAATAAAATATTTACTTTTAATATAGACATGTACAATTAATATAATAATATTATGATGAATCGAGTAATAATTAATAAATTATTATAAATCCTGTGCTTCTATGTATGTTTACTTAAAACATATTTTAAAACAAAAAATTGTTTTATAGTACACCGAAGCGAAATTGAAAATTTTGTTTTTCCTATATTTTGTGTACATAATTTTTTTTTAAATAGTACATGTCAAATAACTAATGTCGATATTTTGATTTTTTTTTTTTTACTCTATAAAAATATAGTTGATTTTTTTTTCATTATCAACTATGTAAGTGAGAGAGGTTTTTTAACGTTATTTAAAAAACTTTTTAATCTATTTCTAATTGAAAAAAGTATATCTATTATCGCATTTTTGTCTAATCCTTGTCTGTTTTATTTATTCTCTTTTCTCATTATTAATCACAATATTTCTACCCAATTTTTTTCTCTCGATTTAAACTATTATATATTTTCAGTATTTTATTTTTTTTTAAACACTGGTGTAAACAATGTTTATGCAGTCAACTATATTACACGCATCGATTATTTTGTTGTTTTCGATAATTTAAACTTTATACATTAAATTATGTTAATATAATTCCACAACTATTATTATATTTTTTACTTGGTGCTTGAGTACGTACTCTGTGGTTTTTGAATACATTATTATTTCACTACGATAGTCCGACCCACTTACACAATTTGCAAGGATGATATTGAAGTGGTACGATAAAAAGATAAAAAAGGGCATTCCATTTAGCCGTTGGGGAATGTATGAATAAGGAAAAACCGTTTGGGGCATCAACAATGTCCCAAGGTAATGTGTGTTCAGAAATATACACTTTAACCGATATATGTGGCTAGATAGGCACACTACTAGTAAAACATATACGATTGATGTGGCCCAACGGTAACGGCTTAACATAAAGTGAAATTTAGCATTTGAAATGTATAAAGTTAACATACGAATGGTTATATCCAACAGATAAAATGGGAATACGATGAATGTTGGAGTAAACCTTTTATATTACAATAATTGAATTACCAACATTTTCAGTACCTATATTGATGTATACATTTTATAATACGTACCTCCATAAATTATTTATGTAAAATATAAGTTGTTGGTAAATTTACTTAAGAAAAAAAAATCTAAATAAATTGTAGGTTTAAATAATTTAAAACATATGTTTAACATTTTATATATTTTTTTAAATACATAAAAGTAAATAATCATAATTTAATTTGATACGAAATCGATTGTATTGTAAGCAATATTATTAGATGTTTTATTAGACCTACAAAATATAAATTATTATCCTCAATCGATTTAAATCACTCAAAGTCTTAAAATAAACAATTCTAATGTATCATTTTTTATTTATTATTATGATAAAGGAGAAAAAAATAATACAACAATAAAAGCAATATTCATACATTTTAAAAAATGTATTTTATATTTTTTTCAAAAAGTCAGAAAACCTAAAAAAATAATAGCCCAACTCTGAATCGTTATTAGATTGAAATAATAAATCACTTTGAAATTAAACTTTATAACATGCATATTGTATCTCTGTACACATTATTTGAGTGGTCTATTCATAACTACTGCAGTCCAACATGTAACAAATGTTCATACATTTTTTTTCAATAATATTTTTAAGTAAAATGGTTAAAAAATGTGTATAATATTTCAAATAACGTACTATAAAATTATATAACAAATATATTTTCTCGAAACGTCAAACATACGCTATTTAATACCCGTTATTATACTTATACGTATGATGGGGACGTAATATAGGCATTAACGAGTTCGGACAAAGGGTGACATGATATTGTCAACAGTACAGTATATATTATACACTACACTTCCGTTTTCTGGTGATACCGGTCTTTTCCGGTCGTAGACTTCCGGACTGTCAAGAGGATTGACGACGAATAAAACTTTACGCATATTAGGTGCGTACGTGTCGGAGATACGATGACACGTGTTTGGATTCGTGATTCGGTGAATTGGAAATCGCAGTATTTGAGGTTAAACGAAAACGTCTTATATATATATTATGAAAGAAAAGAAAAAAAATACATTAAATTTCTATACCCACCGAGGTATATTATACGCGTGGCGTTTGCGGGTACCGGAAATAGAAAACGACGGATGAATAATTCGCCGACGAACCGCGTTCCGCCGGAATAAGAATTGCTAGGGTTGTTAGGAAGGTGTTATACCAATGGTTATTACCAGGGTGGCGTACTCGTATAAACGGTTATTATATACAAAATGAAATAAATAACAATAATAATATTCCATGGAAATACCTAAACAATTTTGTACGTGAAATGTCTGAAAAAAATGAAATACTCGACGTTAGGGCGGTGGCGATAACCCGCGCGATTGAATTCATCTCAAATCTTTGCTCTTTACAATTTTACCCAATATTATAATATACTTTGTTGGTTAATACGAGAATGTCATATTATTATGATATGTAGAAATCTATTTCACACGTTTCCGTTCAGTAATCACTAATCAAAGTCCGGAATACATTTTTATCATGATTTAAACTTTAGCTAAGGTTTTCGTTTTATTTGGTTAATTTATATGGGAAAATATAAAACATCTATGTGCACGACTTACACAAATTTCTGTTTCACTTAAATGTCAAATCACGATTTGAATCACAACAGAATTATAATATACAACTTTTATTATCATTAAATATAATTTATTTGAAGCTATGAGTATTTTATAAAATTACATGTAGCCATGAAGGTGTATAAAATATTATACGATATGATTGAAATCGTGTTTTCTTTAAATTGGAGTGTTCAGCGTTCGTTTAATATTTTAAAGTAATGGGAGTAATGCGAATACTAACACGCCCCGACCAATTTAAATTAGTATAATTTGCTGGTATATCGTCGCTTTATGTATGAGAATCTACTTGAATGCATTTATATTAGTTTCGTAATATTTGTTTTGTATTTAGGTCTTAGTGCGGTGATATTATATTAAAAGTTCCGAGAGAAAGATGAACTAATTACTTATTATGATTATTCTGTAGTGATATGTGCTTCGTGAATATCACATATTTTATACTTCTGCCGGAGGCTATTATTTTTTCATACCAACGACGAAAAGTAACTCGTTGAAATTTAAAGGATTAAGTTTTTCGTTTTAAAACGAATTTATTGTAGTTGGCTATTAAAAAATAAATAACGTAACTGAGCGCTGTTATCAATTCGTTAATATTTCGTAGCAAACATATTATTTTGCACATTCGTGAGACTTTCGTTGCAGGATGATGCAGCCGCGAGGGGCTGGGCTGTGTCTGTAATAGCTAGTAACTTTATAATATTATTATAATGTATGTTTTTGGCGAGCTGTGCGTTTTATGGTTTTCATTAATATTCCGGAACAATAAAATCTACATAACTGACATAACGTTCCGCAATTTTAAACATTTCCAGTCACAGCTTGTTTACCAGAGTGTACAGTGATCATACTCGGTACGTTACACTAGTGCGCAAAACCGATCAAACTATGAATGTATATTATTATACTACATGGATACGAGTAAAACAATATAAATATTATTATTCCGCACGGAGACACGATGACGATGATTTGTCATCTCTCTCTCTCTAACTCATTCTCTCCCAATAAATGTATTTACCTCGTTACATTAAAATACATCGTGGTGAAGTTATATCATAACGATTTGGGGATTTTAAATGGTTGACCTATTACACCGGAGGGTTAGACATTCGCCTTACTTTCAATTTTACGGTTGGTAAGATTAACGTATAATAATAATAACAACAAAAACATCGCAACAACAACGGTATACAACACGACCCTTAGGACGTATCGTATAATGTACTGACAGATGTGCGCATGAATTACCTATTATATCCCTAAAATGCTTTGTATTTTTCATCTCATTGCACTTTTATATATTCTTTCGTACTTGCAATATTTACTCCGCGAGCGGGTGTATATACGTGCCGTGTATATAATAGCAAGCGATCATAACATTTTAACGAGTTGTTTACATTTCGCGCAGAAAATTATTATAGAAAACCGTTTAGAGAAACGTCGATGTTTACCGACCCCCACCGATTAGAAATTTATATTTATCGTTTTTATAATCTACAATACTATCTGCGGCAAATTTTATCGACCGTGACGTACCTATCTTTTAAACAACCAAGTATATGCACACACACACAAACACACACTTGCATAAATAGGCTATTTTATGTTTTGTTTGACATTATGCATTTTTCATTATTCTGCCATCATGAGTAGAAAAATCTAAAGACTGCGTCCACCATTAATATTTTTATCGTAATATTATACAATTATCCATTAAGAGTTTATTGACATTTTTTAATGTATTTGTTTGGAGCGTAGTTTGATTGGCAGTAAAGTTTGTATGTAATATTGAACAAAACATAATAATATGAAAACCTGATAGGAAGAAAAATTATTTTGGAGTTGTCTTCTAGATTGGCATATTATATGTAAAACATACTTAATATATTATTTTGTTAATTTATTATACAATTTGTTAAGTTTTAAATTTGTATTATTATATTTCATACATTATTTAAAAATAGAGTGCACGTGTAAATAGAGGTCAGAGATAAAAACTGTAAAACGATTCATAGATTGAAGAATCGTTAGGATAAAATATGTAGAAAAGCCTTAAACAAGATGGAAGGACGTAATAGATTTTTTTTTATCGATAATTCATTAAAATATATTTATTAGAGAATGTGCATCATAAAGATCGATGGAATAAAATAATAGTAACAGTTATGGATCTAAAATGTCCATTAAGCTGTTAAGATTAAGATTATTATATTTCTAAAGCGTTATTTGTTTGGTTTAAACAATTTAGAAATATTGATGTATTTTTGTGAACGCAGTTATGATCATCTACAGTACAAGCGTTGTTTGAAGTCAAAAAACATAAATTATATTCGTTTCGTGTGCAGAATTTTCATAAATATAAAAGTACTTAAAAAGTTATGCATACTATGCGTGTCAGAAAGTGTTTAGAATATTGATAGTTTGTAATAGTCTATATATATTTGAAGAAACATTTGTAAATAATAACGAGAATATAAAAACTAAAAAGTATGTAAAAATAGTATTCTAGCATCGACCAGATAAAATAATGTAAATTATTGTATTCATCCCGATCCGGTATCCAAAATACAAGTTATATTTTCCCAAAGACTGCTTGTTTTATAATCATCGGTAAGATAAGTTTTTTGAAAAAAAATGTGAGCTCGTAATTCTATTGGGTTTATAGTTATTACTTGTATTTCATTAATATTGAAATATTTATAATAAAAGTTTATTGTAAAAGCATTTAAACGTAGATAATACTGATCGAGTTGAATTAAATAATGAATATTAAAATGGAATGAAGGTCACGACACTGCAACAGACATGTTGAATATAAGTAGAAGCAGATAATTTTATTTGTAATATTAACTGAAAATTACTTTCCAAAAAGTTGGACATTTGGAAGCAATTGGTTTGGTCGTACCCCGCTATAAAAGAAAAATAACTGTCAGATGAATAAAATAAATCTTAATCCTGAAAGGAGTAGCAGCCTTTAGATTAATGACGATTTTTTTCCAGTCTATACAGCGAATAAATCTACCGTCATGTCGATAGTGCTCTATCGATAGTGATGATGGTAATGGTGGAGAAAGCGTTGGTTGTATGACGGTGGAGTGGTGTCGACCTATACGCTAGTCGTAACGGCGTACCTTTCCAACGATACATCCTGTGTAACGGAAATAATGATATTTTCTTCGGTTAAATTAGACTGAAAATATAATTTGAAAAAATGTGCATGGCAATACTGTTGATTTTTGCTTATGTAGATTTATTTTGGAACAGATGCCGATTAGACTCATTAAGACATGAAATATCAAAACGCAGAAGGCAAAAAAAAAATCGTCGCAAAAATGCTCGGTTTCTTTCTTCTTATTTTGTGTTTATTTCTTTTTCCTTGCGGGCACGCCATTATTCATCATCGGAGAGAAAGATCAGGCGATGACTCCGTTAAGAACGTCAAATTGTCATTGTGACGACAACGGAAAATAAAAAAATAAAACCCTTTACATAAACGTAAAAACTATCTGTCAATTTGATTTTGATTCTCCTCACCGCCCGCAGCGATCTTTAACGAGCACCGTCGCGTGTTCGACAAAAACAATATATCTTCGAGATTGCATTCTTTCATCACGTTTTTCCGTTCGCACCTCCTACGCGAAAAGTGGCTAGCGGCTCGATAACGGAGACCGCCCTCGTACGTTGCTGCCGTTACGCGTATTATTACTGCACTGGCTACCATTTCCACCCCGACAGGTTACACTGGGGAGGAATTTTGAATACTGAAGATTGAAAGCAAGTCATTAATATATCGATGTGTAAACAGCTGAATCCATTTATAGTAACACCGGTCGTAATGGCATACCAGATTTAAGGACTTAAAGTATTAAATGACCTGGCAAAAATTTTTTATATTATTATGTTAGTTTTTAATTTTGATCGATTGTTGTGACGTTTTTGTTTCGTTCATACATATGTATTTTTATAAATTTAGACAAATAGTTTATCTGTAATGACCGCGTGATGACCATGATATCATTGACGATAAATGATAAGATTACATATCGAAGTATTATACAAAGAGTGTCAAATTTTATGGCTAGGTATTAAAAATATGAGATCAAAACCAAACTTTAAAAAAAGTAGAAAAACATTGCAATTTTTATAAAAATATATATTATAAAAAAAGTCACAGATTATTGTTTTAATATGTAATGAATAATAATAATTTATTTCCGTACGAATTAAAGAATATTTTTTGACAACATAACGATTTTCAGTTGACAACTTGAAAACAAAGCTTATTATTCCTAGGAACTTGAATTGCCAAAAAATTATTGATGCATGACGACAAGTCACCAATTTTTTTACTTTTAATACGTTTCGTGATTTTGCATAACAATTTGTCAAGCAATTTGCGGACAAAAATCTGGGTCCATTGTTAATGGTATGCGTTACTCGAACCCTATACGATGGAGGAAGTGTGAAAGTGAACTACTGCGTCGACAAGTGGTCATGTAGGTACGTGAATAATAATGAACATGATAATGATGGTTTTCGATATTAATTGAAATTTGACAATAATAATATACTGAAAATGGTATTACCATACTCCTTATCGACGTAAATATATTTTCAAAAATGTTTTTAAGCAGACCTAAAAGTCCAATGTATTTATATTATTTAATAGATATATATATAATATATTAAAAGTTTTTATTTTTTTCACCAATATTATCGATAATAAAAATGTTATAGGAAGTCATGTCTTATTATACAATGCACGTAATCAAAGAACATAAACTTGGATAATCAACGTGTGTCTCGAAGTTTATAATAGTCTTCGCTATTTAAACTTGTAACTTTTCAAAAATTTTTTTTACAATATACTATTATACGAAGCATTAACAACTCACTGCCATAATAATTACTAATATTTTCGTTAAAAGGAACCAATAAACCACTAATGAAAACTAAACGTAATTTCACTATGTCTAGAAAGTTTGGACATAATATCGTGTGTTGCATGGTTTCATTCGAATTCGATAGCAATTTTACTTGTCAGTTGTCTTTATTTTATTTTATGAGAACTGAGTATACTCGATTCTTAGTGTTTTTAGTATGAAGTTATGTCTTGGTGTTTGACGCATTACAGAGACGCGCAGTTTAATTTACCAACAGTTAAATTTATCTCAATTTCTTATCTATAGTTGCTTTTAATATAAAAGCGCGGTTCTGGTAGGTGGTTTATACATATTATTTAAAATATCTACACTACGTGATTGTTTTATTTTTACGCTTTTGTTTTTGGAAATTTTTACAACTTCCGTTCTGTTCAAATCTTCAAAAAGGGTTGATTTGTTGATGTTAAATTAGCGTGGAAGTTATTATAAGTCTATTTTATATTTTTGTTTTTATGATAATACATTATGCACTTGCACGTTTTTATGGTATTTTAATCGATTAGATCATCATCTGGAGGTTACAATTTTATTAATTAACCAACAAAATGACAAGCCCTTTATTTGATACCAGTTTCTTATTTTATATCATTCAACCACGTTAATACGAATGGATTTTATTATTTAATACTATAGCTTTTCTTTTCAATCTAAACATTCAAAAAGTTATTTAATTATTCAGCTCGATTATAATATGTATGTATACATTATTATAGATTGTCTTTGTTTCTTCGATTACAACACTGATTGTTTTTACTTTTAAAGAGAAAAATATAAGTGATTGGTTAACCAGAAAACATGGGTCTATACGTAAATTGCCAAGTTATCAACTTTCAACTTTGTATTACAATTGGTATCAATGTTATTTATCTCACAAGTAAATAATTTAAAGTATCAATACTAACAATAAGTCTTTGTATCATGTGAATAATTAAAAAAAAAAAATTAAAAAAAAAACACAAATTGATAATAATATCAAAACAAAAAAACGAAAAACATTTTTTTGGGACATTTTCAATGAATTAAAATAATAGATCTTATTGTAGTATACATTCAAGAAAAAATAGTAACTAAAACAAATGGATACTTTGAAAGCTATTAAATTAAATTTTTTAGATAATTTTGTTGCCCAAGAGATAAAATATGAGTTTTTTTCTGTTTAAGAAACCAATGTGTTAACATTACTTCCAAATAATGGTAAGAAGATTTCCTATATAAGAATCCACCTTAGCCCTTTTCATAAATAAAATATTTAATTATTCCTAGCGCATTTAGTTACATTTTATTCAAAACGAGTAGTTAATACAGTAACAATAATTATATGTATTCAATATTCAATGATGTATAATGTTTGTAGATATCGAGTTGCCATATTTTTTGTGGCTTATAAACTCAAAGCGAAACATACAGGTACACAATACAGTATTTTCACTGTTGTTCAAAGTGATCAAATAACGGTTTACGGTAATAATTTACAAACGAATTTTATACATTCGGTATGAATTCTTAATAAATAATGTTGTTGCTTGGAGTTCGTAACATAAATTCGATGATAACATTAATTAACAGGGCGTGCCATAAACCCATGTTTATATTATGAATATACACAACGTATTCAATAATAGGTGTTGCGGTAATTGATAAAACGTGTATATCTAATTCTATAATTACTTCGGATTCATAAAATATGTGCTAAAATGTATTGTGTATATACGTTATATCTGTATGATACCTGGTGTAAAATAATTCTGTTAAGTAACCATATACATATATATAAACGTCTCATGTTGTGTTTGTACATTTGAAGTGGAAACTGTAAAAGCTCAGAACCAAATATGTAATATCATTATTTTGTTTATTTATAAATAGCTTATATGATTTAGAGGATTATGCATATTAATTCCAAAAGGACTATTATATAAAGTAAAAAATATCCAGTGTGATAGTATTTTTTGTGTTAAGGTCAATTGATTTTTATATCATTTGTATAGAAAGATTTTTTTTTTCTAATTATGTCAACCCACAGTTTTTATTTTTTCTATATATTTTTTAACAAAATTAATTTTAAACGACATTTTTTTCATAATTTTACCATGAATTTAATTAAATTTTTTTTAATTACAAAACGTTTTTTAATCCATGTGTGTAATTTTGATGTGTTTTTTACATTATTTTAACGACTTCATGAACCATTTTTTTTATGTGTATGCGGTTCGCTATATCTACTTATACGCTGACAATTAAAATGTGTACCTAAGTATGATATTGAACACAGCCATTTATACATAATATACATATAGTAATTCTATGTATAGTAATATTTAAAATCGACTACCATTCGGTATATCGTGGTTCAGGTATTTCTCTGAATACAACTCGTCTAATGACGTACCGTCTACGTCACCGCGTTATAGAGACCCCGGTGTTCATTATATGTCACACACAGTTAACAAGGTGTTTTGCGTCAATTTAACATTGAATATTAAAAATATTTAATCGTATGTAAAATATTTTTTTTTTTTTTTTATTTAATTGACCAAATATACAAAGCCAAATATTTATTAAGTTAAATCAAAACATATAACTTCATAATTTTGCAAGTATAGAAAATAAAACGTTTGTTAATATTGTGGTTGCATGAGCCATCTGGCAGACCCTACGGCCATTAAAGTATATGCATTTTACGCTGTTAGATTTTATACAATCCTGGTAAATAGTATGATACGTATACCGTATTAACATTTTCACGGTCATAAATGTAGATCAAATTTATAGCAATGCGCCATAAATCGTTTAATAAGTGTTTCAGTGGTTGGTAGAGGCGCCCTCGTAAACAAAGGATTAAATTCGATTGTCATTGCAGCTGCTGGGTACGTGCCTAACTCACAAAAGCAAAAAATAGCAAAACATTAATTAAAAATAAAACAATTCGATCTTCAGCATATTTGTTAAATTCAAACACCCGACGTAACCCGTAATAGATGAAATGTATAATAAAACATAAGATAAAATAATAAATGTTTGTGAATCATAATTTAATATATTAATCTAAACATTGTAAGGCCCAGAAGGAAAACGATAATCGTCATTATTTAATTATAATGCGGACGTGTGCTATGAAATAGTTATAATAAACACAACAATAATATTATGATGAAAAGTGATACGGATGAATATATGATGATACGGAAAGTTAGTTATTTTTTTTTCTTTTAGTTGACACGTCCTTTGTGGAAGCACGTACCACTTATGGGGTTTTGTAGGCCAAATAGCAATTACCGTGTGACAGCGTTGGGAATGCAGCAGATGGACGCTTCAGAGTACAACTGAGAGACGCAAAAAGTGTAGGACAGAGAGTGATAGAGTGAAGAAGGCAGAGCGAAAGAAAGTCATTGGTAGAAAAATACTACTCACTAGACGTTTGGAGTGTTCGCTAAGATAGACATTGTTGGTTTTCAAGTGTCAAGTGAAAAAAAATAACGTTTGATTGGAAAATAAAGACATAATATACTGTAAATCAAATTAAAAAATTGACACAAGTTTGAAACAAAGTCGACGAGGAGTTAAAAAAACAATGCCACTTCTATATTCCTTACCAATTAGGTCGATAACAGATATTGACCAGTTGACCAATAAAACCTTATACTGAAACCACTTATATACACTAAAAATAATTATTCGAGTAAAAGTTTTATTTTTTTTTTTTCTAGTTAACAATCAACTATATACATGTGGACACTTGGTGCATTTTAGGAGGTTAGAAATTGGCAATGTGCAAAATAAAGTGGCTCAAACCCAGTTTTTAATTAACATGGTCTATGTACTATAATAGATATATTGTATACATACACTTTGATCGAGAAGGGGAACTATACTACCGATACATAGCAATATCATCTGAATAGTGCCGGGGTAAAATGTATAGTTTAATTAATTAAAATTGTTACTTGACTTGTAAGCATTTTCTGTTTGGATTTATGTGTAAAACCTAATTGAATACTGTTTGATATTTTACACACACACAATATAATATTGTTTTTAATTTAATATATTCACAACATCGCATAATATTTAAAAAAATATTTTTTTCTCTACGGACCAAAGGAAATAATTCAAAATGTATTGTTCTTGGAAAAGATTATAGTATGAAAATATTTCCTTTGAAAATATAAAAACTAATAATTCAATTACAAGTAATATAATAATATAACAGTATATAGTTGATATAACTCAATTCCAAGAGATATTATAGTATAAATATATTATAATATATTTAGATTTATTAAAATGTTTTCTTGTTTGTAACTTTTTTTATAAAAATTTAACGTGAATTTAATGTAACCTTTAAGTATATATGTTTATATAGTGTGAGTGTGTGAATTGTAATACAATATTTCTCATATTTTTGGCTACGCTTTAAAGAACTTTATAATAGTAAGTTGATGTGCCATGTATATAGATTGCAAGATCCGTACGAATTATCGTAACATATTATGTTTTTAGAAATAGCATTTCGAATATATAAATGCTGCACACGTGTCTTGTGGACTGTGTAGAAGTTATTTTTTTTTAAGATTATTAAAGAACGCTATACGACATACAATCGAAGAAAAAATACATTATTATCACGTTAGGTCGACGAGAAAATTGTTTTTTATTTTCCTTGATGCCATCTCGAACAGCACGTATGCGTCCTACAAAAAAACTCATAATAATGAGAAAATCGAAAAAAAAGACGTGCTATTGGGTATAATTTTGGTATATAGAGTATCCCAACTCTTTGCTTGTACAATTGTTACCACACCGTTACCGCGGGCATCTTCACCCTGAAGCGAAATCCATTTCGGAAAACGCGTTAGCGGTGCGGCAAAACCCATTTCCCGGACAACCGAAAAAATGTCGACAGTTATTCGACCTCGGGGTATACCGTGTTAGTCCGTTCAAGGGTCGGCGGGTCCAGTCTCCGATGTCGTGGTCGGTATATGTGCGTGTATATATATGGCCTTAACTATACATGTTTTCTTTTTTACACTATTTATACTTTCTGAGTGTACGCGATTTGTTGGTTTCCTCGCATTTTCATTTAGGGACGTTATAGTGCCATCGTGTCATTTATTTTACCGCTGTCTACGACGCTAGCGAACAAGATGCACACTAACTCTTTTTTTATATTATACCTCTAGCACATTAAAAATTTTCCAAAGGGAGTTGTAAATCGAACGGTAATATAAATTATACCGGTAGTGTCCATAAAATTGCGACAATTTTATGACGTGACCGTCCACGGAAAACAGTGAAACGCTGCTTGTATACTTTTAAATATACTTGTAATATGTTTCGGTCGAACAAATATATAATAATTTCCTAATAATAACGAAACGGTAATCTCATATCAATAGGCTTGCCATTCGTTTGGGTTAAACCAGGACAGTATCGATTTTAACCTAGCATGTACCGGCCGGTCATACAGTTATTTTCGATCTGTAAAATTAATTTTGTTGAACTTGTAATGAATTTTACAAAAAAATAAGAATTATGCAACTCTATTGAAAAAAATTCAATGAATAGTATCTAATGTAAACAAATACAAAAATTATATCATTTTTACACTTACTACTAAAGTATTGAATAACTATAATGTCTATAAAATACCACTAATAAATAATAATGTATTAATATAACTTTGTATTAGCTAATAAATATTTAAATAAAAAAGGATATTATGATATACTCTTACACTTATTTCCATACAAGCATTACATGAAAAAAAAAGTCATAATATTATGATGTTTCGGCTTAGGGCTTCAAAATCTGGCAACCCTACATATTATTAGTATAATATAATATGTACTATATGTTGTGTGTGAATGCTATTTGCGGTGGCTCATGATGTATGTAATATTATTTCGATACGTTTCGGGCAGACTTAACGATGACAACCGTCTATCTTGCAGTGATAATGTCCCGTACGAATGCCGATCGTTTAAAACTACCCCGGTGATACGGCAGTCGATAATACTCAAATTACTGCAGGATAATATTATTATAATTATTATGTGTATTATATGCCGTTATTTCGTATTTTTTTTCTTCCTTAACCTTGTAATGTCGCCACAGAGTTTTCGACCCTTAACTGTCAACGCCACCTGCAAAAAATAAGATTATGACGTAACTAGCGAGTAAAAAACAGTCAGATCGTCCTTTACAAGTTTCTTAGGTAAATAACACGTATAATTCCCATCAAAATAAAGTTTTAAACAAATATCATCAACTACAAAATCTGTTGTCAGAAATATTGAAAACTAAATAGGCAAAAACAATGAGAAACCCCGTCAGCAATAAGTAAATGTTGTAATATTTGTGACTTTCGCTTTACGAAATGTTGTATGTTAAACGAGGATAATTTATTACTGCAGGACTAAAATTTAAGGAACGTATTTGAAATAATATCTAACGTTGTACTTTAATTTACGCCGTTTTGGTTTTATTCGTTTAAAATTACTTATATATTTACCCAACAAATACTTAGTTTGTCGATTAAGAACATGAACCATATTTATCGATTTCATTGTACAACTATTTTTTTTATTATAAATATGGTATTTCGGTATTAGTTTGATAAGTAATATACTTTTACTTGATAAAATGTCATTATATTTTATATAATATTGAATTAAAATATGTAACATAGAATTAATTTTTTTTTTTTATGAATTAACGGGTTTATCCTTTTTTGATTTGGTATAAAATGTCTATTTCAGAAATTTTTACTCGGAGAAATTTCAGTTGTAGACATTATGTTATAGATGTCACGTCGGTATAATGCATAAAATAATATAAGTATAGTATCTGGAATGATGCCCGAACAGATCTCGTGCCTTATGTAGATAGGTATTAATTATTATGGGTTCACCGCCGCCGCCGCCGCCGCCACGTCCTACCTGTTCGTATAATCCAGTGTTATTTCGTTTAATGTATTCCGTACCACACAACCCTCTCCCCCGTTACAAACACATACGCACAAGGTTTTAGTTAGATGCAGTGCTGCCGAATAAATAAAAACACTAATTGACACACAAATACGTCATGCGCACACTTACACACGCACGCGCGCATAATATACCGATGACAGTTTACAGGCGACCTACAACCGCAGACGCGCGTACATTTCCGCTTCCACCCTCATAAAAACCGTTTTACCTCGAAACCCGGACACATAATAATAATATCGTAATATATCGTAAAGTCATCGTCGTCGTCCGTCAGAAACGGTGGTGGCCGGAGGAGCGCGGACACTGAAAATTCGTCAACGCGATTATATTATGTACATGGTAATAAGTTATTACTAAAAATATTGCGCCTACTGTGAATTATTTACGGCAATCACTCTTACTATTGCCCAAAAAAATCTCTTGGGGATCACCACTATAGTATTATGACACAGCCGTAGGCAAAGCCGGATTAAAGACCTATTGGGCCCGGAGCTGAAATTTTATATGGTCCCTTTTGACAAAACAAGCTCTATAAAGCTGCTCGCTATGCTTGCAGGAAAATACATTTTCCAACTATTTCACAAATTGACAATTATATTATAAAATTATTAATGTATATTAATAAATTGTATTGTTAAATGTTTATTTCTTTTATATGTCTATAAAACTACTAATAAATAATATAGTATAATAAAAGTTAATACTTCATATCAGGGACTGGAACCGTACCAAAAAGAACCGTTTTTGGAACCAGAGCCCTTTGAATTTTGGGAACCAGAACCTCACCAAAACCCTAATTTAAATTAATTTAAAAACCAGAACTTTTATCAAAACCGTTACTTTTTTGTAAAGATTTTTTACGATTAATTTCGGTTTTTAATAAAGTAAATAGTATATTATAGATATAATATGTGGTGATAATAAATAAAAAGTTGGTGATATTTTAAAATTTGAAATACCGAATATTGATACAATAAATGGTAATTAGTAAATAATACATAACAATTAAAGTATAAACTAGGTATAAAAATTAAAAAAAAAAAAACAATAAGGGTTATTTAAAACAGAGTTATGTTTAATGTACTAAATAGCTATGTTACTTATTTAGTCTTTCCCGTTGACCTAAACAATTAGTAGAATATCTGGAGAAGTATAAAACTAAAATAGCAAACGTATTTTTACATTTTTTAGGAACCAAAAAGAAACTGAAACCCAAATTAAAAACCAAAAAGAAACCGAAACCGAAATTTTAGTTTTTTTAAGAACCTAACCAAAACCGGAACTGTAAAAATCATTAAGGTTCCAGTTTCTGCTTCATATTTCATTAATTTAGATAAAAATTGTAATAATAAGTTTTAAATTTATTTACTATATATATATTTGTATACATAAATATATATATATATATATTTATCATATAAAATTAACAGTGAGTTTTTACAATAAGTATCAAAAAAAGTTAATATATAAAACAAAAACTATTTTATCAAATATATTTTTTTTCTTGCTTTACTGAAGCCAACTCTTTTAGTACTTAATTTAAGTCTAATGATTTTAACAAATTATTCTCGGAATATAAAATAATTTTTATACCTAAGTTGTCTTAGGTTTAATTGGTTTTATACTTATTTTTTATTCTAATTAATTTTGAAAAAGCTCTCTCAGTAAAACAATTAGCCACAGGAATTGCCAAACATATTTTTAAAGAAAATAATTTCTATTTCAGCAAAGGGTCAAAATATTATTGACTTATATTAACCTTCTATAGTATATACTTAGTTAAGCTTCAAGCTAAGTTAAGCGTTGAAAATAAAAAAAAGTTGTTAACACCTTCAAATTTCTTATAGCTCAACTTAAAATTAAAACAATTTAAACTAACAAATATTTATGTATGCCATCATAATAATAACTCTAATAATTTGGCTACTTTGAACTTATCATGTCGGTTGCATCTGAAAAAATTGTTAATTTTTTATTTAATTGTAAATTTGTTTTTTGTTTCTTTTCACTGATCCACTTAAAACTTTTGATTTCATTATTTTGAAAAAACGAAGATAACCAACAGGGTTTTTTATTTTAACACAATAACACAATAAATAATACAATGAACAGAACCAGAGTTATTTGTAACAATGTTAAACTAAATTATTATTATTTGTTCGTAGATAATTCTATTTTATTTGTATGAGATTTATAATAAATAAAATAATACTAAGTCAATATATTATAAAAACCATGGGTTACTAAATAACTTCATGCACCAAGATAAGATATACAATATCTACTAGAAGTGAGCGGTTTTCTACGATTTTGTAGGTATTTAGATAAGTTTTTGTTGATAAAAAAATGGTTTTTAAAATATAGAACAACTATTCCTTAAAATCACAGAAAAACGTTTATTACTCTAAAATCGTTTGTGCCCCTTTCACATTGGTACTTGAGAAGGCCCAGGGCTTCCGCCCCGGCATGACCCCGCCCCCTTAATCCGGCCATGGTCGTAGGTAGTTTGTTCATAAATATAATTATCGTTTATTTCGTTCGTTACCTATACGTAACGTCCAAATGCATCGCGAAACCGCATGTATTATGCCTTCTACAGGTGTATACAATTATACTTATAGATGTGTGTGTATGTACTACGGTATTCGCGGTGTTTATTAATACATTTAACTATGTTCTACCGACATAATATCGCGTACTGGTGTAGCTCGTCTAATAGTTTTTTTCGACCCACTCGTTCTCGCGGAGAAAAGAAACGGAGTTTAAACATACTCCAGTAAATAACAATAATGATATCACGCGAGTGGCGAGTGTAATCGAGAAGGAACGCGCGGTTAGTTTCAAACCAAACAAGAAAAAAAAAATCGCGATTTCATTGGCCGTAGTCGACGATGTATAATATTATGCTACAGCAGACAGTAGCTTTCAAGACAGACTTAATTGAACAGAACGTGACGTCAAAATGAATTGTTTTATCTCACGCATGAGAAAAAAAAAAGTAAAAATAGCTGTAAATGCATTATATATTATATTACCTAAATTATATAGCGAAGTCGAGTAGAAAAAAGTTTCGTACAACGGAGTCGAAACTATAAAATTGAAAAGAATATGTAAGTACATACGTAAAATAGCGTGTAGCATAATAACATCATGTAGAATAATAACATCGTATCTACATATAATAGACGTATAGTTTATTTAATTTAGTTATTTAACCACAATATCATCTATATATACCTGTGCGCACTTACCTGTACAGCTGTTTTATTCATGTGTTCCGAACACGCGCGCAGATATCGATTCAAATTTATTATTTCGACGGAACGCCAAAATTACAAATATTTGTTTTGTATTTCCCCGTATCTGTTATACGCGCATATGTAATATAAATATGATAATATAAGAGAAGGCCTCGTATTCGCGTAGTAATGCTATCCATAACAACCTATCTAGAAAAGTTCGTTCAATTTTTCGCATGAGTCAATAAGACAGCGACTGTAGGTTTTCTCACGGCATCGCAAATATTATATTCACACCTACCGAATGGTAAAATCAAAAATACGATGTCATCATCACTGCTTTCAACAGCTGTTGTACTACCACATAATATTTTAATCGTGAAATTTCGAGGTTAGGGGCGAGTGAAAACGTTTGCGCATTACCTGGCTATTTTACCACGAGAACCGTTTACGGACATAGTTGACAATGTTTATCAATGCACGCAACACACCACCGTCGTCGGTGCAGAAATCACCGGCGCAGAGTTCATCGATTCGCGAAACTGTGGTAGTGACACCCTATATCGGCTTAATGATGTGTTACTAAACTGGTGAATGTGCTTATGTGGTGGTAGGAACGACGTTAAAACGCAGGAACCGTGTAAGACAAAATTATCGTTATTCTATTAATTACATACAATGAAGGACACCGACACGTTTTCGTTGATTGATTGATTGTTGCTAGTCCTTCATAAACTCGTGTGTACAGCAATAATAATCATAAACACAAGGTGAAAATCCAATAACGGTGCGTAGGATATCCCAAATATTGGAAATAGTAAATTGGAACTGACGGTATACAAATGTATTTCTGGATCACTCGTTTAACTAAGACCCTATTAACACCCGTCATGTTACCGAGTAATTTTAAAATCTGAATACGATGTTTATTTCTATATTTTAGAACCGATCAAATCGATATTTGGTATTGAGTGTTTTATTTATTTTTTTAATGTATATTTTTTTTTTTATATTTGACTGACAAATTTTAATCGGGGTTAGATTGATGATGTATCGTGAAAAAAGTATTCATCAAGTATAAAATAATACCCTTTACAATACATATTGTACAATGCGTTGTGCAAAAAATGTTTTGTGACTATATTATAACCGAACGTGGAAACAGATAAATATTTTAAGTTTGATAAATCTGATTTCATTTGAATTGATTTGGGTCGATGTCACTCGGCAACATCGGGTTTTGTGTATTTTTTTATACCAAGATTTTATTTAGTTTGGTGTTCAGACCCTTGGTGGAACCATTCTATTTTAAAAACGATCCAATTAGTGGGATACGCAAGAATGGTCAAATTTTTGTTTAAATTTGATGCCCTGTAAATTACTACGGTTTTATCGATGTTTTTTTTATCTATTCTGAAAAGTATGAAAGTAGAAATTTCATAAGATTTGTCATCTATTGTAAATTTTCGATCGCGGTTAACCGGCTGACGACCACACATAAAATAATAAATTAGTAAAAAACATAGTTTAATATAATTTAATAAATCTACAACATCGAGACTTTACTCGAATAACTGAAAGAATATTTTCTTTCCACACAGTTTTAGTCTTCCAATACACAATAGTGCGTTAAATTATATACGTATTTCTATACAAGGCCCAAGAGTGATAACGTTCTCAACGATTATAATATTATAATATCATAAAATATAAACGCATACGATATGACGTACGTAGTCTGTCAACGCAGCTGCTGTGTTTTGTGGTCCGACAAAATAATTACGCGCCACTGCCATGTAAAATAATAATATATAAATAGTAAAATGGTTTAAATTTAATCAACGACTACCATATATTTTTGTTCAGCGTAGATAATTTTATTTAGATGGCACTCGAGAAACGACACTGTTCTACATCGATTGCAAAAATAAGTTGAATAGCAAACAATTACGTCATAAGTTCGACAGATTTCAGGAGGTTTCTAAATTTAGATTTTACTTGTTTATTAAATTACATTTATTTATTATAAACTTAACTAAACGAATAGATAAGAAAAATGCATGTTAGTTGTTAGTTTTTTGTAAATTTAGCTTAGAGTAACACTTATTAGGAGGAAATCTGTATATTTGTGTCTCAAAGTATATTTTACATTTTGATTGGAGAAATTAGTGTATTGATTTTACAACGATGTGAGTTTATTTATTTATTTTAGTCATTTATTTTTAGAACACTATAAATGCTACGATTTTCCATTTTGAGAGTGTTTTCTGGTAGTAAATTAGATCTAGTCGATACTTTAGGTGGTCAAGAGAGTTAAAAATAACAAAGTGAAAACGGGAAATTTTATAAAACCGATTTTATTTTTTAATTTTACACAATAAATTACGTACCAAACATTTATATTGGAATTTCCTACAATGGTAAACTTAATTAAACCATTTAAACTATTTATAAACATTTTTAATATTTTTTTATATAAACCTTAATAACAAATTGTTTGCAAAGTCAAAAAGTATTTGACAAAAGAAACAAAGAAACTAGAAACAAAAGGTTTCTAGTAAGTGATAATTATAGCCATTTAATAATATTAAAGATACACAGAGAGAATTTTATTTAAAAACATTTGATGTTAAAATTTTAACTTCTACAAATTATGATAATTCGTAAATAATTTTAGTTAAACATTTTGAATTCGTATAACTATAAGGATAAAATTATTAATGCAATGATTTTTATAATAAATTTATATTGAACGAAAAAATCTTAAATATATACAAATATAATTTTCTTTTTTTGTTCATGGACAATAGACATATTGAGTTCAAATTTGAATGAAATAAGATATTTTATGAAAATAATGATTTTAGTTATTTTGTTATAAATTAAAATATTATTATATTATTTGCGGGAACTTAAAACATTTATTTGTATATTTTATGTATACATTATACCATTTTTAAATGTAATGTTTTTAGCAAAAAATAATTAATTTATCGTATTATTCATATTAATAGAAAAATAAATTACTTCAATAGCAACATAAATATATGACAAAATATACTTAGTAATTTAATCTGACAGAATTCCTTCACTCAAAATCGTTCAATTACAAGGTTCATTCGATACCTACTGAACAGCAGTCAGCAGAGCGGTTACCTGCTTTTACCCCTTTTTTTAAGGGTTATCGATAATACGATTTCGATGAAACAGCGTTATAAGTAGGCAAATCAAAAACACCAGCGCTGTCGTGGAATCACTTTTCCGATAGGTGTTCCATAATAATAGTATTAAATATAAAGGTAAAGCTAGGTTAGAATTTTTAAAATACATCAATTTTAAATTACTGTAAGAAAAACTTACAACTTAGGAAAAAACTTATATTGAATGTTCAAACTTAAAGTATTTAAATTAAAAACTCTATATAATAGTAAAAATAATGATTTAAAATGTATTGTTATAACAAGTTTTTGAACAACCTTATACTACATTTTAATTTTTTTTACTAGTAATTTAAAACAACCCTACAATATAAAATCTATATATTGCGTTATAGAAAACCCAAACTCTATGCCCTATGGTATAGATATTACATTCATATCAGTTTTTGCTGTTATTTATATAACGTGCTGATCGCTCTATTGTAAACATCTACAAAGAAATGTTGGTATACCTTCGCACTCATAAGGTTTCAGTTATTTGCACTCAGCGAAAATTACGTGCGCATGACGTTTACTCGAGAGTTGTTTTCACCGAGTAATATTTTCGTTTTATAATTGAGTTTATTTTAAAATTGATGTTTTAACAATTTCTATTGGTTTTCAATGACGGCTCGCTTATAACATCAAAATAGAAATATTAAAATTATTTCGTTCGAACGAAAAACAATTTCAATTGCGTTCAAAATAATATTTAACATACCTATATTTAATTACAAAGCCGTTATTATTTACTATTAATCGTTAATTTCCCGCGAGATTGGTTTTAAAAAACTGCTGTTTTATGATATCCTATTACTTTTGTAAATGTCTCGAGTTTTTAATTAATGCAATTCGGTTTTGATGTAAAACCATCATTATGTTATATAGAGTGGTTTTTTTATTGGACTCTAGTGTTTCAGACTTTTGTGATATTTTGTTACCGGAATATTCGACAGACAAACAATTACACTTTTCAACACTGAAGGAGTAATCTCGAAGTAATAGGTATAAGTAATGTCCCCGACCGAATAATATTGTACTGTCCAGTAAATGTTAAACTGCTGTAAATTATAAACATTTCTTTTTTTCTCCTGTCTAACCATATTCCTTTTGTGGCACTACTCATTAACCATCGATTTCTATTCGAATATCTTACATAATCATAAATTATAACACAGTTTTCTTGGTGAATTAAAACTTGTTAATTTAGTTATTTTAATTTGATAAGGCGTAAGGCGTAAACGGAAATTGTATTTTTTACACAGTTACCTACTTATCATAAATCAAAAACTTAACATTGACTAAAAATTACTAAGTTTAATATTATTATCTACTTTATAATATAGTATTAAGTATGGAATTTGTTATCGTTAGTTATGCATTTTTCCATACCACCGCTATAAAAGTTTTACTTGATTAACTAGATAAAGTGAAATTTATTTTGAAACTTTTAATAGTGAACTGTACGATTCGTTGTAAAATCGTTCAAAGCGTTTGATTTATTATTCAAAAACAAATATTAGTATGAACGATAATTCAACTTTGTATAAAACACGGAAATCGATTGACAGCATGTAAATCGTACATGTCTAAAGCTGCAGTCGTTTTAAATTACACGGCAGTGACAACTTACATCTTAAAAATATGAAATGTTAATAAACGTTGTTAGAGAGTAAACACGATGAAATATTATAAAATTTAAAAAATATATATATATCAACCGTTCGAGCGCGTTTCGCGATAGTTGATCTCTACTCTATAATATTATTGTACACCTACTGTATCCATGGTTGTTATTTTACTATACATTTGTTCGATTTACTAAAGTATACCAGAAATTTTCGATTACCTTTAAAAGTACATATTACCCAAAATGTATTGTAAATGTCCATTAAATCAGCGGTTTAATAGTGACCAACCAAACAAAAACGCACAGCTCTAGATGAAACCCCGTTGAAACACCCGCTGGTTCGTCATTGTGTTATGTTATTTGTAATCCTTATAAACGAGTCTCGATACCGTCTAAAATGTCTTGTAAATGGTATAAAATCGGAATGCGACGACTTACCGTCCATAAGTTACTGTTCGCTGCAGTGGATTAAGAGTAAATCTTTTGAATGTCTCGATTCTGTATATCTGCTGATTGAGTTTCTAGTTAGTTTGTGTACATAATATTTATGTTAGGTTATAGCAGTGGAAAAGGAAGACCGGACTCGTTCACTGTCAACCTGACTTTGGTTACAACGTTTTCGTCTCCCCGCGCAGTCAGATTACCAAAGCCCAATACCTAACTGAGTAACTACATCTTTTTTATTCAAATTATCTTGAGTTCTTTTGATGTAAAAAATAAAACACAAACTAATACACATATATTCATCATTAATTGAATATCATTTAACCGATATCATCGGTATTTTTATTTAATTTTAATATGCTTAACTTTAGGTAAAAAATATTTTTTAATAAAAAAACATTATATTTGTATTATATAATAGCAATATGTTGAGCATATTCTACGTCTGATATAATGATACTAGTTTTTTTATAATATTGATTTTGATTTATTTTAAAGTATTAACTATATAACATATAAGTACATAAATTACAAGTTTCATTACAGACTGGTCTGTATACTAAATTTTGGATTCAAAATTAATAGTTTTCTAGAAGAAAATAATATAATATGTAAATATTTTCATAAAAATGTTTACTACCAGTCATTTATTTTAACTATGAAAAATCTGATTAAAATATATTACTCATCTGCTGTAGCCTTACTACATCACATAAAAAGTATAATTATTACTGTTTTCGTGAAAAATAAAATATTTTATTTATTGTTTTAGATAATAAAATGTTTTACAGATATTTATTTTAAATTATAACATTAGGTAAATATAAATTATCTCGTAATTTATAAAGGTTAAAATTTTTTTAGTAATATTTAGTTATTTATTTGATAGGATAGAACGTATTTAAGTATATGACTTAAGTATTAATCATTAGGTGATTATATAAAAAAAAAAACCATTTAAAATAAATCAGTTCTATATTAAAGTAAACATTTTCGGTCAAATGAGGGTAATATTATATTTTATCGTGATGATAGTCATCAACACACGTTAATATTATATAATATTATCTAAGCAAAATATATTGTTAATATATTTGTAATACATATTAAGATGTTTAAATATCGTGTTATGAAAAAAATACATATTACAAAATACGCGTTGTTTTGCTTCAATAAATATTAACGTATTTTTAAAACAGACGTTGGTAAGGTTACTCTGAATAAACTGTTTTTAGGTAATATTAATAGTTTATCTATGTTAATTCAAATTAGATTACCGTTGTATGTTATATTGTACATTATACGCAGTATATTATATTATATTATACATCGGTGTGCATACAGTCGGGTTGTATTAGTTTGCAACACCTGTTGTAAAATCCCATACTCGACAACGACCAATTAGCATACAAATAACATCCTTAATCATCCCTCATATCATTATTATCATTATTATCATTATTATTATTATTATTGTTATTAATATTATTATAACTGTATTACCACGACTAACCATTGCTTGTATTTAAAGAGATATTTCAGAACCGATGCTCGAGAATTTATAGTAAAATTATTAGCACACTATACTTATTAGGACCGTACGTCATATTATACAACGTCGTCATATCGCTATACATTTTATTATAATAAATATTATAATAAACTCATCAAAATGCTTAGTATTTATTTATTGTGATAGCAATAGTGTGAAAACATACATAAGTACAGTATTTAAACGTATCAAGTTTTATAATGCATAGCTAATACATGAAACTACAATTTACGCCGAAAGATGCAACTGGAAATTTATTAAAATCATGTAAATGGTACATAGGTATTGAATACAATACTCATAAATAGTTACTAAATATATATAAATAAATTTATCCGTCAAACAGACCAAAAGTCAAAATCAGAAAGCAACAAATTTCTTCAAACATTGACAATAATATTTCATAACTAAATAGTTCGAAATTCCATAACTGAAAGTACCGTTATACCGTGATATTGAAGAACAGAAATCTTTATGAATATATGTAAATATATAATATGTGTATTGTATAATATTCTGTTATCGAGACAAATATACAATATATATATAATATAAGATTAAACTGTATGATATATTAATGACGACGACGTCATAAATACTAAATGTGGTTGAGATGGAAAAAGAATAGTGGCAGGTGATTGTAAAATAATAAGATAACCTTGTCAACTGATCACTAAAAACAGTTATAATTTATGTTAACATTTTTACTAAACACATTACCTACCTATAAATTAGTGCTAAATACGAATAAATATATATACGAGGCTTTTGTCCTCATTGGGGTGTGTTGTGGTGCAGTTCAAGTTCATGTAAGTGCAACCTTTAATTATTTTAAAGTTTCGGGTAGATTACCACAAAAGACACAAACCTTCAACAGACCGTATTCCTACATCATTTTGGTGATGTTTAATAATGGCATAACACTGAATGGTTTACAATTCGACGACAGTTCGTCTATACATTTGTCATCGACAAAACTTTAAGTACAATATTACTTTCGTTATTATCAACTGCCAACTAGACAATGTAGGAGTGCAGCAAATAACATAGTAGCAATTATTAATAACTAATTATAAATGAGTTCTTGGAACCGGAAACCAACTATTATCGCGCTCATGCCTTATTGGTAACAATAAAATTGAGTATAGTTATCAGCTGGGTATAGATAGGGAATATGATCGTTGTCGACTGTAAGTAAGCTGACTCCTAATTTACTTCAGCTCACGTCGCTATATAACAGAGGGTTTTCAATAAAATATAGTATTTAGTTTTAAATAATAATATGTCACAAAGAATAAATGTAATTGAATAATTATACAAAAAATGTCAATGACAGCGACATTTTAAAACAGCGGAACAGTAATAATAATAATCAATGATCAAAAATAATATCGTTAGACAATGTCCAGCTGTGGCGTCGTTCATCTGAAGATTTCGATAATTTTGGCTACAAAAACTTAACGATATATATGTACAAACAGAATGATTCACCAAGAATTATTACGCCCTGTTTCTTTTTCAAAATCAAAAACACATTCAAAATCTGATTTTTAGAATTTTTAAATATACTTAAATAATATTGTTTAAAACTAACGAGATTTTTCGTACCACTTAAGTAGTATCTTTTAGAGGTATAAACTTCTATTTTATCAAATGCATATCCTCTTTCTGTCTTAAGTTATTAAGCGATGTTTTCTCTATTGTTGACGAATCAAAATCAAAATTTTAATAGGCAGTTATATAGTTATTTTGACGTGTGTACTAATGATAATAGATTCGTGATGTATTAATATGTATAATTTGTAAGAATGATTTAATCATAACGTATTTACTTACTAAACTCTAGATTCAATATAACGTATAGTTTTATATTTTTGTAAAACAATTTTTAAGAAATATTATCCTTTTATATAATTATACATCCTTCTACCTCAGCAGTTGGATCGACAATGAATAATTGAATTGACTTAATTAATTATATAGGTATATTTAAAATATTGTATTGTTGAATCTGATACGACGAGGAGGCGTGTCTAATGTGAAGGGCTGATTGCATACCTTACACATCGCATGTCTTTTAGCGCGATTCTAGTGACCAGCCCCAAAGTGTCTCGTCTCTGCAATAAGCGCTCCATAAGTCTGCCGACGACACACACTACGGACGTGATAAAAAGTAAAACCGAGTCGCATAGCGCACACGGCGATGGCAACGATAATCGTCGTAATACGCCGCGGATATTCGTCACAGCCGACAAACGCGAGAGAAACAAAACGGACAGCGATACGTTCCCGCACGTGTATGACACAGACTCGGCACAAGATAAACGCGACGCACAGTACAGTTGTACAAGCGGGCGACGAAGGGTTAATGCATAGTTGCACGATAACAACACGTTATTGGCTGTGGTCCGGTACGATCGCGCGGCACCGAACGCAATATACAAACCAATAAATATAAATTCGTCGACATTGATGTCACATCGTGGAGCCATAATTTTACCGCGATATCACATTTTTCATAACATAATATTTACTACGTTTATATGTAGCAGTTAATTCGCATTGAGTTAGTCCGAGAGTTGGGTGCACATAAACTCATTTTTAATTCGCATTAAGCTGATGCGCATTTATTATTTAATTCGATTCGTCAAATCGAATTAACTCTTACTCCGGGATTAAGAAATTCATGTAAACACTTTAATGGTAATTAATATTTTAGCGGGAATTTTAAAATGTCAAATTATAATTATTTTGGTCAAGGAATCCAAAGTATAAAGCGAGGACTAAAAAACATTCGCATTAACTTACAATTTTATTCAACATCTAATCTTGATATTTTAGATGCATATAAGCCCGGTCTCTAATGCGAATTAATTCGATGCGCATTGAGTTAATTCGCATTAACTGCTGCATATAAACATAGTAGATGATAATATTATCCTCGTTCCTGGACGTAGTAGGTCGGCGAACTGTTGTAAGGAATTAACGGGGTAGTCCTACCACCATATCTACAACGACGTCAAAGTAACAAACTAACAATCGCACATCGTCATTTAATCATAACACGTGCCGCGTACTAATATAATATTATATGTATCGTATATACTTCACAGCAAAATGCCGACACCGGCGCTTACGACATTGCGTTCTACATCGTATACGCTGCGGAATATAGAACACTGTTGCCTTATATTCTTGTGGTTGGCGGTTGGTAATATAAAGGCACATTGGTTTATGTTGGTGTGATATGCATGTGGACCGTGTGTGGAGTGAAGTGAGTAAGTATACAGTAAAGACAGTCATATAACGATGTAGATATGTAGGTATAATGTGCGTGTGAATTGTGTGGAGTAAACTAGGTAGGTATAGACGTGATGACATTTAATAGTGCAAGCGCGATGGTGGATGTGCTGGCACACCAAAAAGCACACATATTGAATATATCTATGATGGCAACCGCGCCTATTATAGTCGGCGAGCTTTCAACGTCCTCTTTGATCTCGCTGCCGTAATCATATATTTTTTCGCTCACGTCTACAGTTTTTTTATAATATCACTTATTTAACATATTTTCATTGTTTCAAAATTCATGTTCATAAGGCGACCATTGCGTGAAAATTCTAGACTCAAGTATTTTAAACTAATGCATAGGTTGCAATTTAAACTCAGATGTAAAAACCAGCGGTTTTTTTTTCTTTTTTTATGTCTAACGACAAATTTAATCATAAAGAGAGGTGGTCATAGAAAATTTTTTATGTATGAAACGAAAAATCATAGTTAGGTTATTCATTGATTCTACTTTGTAACTTTTACTAATCAATCCTATTTTTTCATAACGCGTATAACCAAACAACGATCTATATAGATTTCAAGATTTTATGACAAAGTTGACCACTTCGGACTAGAATGACGTTGAATACTTGTCCTGTTTTCTCAAATCTAGAAGACGAATAAATCATAATCTTCGATTAACGTTCGATCTATAACCACCATACGTCAGTAGCAACATGTAACAATCAAAAAATTGTTAACTGAGTTTTACTGAAATGTGTAACGTCTTATCGTGAACGGAGCAAATCCTATTCACATTAATTTTAAGCCTAATATCTCTTTGATTATTTATCGGAATAAATGTACATAATTCATTATGTTAAACGCAGATATAGAATACAAATAATGTTTTCCCAGTGAAAAAATGTTATGGCTTTCAATAATATATTGAAATAATATACATCAAAGTTCAAGATGATATTTTAAAATTCTAGATATTTTTCAAATAAGGTACTTCAAAGTGCTCTGTGAATATCCTAACTTATATTATTTAAAATACTAATATCCCACTTATAGGTACAGTACAATTTGAACAAACTACTTGGTAGTTTGAGAGTTATTTAGTTTTATATACTAAGGATAATTTATAATAGATATATTATATTATATATTAAAAAAATATAAATAATATTTATATTAATCTAACGATGTTTATCATTTGTAAAATTAGTCAAAATATAATACATAATAGATCTTTCAAAAATATTCAAAATCCAATAAGTAACGTAACTCGATCGCAGATTAGATAATGTCCGCATCAGCCGTGCTCTATGCGGTCCCCGATGGTGGGGGAACAAATACAAAAGAGTTAAGTTTGGTTTGTAAATAGTGATTTGTTTCGGCTTTGAGTTTGTGCAGCACACGCGTAACATAGAAATTTAGACGTGTTTTTATACCGATTGGTATAGTACGATAAAAACTCTTAAAATAGATTTTAGCTTTCGTTAGGTATACTTGAAAACGATATTCTAACATTTCAGATTTTAAGTTTTTAACTTTTTTAAACATTTAAACATAGAGGCCACAATAAGAAGCAGACTTAACGAAAAATTATTAAAATCTGTTTTCAGAGTTGTTATCGTAAAGCTCTTGTTTTCATCATTTTCCTTAGAATGCTCATTGCTTCATGGAATAAATTGTTACATTTTAAATATAACATATCCAAATACTTACACTGTAAGACTAATAAAAAGTGAAAAATCGTGACTTCCAATTTTAGTGAAACTGTAACATAATAATTATGATGTTAATGATGACGAAATAATCAGTTTCATGCACAGAAAATCATTTATATATATTATATTCAATTTAGGAATATAATATCCTTCCTTGACACGTACTATATGTGATGTGGGACTGTGAATGGTGTTTTGGACAAAATTTAATTATTCATATGACGTCGATACATTTGAATATTTGCCTTTGATATGTTACGCAATTTAATTTTACGTACTATCAGTTGATTTTTCTGAAAAATCATTCACACATTTCACATTCCATAATAATAATTTACATGTATGCACAAAGCAAATGTGTAGAGCATATTGATATCGATATGAATACATTTTTTTTTTTGTTTTGTCTAATTATTTCTAATTTTTTTACGTACTAAATAATAATAAATGTAAATTGAATAAATTTACATTTTTTAAATTTAAAATATTGGTATTTAATTATACATTCCTCGTTCTAACAAACATAATATAAAATGTTACAAATTAATTCAACTAATTATAATACACGTTCAGAGAGCACTTTATATCGTTCCACGATATTATTGATTACAAGGTACCTAGCTGTATATTATACTACTAATATGATTAATGATTATATACATTAAGGTAAATTTACCTTTAACGAAACAAGATGAAAACATTACTTGTATGAATTTTCTCTTCGAATTTGGTTTAATAATTTTAAGGTTATTTATAAATATAAAAAAAATATTTAAATTTAAAAAAACTACTCGCGTTGTGATGTTTAAATTATCGATTAGAAGAGAAGAGTTAAGTCATGTATTATGTTTTTTGTTTTGGTATTTAAATATTATGTAATTCATTTTCTTTAAAACAATTCATGAAATATTATATTTATGTAAAGAAAAAATAAATACTTATGAATAAACATATATATATAATATATCACTATATCAAGAGACGTATAAAATATATTTTTTCATAATTTAAAGCTAAATAATTCAAATTCAGAAATCTACTTTTAATACTCGTAAATAAATATACTGTTAATATTAACAAACCACGAACGTGTGCACGATCAATTTCTACGTCTTAAAATTCACTACGTGTAATGTAAATTAAGATAAAACATAATTTTATACAACAAACGGAAGAAAAAAAATACGACCGAGTTATCATCATTTGCTGACGTCAAAGCTCTAATTTTATCATATATTATGCATTATATAATGCTAGATAATATTATCCCCTCGATTCGGGACGTGGTCGGCAAGCTGCGGTGCTTGTAATAACTTCGTTATCGTCCGACCTTCGTCTACGACGTCGAAGTGACGAGCCGACAATTGCACGTCGTTATTTTTAATCATCAAACGTGCCGTGTACTAATATTGTATGGACTTATCGTATATGCAAAGCGGAAGACCGGAAGTTGCTCCTATGACACTGCACACGACGGGACAGCCAACGCGGAAACGCGTCTGACGCACTTTGATAACAGAACGTCCGCTGTTGAATATATATATATACCACTGTTACCTTATTATTATAGCTGGCGGTCAGTAATATAACGATGTAGATATGTGGGTATAATGTGCGTGTGAATTGTGTGGAGTAAACTGAGTAGGTATAGACGTGATGACATTAAATTTCAAGCGCGGTGGAATGTGCTGACACACCAAAAAGCGTCCGTGCGCATGTATCGAGTATATCTATGAAAGAATCTACGTATATTATAGTTTATGTCCTCTTCGAGGTCGCGGACAAAATGTCATAATTTTTCACTCGCATCTTTATTTTTTATGTATCACTTCTTTAACATATTGTTATTGTTTCAATATTTTCTTGTCCGTACGGCGACTACTACGTGAAATTTATATATATTTTTATACATAATATCAATTATTTAGCATATTTTTTCAATAACTCTTATTTAGGTATACGTTAAACTTTCTCGTGAAAATATTGAATTCGAGAATTTAAAACCAATGATGTATTGGTTGCCATTTAAAGTCAACTATTAAAACCGGCATTTTCTGAGAAATATTAAATTTAAAGTATTACTGTGAATACCCAATTTAAATACATATTAAATTAAAATTGTTTTACAAAACAGAAAAGTAGGTTGGCAAAGTGATTATGATCGGCATTAAAAAAGAGCGTCAAATCGTTTTGTTTCAACAATTACCTTGTAGCTGCACAAGTACTGGTCACGCGACTGATATAGTACTACGTTAAAATCACACCTCTGCAACAAGTAGCCAATCGACACCTTCGCAATATTAACCAAATCGTTATCGTGGTTTAGATCGCCGCAGGAAAGATGATATCATGCTCGGCATATAAAAATAATACACCTCCCGTAAAGTGTTCGAAATTGAATAATGTTTGTTAAAATGTATTGTCGTAATGACTCGCGGTTATTTTTGTGTCAATAGGCGAAAGGTAAAAGAAAATTACATCCACAATTTATTTAAAAGTTGTGCTCCAAAAACAAAATTGTTTTTTCATTAGTAATTACGTAGAATAATATAATTGGAACTATTTTTTGTTTTAATTATTTTGTTACCCTCTTTAAGTCTAATACTTGAACTTTATAAAATGTCATTGTTTATTATAGAAAATAACTATAACTAGTACATGCCATTCAAAATGTACTTTAATATATTTTACTCGTATAATATATATTAATATAATATTGACTTAAAAGGTTGCCAACAAAATTAAAGTCATGAAAATTAAATTATTCTACATATGTTTAATACATCTGAAGATGGTGTGTTATAATTAATAATAAAAAAAAATTGGCTATCAGAAATTTAAATGAAAAAAAATTGTAGTTTTATATGTTTTTGATTTACTATCAAGGTTAGGTACTATTATAAGTAACCATTATAGAGGACATGCCGCTATGGTAAGTTGAAAATGTTAGTAATTAATATTAATTTGACATCATTTATAGTTTGTCAAAATGGTCCGATTATAATAAACTGTAGATCCATTATTACTGTTTACTATTATTCCTTATGCATATATATATTTTAATTGCTGAAACACGTATGGATTTCGCATTAGGTACCTATATAAAAAAAAAAATTATCCACGAAATAATTTGCAGTAAAAAAGAGTGAGGCGCTCATTTGAAAAACAAAAGTTTGTATCATCATTTGACATTCCTAAACTAGTACGAAAGTCTTATTTTAAAAATATAATTTTGTAGTTTCTGTATAAATAATGTATTTAATAAATTCAATATTAAATTTAAAAATTGAGGTGCCATGGTTTGTTAATCGCTCTGTATGACTGTATATAACGATCTTTTAAATATTGTTATACTCAACAGTACGTTTTAAATTTTATATTTCAATAATAAACAATTAAACGTTTTAATTTACGTTTACGTGTTTTACTTTATTGAAATATTTTTTTTTAATAAATTAAGTATAACGAAGAAATTATCGCTTCACATAATATTACAAGACATTTTATAAATTCTTTAGCACCACAACGCAACACAGACCACTTTATACGTCGCAACACAATCCACTTCGATGAAAGTTCAAAGCGCAGACTTTAAATAAATTGTGGACGAATCTAAACGTAACACGCGACCAACGGAGGTCACTATTTCGACGGCATTAACGGTCAAGGCAAACATGCACAAATGCACGACTACGTCAGACACCTCATGGACAAACAACGGACCTAACCTAACGTGCGACGCAACAAAATCGAGAGTCGCGAATTTAGTAATATTGACGGCATGTCGACACACGCGAAGACGGGACATGACGAAATATAATATAGACGTGTACGAGTAGCAATCGAATACTATACACGAATATGCTTTAAAACTAAACAGCTGATGACAGCCAACCCGCTGTCGGTATTCGATCAGACTAGCGTTTTGTCGGCACAAAAACGATCGTGACCGGACCGACACGACCATTCATAATTTTAGTGTAATTTTTACCGGCTGCCGAATGTACCTTGTAGTCATACTAACGACATGAAGAAGCGCGGAAATTGTTTTTAATTTGAAATTTAATATAGCTAAACTACTATTGTTTTAACGAACCGTCTTTTGGAAATAATTTGTATGGATTAAGATATTGATGATCTCGAAAAAACTACACAGAATTTCAAAAGTTAGCGGGTCTCTCGTAATTTACATAATATTAGAGAATAATACGTCGTGTGATTTTAAGTGGGTAACCGATCACAGTGATGTGACAAAAACACCTCGTTAACTATATCTTTAAACCAGGGGTGGCCAACCTTTTTTTATATTGTGCCAAATATTTAAATGTCCGAGAATATCAGTTAAAAATGCAAGGTTAATTAACAAATTTTTATCTCTCAACAGTTCACATTCATCATTATAGGCAATTCTATGTCTTTTTTTTCATTTGATTGTTTAGTAAAAATTGATTGCTGAGTTAACAATGAATTAGTCTTCTTTTTATTCTGTCCTCTTTACAGAACCCTCGGGGTATTTTTCAATAATATCATTGTGATTATTATAGTGCCGTTGACATTGAACTTTTTTGGAACTGCTATTACAGAGTTACATACTAAACATTTCGGTCTAGATTTTTTCCCTTCTATACATAAACATTTTTCTATCTATTCTGTATTAAAATTTCGCGAAGAAATATCATCTTTATAACTTCGTTTTACGCCTAAACTTGAAGTTCCTGGTAATTAGATGCCATTTCACGATCACACATACACACACACACACACACACACACAACAACACAAACTACTCGTTAACACACGGGCACGGCGGTTCTAATACGACTAACTTTATTGTAGTAATCTAGTACACACGTACCGTAACAATTCTCGTATCGGAATAATAATCGGAAAATTCCACTGCGATAATATAATCTAATTTATTAATACTTATTTTTAAAAATTATATATTATTTTATCTGACTCTAGTGTGCCATTCAATAACAACAAATGTGCCACAAATGGCACGCGTGTCGCAGTTTGGCCGTCCCTGCTTTAAACAATAAGAGTCTAGTATAATATGGTTTTGTATAGGTACACTGAATCAGCGACAGTTTATATGTAAAAAAAAACACTGGACAGTTTACAACCAATAACTAATAATAATTAGACATAATAACATTCTTGTAATAATAACCGAGCTTTTTGATCGGTACACCAGAAATGACTAGGCCAACGATTATCGTACAAAAATGAACGACAGAATCACGTTGTCAAAAATAACATGGCGATCAACTATAGTACATAACTTTGGATTTGTTTTGACTCCAATCCGTGATGATGGTAAAATTCGTATCAATAGGTGGGTCCACCATTACGAGATTGAGACAGTGTTAAATGACAATAATATTGAACCTACGAATTTATTTGGCACTCAGTGTGATGCTGAACATCAACAATAAGCACGCCAGCAGAACAAGACGTGACGGATAAAAACATTGGATTGCACTCGAGATTACTTGACGGAACAAATGTTCGCACTGCCGATTTAGATTTGGCGACAAGCTTAACACGTTCCTATATGCGTATAATACATCAGCTGTTGTAGGTGTTTAATATATTATAGTATTATATTTAAGACAATAATAATTATAGCTAGCAGAAATGTACATAGTACATAAATAAAAAAATATTGTTTAATGAAGTTGTTGTTTAATTTTTGTTTCATTGTTTACGATTAAAATATTTTTATATTTATTTTTGTACTAGATACATTTTAAATACATATATAATTTATATTTTCTTTTAAATTATAAAATTCAAAAGTATATTTTAAATTTCATATTTCTATTCAGAATTCTAGTTTACAATTTCGTATACCACAACTGAAATAAATTATTGGTAAGATAAAAATAAAGAAGAAGTGGTTACTTTATATAATACAGTTTCATCATCGAAAATCCAAAGAAAAGAGAATGCTGATGTAATGCTTTTATATCCAACAACTATGATCGATGAATAATACTGTAACGCACTACACAATCCACTACACAAAGTATATCTTATCCGTTCTCGAATTAAACATTTTTAAATCGATTATTAAGTACTATTAGTGAGCTTACATAACTTTGTAATGGTGATATTTCTCTTAATCATAATAAATAAAATAGGAAAATTGAAAATAAGACAGACGAATTATGATTTTCAGCTCAGAATATTACTTCAATCGAACTTAAGTATAAGTTAATTTTAGGCATACGAAGAAAAATATTATTCAATATTTATATTTTAAACCAAGTTTATAGCAAAAGATCATTTCTTCTCTGTTAGGTACCCAATAACAATGCACGGTTTTTTTTTCTCGAATAAACTAACTTTGATATTCACTACTTGGTTTATGTGTTGATCAGTGATCTCTATTGATTATAAAACAAACAACAAGTCTTAAATTAGAATATTAGATTAATAATAATAAAAAAAAACTAGCACTTCGAGACTTTGGACAGGTAAATTATAAGGTGTAATATATTGTATTCCCTTAAATACGGTTGCTGGACTGAGCGAACTTGCTGTCAATAAGTGACGAAAGGAATTGTCTGATGAAGCTAAATCTGATTGATCGATGCGGCAACAGCAACTTTATGCAAAAACCCATTCGACGGTCCCGCATACCACCGCCACCGCCCTACTGGTTTTATAGTGCGTCAACACCGTGGGCTGTTGATTTATTGCATCAGCCGCGATGGGATCGGTTTGTCGAACCGTCTGGACAAAAGAGAACCAACCGTTTTATTTATATAACATTATATATTAATATATATATATACCTATATGTTTATATGCGTATAATGCGTGTCGATGAGCGTGCAATACATTTTTAATGCTTTGCGAGAGAGAAACTGCGGGAGAGGGAAAAAAAATAACTTAACTGCGACAGTTGTCGTGTCGAACCAAATACGCGTTATTTTGTAACTCGTAGACTGCAAGACGATATTATTTAGTGCCAATATAGTATAATAGTATACACATTACACGCCGTACACACAGCTAAATACACGGGACTCGGGGTCACACATATATTATAGTTTATAATATATTATTGTAAGGAATGGCTGTTACGGTCTTTCTTCTGGTACATGAACAATGTAACTTTATGTGCTTATCTTCAATTTCAGTATTATAGCATTACACTATTATGTGTACTACCGTATTATATTTATAATAATCAATAATGTTTACGTAGCAATTAGAGTCTATAATACGGGATATAAAGTATTTAAATAATTTAAATAAAATATTGATTTGAAATACCTAATTAAAAAATACTGTACTCATTTAAGTATATTTTTATACAAAATGAAAAAAATTAATGTTTATCAGTAAAAAAAAAAGTCTGTTTGGGTAAATTTACATTTAAATTTAAAAATATATTATATTCTATATAAATATACTTTTATACTTTAATCTAGCGAACTACATCGACACACATTTTCATCCACAAAAGTAGTTTTATTAATAATTGTGATATTTGCTAAGCAACGATACAATCTAATTAATCTGACTCGCGAACACATGTAGTACACTGAAAAGGAATTCGTTCATTCATAACAATAATCAAACGGCATTTACGGCAAGGGCTATCAGTTCAGAGTTTCGGGAAATAATAATTTTAACAACAACGATAATAATTATAATCCGGAATTAGAATCGACGACTGGTTGTGAGCAATATTATTTTGGTTAAATATTATTATCATTATCGTTGTTCTAACAATAATAATAATTAATATACTAAGTAATATTATTAATATTATATCATAGCTGGGAAACTGTGCGCCATTTGCTACGAAAACATAAAGGGATTTGTGGGTGTAATATATGTATAATACCAGACTATACAGGATAATTCAACAAGCATGCTCCTTATTCTATCACCCTATAATAATAAATTTATTTAAATTTCTTTTTTTAAATGTCTTAGCATACTTTGATATCATTATTTTAGACTGGTACTTAGATTTATTTATACAAACTAAATATCTATTAAGCATATATTTTTTCTGTTGAAAATATTGATACAATTAAAACGAGTAGGTAGTTAAGAGAATATTAATTACAATATTTTTTTAATTGTCATAATCCTTATTTCTTTAAACCTATTATTTTAAATACTTTCATACAGTTTGATAATTCAGAAACTAATAATTTAAATTTCGATTTAAATAAATCGAAATAAAAAAAAAACAATATGTTAAACGAATTATAATAAAAAAGGTAAACAAATTACATTATGTGTAATAAATCAAAACACTTATTAAATAATCTGAAAAATGTTCATATTTTAAAATATTATTATTCAGCAGGTAGGTATACTAAAATTTTTAATAACCATTATTAAAGGAAAACAATTGAGGTGAGCATGCTTTGTGAATCATCCTGTATATTATGATAATGATGATAATAATAATAATGATAATACACGGTGGTAGCACGCGCGTGTTTTGTTAAGGCAAAACTTTCAGCGATGTTGGCCGTCGTCAAAACTCGCCGCGTAATAAAAACAAAGCCTGTTCGCCGCCGGCGGGTGTAACGCGATATTAAACGACCGTTGCCCGCCCGAGTAAATATTAATAATGGATTCTCGGTGCGTTAAAGTTTCTATAATAGATTTATCATATAGCAGCTTATTCAATACGGCGAAAATCGCTCGCGGACAACGCGTTTATAATGGAACGTAGGTGATATATTGTTTTATAATAATTTACAAATTATAGGCTATATGTCCTGTACTATAGTTTTATGTAATTCAAATTATTATTACTCCATAAAACAGTATAAAAAATACATTATATATATATATATATATATATATATAATTAAGACAGAAATTATGTAGATTTTTAGTACCTATAGCAAAAATCTAGTTAAATTGATTGCAGAGTATACACTAAAAAATAACTACAACAACAACTTTATAACTACGACCTTTTCGACTACCAAAAACTATTCGATGGGTTTAATTAATGTTAATACTTAATTTTATTTCAACGTGTCACTTCTCTGTAATTTATTTAAAATAAATAATAATAACTTTCGTTAGGAATATCGACTTATAATTTTTTTTTTAAATTAATTAACTTAAATGTATTATTGTTTCACGACTTTCACTGTAATACCATGTTATTATTACAAAACTACAAATTGTTTAAGAGCCAAAAAAACAATTTAATATATTTCATAAAAATAATTATCTAGTTCTGTTTCTTAGAACAGTGAAAGGAGCTTAATATCATTTTATTTTACCTAGGTTAGGCTGGGCTAGGTTTAATACTACTTAAGAAATATTGTAAAGAAAACGATGAAAATATGATCTATTGCAATATTGAGTTTATTGTTGTTTAAATACTTATATTGTAAACATATGCATTTTTTTTGTAAATAATTAAGTAGATATGTGTTATATTTATCATAATAAAATAAAATGGTATCACTGGTATCAGAAAAACTGTAATTTAAGCGCAAAATGCTAACTAAACTAAACTAAAGTATATAAGTAAATTGTAGAAACAATTATGAACATTTTAAATTTAATGTTATCAAAACCTTGTATACGAAAAATGCGTTTAGTTACGAGATATTGCAATAACGTTTGTAACTTAAAGAGTTTAATTTATTTACAACTTTTCCAGTTTTTCATATTATTTAAATTATACAAATTATATATCATGATCGAAATCATGTATGAAACAATTTTATCTCAACTAAAGATAACTCATTTTAATTAACTTTTAATTTTTACTAATTTATTTATAACCATTTATTTGATTAAGTCTTAATTTGTTTAATTTTTCTTCGTTTTTTTAATTAATAAAGTTTAAATTGTTAACTTGCCCATATTTTTTTGTAATACTTGGGGTATAATTAAAATGATTACACAAATATTGTTAGCTTAATTATTACTTTCGTCATTAAAATATAAACATGATGGCGTATTATTGAATCTGTAAATAATAATTTATAAGCGGATGATATATTCTCGTAATTTCACAGTGAGCTTTATGCGTAAACATACTACGGTGTATACGATAAATATATTATATAAATGCTTGAAATATTTTGAGCTTCATTTTTATACATCTTAACGCGTTTACAATACTCAAGATGATAGAATGAACGATTATCTATTCTTTCCAGTTGTCAAATTATACTGTCAAAAAAGTATGTACATATATATATAGTATATACGCATGTATAATGTATACGAATGTAATATGTATGTATTTGTTGTACTGTTGTATGTGCGTTTTCTACCATCTGTACTATTGATACTGCTTTGAGGTTGTAAATCAACAGCGATGTTTTTTCAGTGTATATTATATATTATTAAACATACATTTTTTTCAAAAAAGAGGAAAAGCTTTTAAAATATATATGATATTACTATGCATAAAATATAGTTTAAGAACGTATTTTAAATGGATTTCACAGTGATTTAACAGACTTATATGATTTACTGAAAAAACATGATGTTACTTACAAAGTACTAATAAATTAATATTTTTGAACACTACGGTAGGTACGCTTTATTACATAAATGCCTATTATACTGCGGAAACTCGCCAATTAATAAGTGTTTCCATTTTAGTTATTTATTAACAAAAATGGTTACACGTTTCCAACATCCTACCCATTATCAGATTACATAAAGGTTTCAACTTTTAGTTTTCAGTACGACTTATTCATACCCTAGGGATATAACGATTCGATCAACCCGTTTATCATATGTAATTTCTATATTGTTCTGTGATTACAGTAAGTTATCGTACCTCGACATTACTACTATTTAGCGCTCAACCGATAGACCATTGGTTACCCCAATGTTGATGCGATCCCTCCAGTCACAGCAGTACTTTCACCATTAACCGAGTATAAATCTAGTTTAATGCTAACACAGATTTTTAATTATTTTTTTCAAATTATAGTGCAATAAAAATTGGCCGGATGAACTTAGTTATAAAGTTGTTGCAGTTTTAAGTATAATACTATATATTTACACGTTCTTACACTAAAGTAAGAAAAAAATTATTAAATTACAGTCCACGAAAATGTTCATTCAATTTTGAATAAAATGCTGTGAAATTTGATTTCAAGAACGGCAGTATAATAATTATTATTTATTGAACTATGAAACTTTTAAAATAGCGTATTTTAAAACACTTTTTACCATAATTTTAAAAGTATTTTGGATTAATTTTGAAATACTTAGGTTTTTGAAAAATTGAAAAATCACAGTGAGCCCTAATGTAAATTTATTTCTAACTACTTTTATAACAAAGTTAGGTAAGTCAAATTTTTTACCAAAAAAAATGATGACGTCTGCACTAAAATGACATCAGAAATGTTTTATATAGTATTATTAGCGAAATATAAAACAAATACTTATAACATCATATCAATAACTATTATCTCAGGTAATTTGACAATAACTAGTAAGTACAGAGGTATTCCGCTGATTGTTGATTCATTACTGCAATTATATAAACATTTAATACTTATAAAGTTATACATATCTAAGGTTAGGTTAATTTTTATACATTAAAGTTGTTAAAAAAATATTCCTCAAAATAGTATACTGCCATGAGTTCTAATGTCTTACATAATACATCACAAGTACTGCGTCGTATACTTAAACATTCCTGTGCATAAAATAAGGGAAGAAAAGTACAATATTATTAAATTTAATTTCTGAGGTAGGTCTGGTATGTCTTGTACTCATCCATATACGACATAGAATCGTATAAGTCATTAACAACAGTATATCTTATATTTTCGTATATTATATAAAATGCATTGTATGCAGTTATAACGCATATACTTATTTGACGCAAGCAAATATACGTAGTAGTTTAAACCAGATACATGTAGCTGCATGTATTTGTAATCGAAATGATTTAGGCGTGAGTACGTAATAATCATCATAACTATCCATCATGAGATAGTAAGGTAATCGCACGTGCGCATCAACCCGAGGACGCGTGAACCATGAAAACACGATGGTGCGCATCACTTGATCAGAATGAATATGACAATAATAGTATAGAAATACTACGTAAATAAGAGAGCCCGAAATAGGATTTTTTTAGACTCGATTTACTTAAGTTAGAGGGAACACCTTTATGACTAATATGACCTATAAAAGAATTGTATTTTTTGGATTTCGAAATAATATGAATTGAAAAATACGCTTAGTAATATTTTCAATAAAAAAAAAAAAAAAAAAACACTCAGAAATAATTTGAGACTTCAATTATTTATACCACAAGCTACTGCCATCTATATACGATTGCTTATACGTGGATTGTTACAATGTTATCGAAATATATGCTTTTACTTAAGCTTATACACTATTATATAGTTGTTATAAAAAAATAAATATACAAAATAGTAATAAATATCGTTGTTTTTAAATTACTTCAGATTAAGTATAAAAAAATATTTCAAAAAACGTTAGATATTTTCGAGGTTGTGACGAGTGTCCAATACTCAATACCAGGCTATTATTACAGAGATCGAGTATATCATGTAGATCCAATTTGAGACGTGTTAGTTAGTTAATAATAATATTATAAAAATATAAAAATAATAAAACCAAACTGATCAAAATTGATTCCCCTCCCACAGTAATAAGCTAGTTAGGTTCTTGTCAAGTAATATTTCAAAATCGTCGCTGCAGTAACACCGCCGCCGTTTCACAATCCGGATTCCAGATGCTGATTTATGGACGGTGTTTGCAACGCGACATTAATCCAAAACGTGCATGTAATCTGCAAGCACATCATTTATCTCGAGTGGCTCGTCCCGTCAAACGGACGTCACGTGACGTAGTCTGCAACGTGAAAATTTGATTATAAAAGAGAGGGTTTCCCGTCCAGCCGGTCTCGACCCGCGTAATGCGCTCATGTCGGCGGCATTTGCAGCAGACAGTATTGCAGCCGCAAGACTAAACGAACGAGATGAAACTGATGATGAACTAACACGGACTCGGTACGACAAGGGGCTATAATAAGTCTCTTACCCGCGTACGCGTGCGTACGTGTTACCCAACCCGGGAGTAGGTACCCGTCAAATAACCCGCAAAATATGGTTGCGTATTTGAGTGGTTTTACAGGAAATATACCCCTCGGGGACCTAGACTTAGAAATTTTTCCATGTGTTTGCGGTTTTATTTATAAATATATAATGAAAAACCGTCAAATTATCGTTAGACAAAATACGAATAAACGAATATCGCCATTAAAATAATGCGAGAAGTCGATCGATATTATGATGTTGCTCGTGTATCAAGAATTGTAGGCGTTTAAAAAAATCAAAACCTATTTCACCTATCTCGGCCATACACACCAGATACGCCACCGGCGTAATACTTACCTATAAACGGTAGGTATAAACTTCGCGGCGCGCATTACATATTATATTGTGTTATGTTTACAATAACATTATAGATTGTTTACATTGTGAACATTTTAAATTCGGATAACGAAACACGTCGCTAATTAACTACTCGCGACTAATCTCGTATTTTGCGCGCTCGAAATAACTATGCTCTTCCCCCCACCACCATCGCTACGGCCGTCGCGAATCTCAAATTTACCCGCACGTCACATATTATAATATACTGATATACCCACTAGACCGCCGTCATTATGCCATTTCGTTCGTTTCTTGTTGCTTCCCGTGGGCCGCATAATATTATAATACAATATAATATGTACCTATATATCCCATGTCAAACGGTGACATTTTAAGTTCTAACACGAAGAAACGTTTTTATTGTTTTGACGGTAGCAGTCGACGTTGCCGCTCGAGCACGCCACGTCGATTTTGTTCGTATATAGTAAAAATAATCAATGCCATATTATCATCATAATGTGTATATTATTTTATGTAGGTACACATTACCAGCATTACCAGTTGTACGTGGCTATAATTTAATATGCGAAATAAATTTTCTACCATCGAAACGGTTCAACTCGAAATACGCTTTTAAACTGTATAAGTGCATTTATATTTTATGTACCTACACATGGGAAAAATGCATTGGATAAGCGGATCCATGTTCTTATAAGACACTCGAAAAGCCTTACACAGATCCGAGAATAACCGTGCAGGTGCTTCCCCGCTTAAGGCAGGATATAAATTGACAACACTGTAGAAAATGTGGAATCTGGAATTCGAAAACTATAATATAAATAAGTTTTTCGTAAAAATAACAATAATAATAAGCTTAATTTTTTTAATTGCCCTATTTTTTTCATAAACAAAAAAAGAACTAACAAACTATTTTATTTATATGTTGTAATAGATATTTGATAGCTAGATATACTTAATAGTTATAGATTATAGATTGCTCGAGTGGATAGTATGTTGGAAAGTGAGTTACGTTATTTGGTCGCATTAATTGCAGACTATTCTGATTTTATAATAAGTACTTCATTAAAATTAATATATCTACATAAAAGTGCTTCTCGAGATTAATAACTATTGACCTCGTATAATATTATGCTATATTGTTTTAATAATTGTTCATAAGAACATTAGAGGATTTATTTAAATTGCTTTTGTTAAATGTGTATAGTTTATGAAAATAATTATTTAATTATGTATAATAATAATTATTATTATTATAATTCATTCAAATGTAGCTATTTATATATTTTTTATTAATATAGTTATTAAGGTACCTACTCGAATTAATGTATTACTATTTTTATGGTTTATTTTACATCTATAGATCATTGTTAATAATTATCTTCATCGATTTCGCCTAGTGTTTCCGATATATCATCCTCATTATTCATTATGCGTACAGCCATTTCAGAATATGAAATTTAATTGCAAATTAATAACAATAGCGTACATAACACTTTAAATAAAAATTCAATTAAATAGGTATCTATTTACATTATTTGTATAGGTTTTTTTATATTTTGAATAAATCATAACACATTGTTGAAAGAAAATATATTATCACAACAAAATTTGCGGGACGTGCGCACGTGGTATTGATATAAATGTTCCTAAACATATCAAAAACCAATAATAAAATAAATAAATATCATAAGCTAAAAACATAGATGCAACCCACTACCCATGTATTAAAATTCGAATACTATAGCAATAACAAAAAATTGAAAACATACCTACTACTCAAAAATCATAAATGCTATAGCATGACTGTACTGATCATCAACGTGTTAAATGATAATTTAAAAATAATTTTGAATGTATTATGCACGGTAAAGGAGAATTGAAAAAGTAAATTATTTATAAAAAAAAAGAAATAAGATGATCGCTCTGCGTCAGCCTATATTGCTAAGTATATATTTAACTAGAAAGCTAGACAAAATATAGCTTATACGTCTTTTGATACTTTAAATTCCACGCAATTAAGAATATAGGTATGTTAACAAACATAATGTATTCTTACATAGAAACATATTATACATCCTATATAATATTCTTATATAGGATGAACTCTTAAAAAAGTAAGTTATTGTCCGTTTTCAGCCTCGCTATTCTCTCATTCTCATCTTTCTGGTCTAACTTTTATTTTATTAATATATTTTTTTATATGTGACTCAACAATAGGTTTTCCCAAAAAATTATATATAGACTACTAACCCGTCATCACCGCCACGCCGTGACTATTATTAAAGTGTCAACCGACAGGATCTTAGCCTTCCCTCGCGCTCGTGCGCGCGCACACACGCACACAGCTCATAAGGTTGGCGTTGGTAACGTATTTAACTTAGTTTTTACCAGCCATTTGGATGACGCGTACACTCCTCGACACATACACGATGGGGTCAGTAGATGGTTATGGGGACGCGAACGGTTTTGCCGAAAACTGACACTTTCACTAAACAAAATTGTTTTGGCTTAAAAAAATCTATAACTGTTTTAATTTTTTCTAGCATCATTAACTTCAGAAAAAAAACACTCGCATTTGTATAATACGATTACACTTTTTGTTCATATGTATATTTTTTTGTTGCATTTCAATTTTTTCAGTTGTATTTTTTTCATTTTTGCACTAGTTATAATATATATACACTAACATAATAAAACTGATGTATGTGACCACTTTTCTTTATAGTACATTATTACAAAAAGGGGTGGCGATATAAATTATAATTTATTTTTATAAATCCGAATTTGAGTTATTTGTATTTTCAATGACGATAGAATTTGAACTAAAATTGTATTTTAATTTTTTTGTCTATATTGAATATTCATAGCAAAAATATAATCATATTTTAACGATGGTATAAAATCCATCCAAGAGAATATGAAAAAGTTCACTTTTCAGTAGATATGTATTATGCGATGCCTCAATTTTATAACAATCTAACAGTTCAAGACAAATATTCATACATAATCAGTCAATTAAAGGTACATGTTAAGTGTTTAATCTCCAATATTACATAGTTTCTCGTATAATAATTATATATAGGTAATAATACGTACATTGTATCGTAATAATGTATTTGTGCAATGTGTGTTTACATTTTACACGTCCCTCCGAGAGTTTATAGGCCAGTTCAGTTCAAAACTGGCGAATAATAATTAGACGCGTGCCTGTACTACAAAATATGATAGTGATAATAATAATAATAATCATTATTATTATTAGATATTATATTGATTAACGCGGCACTAATGTTTTAGTTTAGTGCTACATGGGCATACGGCGCCTATACCTTATATGCAGTGTACGATGTTCGTGGTATTTACTCGGTGTGTGTGATTTTACTGCGGCTTATATATAATTAAGTGTTCGCGTATTGTGCTGTATATTGCCGACGAGGGAATACCAGTGGATTTAAACAATATGAACATCAAGCCACAGCGAACGATTATTGAAAAGCGTGTACATAGTACAACATAATATTATATTTATTAGCTAATGCATTTGCTGATAAAATATAAGCTGTTGTAAACGTCTAAATAAACATATTGTTTCGACCTACTTTGAAAAAGTCCACGCTGCTCGCCCGAAAAAAACTAACCGATCGTCTAATGGCGCGACGTATAATACGTTACCGGCTCCGTGGATACCTACCATGTACATTCGCTCAATTGATTTACCCGATAGATACCACAACTACCATCTATCCGTCGTCCGCAGGCGGAGACGACTGCAGTGTACGATATTATTATTATAATAATTTGATAGTTTGAATTTTTTTTTCGTTTTATAGTTTTGTATAGATAACAATATGTATGCATAAAATATTATAATATCATGGGTGTTATTCCGTCGGAATAAGTTTTGCATTATTCACGGGGTGGTGCGCATTATCGTCGTACGTATCAATAAATAATACTACTACTAATAATAATACATTATACGGCTACCTATATACATAATAATAATAATAATGTCCGACGGCAACTATGATTGTGGTATAATACGAAATGTATGCGATAAAATATGTCAAAAGTCATCGTTTGCACGCACGCGACACTACGCAAATATTATATTATTATTATTATATACGCCCCACGTACGCGTAAATCGAGTCCCCGGTACACATCACGATATTTTCTCGTAAAATATCGTTATTTGTATCGTTATTACTAATTATCATCACCGGTATAACTCTGGCCGACACAAATGAGTAAATGACAAAATGATAAAGTACCGCACGATTCGCACGTGCGGCGGTTAAAACACATTATTATTAACATCGTCCGTCGTCGCAGTCGAACGCACGCGATCGCTAGAAACAAACGGACCGAGGACGGCTAAAGCGCCACGTGCACGGTTTCTTTAGCTTTCCGTTTAACGTTAAATTAAGTTCGTACAATTAAAATAGAACTGAAAAATACGCATAAATGACCTTCGCTCTTCGATTACGAATATGGGTACGTTCTATATATTTATGTTTTTTCATAAAATAATAAAAATATATCAATTTATAATTAAATAGAAATTGATTATAGGAAAAAGATAAATTTATGATTTTAATTTTAACGTCTACGTTACACTATTGGATTCAGAAGTGGTTCTAGGGGAGGTCATTCCTCACTAAGCTCGTAATTCTAAAAAATAAAAACGTTTATTGTTCAAAAAATACATTTACATATATCATCGACTATTATAGACACATCTAAGTGTGTAATTAGGGGTATGCACCTTGTACCTATTAATTATTATCTATACTTCGAAAGTTCGAAGTATAAACTACAATAATAAAAAATATACAATGGTATGATATTATGACTTACTCCTCCCTCCAATCAAGTCCCTGGAGTCGCCCTGTTTAGATTATTATTCCAAGTTAATAATTTGATGAAAAATGTTAGGTAAACGTTTTGAACCTATAACTTGGATATTAAATAATATGGTTTTACAATTATTGTAATTATAGTTTTGTACCTATACCATAATAATAATTACATTATAATCATAATAAATTAAGCTTTTTTTATACATAAACCCAAGGCTTTAGCTACTCGAAATTAGATTGTCAAGCTCCATTCATGATCATATAGAATAACTATGTTAAATATAATCGAAAACTTACATAAAAATAGTATATTATGTATTCAATCAGTCCTATCTTTGAAAAATTAAAATTGATTTTATTTTATTTTATTATTTTTAGTTTATAATATATCAATAATTGCATAATACGTATACGCATCGATGCATTATATAATACGTAATTAATAAATCCACTAATCAAGATTGATGGAGTCCAGATTTAAACAATATCTGGAATTTTATAAAGATATAAATAACGTATATAAAAAAAATTTACATTATTATACATTTACATATTCCATAGAAAATTACAATTTTGCACTTCTCTCAACAATAACACTACCAGATAACTCAGTTCAACGTTTAAATAAACGTTGGTACGTGATCTCTTGAAAAATTAAAATTAACCTAAATCAATAATAACTTTTGTTGGTAGATTTCTATCATTGGGTTGCCTCCGTCTCTGTTATTTCACTGTAAATTACTCGTATACGTATTATTTTTACTGTATATTATTTGGTTTAATATAATTTTATCAAATTCATCATTCACAGTTTTAACGTAGATTATAAATATTCAGTGAACTAAGTGAAGTAATTTTTAACTTTAAACTTTAAACCCAACTTATATTTTTCAATATTAACTTAACCAATCGAAAAAAAACAGTTAACTAACCTAAAAATTAGTAAAAATTATAAGATTTACCAATATTTATTTTCGATTATTATTTAAATATAACTTTACATACATGTATAAAGAAATATAAATTTTTAAATGTATAATACAAATTTAATTAATTACATTTTACAGTAAGTTGGATGGAAATTACGTAATTTCTTACTCGTTACAAATTACAATTATAACTTGTTTCTTAACTTTGATACGAATGACTGATACTTGAAAACCTTTTGCCTGTATAATATATGTATGTACACACACACACACACATATATATATATATATATATATATATATATATATATATGCAGACATGCATATGTATATATTTACAGTAATAGTTATGTGCCAATACATGTACTATTTTGTTCTTTATGTAATTATATTAATTATAATCGTGATCACTGATAGTATTGCTTTTTGAAAAGAACAGAAGCACATGTTGAAATAAAAGAAGATGTAAATGATTTAAACGTTTTCTGTTTTTACCGGACATAGTTTTCGTCACTTGATCACTATTCAAATGCAGTGAATCACAATTATATCAACAAATCGGAGCTCATATTTAACGAAATTAAATTACCCGATACGTATCGGCCGCATGCGTCCAGTATCCATATATCTAAGTGAATTCGAAGGAATATTTCATTTTTATTGAATGGTTAATAACATTTAATTTTACGGGCACCATAACGTTTCCCTTGCATATTATTTCAAATAACTAAATTTTCGTCCTGAATGTTTTTACAGAATATTTAATATTTGTTCACAAAAAGTCCAATAAATTTACATTCTAAATTATTGGATTTTTTTTTTTCATTTGCATTCTAACAAATCCATAACAGATAAATAAAATCGGCTCCCGTACTAAAAATAAAAAAATAAATAGTTTACACTTAAAAACTTTAAACAAATTAAAACCTAAATCTGAAAAACGTCAAAAACTTTAAATTTTTAAATGTATAATGTGTATATACTTATATACTTTATTGTATGTGTAATTCCATTGCCCCTATAACGTATACCTATATTTACGAGAGAGTTTTATACGTTTTGGTTTTAGTTTTTTTTTTCTCTGCTCTGTTTTATCTTTTTTATCTTATTTTTTGTGCAAACTGATTGAATGAATAATATAAAACATCCTCATCAAAAATAGAAACAACAAATAACAAAATAAAATCCGCTCAAAGTATAAAAAAAAAATAACTTGATATACAAATTATAAAGCCAATATATTTTTGTAATTTTCAGAGACTTTAATACCGGCTTTTACCTTGACTTTTATCGCCATAAATACATATATATATATATATAAGTATTCTTGGTTTTCTCAACATTTAATGATTGTTTTTTCTGTCACTCTTTATTAAAGTATACGTTTATTATTTGTGACTTTATTATAGCAGCTGAATTAATTTAAGCAGTACATTTTTATAATATTTTTAAAGTTTTGAATAATTAGAAACAAATAAGTTTCATACTTGATGACACTGAGCGAAAAAACACTATGGTTAATTATTAATTTTTATGAATATTACATCGATAAACATTAAAAAAATGCACGTATAATTATTATAACTAATTGAGGTATTGACAAATTCAATGAATGTAATTTTATATTTATTAAAATGTATGAATTTTTAAATATATAAATAAAATCTTTATGAGCTTTAATCGTTAATTAATAAAAATATATTTGTCAGATATTATTAGAAGAGTGAAGATTATTTAATCATTTTTACCTCACCTATTTATTTATTATTTTTTTGTATTGCAGCTATATAATAATTTAAGTGTTAGGATCCATGAGTATTTTACGAGATCGTATTGATCCATTAATAATATTATAATGTATGCCACTGAAAATGTATTTTTATATATTATATCCACCTAGCAACTGTTTAAATATTTAATATTTTCTATAAAAAAAAAATTAGAGACAAGTCTATTGAGTTGGTGTATGTGGTATGCCCCGTGTACAATATGTATCTAAGAGCTTACTCGTATGTATAATAATAATAATAATAATAATAATGATAATGGTAGCCTGAAAGAGATAACACCGAAGACTTGACTTGAAAAATGATAGTGTGCGCCGTGGAGGGAAGGGATAAATCTACTGCAACGATGGCGCTGTAACTAGTAATTCTTAAAAAAAAAAATAAAATAAGAAGAATGAAACTCAAGATACATAAACCTTGAAGGCTTAAAACAGTAGATGAACTATCATTTTTTTTTATAAATAAAGGGTTTATTTATTAGGTTATTAACCTACTTTGTATTAAACATCTTTTGACTAATAAAGGTTTATATTTTCTTATTTATTTTTTAAAGCACCAACGTCTTTTAATCATTTCTTTTATACTTAATTTGAAGTAATATTACAAAACAATATTTTGAAAAAATAAAATTATATTTTTTCTATTTTTATCATTATTATTTGAATTTTTTTACTTTCTGAATTTTCAATTCCAATCAGCATTTTTTTCTCATTCAAAGAAAGTAGTTTGGGAGCAGTACGGTGATGTCTCTCAAAAAGTTGATGCATTACTCTACTGTAATTATACTTAAAACACTTATAAGATAACTAACTAACTCATCGTTTTAAATACGAATTGTATATATTAAAATTATTTTAAATATGCACCGTATTAGAATATGAAAACTGCAATTATTCATAAAAGTAAGAAACTTAAAAAATTATAAAAACAAAAAAATAGCAAAAAAATATTTCTAGAAATTTTAAAACATTTTTATATAGTATATTATAAATTAAATGTTGTCCATTGGTAAGCATAGCTATATACCTAACTCGAAAATAGATAAATCGATTCGGCTTATAAACTGAATGTACTTTTTCAATAGGATTTCTACATTAATTCGCGACCATATTCGTGTTTAACGTTTAATTGTTTTAATTAATTTTTATTAATAATCAACAATGTTACCTATCGTTATTTTGATAACGAATTATTGCCATTTGTATTCTATTAAATGTATAGACCAGTGACATCCAATCAAATCGTGACACAAAAACGGAGTCTTCTAAACTTAAATATTTAATTTATTTAACATATACTTATAATTATATTGTGTGATTGTATCATATCGAGAGAACTAACTCAATGTAAAAATGAACCATTTTTAGGTAATAAAGTGTGTTTTAAAACATGTGCAGTAATTGAAGTATTAATACGATGTGCGTTTGTAATAAATAACTAAATCAGTGAACTAGTGATATTGGTCAAAATTTTCTGGAAGTATCCATCGGAGAAGCAGCGACATCCTGGTCGGTCATCGTTCTCGCACTCGCGATCGCCGCCGTTGAACTAAATAAATTATAAACAGAATATTATCTTTATTTATCTGTTAGAAAATCCGAAAACCCAACTACGATGCTCGTCTTTTACATAAAGCCAATAAACACAAATTAAATCGATAATGTATGTTTGACATATCACGATTACGATTAGGCGTTATGATATATTATTTCCTATAGGTGTGTTGCATGAGCTCACATGATGATTTTCGGTGTTGGACTTTCTTACTTTTATAATGACCATCATTGTCAATATGTTTTAGTTTGAATCATTTTCTTGCAAGTACATTATTTTTATTATTGTAAAAAATATAAGAACATAACGTATTGTTTTTTTTAAACGGCTTATTAAAATATTTACACAGTTGATACATCGTTGTTATTATTATTTATTATTATTAAAATTGTGCTATAACACGAGACGTTTTACTCGGTGGCAAAGCCATTGTTATTGTTTTTTTCTTTAACCGCGCAATATGACTTTTTTATATTTCTATCCTTCGTATAATACACAATAATTGCCACTCTAAACTTCAGTGTTTTACGAATATTCGTAAAATATTATAGAAGCACCGAATCAATACTAAGTAGGTACGACATTTTCCTACAGTTAACTCCCATTAATATGCATGAACATATATTTAAATAATGTATGCGATACGTCATTAATATTTACGTTCTCTCAGATAGATTTCATTATACTGTCGTTACACCATCCCTTTGTCCATATACTCCATTAGTGTATTATCACTATCTCTTAAGCTCTGGGTCAGACGTTTAAATTATTTAGCTTCTATCCATCACACCGTATAACACCCCTTTATACCTCTCCGTTATAATATGTACGTTTCCCGTTTTTATCGCGTCCACTCATCCGGGTTGGCTTTCACATTTTTCCATGCTTTTTTCGCGAACGGTTGAGTTAATTATTATCAACATCGATCGGGGTTCGGAATCTTATTAACGAAAAAACATTCCGGTTTGTTCCCCTATTCGTTTCAATATTATCTAAAATATAAATACTTTTTACAAAATTATAAAATTAAACCTGGATAATATATAGATTAATGACACGGAATACTAATGAAGACGTCCTAAATTTGAAAATATCTGATGAAATATAGAATACACTTTACATTATATTGATGTATAATACTATATATTAAAAAATATTTGAAAGGAATATTTGAAAAAAGTTTATAATTTTTAAAAATTCCTAACAATGAGAAATATTCTATTAATATCACATGACATCCAAAGTATTGGTTAGTAGGCTTATCGCTTATCACTTCGTTTGTTTATACCGTTTCTAGGAAACTCAAATACTGAGAACGATAGGCACCTAAAATGATTACTGTGGCATTTTTATCTTCCACGAGCATACTTTGAAAGTCAGGAACCACAGATGTCTATCTAACTTCGTGGTTAATTGTGATATACATTTCTCCATATTATATAGAGTAGCATAATCGTATTTAACGTCAAGTCGTTGATGTTTCATATAACGGGATAAACGTTATTAAGACTGACGCATACAACTGTCAACTTTCACCAAAAAATATTAATATGATTGACAACCATCACATCATATATATATATATATATACCGCTATATCGTATATGAAATCACGTTTTAAACATTTTATCAGTGTCGTTTGATAAAAAAAAAACTCAAAACTTTTCCATGTGGGAACATTGTGTAAATGTTTGACTTCGGATAATAAAAATATTCAAGTTATCATAAGTTATAGGCTAGCTTGGTAAGATTAATAAAACGAATCTATAAATAATAAAATACCATAAGTTTAAATTTGTGTGAAATTGTGTACATCATAACTTGACTATTTTATGAATATTGACTTCCAATGTGAAATTCGTATAATATTAAATTATAATTTTCTGATTTTCCTAGAAAACACGTGTACCATCAGCTCTGATATGTAAATAGAATTTAATTTTGTATTTTGTTATTTCAACTTTTGACAGTTCGTTAGAATACTATTTGTAGGTATCATAGAACATTGTTACCTTTTGTCTTAAGATACTATATACAAGATTCAAATGATTTTGTCACGGGAGGGGATGTGGCTGATTTTGTAATACGCACTACTTAATCATTAAAATATAATTCATTGTTATGCTCTTAGCACTTATGTGTAATATCAATTTTTTTAATTAATCTAACCTAACCTTTATTTGTAACAAGTGAGGAGTTTATGTTATTGAATATTCACGAATATCGGACGGGGCAATTCCTGTATATTTTGTATTAGCAACTAAATATTAATAATAATAACAGCCTTGTTCCTAGAATGAGTCTAGAATCTAGATAATGATAATAATATACGCTCATTGGCGTTGTTTTGAGAAAAAACTAAAACAAAATTTTACACATCAACATTATACGTAGTACAATATATATAAATTTTATTGTTATAAATATTAAAGAAAAAAGTCAGGGGGATCCCCCTTATCCCCCTCCACCTTTTGACCACCACTGACAAGATTTGTTTTATTTATGGTTTATTCAATCATATTTCATCACGATACAAGAATAAGAGAAAATATCATACTATAAATATATATTTTCTCTTATTTAAATGTATTGAAAATTATTATTTAATAAAACAATATATTATTGTGTATCACTGTTAAGAAAAAATATTTCACGTGCCATAGTTTTTGTTGTAAACATAATTTATAATTGTCTTCAATTGTGAACAACTATATGTTAGGCATGTAGTTTAAATTAACTATGTATTTAATCGATACTTTGCAAAATTCAATTTTAAACCTAAAACAGGTAAGTTTATAAATTATTAAAAATTATTGTCTACGTTTTTCTGAAATACTTTCTAAAATTAAATGTATTATTATTTTTCCTCCTCGCTATCACATGAAAAAAAAGTCTTTTTCTTAGTCTTAATTTCCCAATTTTAATCAGATTTAAGTATTATTAAACCTTATATAAAATGATGATATCAATCACAAAATCTTATCAATTTATAATTATAAATTAAAAATACTAAATCAACCTTATCCTTAACCACACAAGCTATACATAAGATACTCCATTCCATTTAAATTTAAATTAGATTTGAAATCTACTATAGACCTTAATCGATTTAATTAAGTTAGGTTAATGAAAAACTTAAACGATTAAAATTTCAATGCATTTTTGGATTTGTATTCATATCTACTGACACTAAACGGTAAGTAATTTCGCTAGATTACCTAAATATAACTTGCAACGTTAATCATATGCCACTCGTCAGTACGGTCAAAACGCTTTCCGTTTGTCATAGGAAGTACTTATAGGAAGTACGTATAACACATCGCACGGGTAGTGGCTGTTTCCTGCCAAACTAACCGAATATAATATCTTCCATCGGCGCAGAAAAACTTATACGTCTATGTATAGGCATATTGTCGTTCTAATAATATTTTATTACCATTTTCAAATATATTAAAAAATCGTATCATTTCAACTATTTTAGTATCATTCCCATCGTAGTACATGTCTTGTACTACATCCGTAGTACGTGTCATATAATATAATGCTAAAAAGTATATAATATTTTTCATTGTTTCATATTTTTTAAACTTATATTCATATATGAAAATATATAAATTTTAAAATTAAAAAAAATCTTATAATTTTTGGAAATTTTAAATCAAAAATTGTGGATGATTTATTGTATTCCTTCATTTTTTTCTAACCTATGTTCCAACGAGTTTATTTTTTCAGACATTACTATAATAGGTACCTATATGACTATATTTTTTATTTCATAATATCATGTTTAAATATTCCATGAAATAAACCTAAAGATATTCTAAAATATAAACAAAGTTGAAAGGAAACCTTGTCTGATAACGACATAGTAGATTATTACATACTATTTCCACAAGAATATTATTTTGTTTATGTTATTTTATTTTATATAACAATACAAGACGTGCCTAATTTAATACAGTATTAAAATATATAATAAATATTGTTTGTACAAGCTATTTTGAAGTAGAATTTATGATCCTTATTGGCTATGTTCATCATTTATTATGACAGTTAATTCAAATAGATAATACAGAATTACCATTTTTTTTCTCAAGTTTATTTTGAAGTTTGATATTTATCTCTATAATAAGTACAAACCACCATTTAATAATATATTTTGGACTTACTAACCCTTATATTTGGCCATTCGGGGGCTTCTAATCCGGGCATGAGCTTAATGTCGTCAGGTTCTGTGGCCCCTCAGTGCGTTCTAACTAATAAACAATAAATAACTGTATAGAATCGGGTCAATATTAAATACGGACTATGAGCACAGAATAGATGAATTATATTTCATCTATTGTGTGCTATGAGTGTAGTTCAAAAAACGATAATGCTGATGAACTAGGATTGACATAAAATTTAAGAGCATAATCATTATTATTATTTACTACTATACTGATTGTACTATAGTAATATAATTATGTTATGCTGTTTTTTTTTTTAATTTGAATGCATGTTATTATTTTTACATATCATATTACAGAATTCAAAAAATGTATACAATGCACGCGATTGTTGAGTTATTTTTTTATATTTCATAAATAAAAAAACCAATATGTATTATACTCAGAGCATTAATTATATTTCAAACTGAAAATATAATAATATTTGCATGTACCCTTCCAATATAATTCATCCTATTAATCCGTATTTTCACAATAACATACAATAATATGTTTGATTTGAACTCCAGTTAAATATACAATTTTTCAAATAATATATACACATTAATAATATAATATTATTTGAATCACCCAACAAATTTTTAATAATTTATAAAGTGCTTAATATTTTCCACAAAATATAAAATAAGTACATATTTCTATTCATAACAACTTAAATAATATTGAATTACTAAAATATTATAAATATGTTTATCATTACAAAAGTAACTATTTCACTTATTAAATTATCATCTATATCCTAACAAATATCATTTAAATAAGCAAAATATTTATTTGATTTCAAATTAATTTCTCTACAAAAAATAAATAACTGCGTAATTATAAATACGTCGATACTTCTAGATTACATGATAACCTATTTTTATTATAGACAATACACATTTTTATAAAACAATATATTTTACAAAACATGCACATAATTTAAATTTAACGTTATATCAAGAGTGATGCGAACAAAAGTTAAATTTTTGTTTGCCGTTTAGTAACTCAATGGAGATTTTAGATTTGGCATTCAAAATAATATTAATTTATTGATTTTCATAATTACATTATACATCAAATATAATTTACAAAAAAAATATCTTAAATTACAGCTATAGTCCAATAAATAATAATGTATTTAAAAAAAAAAGATATTGACGTTACGACGTTACGTAAAAAAAATTAAAATGTTTTAAGAATAAAATTATTTGAATGCTAAATGTTTAATTTTGACATCCATAAAAGATTAACCATTTTGATGGCATTCTAATAATTAAAAAAAAAAAAACAGTTTTAATATACCGTAATTTTAAATCATCCAAATATAACGATTCAGATACTTTAAGTACTGTGACTGTTGTGCAATGTAATTTATTAACATTGAATACGATTAAAAAATATATTAATTTGAATTTCAAACAGTTATTTAACTACTTTTTGTAATTGAACATTTAATTGCTGATAATAATATATTTTAAAGGTATCAATTGACTTTTATAATTATAAATGTAAATTATTTCAGTGCAGTGATGAATTATATTTTATTAATTACCTAAGTATTTATCTTGAATGAACAATTAACTATCGAGCCAAACGTTTTACTAAAATAAAATATTAAGGATGCAATTGTTTAATAAAAAAAAATATAATAAAAATAGTAATTATTTTTATTCCCACTATCTGTTTATCTATTTTATACTTCTATGGAATTTAAAAAATATAAACAATTTCCTCATTAACATAATTAAAAAGAAACATTTTAGAAATGTATTAAATTACTTTTATTTAAATTATAGTATTTTAAATACGTTACAAAGTATATAACAATTTCAAAGCTGTACTAGAACCTAAATAACTACAGAGTAAAATGTGCATAGTATTATACATACCTATATTTTTCTTGGATATTTTTGTATGAGTTACAGGATATATTTATTATTTAAGTAGTTAATGAATAATAATTATGAACTATTATAATTATCAATTCACTAATCGGATCTCAAAAAAACTTGAAATTCATAATTTTAGGTACTACTTACAATTTGATTTTAAGTACTTTATTACTTGTATTACTATGTTTCTTAAAATACAATAATATTATAATAGCAACAAAAATAAAATACTATTTATTAATTTATTTATACAAAAATATTTTAATCATTATTATTTTAATTATAAATTATTAAAATTTAAAAGGCAAAAGCGTCAAGGTGGACAACTAGTGACGTCCCGTACCGATTAGCATCCACCAACCATACTGAAATTCAATTTTCTTTAACAGCTACATCTTATGATTTCTTAAAATTTTATTTTTAACTGTTATAATCGCTAAAATAAATGTTGTGTATGCCTTCCTTCCAATATAAAACATACGATTGTAGTGTATACTATAATACCAAGTCTAAAATATAAAAATATAGATTATTAGGTTTTGAATATTTTAATATCATACATGGCTAGAATATAAAAATTTGAGAAGTAAATAAATCATCACCCAGAAAAAGTTTCTGATGAATTACAATTTGTCAATTGAGCTGACGAAGCTCATACAAAAACCACTCACTCTTTGGGAAAGACGCTAAATCGGCACATTAAACATGTATTTTGAATTGCATGAAATTGAAAAAAAAATTGTTAAACGTTATATACGTATTTATATATATTACGACAATATTATTAAAAATGATATACTATCGACGGATTTATTATAGGTACAAGAATTAATGATGTCACCATAACAACTGAAAATAATTTGTGTAACAAAAAAATGTTGTATATTTTAGATGCCCCTCCTATCACTACCTAAAAGACATGTTCACGGAAATCATAAGCTTTTTTTAAATTGTAATTATTATTATTTTTTTAAATCGTAAAAGTAAAAATGATAGATGGTGGTCAAATCTACTAGGTGAGGTTTTAAACTAACCAAGCCGTTCAAAATACAAAAACGTTTTAGTAAAACAGACGAACAGTGTTCGCTGACCTAGTTATAATTTATAATGTAAAAATGTACCATAACTTCCAACCGCCACCAAAACATAATGTAAAATGGTTTAGAATATAAGAGCTTAGGGAGCAATAATTACTTTTTAGAACAACATAGCGGACGAATGTTATTTTACTACACAGCAGCATCACAAAGCTTGGTTTACGCATCATTCTTTATTAACTACATTATTATATTATTATTATTATTACTAGGTATAAAGTCACGGCGAGGTTGAAGATTTATTAAGACACGCGTCTCGATCGAAAAATAGTTATATAATACAAATATAATATATATATATTATGTATTATGTAGGTACGATATGGTTTTTTATTCACGCGAAAACGCAAGTAGATAAAAAAAAATTAACTCGTTCGTCCGCTATATAGGAAGGCTTACATGTGCAGCATAATATTCTGTTCTCATAACATCGCAGCGTGATTTAAACCACATTGAATGTCTCACATACATATATATATATATATTATATATGATGTATAATAACAATATTTACCTAAAATCGTGTATTCGGTATACCTATAATGCTACAAAATATATAGTATTACGTATACCATGCGTGTGACTAAATTATTATACGCACACATAATGTGCTTTTTTTCATATTTTTGGTAACTCATTCGAATTCGTGTTATATACATGTTTTATGTACATATTATTATGTATTTACTACCTTCGTCGTACAAACCACAAACACGCTGTTATATTTATTTTATTTATATTTATGATTCTGTATTATTATTATAGCCGTCATACCCATTCGCTATCTTTTTTTCATTTTTAATACTACCAGCACGTGGATGTAAATAATACATACATAATAACATAATATTTATACACAGTACACACACGTGCATTATATTATTGATGTTACGGTATGCGCGCACTGCACCAACGTTCAGCGTTTGGCAACGGTTCTCAAACGTACGGCACATATCGACAGAGCAACGCCGCGAAGGTATAAATTGCACACGGCGAAGGGATGACAATTTACATTGCGTAGTAAAAACAGTGTAGTGAATCATTTGTATCGGTTGAACTGTATGGTAAATTAAAATTCTAAGCAGGCATGAGGATGTTATTGTGCGTGCCACTTGAACTATATTATTATGAAACTTGAGCATTATGCGTGCAAACCGAATGAAAGCCATTAACATCATAAATGTCCAGTGGTTACCGCGAGGCGGCTTTTCGGTATATTATTCATCTGGTAAATTAAATGTACACGAAATTATGTGTTATTAACGGAGAAAAAAATCATTTAAAATACTTCATCATTTATTGTTTTATAACCTATCGCGCGTGTATCACGGTGCTCTCTATTCGGCGGATATACGTCAATAGATAGCGGAAAATTGATAGCTCGACAATTGAAAGCGGTCAATTGATAGCGCGTAAATTGATCGCGAGCGACTATTCACAGTAGGACAATTTGTAGCGCCGTATAGAATTTACGATATACGATATTTATGTTAAAAATAATAATTAAATAAATAAATTTAAAAAATGTATTATAATGATAACGACTATAATAAGATTATACCTGTAGCTGTAAATTATGTGCTATACCTCTGAGATAATCTTCAGTTGTTCTATTGTCATAATCTAAACAATTTTTTTTAATTTTATTATTCTGATCTTTATTGCTCTATTTTCATTCTGTTAACTTACTCTTTTTTTTGTAACGCATTTATAAACTTCCATATTGTTGGGCGCGAGGAGGAGTTTAACATTGCAGAAAAACAATTGTGCCACCCTTCTACGGAGTTTTTTGTTCGGGGTAAATCAGCAGACACCAAAGAAAAGCAGTTCCATAAATTTATTGGGAAATTAGGTTCTCTTCTCTTTTTATTTCTGTGTAAGCGACCAATCCAATTACCCCCTCAAAATAATCTATTAATGGCATCAATGTCTCTTAATTTTGAATATAAAAATCTGTTTCTAAAAGTTTTTCAAATGCATCAACAACTTTATTTGTTGGTACATACGCCAAAGCTGGTAACATTCGTTTGTATAATGCAAAATCTGAATTTTTCCTATATTTTTTTTGTAATCCAGTTTCTTGAACGTGACGCCATACACATTGTGATAAATGAAAAAACATCCATTTAAAGATGCATTTGGAAACTCAAATTCGACATCATTCATTGCCGTCTTTTCAAAGTCCATCATTTTATTAAGTGGATTTATATTAGTTATTAATGATTTTAAAGCTTGAAACATTAATTTAAATTTATTTTCCTTTTATAGGGTAGTAAAATATTTACAGAAGGAATAACATTAGAATAATAAACAACGTGAATAGTATAAAAAGTTGAAATATTTGAGGAGTACATGTGAATGTTCCGTCACAAAACCAATTTTAACGGTTAACCATTAATTGAATGTTCCGTTTTGTAGAGAATATTAGAATTCGATTTGTCTCGGATTTGTTATTAAATTGTAAAAATTGCTCACCATTCGTTGTTTTCGTAAATTGGTCTGGAATTTCAAAATAAAAATTTTGAGGATTTATTGGAGCTCCTAAATGAGATTGACGAACTCGCTGAACGCATTTTTTTAGAGTTGGTACATTTGACAATTGTCTAGCAACTGAAGCAGATACCTTATTAATAACAATAACATTAATAATAATAACAATAATAATATTAATAATAAAAACATTTATAGAAATATAGTAGGTACCCGAGAAGCAAATATTCCAATGACTGAATGCGTGGAATTAAAGTTGCATTTTGTATTTATTTTTAAAACGTACGCATCTCCATATTGTCTTTTGTACTCCATTTTGATACACAAAACCTTCATCAACTAATATATTTGATCCTCTTTCACTTTTTATATATTTTAAAGACATTTTAAAATTACTGGGTAACTTTTAGATGTACTACTGTTGTATACGGTGTGTGTTATACCAACTGAGCAACTGAGTATAACTATAATATACTATAGTATAACTGTTGAATAGTCTCATTATCTTTATTGCCAATTATTTCAGATAGTAGTATTGGTTTTTTTCAGTAAGACGCTACAAATTATTCTGCTGAAAATAGTCACTCGCGATAGCCCAGCTACAGTTATAATCTTATTATTATAATATATTTTTTTAATTAATTAATTTAATTATTATTTTTAGCATAAATATCGTATTATAATATCCATAAATATTGTCAAATTGTTTATATAACTTTTATTAGCTAGACTTTAATTTAATATTTATTACTAAAATATTTTTTTTTTTAAATAATTGTTCGGTTATTGAATTCTATACGGTGCTACAAATTGTCTTACTATGAATAGTCGCTCGCGATCAATTTACGCGCTATCAATTGACCGTTACCAATTGTCGCGCTACCAATTGTCCGCTATCTATTGACGGGACACCCTATTCGGTCTGCCTATCGGTTATCTATCCAGATGATGACCGTTCATAATATCACATGCCAAATATATACGGTTCACGCGAACAACTACCGTAAAAATATTATTATTTCGACGCCGAAATATGTGACGACCATATGTCGTTAATCATATCGTTGTGATACACTGCGGCCACAGTGAACGGCTAGTGCGATATTTACACAACCGCCAATATCGTTCACGAGGATACGTCCCACGCAATAAACTAGTGGCGGCGAGAGCCGCTCGCTCTTGACCATAATAATCACCGCGAGTCGATCATCGTTAACTGCGTACCGGCTGTCGCGTACATAGGATATTCGCGTACAACACTGTACCGGTGGTATTGATGGCGGTACCGGGTGGAGGAAGATACTAAATTATAACGCAGTGTAGTGCAGTAACGTGGGAAACAGTACTTATGGTCGGGTGTGTGTGTGTGTGTGTGTACTAGAGTTGTAGTCTAATGAAAACAATTTGTTAATTAACAGCTCTGAAAACATATATTGCCGCTGGTGCTTCGGAGTGCTCCCAGAAATGCGCTTTAAACCCTCCCCCCCACTCGTGGAAAAGCGTATCAAATAATAATAATAATTATTATTATTATTATTACTCGGAGAAAGAGGCGTAATGCGATTGAAACCGCAAATTCTCGTTTAATACTACGGGTACCTATACAAGTGCATAATAATATGTATTTGAAGCTTGCAGATGTATAGGTTTATGTAAAAATTATTATATACGCATCGTTTTAAAACACTTTTACGTTGACGTTACAATATCATAATAAAATATGGAGTGCGGTTGTTGAGTATTTTATTTTAATACGAATCTATTCAAGCGGTTGTTATGCATTTACTTATTTTTGCTTTAATTACTACAAATTGTTTGAAGTTGAAAAAAAAATGTTTCGAAATAATATATTATTATACAGCATATACATAAGTATAGACATTTCAAACAAACCACATATCTCATCAATATTGATTTACGTATTATACGGTAGATGGCTTTCTGTCATTAATCGCCGGTGTTGAACAAGTATAGTGGTAGTAAAATAAAATATAATAAAATATATTGTGTACAAAAATCACAAAATATGTGTCGTTTGCCGTATTCATTGCCGTCTACGATGATGCGTTTAAACTTTAAGAAAAACGTAACTTATCGTTCATTGCTAGAATTTGTAACATACTTATCATATTTTTAGAATATTAACGAATTATAATTGAATTTTAAATTTTACGTGTTGACTCAAAAATATATTTTAATGATTGTGTTTACTAAAATGTATTATATTTACAAGGCTTTATTTTATTTAAACACCACGGCAAAACAAAATAAGATTTTGTTGAGTTTTTCGATTAAATATTTAAAAATATAACAAGATCATAATAATACAATACGTAACCAATTGACTTTGGTTACGTCTGGTTTAAAAGATATATTGATATAAACTTCTGATTAAAATTAGTTTATAAAATGTAATTCAGAAACGTCATCCCTGCTCAGTGGACAGTAAAACGAAACTACAAAATAGACTTGAATTGTTTGGACAATTCGAAAGACTAGTGAAGCGTGAATTGAATGATTTCGAGTAAACTATAAACGTGAAGGTATCTAGTATTTTAGATGAGATATCAATTGTACACAATGGAAAAAGATCGTTGAACAAACTGACGACGGAGACGATGGATTGAAAATAATTCAAACACAAAATGTCCAGTTTTCAAATCAATCCGAGTGGAGGTATTACTTGGTTACCTAGAGGATATCATTTGTTGTCTCATCGCTGTCGCTAAGACTGACTACGCGGTCAACGAGAATCGTACAGAAAATCTAGTGAAGAAATAAAAATGCAAGCCGCATATATTAAATGGTTTTATTTCTCGTCAAAACGGACCCGCATATTTAATTAGATAACCCCGGGCGCGCGTTAGATTTGAAAACGACTCGTTATAATAACAGTGAGCCAGAATAGTAGTAATAATACTGTGTTGCGTTGTGTTTAAGAGGCAAAACGTGTTTAAAATATACTAGTAAAACGTTCTCCGGAGAGTTTGTGTGGACAATAATAATTTTAACGAAACGTTATAATTGAATTGAAGGGTACGAATAAAACGACCAGTCGGCCGACGCTCGACGTGTGTGCAATACGAAATAATAACGACAATGATAAAAGCAGCGGACCAAAAAAAAAGGCAAACCCAGCAGTTATTATATTACGACACGATAAGGGTCTTATGATATCGTCGCTTGGAATTTCAGACGCCGCGGGACGGAAGCGGTGACATCCACAGTCACGCCGCGTGTTGTGAATGTCGAAAAGTCTCGGGGTTCGAATCGGGATTGCCGGACATGCGAATACTGTATCATATTTTCATGAATGATGTCCGCACGAATTAACACATTCTTCCGGTATAAGAATTTTAATAATAATAATAATAATAATAAAATGAAAAATATTCAACTCCTCAATCACGCCACTTTTCGCTTCCTCTCCACCATAGAAATAAATGAATAAAATATGCATTTTCTTCTCGTTAAATTTTTATAATAATGATAATAATATGCTATCGAAAATTACACTAAACAGTATATAATAAATGTATATTACATAATGATATTATCTCGGTTTTGATCGTTTTATGTTTTAAACGGTGGAAATAAACAAAGCTGTACCTACGGACTACGGTATAATATATACAGAGTACCATACTTAAGCATCCTTACTCCTTATAACTTTATAACTTTTACAATTACGCAGTTATTTAAAACTTAATTTTTAAATACACTGAAATTTCATATTTTCAAATTATTGCGATTTTTTGTTCAACTTAAAAAGTATCCTGTGAAGATACAAACTTTTGTTTTACTAATATTACACCCACCCCCCTTTTAAACATTAAATAATTATTTAGCAGGTCATTTTTTGAGTGTTTACGTATCTAGATCAAAAATTTGAACGAATAATTTTTAAGTTATTTAACTTATGATAATTTTAAAATGTCAGTAATTTATTTTCATCTATCAATATTTATTATAGTTTAACAAAAATGATCAGAGTATAATAAACATTAGATTGTTTTGCTAAACCATAATATTAAATAACATTTTTCTTTTTTTAAAACTAACTGTAAAAATAACTCTAAGACTATTCGTTTGAATTTCAAATTAAATAGATCATATTTTTTAAAATAATTATTCATTACATGATTTAAAATAAAAAAAGAAGGGGGTTCATTTTAAATACAAATGTTTATATCACAACAGTATACTTGTCAAATCACACTCTGTATAGTGTATATGCAAAGAATTTTTATTAACGGATTTTCTAGACAGTAATATTAATTGCACTAAATTAAAACGGAAGAGAAAAAAACTAAAACAAAAAATACATTCAAAATGACCGAGTATTAGAGTAATCGAATCCGATCAAAAAGGTTAAGCGACCGCCGTCGCTCATTTGCATTGATACGCGCGCACAATTCAATGAATTAGTCGTTTTGGATTCATAATAAAAAATTTCGTAGAATAACAAGAGAACACGCGACTGATGCATGAAAAATTAAATAAAATTGACAACATATTATTATCGTTTCAGGACTGACGATTTATTATTAGATAAATTACTGTGAAACGTGCAAGGTAAAGTTCAAGTTCAATATCGTTATTTAGCTATACTAATATCGAAACTACTTTAAATGTATTTAATTAAAACTCAACCTTTTTGGACTAATTTTCAAATGACTAGTCCGTCTGCACTGTCATAATTAGCGTAATAAAAAAATAATCAAATAACATCTGATGGAAATGAGTCGAGTTTTACTTTACGACTCTTTCAATTTGACGTTGACCCAACATCAAATGTTAAGCTTATGAATAATTTAAATGGAAAAAAACTGTGACAGAAAGAATAACTGGATCGCTTGGTAAATTTACTAATTGATATTTTTTAGTAAAAGCCTGCTCCCTTCCCACTTAATAAGAATAATTTATTTTGATATCTAAATTTTTATCTTATTATTTTTGGTCTTTTTTTACCATTTTTGATATATTACTTGTTTATAATATCAATTTATTGAAAATTATCATAAATCATAATATTATATTATACTACACAAAAGAGCACATTTAGAAGAAATGTTTATTAGAAAGCTGGAAATCGATTATACCAAGTTTATATTGTTACATAATCACTCCATTAATCATATAAGTTATAAGTACCATTATAATAGTTTTTATTTGGTAACTTCGTCAAACTCTATATTTTTGTGTCTGATTTATCTCGCCACTGGTCATATTAATTTTGAACTCAAACTTCGAGTGAATAGTATCTATTTAAAATTAACTAACTCATTTTCACCCAGGCATTAATTCTTTGAAAAATAGAGACACATCGCTTCCAAAACATCCATTTACTAACAATAAATCAAAATATTATACATCCGTACCTACTCATAAGTTTAGTGCTTAGTGTAGTGTTTTTGACATGTATTTAGTTATCAAATATATCGCCTAAGTTAATGAAACGGATTATTTGAGTCAACGACATTTTGACTATAATGATTATTGAATTTAAAATACACATGCTATTAACACAGATATATTTTAATATTTTATTGATTATTCAATTGAAATGCATTTTATACACATTCCTTGTGGCTAAAGAAACTAAGACATTATTATTTATTGATGCTTTATAATTTAAGAACATTTAATTGAATAAAGATGTATTTTACTATATTTTTTTTAAATTGTTAGAAAATAAAAAAAATTATTTGATACACATTTAGATCAAATCTATTACGCATATGTATTAGAATTTCCAAAGAAAAATCCATCAATGCTTTGGTTACGGAACTTTTAAAATCAGGAAAACGATCATTTGTTAAACTTTCAAATAAAAATAATTATATATAGATATATATATATTACGCTAGCGCTTAACACGCTAGATCATATCTAGTCAATAAAAAACATATTGAAACGAATTCAATAAGTTAAGCCGAATTATTAGATTTAAAATTAAAAACTCTAATGTTTTTTCGTCAAACTTTTGAATATTTTGATAGTGCTCATGTTGTACGTTTTAAGTTTACTATAACCAAATATTTATATACTTAATGAGAGATAAACCAAACGGTATTATATTTTTTAGCATAGGTAGTTCATTTTTAAGTATTGAATATTTTTTTTACGTTATATTTTTTTATGCTTATTTAATATTTAATGTAAAGATGTACTTTTCTATCATATAAATAAAAACTTCTTTATTAAAAAATAAATATGATAATGAATTGATTATCATATCAGTTTCAGGTGATTTAACATTATAATAATTGTTGATGTGTAAAACACACTTGAGCTTTATTTTGTACACTAAAAACTTTATTATATCGTTAGTTATATTATTTTTCTATGAAAACACATTTGTTAAAAATGTGATTGATTGTGTTTGAAAAAATTGGACATTTTTCTCCGTTCATTCACTATAAGCCTTAATTATATTTTGACGTAAAAAGAGAATAAAAGCTATGGTTCCAATATGTCTCTGCCAATCAATACTTGGCTACAATATTATAAAAGTTTTTTTACTTTTTTTTTTTTTTACTGTTGTCAAGTCTGAGGTATACGTGACATAATATCTAAGCCTCGCAAACTTAAAAAAAAATGAATTAATAGATTTGGTTTAAATATTAAAAAAAAAAATACAATGTCATAAATTATTTTAGATTCTGAGCGAAGCGATGAATGTATTGATTTTACAATGATGTGTGTTTTTTCTAACTGTCAGTATCTTTTGGTAGTAAAAAATGATTCAATTTACAACTTTGGGAGTGGTTTCTGGTAAAAAATTGAATCTAGCTAATACTTTCGCTGTGGGGGGGGGGTAAGATCCTTTTGTTATATAGTTCATAATAATATTGTAATAATAAGTTATAGTATTATAGATATTTAATATTGGAAAATACTAAAAATATAATATTTTGTATTTTTGTTGGCTTTTTACATCTTACATCACATTGAAACTTACAACATATAAATGTATATACAGAGTGATTCATGCTCAACGATTATTTTATCCTTATGTATTATATTTAATCAAATTATGATTGTGTAATTTTTTAGTAAGTGTCTAATAAGTAGGTATACTTAATAATTATATTTTCGGAATTTTTTTTATAATTTAAAAGTCCATTTATAAAGTTTCCAGTGTCAATACAAACTTCTTTTTTTAAAACGATTACTGATCTTCATTCCTAAAAACCTTAGAGTAAGTGATTTTTTTTCTTTTCAATGTTTTGATGATGTATACCCAATAAATTATTACAATTTAAATATTTTTTTTTAAAGTATACAATTTTTATAGTTTGTAAAAATGTATACGTTCGTGTAGTATTTTGAGTACAAATGTCAAACTCAGTTAAACAAAATAAATTCCGTATCAACATGCATCGGCAGAAGTTTATCTTTGATCCGTATATCGTGTGGGGTGACCATTATTATTACTAGAACGATATATTATTCATGTACATTACATGCTCTTAATTATATATTGAGTATTTGCAGTAAATTCGATTAAGTATTCAATAACGGTCAAAGCACTGTGATTTACCGACGACAGGAATACAATGGGGGTATAGCTCGTCGCTAAACACAATATTTTTGGATACGCCCTTAAACGCGTGGCCTGAGTACAATTGCTGATATTATTATTAATCAATGCGATAATAACTTATCCGGCTATTAATTAACCTAATAAAATAATACGCACAATCGTACCTATCTGCATTATACTCGCATATATTATGTACAAAATTTATTATCACGATTATATTGCTATGTGCCCATTGCCTCGAACTCAAAGAAGATGTTTGCCAGATGCAAGTCAATAGTGGTCGACGACAACATCGTAGTGTTACTTAATTAACTCTGTTGACGCGCCCGAAAGCTATATTATGTTATTTAGGTGTATACAGGTATTTCGTGCGCGACCCTAAACACGTTAAACGATCTGAACGACGACGGCTACCATACTGATATTATTGTGATATAATATAATATTATTATTAGAAATAAATTGTTCAATGACGGTGCTATGTGCAAAATGTTTTTATCAGTGACGGCGTGTTTAAGCGTTTATTTGGAACTCCATTAACAATTCAACGGCGTGCGACTAAATGATGCCCATCAATGAATATGGACGACTACATTAAAATATAATTCGAGTCAATTTTTATCCAACCAATTATTTATCTCACGTGATAAATCCATAGATATTGTACTATACTTTGACAGAATTGTTAATAACTGACTTAAAAATAGTATTTATAAACCAAAAATATTAAATGCTCAATAACTCATTTCTACCAACTGTGCCATACTGTGAGAGCACATCTTGCACTATATACCTTCAGAGTTTTAGGTTTAAACCAGCCCTAATTATTACTTATTATATAATGTGCACACCAACGGACGTACGAGGAACGGCCGCTAAATGATATAAATGGGAAGTGTAAATTATGTATAAAATAATATGTTTAAAGAATGAGGTGAGCGTCACGAAATGTACGTTTTAACGAACGATATTTTTCTATGAAATTACACGTTCAAAGCAGCTCCGAGATTCGAGCTTTTTGCCGGTTGGCTTATCTGTGTATCATTATTTTTTTATATATAGTATATACACTACTGTCCAGTTTCGTGACCGATCGTATCTCGTATATTAAAAAATAAATGAATCTATCCCCAGGGTATAGTAAAATAATTATAACAATAACCACAATAATAATTATAACAACAACAACAACAACAACAACAGTGTACGTATGTGTTTCAAATGTGAAAAACGAAAAATCAAAACGTCTGCTATTACCGCGTTTTCGAGCGACCAAATAAAAGGTCAACCACTATACAGTGTTTAATTTCCCGATGGGTAATTGAATAATACACTATGTACAATAAATTTCCGGTTTCGTGACTTCTCCGTGTTAATTGTTAACGCCACTAAAAACGTCCGTTAAACCTTAGTACAAGGTGTGCTTAGTGACTACGTATACTTTATTTAACAGTATTAAAACTGCTGGTTTTAATTTCCATGCTCCTGGAACAGTTTCACACAGCTTTAAAACTTACTTGCCGGAAAAACCATTAATATGGATTCTACTGTTTCATTAATAATGCAACGTAAAATAAAAAAATTAATTACTACAAATTGTTCGAAACATAAAAGTAAATAAAATTACTTAATTAAAAAAAGTTAATTAAATTATTATACCAACTAAATATAAATTGATTAATCGCCATTTCGCCAAGCAGTATGAACGCAATAAGGTTTGTGTTTGTCCAACGCTATACATTTTTTACTTGCTAAATATGTAGATATTTAATTTAATTTATAAAATATATATTGTATATTTTGTTTTTACCTACTCATGGCTTAGTTATTTGGTACTTTAAATGGAATTCATCGTTATTTTTCTAAAAAAGTTATGTATTTTGACAATTTATTCAATTATTTTTATTTGTGTAAAAAGTAAATTTTTAGATATATTTCCAGAGTTTGACTTTATCATATAATATATAAATGTGTAGTTGATTGTTGAAGTTGACATTTTAAAATCCAAAATAAGTGTTTGCCAGACGCCATGTTTGCAATGATTCGTCTTTTGTTTTTGTACCAGCTGCAATCTAGTAATGGATCAAAGTGTATTAGATTACATAAAATGTTAAAATTGAACGTCATAACATTATTATTCTTTTATTATATTATGTAACAAATCAGAAATATAAATCTCATATTTTATTTTACGTATACAACTAATGATTTGCATTAAAAATATATATATTTATATTTTCACCAAATCGTTGCGTATACGAGTAATGAATATGATGAATAAAGAAAAATTAAAACATTTTATTCAGGATAAACTTTACTATTTTATTACTTATAATCACTTTTGCTTTACGAATCATTGAATAGCATAGACGATATTAGTAATGTTAGGTCAGGTAGATATTTCGTTATATATCTCTCGGTGAAATATGTGAAAGGAATAAAATATTCTAAAACCATTGTTAAACAAAGCACTTACTTAAATAATGTATCTAAGTATGAATTTAATGGTGAAACGTATTCTACAATATTTACAGTATAGTTGAAGTCGTTTCTATAATACCAATATAATATACTATTATTTTGTAACGACGTACCGTAGATATAGGACATAGGTACACCATATAGTCCATGTACATATTCTTATTTCTTTTATAGTAAAAATAGTGAGCGAGTATCTTTTGAATCGGTAGAAACTGTGCGTAACAATAACTTTGAAGAAATAATAATAAGAATAATATTACATCATAAGCTATCACATGACTGCCTTATGGCTTAAATATTTAAATAGTATACCACCGTACATGTAAACGATGCATTTTTCAAGAAATTTTAAATTTTCTTACACGTAGGTACTAAAATAATATATAATATATATGTTACGGAAAAAAGTCGAAATCAGGCGCAAACCTCAGAAATCCCCGGGCAAAACGCGAATTGTCCACAATCCTTAGGCAAAATGACATATTTCGGCTTTTGACCGGGCAAACCTAGTTATGACCAATCTCATTTGGGCAAAACCGCCAAAACCGTATACTGACCTTTATCTTAAGGACAAAACCGTAGAGTTTTAAATACGTTCGCTAATATTATATACAAATTTAATAATTATAAAATAAGTATTATTGTACAAATATAATTGAATAAACTTAATTAATACATTTAAACCTCACTTGATCCAAACTGTAGCGTTTTAAATAACCACTAATATTAAATACAAAAAAATAATAATCATAAAATATTGTACAGATATAATTGAATACACTTAAATAATAACAAAAATATAATGATATTAAGTACTCGTATAAAAATAAACATATAATAATATTAGGTAGGTACTCTTATAATGTTAAAATAAATAATTAAAAATATTAATACATTTAAACTTCATTAGGGCCAAACCGTAACGTCTTAAATAACTTCACTAATATTAATTACAAATAAATAATAATCATAAAGTATTGTAGAAATATAATTGAATACACTTAAATAAGGTACACTTATAATGTTAAAATAAATAATTAAAAAAAAATATTGTACAGATATAATTGAATATAATAATAAAAAAATAATATTTTTGTTTATTTGTTGCTACACATATTAGAACCATGGCATTTAGAACTACACAAAACATTTTGTTGTTTACATTTGCATCGTCTCGTAGTGCACTTAGTTTTGCAAGAACAAAAAATAAACCCTTGTCCTCCAGTTAATGAATTTTGAGTGCTAGCAGTCCTCAGTGGTATTTCGATATTCGGTACATCATTGCTACTAATAAATTGTTCCTTGCATTAAAATATTTGGTTTCTGGCATAAAGTGATGAAAAAATTCCATTTTTGGTTCCTATTTTATAGAATCCATCATCAGTAACACTTAATATAACACTTAACACATTATTTGCATCCACTTCTCCTCTATCAACACAAGGCACTGGAATTTTCACTATCGTTTTGACTGTTAGAGGTGGAAATTGATTTTCACTCAGTAATTTCATTTTTTTTTTTTGTTTGCGCAACTAATCCATCATCAGTAACCTTTTCCCGTGCTTTTTTAAAATTTTTTTTTGTTCAGATAGGTCGACTAAAATTTTTTCATTTTCATTTAAAACTTCCATTTCATTTTCAATTAATACCTCCATTTCATTTTCATTTTCATTTGATACCACCATCTCATTTTCATTTTCATTTAATACCTCCATCTCATTTTTATTTTCATTTGATACTTCCATTTCATTTTCATTTTCATTTTCTACAAATTGTAGTAAGTCACTTTCGTCATTTTCGTCATTTACATTATTAATTATATCATTGGATAAAAATGACATTTTTAATCCAAGACTAACTTTTTTTCCAAATATAGCTTCATATGGAGGTTGTTTGATGCCAGCATGATAAGCACTGTTTTTGGCAAACTTACAAAATCTCAATCCTTCACTCCATTTTCTAGACTGATTTTCTTCCATCCAAGCATAAATGATTTTTTCGATGCCCTGGTTAGCTCGCTCAACACTCCACTTGCTTTGCGAATGACGTGGCTTCCCGTAAAAAATTTTTAACCATCCCACATTAGAACTAAATCATTTATAATATGATTCACAAACTCTCTACCATTGTCTGATTGTAGTATGCGCAGAGCTCCAAATATACAAAAAAATATCTATAAGATTGTATGCAACTTCGCATGCAGTTTTTGCATTCACTTTTTGTAATTTCTTTGAGTTTTAATTCAAATTTAGTTTTAAAATCAGACACACACATTTCGTTATCCATTGCTAAAGACGTACTAATATAAGCTCATAAAAATACAAACTACAGTACGATATTATACCATTTAGAAAAGGTGTATTTTGTGTACCTTTAATATAACGAGTTGATAAAATACAACAACAGCGATAAATTAACAAGATACCCGTGGTCATCTATAATCGTAATAAAATCGTACGATAAAAATTACTATTTGTATTAAATATTAGCGAACGTATTTAATACACTAAGTACGGTTTTACCCTTACAATAAAAGTCAGTATACGGTTTTGAGGTTTAAATGTATTAATTTTTTTAATTCTTTATTTTAACATTATAAGAGTACCTAATATTATTATATTATGTTTATTTTTTTTATTGTTTAAGTTTATTCAATTATATTTGTACAATAATACTTATTTTATAATTATTAAATTTGTATATAATATTAGCGAACGTATTTAAAACTCTACGGTTTTGTCCTTACGATAAAATTCAGTATACGGTTTTGGCGGTTTTGCCCAAATGAAGTTGGTCACAACTAGGTTTGCCCGGTCAAAAGCCGAAATATGACATTTTGCCCGATGATTGTGGGCAATTTGCGTTTTTCTCGGGCATTTCTGAGGTTTGCCCGATATGTAGAGGTTTCTTTTTTTATTTGTAAGACATTTATCAGAATTAATATTTTAACATAAATGTGTCCTTTTATCTGTGGTCTATATGAAATTCATAAGACGATTTTTTGCTACATCGCTGTTATCAGTTTCTATGGTGAAATCATTCGTTACTATAACAAACGCGTAAATAATGTATAAACGCTAAACAAAATGCTTTTTAAAATTCTTGACAATTCAAAAGATATGATCATGACCCGATGTCTTTACTTAACAAAATATAGGTTAATTCTGGTTTTCACCTTTAACCGATCGAATTTTAATAAGTATCACGTACCACGTTTTTTTAAAAAACATTATTTTATAATGAATTCCAATTAAGTAAAACAATTTATTTTTAGAGCGTTAATTATACTTTACCGAGTTTACAAGATAATGAGTGTTTAATGTTAAAACATCTCCATGGCGGGCGTATAAATGTGAACTGTTATTAAATTGCCCCGTCATCGGGGTATCAAATATTCGGCAAATTTTTTAAATGTCGATTTCGGCTATCGGGAGTAGAATATTTTTTTTTTTCCTATTTCACGTTCAAACACGAAAAATCATTATACCGGACGGACGAACGTACCATTAATTCAACGCATTGTATAACCCGGCGCACACTTTTCGGCCTAATATTTTATATATTTTAAGGTAGGAGGTAGGCACTATGGCACGATAAATTATCTCCCGGATGCACTGCGTCGGTCTGTTGTGGTGTTGCGGTGGGAAGACGCGGTGTCGAAAGTCTATCAAACGGTCCGTAGTGCGAACAGACAACAACAGACAACAATGTCGTGAAAACATCACTGGCTCCGGGCTGTCTAATAATTATAAACGTGCAGTGTATCGTGTATACACGCAAACAATGTATACATATATACACGAGTGAAAACGTCACCGTTGTCCCAAACACGTACGTGGTAAACATACTGACGGAACGATACTCCGTTTGCGGTCATATAGTTGCAATAGTTGACTATATAATTAGAGCTGTGAATAGGATTCCATTAAAAAAAAAAAAAAATACCAAAAATTGTAATATTGCATACAAAAAATACACTAAACATTATTTTTATTTTAAATTAAGTTTTAAATCGTTTATTAATTGTTAATGAAAAGTTTTACAGGACTGCATAATCTCACATTTTCGACTTAAATTTCTGTAAAAAATTGTATTATGCGTCTAATTTTAGTTTTTAGATATATACTGTGATTCTATATATTTTTTGACGCCAATACTCGTTATACTATTAATATGACATCATAAAAACCTATTCTCTAATTAATGAATCATAATATTCTATTACTTTTTATATAGTTATATAAAAAAAATATTACCACCTTCAAATCATAAGATTAAATTAAAACACTAAATACTATAACTATATTTAAGTCAAAAAATTCAAAATAAAAACTTTTTTATTCTCATTCAAAAAAATTATTTAAAATGTAAGTATAATAATTTGTAAAAAAAAAACAAGCATGCGAATCTATAAAAAATAATGCAAAGTTTATCGAAAATTTAATCTTAGTAATAAATATATTAATATTTATTTATATTATTAATAAAATAATAATAATAGTTACTATTATCGTGATCATTATTGTCGTCATTATGGTGGGTATCTACAGCGCTCATTACAGTTCAAAATGTTTGTTCTATATCACTCGGTGGTTATTATAATCACCATTGTATTTTTTCTCCTCGATGCAAATAAAACAGAATAATAAAATATATAACGATTCCAATGATATAACAGTATGATAATATTATTATTTTTCATACAAAAGAAATCCACGAGATTTTTTTCATACGATACTTACTTACTTACTTTTTCATACACTGGTTTTTCAAAACACGTTTTGTTTGTTTTCCGTAGACAAGTTTTACGCGCTAAAAATAACTAGTGTAGCGTCTTCTTAATATGTAAACAATTTTAATTATATTATTTATTTATTTTTTTTACACACATTTTGTGTAAAAAGGTCGATCGTATTCGCATCATATTGCTTAAATTAATAAAATCCTCTGCCGGAAATTAATTACAAAGAACGAAATACTGTTGCACTATGAATTCGTCTAGACATAATTAAATTTATTATTTAATATTTTGTGAAAGGTCGACTTATATAAACTCGCCTATAAACTCGCCTATAACGTTCAGTGTTCCAGCTCTTACTCTGTTTCCACTACCCAGTATGGTGTAGATCGTTTCTTATGGACCACGTGTCCGTAATTTAAGTCGGATACAACGATATCGTTTTCCTAAAACGTAAGCTCGGGGCTTTTAGTTAGCCCCGAGACCCTTGCAATGGCGTTATGTGAATATTTACAAGAAGAATGTTTCAGAAAGTCCCCCCACTAACTCGGATAATAGAATGTTTTATTATTAGGTTTTTAAAATTACGACAAAACTCCATTATTTTTTGGTATAACTTACCCACTGAAAATAACTTTTCCACAATCAAGCGGGTTTTTAACGGATTTGTTTAGCTGTAGGATTTCGTATTATTTTGTTGTGAGACATTTTATATTTTTATGGCTCTCCCACGAAAAAACTTTAATCGGAGGCGCCACTGATCATTCCCATTATTTCTAGCACATTTTATAAAATCTAAATCGCTTGGGTCACGAGTAGCCGTGAGTGGAGATTTACTATACTGTACTCTACTTCATAGTGTGCAATATATGTCTCTATATTTTTTTTTTTTCAGAACGAGAACATTTTCCTTTATAGCCAGCCCATTGTTTTAGAAGCAGGGTCTTATGCCTTAGGTTAAGTTTTGAATGCGCCGGAAAATTGTTAAGTGGATAACGTTCTGAAGTATAAAATAAAGGCCCCCAGAAAATAGCCAAATTTGACTCAGTAGTCGTAACTTGTAATGTATCATAATATTGTAATCATACTATGTTATATACGTTAAGTATCATCAACGATATCCATTTGTTCATAAAATCATCTTTATTAAATTATAATTATTTTAATCAAAAATATACAAAATATTCCCAAAATATATTTTTGAACTGACCACATATTATGAAATTATCCTATCCGAAAGTGAATAATTCAAACACGCCATTCGAATAGTCAGACTTAAAACAGTAAATTAAATCATATGACACCAAGTCGATTGTAATACATAACATAAGATCAATGAATATAATTGTTGATTAAAAATTCTTTTAAAATTTAATTTAAGAACTTTATAAGACAAATTAAATATTTTAAAAAATATATTATTTATTATATTAATACGTATAATAATTCTTATCAATCTGTTCATGTCGTAACTATAAACAATAAACGATTGTATGAAATATCAATACCGATTGTTCTTGTTTATACAAATTAAAAATATAATACGGCGTATATTATAGGGCTCAAATCTAATTATATAATAAAAAAAAATAATTATATAATAATAAGATAGTAATAATATTTTTGGGGAATTTATTATTTCATAACACAGAATTTATATTTTTAATTATGAAACCGTCCAAGAGGATGTGATCAACGAAATGATTTGGAATAATATCACTCACAACAAAATTGGTAATACAATAAATTGTATTTTTTTTCTTGGCGTTTTAAATAGCATGCGACTGGCTAAATAAAATAATTAACTGCATTACATTCCAAATTGTATATTGTAGCATTTGTATACTTATGTTTACGTATTTACAACAATGATGTTACACTATAGAAATCTCGGCGTATTGTTAAAAAATTTACGGTTTACTCAAGACGTGTATAACAATGCACACTGGACATTTTTTCATTAAATTCGTGTACTAATTTATTTATTTTAATTTCAATTACTATTATTTAAACAATATTATTGAACACCATACATTTTTTTTTTAATTTTTTTTTTTGTACATTTATTAGAATACAAAAGATCAATGTATGGCTTAACGCCTTAAAATATTATTGGTTATTATACAATATAGATAGCACAGTGAATATGTTTTAAAATGTATTATTTAACAAAGAAATATAACAAATAAATACGAAAAACTTGAAAAACAATAATTTAAAAAGAAGTTCTTTAAATTTTTAAAAAATATTTTTTAATGTTATAACTTAATTGTACTTACTAAAAATTGTGTACGCTGTTGAATTAAAAAAACATTGATTTGGATTTCTTGGAATTTTCTTTCAATTTTTCATAAAGCATAATATAAAATGTTTAAGACATTTGAATTACACTTTTGCTATACTATTAAAATGTAATGACTATATAAATTACATTTTTTTGCTTACGATAAGACGTTTTTCTAAGATTAATTTATTCTATTATCAACATAAAAATAAAATGTGCGGCCTTCCGAGTGACTTGACATACGAAATTTACGAATATATTGTTAAGTTTATTAATAAAATATATAGATATATTTTTAAGGTATACATTTATTAAAAATTATCACTTTATATAAAATGTATCTATAAAACTGTTGGCTATTGGTATCATTGTATTTATACACCTGGTCTGCGAACCTATTCATGTTAGCAACCCATGACATGTATATATATAAATTAATAACAATACAATAATTACATTTATCGAAGTTTTATTAAAACTATCATTATATTGACATAAGCACGAAGGCGTAACTGTAAACATTTTTAAATAACACTTTATTAGGAAAATATTAATGTAAACATAAATTACATGCAATTTTTTTATAGTTAAAAACATTTTTTATTAAATTATAATATGTCTGGAGAGATGATTTTGTTTATATGTAATTTTATCAACTTAATTAAGTGGAAATAAAGTAAATACTTACTTTTTTATGATTATTAAGAAGATGGTTTATAAAATTATTTTAATACAAAATATTGTCTTGTAAAATGATTTCACAAAAAAGTTCAAAGTCAAGTTTTAGAAAACATTTTAAGACTTTAACAGTATACGATATTTTCGAAATAAAAATCTTTGAAAATAAAATATAAATTATAAATTGTTTACATTATCCGCCTACTTATTTGTTTACTTTATTTTTTTTTTTTGTCATTTACCAAGTATTATCCTACATATTATTTATATTTTAACAAACAAATAGTTATAATAATGCAAAATCATAAAATTATGGTTTATTGTATACATTACTTGTATACTATATTTACTTACATAATAAACATTGCATTAAAAAGTTTTTAAAATTAATAAAATAATTATATAAATCTAAGGAAATGTTATAATTCTGTAAATACATCAAGCACTAAATAAAATACGCTAACTCTAGTTAATGCCTAAATAAGTAATAACATTATACATATCATGATGATATAAATAAATAATTAAGTATAGAAACATCCAAAATGTTAATTTGTAATTTTTCGTTTGCACCTATTAAGTGTAATCATTATAATCAATTGCTGTTTTTCCAAAAGTACCATGTATTTTGGACATTGGCAAAAAATAAGTAACTTGTATGTTATGTAACAACGTTTTTGTAAATTTAAATTAGACACGTAAGCAAATTTAATTGCTTCGAATAGTATGGGTAATTTCAAACGTCAAACCACATCTAGTGATCTTTATTTATATTAAACTATGTATATTTTGTATCGTTTTCCAAAACAAATTTATATTTTTAATTTATATTAAATAATTACCGTTATCAATTGGTAATATATTTAATAGTTACAATTGTTTGGCCAATAAAGATGTGTTACATAATAATTAGTATATTTTTATGTACAATATATAATTGATTTAATTTGTGAATTGTTTTATAAATAAATACAATTTAGTATTAAAAAAACTGAGCCGTCACGGGACGCCTGGCAAATGTGAAATATCAACAATTTTCTTTTTGTAATAATGTTGAAAATTATTATTATTTAATTATTATTATTAATTTTTTTCCGAGCTTCGACGAATTGAGCCGACGAGCCACGAGTGGGGCGTCGCCACGCTATAGTCGGTCTCATTACCGTACCGCGCCATTAGATGTTTCACATCAAAACAATTTTCTACGAACACGTTCGTATTTTATAAGGTATTAAAAAAATGATGATGTTATGGTTATATAAATATATATTTTATTAATATATACCTATATATTATATTATATCATCAAATGTAAAATGTTATTTTTAAAGAACAGTTAACTTTTAAATAATATTTGAGAATTCAGTCGGAATTTATTAACTGAAAAAAATATAAGCAACTGTTAGAACTAAATTATTAAATTGTAATATTTTTTATGTTTAATTTTTATAATGATGCAACAAAAAATAAATTTAGGTAATAGACAAGTAAAATATTTTAAAAAGATAAAATTCCTTTTATTTCTAAGAATAATAGAATTTTTAAGAGCCATTTGTTCTTCTTGTATAATAATAATATTATAATTAAAAAAAAATCCTGCGCAAGATACAGAGGCAAAGTACTAGAGCACTCATCATTTCGCTTCGGTTACCTCGCTATATTAAATTTTAAATTGGTTTCTGTTTATTGTCTATCCATCTTATAATTATATTAATAAAATATTTTACCTAAATATCAACATATCCGTATTCAATGAATGAATATATTATATTAAATTAGATATAAATTAATTGAATGAACTATGGATAATAATTATTTATTTTATCTATCATATAACAGTCTCTATATTGTAAAAAGTAATTAGTTTCTGAACTTTAGAGAAAAATAAATACTATATATTAACTAAATAAATATATATATAAATTATATATAATTATATCCATATGAATATTAAGCATGTTGCATTTTTATATTACTTATAATTTAGATGTCCTAAGTCTTAATTAATTGAAATATCAGCCATCAGTACTGTTAATAAGCTATTGTTGAGCTAATGTTGTGATATTAATGGACTATTTATTTGGTATATCATTCTTTAATATACATTTCACATTATTGAATAAACGATATGTTAAAAATAATATTTTTAAACGTACATCATAATGTAAGGTAGCAATATACATGTTTTATTGTCTATATATAGGTAAACTTTGATTTTCCGGGTACTCAATAGTATTTAGTGCTACAGTACCCAATTCGGTTTCCGTAGTGTCACATTAGGGGAATTGAGAGTTTTATTTAAACAGTCTTGTAGACGCTTAGTATGGATAATTTATGACGATTGAGACTACGATTAAATTTAAATAGTATATTCAACAATTCAAACAAGTCATTCGGAATAGTATGTTCTTTTTTATATAAAAATTGTTCAATGCATAACAGCAGTTACAGTGAATAATTTTAATATAATATAATATGTTTTATTGTAAAATGAATACTGATAGTGAATTCAAAAATATAACTTCTACTACAAACTCTTTTCCTTGGAAGTAAAATTGCCGTTTGTAAACATTTTGTTTCGGGATACGATTCGTGCGGAAATTTTTGTAAGACACTCTTGTGAGTGTACGTGTAACTTTCTTGTGTATACGTATGCTAAATCAAAATGTATAGCTTATATTCTCAAAACACTATCCGAGAGTGACAATTAAATGGTTACGGTTTTGCTCTAAAAAAAACTGCTGCATTACTATAGCATTAATCTCGCGATGCAAAACTTTGCACTTCATCAACACCCATTGCACCCTCCATTTTAAAAACACGAGCTATAACGAGTTCATTAAGCCACCAAACTTTTAGTAGACTTTTATCAATAGTAAAAATACTTTTGGTCCGAAAGTTTTTTCTTTTGTTGTTTTTGATTTATCGACCATTGTTCTACGCTCGGTCATTTGCTATATTTCCACCGGAAGTTGCTTACGACAATATTTTTGGCTCCTATAATCCAAACCGATTGCCACACATACAAGAAAGAATCAATGAAATCCACTCAGACCATTCACTGCCTTGCCTGCTTCACATACAATAAGCTCACGTTGTAGTCTCACAAGCGATTTACCTGTGTACATAAATTCCGAGTGGCTAATGTTACGAGTTCGGATTTCTTACGACCTAACCCCACATTCACCGTGTATAGACCAATCGAATGCACGACCGGAGGTGGATATTGTAGGAGTAGCCATTTTGAGTGTATAATGTAAATGGTTATTATGATGTATCTTTTAAACTTCATTTTCGTAAGTTTCCATTGTATTAGTAATAATAATAATAATAATAATAATAATTATAATAGTTAAATTTAATTTTAATAATACGTTTTACGCATAATGTTTAAAACGAAAATATGATTAAACTAGGAGTCTCTAAATAATATTATTTATTAAGAAATAATTAAAATAAAATAATATTTGTTTTCATTAGCCGTGGAATACTTATTATTAAATAATTAACATACACAGTAGACAAGTGATAAGAGTAACACTTAAATGCTAATACATAAATTAATTAACTAATGCTATAATAAGTTTTTACTTATCATCAAAATATTTAAGTTATTGCGAGTATTTACAATACTACAATAAACAATACAGTTTTCTACCAACAGCCACAACAAAAAATATTGTTAATAAGACTAAGTTTCCACAAAATTAGTGTGACGTGATTAATCATGAGTGCGTCTATAATATTACTGTTTTTGATACTCACACGCAGATACATACACACCCATATTGTTATACTTCAGAAAAGCTATTTATTCATTTCCCCTCCACGTCCGCTTTTTACCACCTCTCTATCGACGAGAGGGTTGTTTTCCACTATTCTTAATATTTAATATCAGCGATCCGGTATTTTGATCGATCTACCCTTTCCCAAGATATGACGTGATAAATTATCACTTCCTCGTCCTAGGTCACCTCTCTTCCCGACCAGAATTAAACTTCCCATCGCCCGAAAGGTTTTACACGCCATGGCTAAGCCACTGACGTCCATAGTACATTTTATTCACTTAATTTGTGTAGAAGAATAAGCAAAAGAAAAAATCCTTTTAAACGTAAATATAATAGGTATGTTGATTTCCTTTTCGAATCAAACAACTAAAATACGATTATCATAATTAAACTGACGTGTTTCAAGTCTAACAGCACTACCGCTGAATACGATCCAATAGCGAATTATAATACGGTTTACAAGGTATAGAGATACATGCAAAAGATGATATTAAATCAAATTACTGTATTACCATTACATTATAATAAACAAACAAAATATCACCGTTTTTATCTTTTTCTCGTCCAAGAAAAACTTTCGTTTCCCGAAAACGAGAAAATGAAAACACATATGTCAATGATGTTTATGGACGTAATGGCATACTGTGACGAATCGAGTAATTCAATGTATTACTAAAGGAAAACTATTATCCGATAATATTTGAAAGTCTTTTCCGTAGTAGTGTAGTATCTTAACAGGTAGCCGATCCCTCAAACGGAAAACTTCGTGTGCGTAAGTTTTAACCACAAAGGGTTCAAAAGGGTTGATCAATATATTTTATACTATTCTGCTATACTATAACTTTTTTTTTATAAACATACTACTCCAGTAAAGATCTATGAGCATTGAGCAGTATACATTATTTTACTGAAAATAGAAACAACATTAAAAGATTATACTAATTAATTACTTGTATGAAATTATTAATTTTTAATTGAACATCAAAACTATTATAAAAAATTAGAAACCTAATTATTCCGATTTTACTTCAAATAATTTCTTTCTGCATACAACTTTTTATCTTTATTTATTATTTTATTATTATTATTTTTTACATTAATTATTGTATAATTTAAAAATGTTTATTCTATTGTTTTCAAAATACCAATATATAATATTTACAACTAAATTTAAAATGTTTTCAGAGGTGTTCCACGTATCAAACAAATATAATCATTTTTTCAAAAATGCATACAACCAAATTACATCGAAATATTATATTTAACTGAATAGTTTAAAATTTTAAATAATAATTGCTACTGATATAAACTTAAATATTTTTAAGGTAAGAATATAAATCGTAGTTGAACAATAAATTTGTAAAAACGATATATTTACAAAAAAATAATATATTAATAAGAATAATTAAAAATTAAATAAATAAATGTTTAAGAGTAATAAAAATTATACTTGATCTATTATAATTTATATTTGTAAACTAAAATATTAAATATTTCTGAATTATGTATATTATGTGTATTATACAACATAAATAATTATTGTACAATAACAAAAATCAAAAGTCGAAACTAATCATAAAAAATACATAAACCGAGAACGTAGTAAATCCGTGTTTAAATCTTATGAAATTTATTTTTGTCAAAATAACTAGTTTAATAAAATAATACCATAATGTATCATTTTATACATACTGTCTAATAATAATTTAAAGAGAATAAAGAAAAGACGATCTTGTGTGAAATAAGCTCTCGTTTGGTTAGTGTTTGCGCTTTGGAACGATTTTAGAGAGAAACAAAATGTGTTTATTATGTACACAATATTTAAACATCTGGCACTTTCTCTCATTGTCAAGAGATTTCAAATGTGTTTTCAGCGTGCATTATTTGTATAAAACTTTGTTTTAACTCATTATTTCCGTTTGAATGTGGACAAAGTACCGTTTTGAGTCATATTTTAAAGTGTTTTTATTTTGTTTTTACAATACGATAAATGTCTTTAAAGCACCCTAATGTACTCATATGAAGCTGAGTTTTTTTCTTTCGTTGAATATTATTAGAAAATTGAAAAGTTTTACTTCAATACAGTGCAGTCATATGTCGCAGAAAAACGACACGTAAGTCGACAAAAGCTTCGAATGTTATTTAAAATAAATTCTCCTATATAAAATGTATCTTCTGATCGATCGATATAAAATATAACTATTTTATACGTATCAATTCTGAACAATCGGAAACGTCCTGAATAATCGAAATAAATATTTAATTATAATACTATAGTGATACATTTCAATTATTGGTTTAGATATAATAATTACGTTGTCGCAGTCCCGTTTGATTAATAACACAAAAACAGACAAAATCACTTACCAATCAATCTTACACTTCTATAACTGACAATGTATTAACTCTTTTACAAAATAGTATTTCAGTAAATTCTATATAGTTAATATAGAATATTTTAAACTCGGACGTTCGGCAAACCCAAATTCATTCCCAAAGTGGAAAAAATAATTAATATTCTCGTCAAAGTGAAAAGCACACGTGTGTGTGTGTGTGTGTGTATAATACGAGTAATACTGAATTATGGGTAATGTCAATATTATGATAATTACTTTCGACTAAACTTGGGTCAACTATCCAAAGAAGATTGCGTAGTATTAAAAAATATAAAATATTTTGAATACATTATATACCTATATTGAATATATTTTTTTACATATTCTTATTATGTTCTCAGAATACTTCTAAAAATATAAATTAAATTAAAAACAAATATTGATGTATTTCCTATCGCAGATGACTATAATGTATAATATACATACTAATAGTAAGTAATAAAAAATTTATGAAACATAAAATTATAAATTATATTATAAAATTTCAATTGCGTAAAATACTTCAACATTTTAATACAAATATTTGTGTTATTAAATACAAACTTTAATAATACTTATTAATTATTATTTTCAATAAATTTAATAATTATTATGTTTCACATGTAAAATTTTAGATTTCAAATATAAATAATAATTAATTAAAACAAAATAAATGCCATTTTCAAATTGCATTATTACTAGAGAGGTCAATCAAAATCTCATTTAAATCAACGAATGATATAAATGAAACTAAGAACAGGTTAATGTAATATGGTCAACATAGGTGACAGTTTTAGATTTTTAGTAAAACTGACCCAAATAATATTTTATTTGTTGAAATTTCAATTGGTGACGAACGAACCAAAATGATCGATCGTCCATGTACGGAAATCGGGAGTTATTGTTTTCATTCGAATTTATGTTATAATATAATATATAACATTATAGTAATAATAATAATAATAATATATACCACGTAATACTATTGCCTATATAATTTATAAATTTATAATTCTATTTTGGGGTGTGCATAATTTCACAGACGAGTGAAAATACTTTGTGTGTGTTGAACTGCGCAGGACGCGTTCTACGATGTTTTTACCGACGAATTATAGTGTTTCCGTGCGGTTTTGACATTCAAACGTTTCGCGTGGCACTATATTATTTTATCGACAATTAGTCAGTGAAAACGGAAAAAAACTACGATTGTATTTGGTTCACATGGGGGAGGAAAACAATGAAGGAATAGCTTAATGAATTTGACATGTTCCAATTTTGTGTTATTCCATTATCGATTATGACTTAAAATAACTGTTTTGATTCACTGTAAATTTCAGTATTAAACAAATATTACAACCTATTGTTATTGTTCACCTTATAATTTTGTTTTGCATAGTATAACGTAAAATATTTACATACGAAAACGGAAATGTTTATTATTTTTCTTTTTCCACATATAAATATTTGTTTAACTTTTGTAGAAATGTAAATGTAATTGTACACAAACATGATTTTTTCTTAAATCATAATATACAAGTCTATCATTTTTAAACACGGCTGATATTCATGAAGAGAATCACATTGTTAGAAACTTTATCATATTTTTAAAAAAAAAAAATGCATTGTTTACATGAAATTAAGAAATCGCGTAGGAATATTTTAAGCAAACAAACATTTATCGAATCCTAAATAATCACAATATTATTTTATGAAGTTCAAAGATTCAGTCTGAGGAAAAAAATAGGTTAATTTATTTGTTCACGTCGCCAGACTGTTGATTATGTTATTGATTTTTTAACACTTTACATAAGTTAGATTATAATAATGCACAATCTTGTTACTCATATACTTAAATTGCCTTAGTATATTGTTTGATCCATAAATATGATAACATAATCATACAAAAAATAATAGTGCCCGTTGTACAATTTGCATATAATATTATGCTTATTTTATTTTTTTACGATTAAAGTCTTAAAAGATTCTCGAAAAAACATAAACATGTCATCGAAGTGAAAAGTGATGTAGTGTAACAAGGATCAAAATTTAGTTTTTTTTACATAAATTATTTTCACTTGTGTTGTAAATGAATTACATAAAAAAAATTCAAGTTTATTGATCGATTATATTTTTTTGATTTTCAACCAACCAACCTTATTATTTACTTCTATAGTATCTATAGTATACTCTTTTAAAAACCAATACCTTACGTTTTCGATAAATGACACTTGTCTATATTACCGTATATATAACATAAAACCAATAACGATTCATTGAACAAACTGCAAGAACGTTGAATACCGAATAAATCATTTGGCGAAAAAATTTATATCGTATCATGCTTGACCACAAAACATAATGAAAAGTACCTCAAAAATAACCAAGAAAAAACTCATAACCTTGATACACGGATGCCTATAAATCGTTTCAATAAAAGCGTGACACCGTTGTTGTCATTTTTATTATTACAACGGTATTTTTTGTAATCAATTTTATATACGTTAAAAATAAAAATAATAAACAACTTATAACTATAAATATTGTATTCCTTTTAAACATTTTAATTTACGTTGAATAAAACTCATTACCATTGATAACTCTATATTTTTATTCGGGATATTTATGATTTTATAATTTGTAAAGCATGATAATTTTGAATGTTCTCGTGTCAACAGATTTATAACTTGTGAGTTTAAATATTAATTAAAATTATGTACGATAATTATTTAAAAAAGCTTTTAAACAAAATTAGTTATAACTTTTCGTTGAAAATTAGATATAATAATCCATTCTTAAATTATTCTATTCGAAAAAATATTTTTCGGTCTAATAACAGTTGAAATAATAATAATATACATTATAGTAGATATGTTAAGTTTAAAAATATAAATACAGTTTGTAATATATTAATATGTTTATAAATGTAAATCAAAAAGATAATCAAAACTTAAAAATATTGAGTAACTAATAAACCTAAAATTTTAAACCTCGGATATTTTATCTAAAATGCTTTTTCATATTTAAATACTCATAATGGCTATTTTTTCGTGGCAATTATATAACACTGAAATTCAGTGACATTCAGTGACTGAATGATATTTTAAAAACTTTTTTTGATAATAAAGAGATAAATAAAATACAATTTGATTTCATAAATTATTTATAATATGCTTATCTAAATTAAATAAATTAACTTTTAAGTATTTATTACTATGTTTTATAATCTTCATATTATGACATTTTAATATTATCAATGTTTTTTTATTTCGTTTTTAAGTATACGACTGACAGTTATTTGGTTCTATTCCAAAGTTTTTTCGACAAAATATTTTTAAATTATAAATATATAATATATAATTATAAAATATTATTGCATGTCATTGTTATAAAAAATAAAATAAAATACAATTTTTCTTTTTGTCAATAATATTTTTATTATTAATTTATATAATTTTACAAGTAACTGAGTAATATTTAAAATGTAAAAATTTGATATATCAGATTTAAAAACTTTTATTTTTATTTTATACTTAAATATATAAATAAGATAAAACGACGATGAATAATCCAACTCATAATAATCAAAATAGTCGCTTTTAAAAATATAAATGTTCCATTTTTCTTTGGTAATAAAATTGTTTAATATTTCAAAGAAAAAATGCTTTATTATAGACTGTTATGTTTTCATTCGAAAAACTAAATAATTTATAATATTTAATATAAAACATTAATCGTGAATGAAATAGTGACGTGTTGCCGGAAGATTGTGAATAAGGCCCAACCGTTGTTATTTCACAGTAAGTATTTTATTTAAACTCCAATTCGTTATTTCTGTATTGTGTATTAATATAAATGAATAAAAAAATATATTAAAAATGTGCGAAAAATCGAAAAACATCGGCTTTACAACTATTTTTTATTGCATTTGAATAGAATACATAGACAATTATTGTAAATTGTGAACCTTTTTAAATTACATTATAATAATATAGTCTTATAGTAGTTTTTGCCTGTAGGTATCTAAATATTTAATCTGTTATGCTCCGGAACTCACCAACAATAGTCCGAGTTGAATGTGCGTTATTTAAATTCTAGAAATATCGCGTTGACAAAGTTAAAAATGTATCGATGTAAAACTACGAGATATTCCGTAAATGTGAAATTTTAACATATTATCAGCTACACAAATAAATTAGTCGATTGTCGCGTTCGGGTGGTGGATAAATCAACGGACGCCGAACCAAATTAAAATGTTCACCTATAAATATATATATATATATTTATGAATTATAATTGTACGTGTAAAATTTCAACAACAGCTAGACATATAATGTTATCGCGAAATGCAATATAATATGATTAATATTAATCCGTAATTTCATAATAATATATCAGTTTGTTGCGGTGGAGCACACGTCCAACCGATGACGGGTTAATCGTACATCATACTCGTCACCGTGCACATAACGAGCACATTCGAGACATACGCGTATATAATAACATGATATACTATTATATAAAGATAGATAGGATGGAAAAAAATTTTCTTTGCGGTGATCCATTTAACATATCACTATAATTATTTCAGAAAACGCTTACGTTATTGAAAATATTTCTTTTACTTAATGTTGAACCGTTACGAAATAACATATTTGGTAAAAATTATGGTTTTTTTTTTTTTTTTTTAATTTCATATCCCTGATTGAAATATTATTTAAGTATTTTGATCTAACACAATTAAATTTCGGACAATTAGTTTATTATTTATAAATTACAGTTTATAACTTATTAGTATTTAAAGTTTGCTGGGCGAAATAGTGGACCAATAATTTACGGGGTACTGCTGTAGTATTATTTTACATCGACGTATCTAAACTTTAAAATAATATACTTATCTCATAAATATATCGTCTAAAATGCAATGTTTATAAATTATATAGAAATGTTTCAAAAAATATTTTGCTCTAGGGTAAGGAATTAAAAATGAATGATGGCAACAAAAAAAAGTATTCAAAATAATAGTTAAAATAAAACTTTATTTTTAAAGTTATGTTTTTAACGATCTAAATTTAAAAAAAAAAATTATAAAACGCATTAATAGTTTTTGAACTAATGAGTGTCTTACATTTAATGGATCACTCGGTATACGCTTATGGGTATAGTGTGTGCGATCGATGACGCACATACACGCCACCCCGACTATACCTTTGAAATCACAATATCTAACCGGTATAAATATTATGACATATCTACCCTATAAGCTCGTAGCGGCATACGTAAAATTAGTTTATAGGGAGATGAAGTTACTATAAATATAATAAAAAAATATTATTTATACAAATCATATCATATTATTAGAATTTCAAACACAAAGATAGTGACATAATTTATAAGTCCGTGACTTCAAAAACTACACATAAATCTATACATAATATAATTTTCAAACACAGAGTTAAGTACGATTCTTTTAACATGGAACATTTGTCGTCATGTTTAAATCAAATAAAATATGGAACTTTATTTGTGCAAAATAAAACTCGAGTAATCACAACACAATTTATCAAAACGTTGAAATCCTAAAAGATTGTAAAAGTTAAACGAAATCAAGTCAAAATCACTTATTACAAAAATATTATCCGCTTTCAAAAAATACTATTCGAACGACCGAGTTTCGAACAATAGAAATCACGAACGGCTAAAAATTTGCCGCGTTAAAAGAATCGCCCGGTGATTTATTATAATAAATACATGGCACGCACTACGCGTGAAGCGACGCAATCGCGTATTGTAACTATAATATTATGATTGTGATTTATCCGATGTCGACGATAATAAAGCGGCAATATTATTACAATGATTCAAAGTTTCGGCCATGACACTGCCATCATCATAATAATAATAATAATAATAATATATTATACATGTAAATGTGCGCTATGAACCATCGTGGAAAAGACTCGTGCCGTGTACGGTAAAATTTGTTTTTCACACGATATTTCGTATACTATGATTTATGCGTTGATGTGTGTGTTGACGGACCCGCACGCACACACTTTCATCCATCCGCCCACCAACCCACACACACACACACACACACACACACACACACACACACACACACACACACACAATGAATTACACTCCAACAGTGTGGTTCGTGTATCGTGTACACTAATTATACTCTCTTCGGCCTCTTTCCCGTTATAAAAGACCCCAATCCTTACGGTATATTTTGATGTTTACGAATACGTACTCCCAATGTCACAAGTCCTTTCAAACCGGATTAAAATCTGTCGTCACCGTCGTTAGTTTCGTGAGAATATAATTTTTGGTTTTCATTCGTGTGCCTATAAGTGCATATTATATACAAGAAAATTCACCACGAAAGTTCTATACTATTTTATCCTTTGATAATGTATAATGATTTATTTGAATTCTAATTTTTTGGTTATTTAAATATTTCAAATACACTAATTGACTATATTTTAAAATATATATACTTTTCGTACTTTAAGGAGTGTCCTATGGGAAAAACAAATTAAAACTAAACTTCTGTTCAAAATGTTATGTATCTAAATCCCATGTATGAACAAATAGTTTCAGAGTTATTAGAATGTATGTTCTAAGGATAAATCTACTATTTTTATTACAAAAAATTTAATTACTTAAAAATTACGTTCGGATTTCGATTTAGATATATCTACATTTTCAAAAAAATTCAACTCTTTAAAAATTGAAATGATTGTATGAAAAAATAAATTGGTATTGCTACAGAACTCTATTTTTAAATAATTCAATAAAAGTTGGTTTTAAAAATAATCTTAAAAATTCTAAAATTCTGGACTTAAGTAAATTCATTATTAAAAAAATAAAATAATAGGAATGAGATAGTTGAACATGGGGATATTGATCTCTAAAATATTATAACCGACGACAATATCATCGAACCTATTATTTTGTCAACATAAATATCATGTGATCGCCTCGGGTATGCGTGAGTATAAAATTATATTGGAATCAGTAAATGGTGTATTTTTTATGAATTTTTTACAACCAGTCGTCAATAGCAGTAATTATACAGATAGTATTAAAAACTGATAGTGTAAAAACAAATAATTGTACTTGCGATTTTGTTTTCGACCACTTATCGATTTGTAATTAGCATTTTTTGTCATTTTAAAAACTATTAATACACTAATATTATTTCCTATAATAGTATAATATACTTAATCTTTGTACGTACATCGAAGAAATCGATACTTGTGGGACACGCGTTCTAACTTTAATTTTGTAATTACTCTCGTATACATAGATAATACAATTATAATTATATAAATAAATAAAATCGTCTGGTCCGCTTTAGAGATAACGATAAAAGTTGGTAATTGACGTTTTCGTTTGTCACTTTGATTTATAATTAAAGCGATTAAAATTTCACGACTTGTGCATTTCAGATTTAAATAAATTCGAAACTATATTGTGTATTTTATATTCGGTGTGAGTTGTTATGTTTTTTTTTATAACGTCTATTGTTTTATAGGCTTTGTCAAATGAAATATAAAAAGATTACTGGATCCAACAAAAAATAAAGCGCAAGATGCACCGTCCTAAACATATTATACCTACTCAAAAGAAACCCACTCGCTGTTTGATTTATTTTATTAAACATTCGTTGTTTTTATACAATTTATATTATTATTCCGAACACATAAATTTTATTTTATACAATGATGCGTATACACCCAACGTTTTGTTGTGAGAATTTATTTATAGCTTTGATATGGAGACGGCATCAATCTTAATTTATCAGTGTTCGCTAGAAAATCCAGACCACAAAGCCACGGAACCGCCCATAAAATGAATTATTCCTTGTTAAAAATAAAATAAAAAAAATGACTGAGACTAATAAAATAACCAACCTTAAAAGTCACCATTATCATTTTTCGACGAAATGTCTAAGTTTTATAACCTTCAGTCACAAAATCCCAATTTGTCATAGTACGTGAAAAATCAGGTTTATTATTTTATTTTTATTCTTAAGGCGGAATAAACCATTGCCGCTTTACAAATAACGTACGACGGCGTAATATATAGGCAATATATGTGTCTACACGTGTAGGAGGTTATATGCAATGTATCAAAACAACTTGTACCGTTCACAAATTATCATTCCGCTTTTTTTTCAAAACGATGAAAAAATACAGTTTTCATAATAAAATAAAATATTGCCATCGTCCGCCGAGGCATAAATAAGCCATACATTTTTTAATTTACCAAATGCATTTAATTTACAACGTAAACATTGATAGTTTTTGGCTGACTCAAACGATTATATCTTTTTGTTTCGCCGCAGAAAGAGAACAAAAACGTCATCTGAAATAAAACGATAGCTTTATTGCGCGACTCTTCAAAACTCTTGACCAATAAAACTAATCATGATCCGTTTCAGTTATCAAAACGAGAAGGCTATCTGTCTGTGATCGTGGTCACATCAGACGTAAGGCGGAGTGAACGAACCGATAACATTTAAGGCATTGTATACTGTCGTTGATTGCCAAAAAAAAATAATAGAATACTGCTTACCAGTTATTACTCATAATGACTGTATTCTATTGTATCACGATCGTCGTCACATTTTGCGGTTTTGTACTTAAATAAGTAGAGTATATGCTTAAAATGGTTTCGCTACAAAGACACGCAATAATATCACAGCGTCGTAGAACGTACTTTCATAATCATAAACAGCTTAATGAGAGTTTAACGCGTGTCGTCGGATTTTTCGAATGCGCTCTCGCAGAGCGTGCGTATTGTGTACATAATGTATGACACATTTTTTTTGCAATTATGACACATAAAATACGAGAACGAGTATAGCGCATAAATACACTGCGTGTACGTGATATTATTTTCTGACCATATTTTTTACTCTGAAAGTGTGCCGGATTTACATTGCACGATAGATCTCGTATATTATTGTAGTGCGCGGCCGATACAAATGACCGGTCGAATTAGCCGGTGAAAAATCGATTGCGCCGGTGCCGAATGTCCGTGTTATATGGTCCGTCGTCCGGCCGCCGCGCCGAAAGCCATTACAATCCAAATGAGATAGGAGTTCGGGGCACGAGGCGGATCGGGGTGATTTGTATCCCGGTGTGCAATTAAGGGTTTGTATATATGCGTCCGGGGCGCGGGGCAGTGGTGCGAGCGCGGAATTACCGGATTTTCGACGTAACCGAATGCTCGTCACTCAGACCACCCCGACTTCGACTCCACCACCGAACACCACCCCGTGTGGTGCTGCACCGTTGACGTGAGGGCATGCAGAGGAAAAAGGAAGAAACGCCGAAAAAAAAATCAATCACCACAGTGTTATCGAATGTAACCGACCGGTGCCAAAAATATATTTCCGTTATTAGAACGACACCGTTGCGGCACGATCGCCAATGTATTGCGCAGCTCCGTCGACGACGGACTTACACCCCCCCCCCCCACACACACACGCGCGCGCGCAAAGCCGCAGACGGTGCCGATAGAACACGAACGCGGAATTGGACAAAGTCCAAGGTATATATGTGCATTCGTCACCGTGTCGTTAATCTGGTATAAATATATATATATATATATATATATATCGTATAGATGTCTAGATATTATGTATACATATATGATATGTGTATAGTATAAAGGCACTCGTGGCGGTGGCTCTATACGTTTTACCGATAGCTGCAGTTATATGGGCACATTTCCGCGTTTAAATTGACACCGCAGTGGCGAGCGGTTATAAACTTATAAAATAACAAAACATCACCTAATCAATCGATCGCATCGTTGTGTAAATTGTTTACAAATAGGGCCATATTGTGCGTCCCGCGTTGTCGCGATTATCGTCGTTCGTATCGATTCAATTATCGCGACAATGTGCCGACGGCCGATCTCCTCTCCCCTGCAAGACGCACATATACCTATAGTTGGACCGGGCCCAACACCAGTACATACCGCTGTGTGATTCCAAGTTTTTAGGCCGTTCGACTTTTTATTATATCTGTATATATATATATATATATATATACACACTTTGTGATATAACGCTGTGCGGGCGCCGACACGTCCGCCGCCCGTCATTCGTGTCAGATATAATAGTCGGTCTAGTTATAATGCACCGCGGGTAGTCCCTTATAGTTACGACATGCGACAAGGAGTTCGTTATAATATCATTATTGCGGGCAGTCCGGCACTTCCGCGTCGACAACGGAACCGACAGAGTTCCTTATCTCCTTATTATAGTGATCGCCGTGCCGAACATCTGTTCCACCTCGATTGTTATTTAACGACGCCGCACGTTCCCGGTCGAGGTGGTCGTGAGAAGGTGGGTGCGGAAGAACATGAATACTCGTAATTAAACGTAAAATGTGTTAACAGTTTATTACAATATATTAAAACAAATTAAAATAGCTTACCGCTATTACTAAAAGTTACTAGGACTAGAACTAGGACTATATTATACTCGCGGCGGTGTAGCTGTGGAAATGTCCACGACGTGCAATAATCAAATAACAGAGTAAATATAGTCAGTCTAGAGCCGTGACTATACCTTCTACCTAACACTAAGTGCTCTACCCATATTTATGATATGATCCCGTCAATGTCGGGCGGATGTCCGCTAGCTAATTCTAATCTTGTTTCAATGTGAATCGGTATAAAACATTTTGATTTCACCTTTTGAACTAGGCTTTCCGTATGTGCTTTCCATAGGTTCGTATGTGTGCACAGTGTGTCGATTATTAACACTTGCTTATATTATATTATTGTGAATTATATTATTTGCATAGTTTAAAATCTAGACTACGTTAGCATTTTTAAAAGAAAATGTGTTTGGGCTTACTACATCCTCAACAGAACAGCGCGACAACGCGTGCATTTATCCAGCAGAACAACTCAGCAATATACATTATTACAAATTAAAGCAAGTAAATTTTTAATAATTTATTGAATTCGCGTTATCTATTCTGTCATTTAATAAGACGTGCATATCGATACAACAACTCAGACCCTTACGGTCCCCGTCCATTACGTCGTCGTCGCTCGAATAATTAATATCCATGCAATCGTGATAGCAACCAGACGGTATATATACAGAATTATTGTCATATCACGTTTACTGTTTCTTGAATGATAATTATATGTTTTATTACGATGTTTATTGTGTACGCCCGTAAGTCCGATTATAATATTATCGTCTGTGAATTTAATTACTGAATGCAGTCGTATATTCAATATCTAACACGTACAATCAGCGCCCTCGACGACGGACCTATCCTCCTCGTCGCAAGTTACACATAGTACATTCGACACAACTTGAACGCGACGTTGGAACGAACCCAACGTGAGTTACTAAGCAAGCCTTTGAAAAAACATTATAATCCTTATTTTTTACATCTTTAAAAATATTGATACAACATTATGTTTAAATATAAATATGTGTCGAAACAAATAATTGCATTTCGTATTCTATAATATTTATAATTACACAATTGATGTATCATTGAATAGAAACATTACAAATTTAAAACGATTGCGTCTCACCGCAATGATTTGTTTTTGCCAATAATAAAGTTATGTAATTCATACAACTATTTTTTTCTAATATTCATATTTAAAAAAAAATAATAAAACACAATTTTTACTATAATATATTTTGAACATGGTTATCTTTATCATTTTTAAACTTTGAAAACTAAAACTAATAAAATTAAATACCTACTTATAATTTAATCAAACGCAGCTTATATTATTAAAACACAAATTTAATATTAATTGATATTCCAAAACCAATGAATTGTGTTTGATAGAATTCAATATTCAGGAACCTGATAGAAGTGGTTACGTTAAAATGTAATATAAATTATTGTTTACGTGTGTTTTAGGTAATTTTATAAATTCTCATTGAAATCCACAATAATATAGTTATGAATCATAAATATAAACAAAAGCTAAACAAATAATTGTATTACCGAAACTAATATTTAGTGCGTCTCACAATGTTTTAACCCAATTTATAAATTACTTTTTATCGTTTTAATTTTTTAAATATGTATTTATAATAATTATACTTGTATTTGCAAAACGCGTATTTATTTATAATTTTTTTTTATATATTTGTATTTGAGTGTATTTGGTTAAAAAGTTGGAGTCCTGATTTTTCCACAAAATGTAAAAGTAAAATTATATTTTAATTCTCATTAAATATTCAGAGAAACGTAAATTTTTCATATGGATTATTTTCTAGATAAATTTAAAATTCATAATTCCATGAATACTTTATAATATAATAAGTAATTTAACTAAAAAAATAAAAAAGTATGAGCCATAGTAGAGTTGGAATTTAGAAAAATAATTTTTTCTATATAAAAGAAGGGTTTGGTAAAAATGTATTATTGAACAGAAAAATACGGTGGATGATTTTGTATGTTTTTTCTTACAATAGAATATACATATTATATAGTATTCTGAAAGGTATTTTTTTTATTTGTGAATAAAATAAAAATATATTTTACATTCAAAATCAAAAATAAATACCATCTTATAATATAAAGGTGATAGTCTTAAATATATAATAACTTAAATAAAAGAAAATTTTGAATTTCATTCATTGATTGATCAAAGTAGGATTAGTAGGAAATATATTTTTTCTTAATACATACGAAAATAATATCAGCATATTTGTTGTTCCTAAATAAATTGTTGATATATTTAAATTTATTGAAATAGATCAAAAGCATAATGTATTTAATAGTTTTTAAATATTATCTCAAACCAATAATATAATGTATCAAGAGTTTTAATAAACAATAATTTTCAAAAGTTAAAGTCTGTTTTCGTCTTTCTATAAAGTATAGTCTTGTCTGTGGCAAACACTTTTAAGAACCTCTCAAAATGTGTTAAATATTATACATAAATTCATGAATCAAACTTGTTATAAAAATAAAATAGGTACAATAAAAAATAAAACTGCAAAAACCAGTTACTTTATAATACTTAAACCAAAAATCGTGAACATTGAAACAAATCCAATTATCTGTTTCTACTATAATATTATGTAAATATTAATATCGTAAATATATGTATGCACATATAGTTTATAAATTGAAAAACTTTCAATTTAATTATCAAAAAAAGTAACAATAACGAATAACATAATTTAAACTATAAACAAATAAATTATGGACGAATGAATAATGTCATTATCATACTTGATGAGACTTAACGCTCGAACAGCACTCGAGTTATTATTATAAAATACAGAGCAAGAGTATTCCTGAATAAACAACACATGTTTCTAACTTTACTTTATCGGATACATTCGACAACATTGTTAATAAATGTTTACAATTCTACTCGTGGTAAGTTAATGGATAATTTATAGAGGAACTAGAAGTACCAAACCGTCGTTTATTAAACCGCCCATAGAAATACGCGATCGAAATGTTCGCTCTTGGATTTTGTTGATGGCCATCGGCAAAGGCTACAGGGTCTGAGGAGTTGTAATTACTCGCGTTCATCTCAATGGACCGTTTTTCATCGTCGTTCAATGTTATCATAACAATAGGTGTATTATTTATAAGGAAGTATATAAATATATAATATTATATGGTTATGTATTTTTATCACTGATGAAGTCTTAAGCAATTCAATTTAAAAATACTTTTCACTTAGCTGACGAGAGTACTAAAAATATTCATTCAATGGTTCTAATTGTGTAATTTTTATGCATATTATATATATTATTATTATCTGAGTAGATCGCTGAGTTCATTAGATTACGTATTTAGATTATCAAATCCTGTTTTCGTCGATTTCAACAATGAGTATATTTAATACAAAAGGAACACGGCGTTTATAATACTCACCGTATGGTCGTGATTAAATATTTTTTTCAGACGAAGATTACTAGTCGAAGCGTTCAAAAAAGTTGTTTTTTTAGCATACTATGAGAAAAATTGATTAAATTTTTTAATCCAACAATCTGACTTATTTTGAAGTTACTTATCAAGTTATAACAATTTTAAATATAATAAAGTTCTGATTATAGTATTTTACTTACCATTCAGTTTTACATCGTGTTTCTAAATGTTATATACGTTACAATATACATACTCATAGTAATTATTTTTATATTTTTTTTCATATATTATACAGCTATAGAATCGATAATAGTATAAAATATATAAAATTATAATATATTTAAATAATTTATTAAATATTTTCCATTTAATGAATTGATTAAACCATATTAAAACATATAAGATATTTTATACAACAATAAATTGTATTTTGTGTTAAAATAGTTGTCAGTAATATTTTGACTTAATAGTTTTTTGTTTTAAAATATTCAAACTTTTTTGATGGAAGAATACAAAATATTTCTGGAACGCTTCTAAGTTGAAAGTACTCGTACTTTTTTAAATTATTACTCCTGTGGGAATTGCAACACAACAAACAATATTTGTATTCACAGAGCTTAGCTATATTTACCAGAGATATGTCAGAAAGATGTACTGAATTCCCAATGCTATCGAAGGCCCGACCTAACTGCCCAACTTGTATAATGATTAAATACAAGGTTGACTCAAAAATGTGTATTCTATCTATTAGAGGAGGAATTTTAGATATTTCAAAACCCCAATGAGTGTTTTAAACAACAAATTAGAAATAAAAATAATTCACAGGAATTCGTTTTTCATCAAAAAGTTATACTTGCATAAATTGTTCATTTATATGAACTGTTGAATTAAGTATACCTAATTACACACACGCGTTTATATGTCATAATATGTATAAAATTTTTTTAATATACGACCGCTTACAAAATAATTGCACCTAAATAGGCTACATCCATGCTTTGACGATAGCCAATAGTCAATATTCGTGTTGAATTTATTTAAATAATACTGGCTAAATATTATGTAAATATAGTTAATTTGTGTGCTATAATCATTCATATCGTATATTCGTAACTCATTTGAATGTTGAATGCGTGTATTTGATATGATATTAGAAATTACTAAACCTACAAAATACATAGTTTGACTTTGACATTTTAATGAACACCCGATACGTGTTGTACCTTACACTATATTTCTAAAACTATGAAAATTTTACGTTTTCCGTTATTATAATCAGTATACCCTTCGGCGTTAAACATCATCGCTATCAGCGCTCGTGCGTAATATGTATTATTTACGTACAAATTCGCAGAATAAAGTGAGATTAATAAACCAACTAAGCTGACGTGCTGCCTACAAGCGGTTCAGATATAACCAAAACTTTAATAAACTCGAGAACAGCTAATGTAAACTTAAATAAATCAAACATGCTCTCAAATATTCCAATCGTACAACCCAACCGAATGAAGACCCAAAATGCAAACTTTATTTCAAAACAATCGATCCAATAATCTGATTCCTAATTAAAATCCAACATCAAAAACAAAAATAAACATTAATCCACAAATATCCGGTCACTGTATATTATATGATAAAGAGTAAGGATTTGGCATAAAGAATAAATTATTTTAATCTGATAATATGAAAAAAATTACAAATATTTGAAACTTAAAAAAAAATATTAGATGAACTTTTATACTATTAATACATGACGATTATAAAAGCAAACATTTCATCCAATATATTATGGTATAACATCAAAAAGTATTTAGGAGGAATACTGGACTATTAGGTATACCCGTAAAAATATTTTCCAATCGCGTAAAGAAACTAAGAATAAATTAGAAAAATAATAGGTACAGTTAAGTTTAATTAAAAACCTTATAATATGAAACAATGAACGTTACAAAAACTATTTGAAATTTATCCGTGAATGGCGCTTAATCGGCTAAAGCAAAAAATAAGATTAAACCAGGGAAAACCTAACCGACAAAATCTAACCACTAGGGAATATTTAAAAATAAAATGCCGACTTTGCAGCTGAAAAATAACAATAAATGTAAAATGACAACGCAATGGAAATAATAATGTCATTGTACACCAAGAACGAACTTAAGAATTAAATTTGAATATTTTTAACGCACAATTATTATTAGGAAAATGGAATATTAAACAGTACCTACTACCTACATAACTGAAAATATTAAATTCAGAACTATACAATGCACCGAATACAAATGGAAAAAAAAACTATTTACTTCGATAGAAAAAAAATTACTCATTTTAACTGTCAGGAAATCGAACTCAGCTGGATAACATACAAATATTTAATGGAAATAATTGAACAAAAATCTATAAAATTTAAATTATCTTTATTATATAACATCATTATTATTGAAAACTGAAAATTCAAATAAATAAGAATTGAAAATACAAAACAGCAAAAAAAAAATATTATTTATACTTAAGCTATATTATTATGATCATATTTTATTTACAAGTAAATACCATCTTAAATTTTAGCCATATAAAACGTTAAGTTTATACGACTAAAAACAAAGCATATCCTCACATTCAGGCAATATTGTGTAGTTTAATACGTAGTCAATATTATTATATAGGTAGTGGAAGAATTTTTATTGTGTACTATAAAAACACAATACATAAAATTATATCTAAAAACGTATTAACTTAGATTTATCAGCTACATTTTGTTGAATATACTATTTTTCCTGTTAAATTAACTGTATTGCGTATGCTACAATTTTCATTAACACTTTTTATTCACTAATGATTGAAATTTGAAATATTGATGATTTAATAAAATATGTTGATAATTTTAATTTAAAGAAGGTGGTTTACATAACTATTGTACTTCCAGGTATGAAAATAGTTTAGTTTTACACTAATAGGTATTGTTTATATTTTAACTATCATGACCAAACTCAAATCCTTAATCTTGATAAACTATTAAATTAATAACCAGCAATTGTATATATAAATGTTTAGTAAAATATTTCAAGACTTGGAAAACCAATTTAAAAATAAATTTGGTGTCTCATTAAAAATATTATTTTAAAATATAATATGTAAAGCAATGAAGCTCCGATAAGTAATTAAAAACAAGTATATAATGTATTTCTACAAAGTTACAAGACTGGGATAGTAACTAGTACAAGATAAAAGAATTTAGATTCAAGTTAGCATGTTTTAGTTTCTCTATATACATTAAATTTGACTATGGAACATTCTATCACATAACGCTCATTATTAGTTTTATTTAATTTTAGACACATAAATTGATAACATGACAAACACTAAAAACTTGACGTTATTTATACTACTGAGTGGACTTGTCCTTATCCATTGTTGGCTACTGTTTAACTGTTCATTGTCTAATAATAATTATTAATATAAACATAATAGTTATAATACATAGGCACTATTAATAGACTTAAGATAATAATTATCATTGATAATTTCAAAATTATAAATAATATATTTGCATATTTCATGAAGTCCCAATATTAATAACACTAGGTACCACAATTTAATTAAATAAATTTGTAAAATTGACTAATTCAGTAAGATAAGTGAGAATTTAAAATATTTGTTAAGTTTGCGATAAAAGAGATGTTTCTAGGTCAATTTTTTTTATGAGATTAATTTTAAGTTATTTTTGTATATAACCCCTTTCAATACCAACCCTTGTTTTATTTTTCATAAAGATGCAAATTTTTAATTAAACCGAAAGTATCACTGAACATTTGATTGATTATTTACAAACACCGCTTTTTTAGAATAAAAAATAATATTTTTTCACTAGAAATATATGTGGATATTTTTCGTAAGAAAAATACTTATTCTCTGTCATTTAAGTATCTAGATAAAATCAATTGACATATTTACGTGATAGAAGTTTGCCCTACTCACAAGCTATTCGATCGGCTTAAAATTGGTGCCAATATTTTGCAACTAATGAGTATGCTCCCTCCCTTGCTTATAAAAAGTTGAGGTATTGTTTCATGAATAATAAGTAGCTAACTATAAAAACTTAGTAATGAATGGTTAAAAATATTGGCACAGATTTTGGAGTTTATTTGATAAATAAATGGAACATTCAGGCAAATTGTATATAATTTATATTATTGAATAAAGTTATTAATAAAGAATTATATTTCATAACTACATAATTGTGTTTATATAACAATTGTATTAGTACTCATACATTAAATTTACATTTAGAAAATTCAAAATTGTATAATTTATCATTTTAATATTTTACATTTGTTATAAGTATCATAAAAAGTAATAAAATTGTAAAATAATTTAAGTTTATTATAAATAAAACATTAATAAAAAAAATTAAATTACATAAATTTCGAACTACAAAATGATAAGTAATAAAGATAGGTCATGAGTATAGTTACTTAGTTAATAATAATAAACATAAAATGATCAAAACTATATACTCACATAATATAATGCATTATATATTATTATTTAATTTTATATATAATGATGATTTTATTGAATGTTAATTTTAACTATACACGCTAAGAATAAATAGTTAATTATCATTAAACTTAATCTGATTGATTATAAATTATAATCTTATTTTTATTTTTTTTGTAAGCAAAAGAAGTTTAGACAGATAATAAATAAATTATTAATCATCGATTTCAAATTATCATCTAGCTAATTAGTCATTATTATTGTACTGACTTATTATGATAATTATATTATTATACTTAATATGTACTTTAACACATCATATTTTCAAAAAAAATGAATTAAATACATATATATTCATTATACATACATACATACATACATATAATTTTATCGTCGTACCCATAACTCGAACGTGTATCACTAGATAGTTCTGGACTTTTGATTAAAACACGACTATAGCGAGCCCCATCTTGAATAATATTATAAAGTAACGATTTTGAAACGGATTCAGTTTTCTACACAACTTTTATACCACATGAATCTAACTACCCAACATTAAACGGTGTTTAAATAGAGTTTATTAGCTTTTACTCTTGTTAATTTCAAATAAAATATAAGGAATTGTAAATATATTATTTTAAATTTTATTTCGGCCACAACTTCAAAGTAGATAATATTGTCAGAAAATTATACATTCTTTCAATTTAATGATAGTTTACAATTATAATTACGTCAAACATTATCTAAAACTTTTAATAAATCTATACTGTATTTTTTTTTTTTAATTTTAAGCTCATCTTTAAAGTATACAATTATTATTACAAACAAATAATCGAAATGTGTTATTTAGCTGAAACTTAATAAAATGTTTGTAATTATAAATTATAACTTTTTCTTTTTTAAATGTTTGTAACTCTAAAGCATGTTTATTTTTCAATGTAAATTATGTTTCTTCATAATAACACTATATAAATACTTCAATATTATCGAAATAACAATACCTGATAAGCAATTTTAGGTTAGTATTACAGAATTTCAGTTTTTTTTATAAAACGTACTATAATTTTAGTTAATAAGATCATAGAAGTTCATTATGGTAATTCATTTTTTCAACTTGTTTTCATCAGTATTTAATTCAAAAACGTTATCAAATAATATTAAAAGTGTTAATTAGTGCCTCTAACATTAATGAAGTATATTTCAAGTGTACAATATTTTTTTACTACAGTATTTATGTACAGCTACATTAATTATTATATTAAATTAATACTCATTTATTATCGCATTCACAATTTAAAAAACGTATATATAACATAATTAATTATTCATAATACAAATATTGCATTAATTCTTATAATATAAAATGATTAATACTAGTGAAATTACTTTATAACTTCATAATGAATTATGGTTAGTAGATAATTCATAATTCTATCAAAAACTATAATTAGCTACAATAAATGTCACATTGATCGAGCTACTGAGGTTTTTAATCATATTATAAAATTATAAAAAAAAATTTTGAATGTAGTAAAGTTTTTCTAAAAGCCTTTTTAATTTCTAGATTATTAATGATGATCAAAAAACCTTTACCTTCGTATTTAAATTTAATAAAAATGATACATTTTTAACATTATACGCTGTGTAAGGTAATTTCTAGCAGTACATTTATAATCGAGATACATGTTTTTTCATTTTTTTTTCATAGTTTTTGGTAATTTATCTATTAGTGTTGTGGATTCACGGAATAATTTTGAACGATTAATGTTGTAAACATAAAAACAAATATGTTAATTATTTTTCGTAAGTTAATTTTATAATACGAAGCTAAAGTGGATTTGTATATACTATAGGAGGTACACATTTTTATTGACCAGAGTGTTAAAATTTTAATATTTGCCTGAAAGTATACCTACCTCAGAAATATTCACGAACAATTTAAAACTGCGTAATAATATAATACAGATTGATTATTAATTACGTAATCAATATTTATTGAATATATATGATATATTATCCCGTCATAGCATTAAATCAAATGAGTTTATACTTCAGTAATATTTTATACCTAATTAAATATAATTCTATAATGTGTGGCATCAATCCAAAATCGTTAAATCTACTGTATAATTTTTATTTTATTTTTTCACAATTTTATTTTAAAAAAAAATATGTAGGAGGTACCTTTGGTTAACAATACCGTTGGTAATATAATAATAAATTACTTATGTAATAACGTTTATATCGTTGATAAATCGTCTAATCAACATTGCGAGTTGCGACACATAATTATACAATTTCACTGAACTATAATTATTTTATTTTGAATATTACAATATAGGTATAGGTAGTTAGTAATAATTTACTAATATTGGTATAATTTCGATACGATATATACAAATATCAGTAGCCAGTCTGTATAGGTAAAGGATATACAAATGTTTGTATTATACATATCTTTAAATTTTATTACAGTCTGACTATATTTTATTTTATTGACATGTTTTATTGCATATCTGCGGTAAGGGTCGTTTCGCACCAGAAAATATATATAATCTGCTACGGCAATAGTTTATTATTAAAAGTACGAAATGAAAATCAAAAAGGTTTTATTGCTGTTGTTGCCTCTCTTGGCCCATAAACAATATAAAATACCTTAAAAGGGAACACCATTAACTCCTTCGTCTGGTAATGCCATTTTTGATGTTAACATTAAATCTCAAAGGGGAATCGAATAGTAATAACCAAATAATTTAACATCAATATCAATAAATATTTAATTTATTGTATAAGTTTTTATAATTTACACATTTTAAACAATTCCAACATTGTTATTTATTAGAAAGTACTCTTGCAAATTGATGCGTACATAATATATGTACCAAATATTTTTCTAAATACATGTTGTAGTATTATGCTTTAATGAGCTTCATTTTGTTTTAATAAATACTTTGTTGAGACGTAGTGTTCGCTAAAAACTTGTTTTGTAGTGCAAAGAATTAAACTTAAAAATACTGTGCATTTTTACATTTTGATTTTAATAAATTATGTCTTTTAATATCTTTAATATGTTTTCATTTTATTTTTTTTTGCCAGCATTATTCATATTTTATAAATAAAAAATTTACATAGGGACCAACATTTGTTAGTTGATTTTTTTATCACATATTTATATTATAAATTTTGTAAAATACTTTTTTATTTATCATTTTTAGTTTTTAAAAGAATATAAAAATAATTATTAGATATTATTACATATTTAATATTTTGTTATTGTTCGTGACACTATCTATTTTTACAAAATATGTTGTGCAAAGTGAAAACTATTGGTTTTAAGCGTTGTTTATATATTTTCCGGATAAAAATGTTCACTAAAATATTTACATAATATGCGGTAGTCAATTTATCTAAATTTAACACAATTTGTATTATTTACATACCAAGGTGGTATATAAGATATGAAAATATTTTCATATATTTTTAAGCAAAATTTCAATAACATACTGTAAACAGTAAAATGTATGGTAAAAAAATTGTTTCTTTAAGCTTTAAGAACTTACAAAACTAATTATTTGTAGTAAAATAGAATGACTAAAATAAACTTAAAATTGTGGTATTATTTTTACGTACGTAAATATTTAACTTTTATAATTTGTATTATATGCTATGGAATATTATGCTAATGAATCAAAATAAATTAAAGCGAAAAAAAGCCTCCCATTTTTAGACACGTTACAAACATTAAATGTATTTTATTTACGACCTTAATCTCATTACTTTATACATGTCAACTAGGAGGAGGATACACCAGAGCAAAATATTAAGCAGAGATAGGATTTTAATTTGGAATAATTTAATTTTAAGGCGGAGTACTGGAGAAGTAGTATGTTGAAACTATAGTATATTTACCCGACTATCATTAGTTGTAAAACGTACATTAAGTTCCTATCTATTTTATCATTTTTAAATTGTGTATTCAATAAAAACCATCACATACATTAGTGCTTATTATATGCAAAATTGTTTTCCAGAAAAAATTTTAATTATTTTTTCAGTTAAAAATGCTTTAATTTTTCATTTGTAATTATTAATTTTAAAGACAACTTGTATTAAATACAAAATAATATCCGATAACCGTGATAAATATTTAAATTAAAATAAATGTTTTACTATTACCTAGGTAGATAGGTATATTATAATATTCTTAATTTAATATTGTATGTAAATGTAATATATTATCATGGTGTGGGTATATTTAATATTAAATAAATTACTTTAGAGTTGTTTAAATGATTCTAAGTAGTCTAGATATACTTATCATGGTTAATTATCAATAATTATCATCGTAATTCACGTAATTTATACAATTATAATACCTATTTATATGGGAATCAGTAAAAACCATTTACTCGCAATACTCATACATTTGTTTTTGATTTGTGTTACAGAAGAAGATATTGATGAGTTCAATATACACGTTTCGAGGTACAGACCAGAAGAGTTAACAAAGCTCACAAAAATCACCAAGTTCAATAAAAAAGAAATCCAACTAATTTATAGAGGTTTTAAACAGGTATGTTCCTATGATGTAAAGTTTTGACATTTATTTTTGTTTGATACTTCGAGACAGCATTAAAGAAAATTAATTTTAACATCTCAACTAGGAGTATATGACTAACAAAGGAAAACATTTTTCTTGCGTCATTGCATTTTCGTAAGACATAATGATTAATAATACCAAGCTTCGCAGATAAAAGCATAAAGCTCATTGCGTTAATTAATTTACTCATCTGTATGATAATAAAGAGTGGTTTTGATTACTTATAAACAATCTTTGTTTTTAAACGTAAAAAAATAGGCAACCTTATTAAAATTGCTTGATTTAATTTTAGAACAAATATTAAATTGGTAAAGATCTAAGTTTAATTTTTTTTTATCACAAAACAAAATTATTTATGGACGTATGATATAACGTGTCTATATTATAAAGATTTTTTTTAAAATTAATAATTGATTTAATAATTCTTTATATTTCTAATAATATAATCTCTTTTTGCCATACTTCATAAACTTATAGATAACTACAAGAAAAATTGAAAAAATTCATTTTCTCAACTAAAATGTATATAAATTTAAAACAAAAACTTAAAGTTTTGTGTGCTTTTAAACTACCAAAAACAGATTTTTCTAAAATTAACTTAACACAGATGTTTCTAATAAATAATTTTGGTTCCATGAACTATTTAGTTTTTAAAGCAATATAATACTGTTCGCATATATCCTGGTAAAAGAGTAAAGTTATAAAATTTGCATATGTCTACTTAAGCAATGTAAAATATTAGAATTTTATAATTTAGATATATTTTTATATAATTTTCAAAGTACAAAAATCTGAACTATAATTATTTTCGTTTATATTTTAGTTAAATACATTTCTTTAACTAATATTTACATTTTGTTTTAGGAGTGTCCTACTGGTATGGTAGATGAAGATTCGTTCAAGCACATATTTTCACAATTTTTTCCCCAAGGTGGTTAGTAAATAAATTAATATATATTACACATAAATGTCTTATTAAATATTTTTAAGATACAATATATTTATATAATATCAAGTAATAATTGTAAGGGAGAAAATAACATCAAAATATTATATGTCATTTTCTATGTGAATATTTAATTTAATATTCATGTATTACATACATTTCATTTCTATGGTATAGCCAGTTCTATGAAGTCGCCAACTTGCGACTCGTGACTATTTTATTAAAAAAAAAAACAATGTAATTATTACTATTATGAATTTTTTTATGAAGCATTTTTAAAAAATTATCAAATTATATAAAATTAATTTATAAATACTTAAGTTCTTAATATTATTTTATTTATTCATATGACTTGCGAACATATTTATGATATTCACTCCAAGTATAGCTATTTATATTTTTGATAAATAATAATTAATTTTAAATTCTAAATTATCATATAACGTATTTAAATCCATCAGGAATCCATTGTGTTGATAACACAATTAATCTCATTAATAAAGTGATCTGATTTAAATTACTTATACATAATATATCACGTATTCACGTATAGTATGCGATAGTATACTTATCATTGACAATATATATGGTTTAACACATCATCATTTAGAATTTTCATATTGTTTCACTATTTTTAAATTCTAAGTAGAGAGAGAAGTGTATTAGTCTTACAATGATATGTGATTTAAAGTGTGTGTTAATTTATGTATACCATTTATTTTAGATGCCTCACAATATGCCCAATATGTGTTCAATACAATCAAGAGAAATCAAACTGGAAAAATTAGTTTCGAGGTAATTACATTTTGCTTATTAATATTTAGCAGTAAATTAGTTTTACATTATTAATGTCTGATTAACATATACATTTTTCATAGTTTTGATCTTCATATTGATAAATATATATGAGTTGGATGCATATAAAGTTAGATATAAATTAAACGATTCTCCTAGCAAAATAAATTAAACTTAACACCGGATGTCCGTAAACACATATGTACTTACTCTTAAATCAACAAGAATACATTTGGAAACTATGCCAGATAAAGCATAAAGCATATTATAGTATTATCTACAATAATAATAACATGTGTACTTATAGAACTTGTTGCACGTATTTCATCTTCAAAGTAATTCTTTACTTTTACTTTAGATTTTATAATATGCTCTTTTGTATTGAGTAATTATACATTTCTTCCTAAATATTTAAACTTATAAAATATATAATATCTTATTTATTAGTAATTTATTAGTGCAATTCAATAAATAGCTATAAATTTTAATACGAGTACCTAACATTCTGAAAATGTGTTAGTTAATTTTTTTTCTAAAAATAATCAATCTAATCTGTCGAGGTAAGTTAATTTGTTTAAATAATTATAATATTAAAAAAAAAAACAGAATTTTTGATATAGTTGATGAAATGTAAAATGATTACATTCTCCGTTTATCTCTCTCTCTCTTTCTATCTCTCTGTGTGTGTTGCACAATATTTATCTATATACTATATAGTATATCATAGTTGACATATTTGTAAATTAATCTACTCTTATTTTTTAATCTAAACGAGGGTTTTTTTTTAAATTTATTTTTCCAATCGAAAAATAAAAATAAAAACTTTTTTTTATTCATCATAAAAATGAAAACGGAAAAAAAATACCTGAAGTTTCTTATTAATAATTTTCAACCATTATCATGAAAAAACCTTTTTTATGTACGCTTACAATTGTATAGAGTGTTGACGTAGAACCTTGATGTATTTAAAAAACTGTAGTTGAATTATGAAATTATTTCAAAATAAATTAAATATAGATATAAAAGAAAACAATTATGTTTTATATGTATACATTGTAAAAATGTATAGGTTGTATGATATGACACTGTCTAGAAGGAATATAAATTAAACTAATAAGATGTGAGTTGGATAAATGTAAACAAATGCAAATAAAATTGTTTCATACTAAAATATTAACAATTATAATTGTTAGGAATTTTATTTTTTTAATTTTGTCATGCTTTTATACAGTTTTATACAATTAATTAAAACATTAAACCTAATTGTTACTTTTTCTTTAAAGAACATTGTATTTACATTTACAATAATTGTTTAAAATTAACCCACTTCACTTATACATAAATAAATTATTAATTATTTAAAATTAAATTTTCATTGCAAAACTGATTTCAAATTATTTTTATATATTTTATTAATAATAAAATAGAGACATTCAAATAATAAGGCTTGCAAGTTCTAAGTGATATTAACCACTAAATATTATAATATATATTTGAAATATTAATGTTAATATTTATGAGTGATTGTGTTTTATTTAATTTCAATATCTCTATACTTAGATTTATAAAACTTCAGCTTACTCAGTTCTGTATAAAAATAAACTTTATAATACATTTTATGTGTGTTACCGAAATACTTAATAATAATAACCTAAAGGAATTTCAATTTATTTTTACGATATTTTTTCAATAAATAACTATTGTCTAGATTTTAATTTTCCCTCGAAGTCTTGAAATTCCATCGAGGTAATATACCTATAAACATTTTAATACTACTGAACTATAATCAATAAATATAATAAAAATACAACTTCATGATATTATGTATAGATACGTTGTAAATTAATATTTTTTATAACAAACATTTCATATTATTTATGATTTATTTTATAAATTTAAAATTCAAATGATTAATAAAATTGTGTTTTATTGAGATATTGTTAATTAAATTAGATAGTAATAAAATAATATAAATCGTATTACAAATCGTATTAATATAAAAAAAGTGATTTCAATTTAAAAGTTGACACAAATTATCGTAAACGAAATTGTCTTATTAAAAAATACCTTTAGGGTATATAATATGTTTATTATAAGTAATCAGAATAAATAATTCATATTTATTTCAAATATAAAGTATTAAATAATATTATATTATATAAAATATGCTTAATACTTATAATATGGTGTGTTTAGTGTAAAAATTAGATATTAAATAAAATATATTCCATTCCTTATATTTTAATGAATCGTTTACTAATTGTATTTAAATAAACACAGTGTAAGGTTTTATGATTAAAAATAAATATAATCTGCTTGAATAATTTATTTATTTTTATTTTAAACAACTGTATTTCATTTAAAGCTATTTTTCTCTCGTGAAATTTAATTAACATAAGAAATCTAACTTAGACTACAATCAACAGTTAACTTACAATAAAACTAAAATCTTTTCCAACCTTTTTTATAAAATTTATTTAAAATTAAAAATGTTCTAATTAGTTTTTCTAGCGTAAACTATAGACAAATAATTTATTACCATTATTATAAAATATGCAGCATATTTTTTTTATTAATGAAACGAAAATCATAATATTAATATTTCATCAAATATTTATTTATGTATTATCTTTTACGTAAAATAATCAACAGAGTTCATTCATTTTTGAGATAAATATTTAAATTTGAACATTTTTTTATTTTATTTTATACTTATATTATATTAATTATTATTATTTAATTATACAGTTATTCTTCAATGGAATTTACCATAATTATATGTGTAAAATAAAAAAATCCATAAATTAGATAGGCACCATTTTTATTATTATATAAAATTATTATTACATTTTCAATTTTATTAAGATGGTTTTCATATCATTTTTAAGTTGAATACATATTTTTATACTTGAAATATAAATTCGTACCCATTCAACATACGTAAAAACATATTTGAGAGGTTATTCTTTTAATGAGTAACTTACAATTTAAAAACAAAAAGTTATATATTCACAATACTTTAAAGTTTAATTATAATAACTTCACGTTTAGAACTATTTTTCAAATTCACTCATTTATCATTGAATTCAAATTTATAACCACTATCCCATGCCGGGTGAAGTGAAGCGAGACGAATTCCCAAATAACTGGTATCTGTATATCCTGTCATGGCTTAGTTAAATAATATATATAATAACTAAAATCAATAAATATAAGTAAAAACCCATATTGAATGAACCCATTAATATTGAACGATAGTCATTAAATGTGCGATGAATTCCAATATTTTCACTGCATTGCTTTTATAAATGTATTTGATTTGTAATATTTTACTTATAAAATATAAAGGACAAGATGATATAAACGTTTAGCAGAGGTCTTCTAAATAATCGTATCTTAAAAAAATAAAATTTTGATAACAGTGAATCGAGACGCAGTATTATAAACTTTACATAGTTTCAATCCAAAATAAGTTATGTCATTAATAATAATACACGCAGTTCGGAGTTCTTCTTCAATAAATATATAGGGTAATTTATTGATAATTTAGTTATTGTCATAATAAGGCCAGCTACGAACCAATAGTTGTTTATTGCTCTGATTAATTTGTGACTGAAAACTAGCAACATGAGTGGTTAAGTTATAAACTTAATGTTAACATTTGTGTGCGAAATATACTGAATTAAATATTCAATGAGAAAATATGTTATAGCTGTCTAATGTGTAGGTATGTGGTAATAAACTTTCACTTTACAATACCATAAATTGTGTTAAATAACATAAAAATACCTTAAAATCAAAATGAATTTAAAAAACCCATTTTCATACTGATATTTTATTTATACTGGGTTTGATAAATATTGTCTAATAATAATAATTTTATTACGCGTCTACATTGGCACGATTAAAGTTTAAATTACTCATCTCCTGTACAGGTGCTTATTTTTAATGGTATAATTGGTGATCCACATTATTTTATAAATGTCAGTCATGCATAATATAATGGTGTTTTATGTGACTGTCACGTATTGGAAAAGTTATTATTTTTGTTATATACCTACACGTTACTGATTTTAAAAATAATATATGTATAGGTATACCCAGACCGCTATAACGAATTATCGTGCTACACCTTTCAGTGACACAGCGTGTCCGTTAAACCGGAAAATAATCATATATTATATTATATACGTATATATTTGTTTTCCGGATGGCTGTATTCACTACAGTAATATATTACATCAAACTTGATTCAATTGTAAATCATAATCTTTACTAACGATATTTAAAAAATATACTACAAATGTTATTTAAAAATTATAATGATAATAAAAAAAATTAAAAATAATTTTAACTATGTTAAAAAAGCTTCATGTCTATTTATTATCTTGTTTAATAAACTATAAGATTATTTTATTATTTTGTATTAAATACCTATTGGTTATTTAAAATGTTTAGAAATATAAATAATTTTTAAAAT